>NC_086197.1:34893720-35561082 GCF_035770615.1 Melospiza melodia melodia | reverse complement strand
GAAGGCCTTTTTTACTGTGGGAGTGCTGGAACACTGGAACAGGTTGCCCAGAGAAGTTGTGGGTGTCCCATCCCTGAAAGTATTCAAGGTCACCTTGGATGGGGCTTGGAGCAGCAACAAAGGAGAAGCTTGATGGTAGAGAAACAAAGTCGGACTATAGAAGAAACTCGGATTGAAGTATAGGATCAAGTTTTCTCTCAGCTCTTGGGGTAAATTCAAAGTTGTACAAAATGACATTTATCTGTGCTATTCACTACTGTAACAGAAAGTTTCATGAAAACTGTACAGAAGATAGTAAATTTTAAAAGAGATAAGAATTACAGCATAAAATCCATGGGATAGGTTACAACATGAGACACTCTCTAAGAGAAAATCTCTTTGTTTCAGCACTTCATCGGGGTAAGATTTCATGAAGTGCCAAAGAAGGCGGCAAAATATCATTCGGGACATTATTTACTGGAATTCAGCCTGGCCATTAGTAGGAACTGCCTTTGAACATATCATGTAGATATATCACACACACTTTCCCTTCACTGAAAAATTACTGTTTACAACAAATAAGCAATTGACGATCAAAATTGATTGAAAGCATCTTAAACATGTCAAGTATTTCATTGTAGATGATCTGTGATCCAAATGCTTCTTCCACCTTTGAGAGGGACAGAAGAATTCTTCCATATCATGATGGTTTAAAATTGTATCAACCAATGTTTTCTGCTGAAAAGATATCATCTATTTTTTTCTATTTTTGGAAGAAAATATTCCTAGACATACAACAGGTGAGAACTAAGTAATTTTAAAGAAACAAATGAAATGAAAATATTCTGTAAATAGAATGAAATGAAAAGCTGTGTTTTAAATAGGAGCTAAATATTAAACAGAATTTTTGTACCAGGCATTTGAATTACTGCACCAGCTCTTTTGCCCATCAAGAGAGGCATTTAGCATTTCAGTCTTTTCCAAGGTGTTCATGATCTGCTATGCTGATCTCTGTGTGTGCCTAGGTGTGTGTGGAGGGGGGGGCATATGAAGGGGAGTGTGTATGTTTGCTTTACAATTGTTGTGGCAGATTCATGCCTCAGCTCCACATTTTGTTTTAAAAAGGTCACACCGAGTGGATATGAAGTTTACTATCAACAAGAGATCGATTCCCAAATCATCCATTTGACTCTCCCTTATAAATCATGTGCTTTGTTGCATATTTTATCAAATATACTTTCAAGCCAGATGGAGGAAGGAGGATGTGGGAATCCCTCCACCATCTTGCAACTTTTATGTAAGTAGGTTTTCAAGAAAATCATCATTTCTCTTTTAAATATGTCTGGAACAGGCATGATGGTAGTGTCAACCTGTTGGAGTTTTTGTTGCTGGAAGAAGTTGTACAAAAGGATTGGTTTTTACATTGACCAGTTACTGAATCAAGCGCAGGAATACATTGGAAATTTAGCTGGGGGTTCCTTTTCCCAGCAGACTACTTCTAGAACGAGCTTGTACACTGAAGCTGACTCTTTTGCTCTCTTTTTGTTTCTTTCCTATTTTCTTGGCTTCTTTGCCACTATCTAGACAATTTTGGAACTTTGTTCCCAACTAAAATGGTTTCAATAGTCTGATTGTGATCATACATTTTTACAAGGAATTTTTAAAATCTTTCCTCGAGTCCAGAAAGTCAAGGACTTAGATCTTTTTCTTCCCTTATCAATATTGCCATGAAATTGATAAATAAAGACCAACTCTTTATTTTTGTTTTTAACCCACGTAGATAATTCCCATCCATTAATCCATTTTGTGGACCAATAGCTGCCATTCTGATGGAAGCTGTCACTTCTTAACAATAGGCATTCTGTGACTATGTTGACTGCACTTTGGGTGAAGATCCTAACTGGTCTTAGATATACATAGGGAGAAATTTGCTCAGCCAGTGTCAGTCTTAAGCATGCGTATCAGAAGATCTTTCTAGAGCTGGGAATTTTCCCATGAAAGGGATTCAGTTAGGGAAGAGACACTTGTGCCAGAGTTTTACATTCTTCTTGAACACTGCTTAAGGAACTTAGATGCCATGTCCATTTGGATCTCTGTCTGCACAGAACTTTGTCATGCCAGCGCTTTGAAATGCATCTTGAAGAGAATTCACTAGCACAGAATGAAAGAGAGTGGAAGGGGTTGGTGGGGCTAACCAGGCCCAACCCCCCTGCCTAAACCAGGATACCTAGAGCCTCTTGCCCAGGATTCTATCTGGGTGTACTTTTAATGTCTTCGAAGATCCAGGCTCCACAATCTTTCTGGGCAGTCTGTGCCGTGGTTCAGTCACCCTGACAGTAAAGAAACATTTACTGATGTTCAAAGGCAATCTCCTGTATTTCAGTGTGTGCCCACTGCCTCTTGTCTTTTCCCTCAGCATCACTGAAAAGACACTGATTCCCTCCCCTTTGCACTATTGCTTCCATATGTATGTGTGATGCCATGTAGAGGTATGTCAAAAACCTCCCTGAAGCCCAGGCAGATAATATTCCCTTCATCTACCAGTCAAGTTGATTCATCAGAGGAGTTTAAAGTGATGTTCAGCATGAAATTCCCCTGAAAAATCATGCTAACTACATTATTTGGTCATCTGTCATGTGCCTGGCAAGGATTTCCAGGAAGAGCTGCTTCATCAACTTCCTGGGGATAAAAAAGAGGCTGGCTGGTTTGTACTATGGCGAGTCCTCTTAATTGCCTTTTTTGAAGATGGGTGTCATTTGCTAACATCCACTCTTTAGCCTCTGTTGTCGTCTACATCTTAGCAAAACGCTTTTCCACTATGTCTGGCTAGGAAAAACTGTGCCAGCACAGAAAACATCTCCCATCGTGTTCTAGAAGTTGCACGGATGTCTGCCAAGTGTTTGGCAGGAAGAAAAGAAAAGTTGTCCAAAACAGCTTCCAATCGAATGTTCCTGTGATTGGAAAAGTCAGGAGAGTGCAAAGGTACTGTTTTCTATCAGTTGGCAAGGTGCGCACACAATCCCAGTGTTGTACAGCTTGCTTCTTCACCTTCCCGAAGCTGCCGCTCTCGCCGGCTGCCGGAGCCCAAGAAGCGGCTTCTTCGCGCAAAGACGATTGTGCCCCTCACAGTGCTCTCCTTAGCGCGGCTTCTGCCGAAAGACGCCCGGCAGCGGCTCTTACCTCCGGAGAGCATCCTACCTTCGTCTTTAGCTCCTCTTCTCATCTACACCTCGGCAAAACGCTTTTCCACTATGTCTGGCTAGGAAAAACTGTGCCAGCACAGAAAACATCTCCCATCGTGTTCTAGAAGTTGCACGGATGTCTGCCAAGTGTTTGGCAGGAAGAAAAGAAAAGTTGTCCAAAACAGCTTCCAATCGAATGTTCCTGTGATTGGAAAAGTCAGGAGAGTGCAAAGGTACTGTTTTCTATCAGTTGGCAAGGTGCGCACACAATCCCAGTGTTGTACAGCTTGCTTCTTCACCTTCCCGAAGCTGCCGCTCTCGCCGGCTCCCGGAGCCCAAGAAGCGGCTTCTTCGCGCAAAGACGATTGTGCCGCTCACAGTGCTCTCCTTAGCGCGGCTTCTGCCGAAAGACGCCCGGCAGCGGCTCTTACCTCCGGAGAGCATCCTACCTTCGTCTTTCGCGTCTTTTGTAGTCTACATCTTAGCAAAACGCTTCTCCACTATGTCTGGCTAGGAAAAACTGTGCCAGCACAGAAAACATCTCCCATCGTGTTCTAGAAGTTGCACGGATGTCTGCCAAGTGTTTGGCAGGAAGAAAAGAAAAGTTGTCCAAAACAGCTTCCAATCGAATGTTCCTGTGATTGGAAAAGTCAGGAGAGTGCAAAGGTACTGTTTTCTATCAGTTGGCAAGGTGCGCACACAATCCCAGTGTTGTACAGCTTGCTTCTTCACCTTCCCGAAGCTGCCGCTCTCGCCGGCTGCCGGAGCCCAAGAAGCGGCTTCTTCGCGCAAAGACGATTGTGCCGCTCACAGGGCTCTCCTTAGCGCGGCTTCTGCCGAAAGACGCCCGGCAGCGGCTCTTACCTCCGGAGAGCATCCTACCTTCGTCTTTAGCTCCTCTTCTCATCTACACCTCGGCAAAACGCTTTTCCACTATGTCTGGCTAGGAAAAACTGTGCCAGCACAGAAAACATCTCCCATCGTGTTCTAGAAGTTGCACGGATGTCTGCCAAGTGTTTGGCAGGAAGAAAAGAAAAGTTGTCCAAAACAGCTTCCAATCGAATGTTCCTGTGATTGGAAAAGTCAGGAGAGTGCAAAGGTACTGTTTTCTATCAGTTGGCAAAGTGCGCACACAATCCCAGTGTTGTACAGCTTGCTTCTTCACCTTCCCGAAGCTGCCGCTCTCGCCGGCTCCCGGAGCCCAAGAAGCGGCTTCTTCGCGCAAAGACGATTGTGCCGCTCACAGGGCTCTCCTTAGCGCGGCTTCTGCCGAAAGACGCCTGGCAGCGGCTCTTACCTCCGGAGAGCATCCTACCTTCGTCTTTCGCGTCTTTTGTAGTCTACATCTTAGCAAAACGCTTTTCCACTATGTCTGGCTAGGAAAAACTGTGCCAGCACAGAAAACATCTCCCATCGTGTTCTAGAAGTTGCACGGATGTCTGCCAAGTGTTTGGCAGGAAGAAAAGAAAAGTTGTCCAAAACAGCTTCCAATCGAATGTTCCTGTGATTGGAAAAGTCAGGAGAGTGCAAAGGTACTGTTTTCTATCAGTTGGCAAGGTGCGCACACAATCCCAGTGTTGTACAGCTTGCTTCTTCACCTTCCCGAAGCTGCCGCTCTCGCCGGCTGCCGGAGCCCAAGAAGCGGCTTCTTCGCGCAAAGACGATTGTGCCGCTCACAGTGCTCTCCTTAGCGCGGCTTCTGCCGAAAGACGCCCGGCAGCGGCTCTTACCTCCGGAGAGCATCCTACCTTCGTCTTTCGCGTCTTTTGTAGTCTACATCTTAGCAAAACGCTTTTCCACTATGTCTGGCTAGGAAAAACTGTGCCAGCACAGAAAACATCTCCCATCGTGTTCTAGAAGTTGCACGGATGTCTGCCAAGTGTTTGGCAGGAAGAAAAGAAAAGTTGTCCAAAACAGCTTCCAATCGAATGTTCCTGTGATTGGAAAAGTCAGGAGAGTGCAAAGGTACTGTTTTCTATCAGTTGGCAAGGTGCGCACACAATCCCAGTGTTGTACAGCTTGCTTCTTCACCTTCCCGAAGCTGCCGCTCTCGCCGGCTGCCGGAGCCCAAGAAGCGGCTTCTTCGCGCAAAGACGATTGTGCCGCTAACAGGGCTCTCCTTAGCGCGGCTTCTGCCGAAAGACGCCCGGCAGCGGCTCTTACCTCCGGAGAGCATCCTACCTTCGTCTTTAGCTCCTCTTCTCATCTACACCTCGGCAAAACGCTTTTCCACTATGTCTGGCTAGGAAAAACTGTGCCAGCACAGAAAACATCTCCCATCGTGTTCTAGAAGTTGCACGGATGTCTGCCAAGTGTTTGGCAGGAAGAAAAGAAAAGTTGTCCAAAACAGCTTCCAATCGAATGTTCCTGTGATTGGAAAAGTCAGGAGAGTGCAAAGGTACTGTTTTCTATCAGTTGGCAAGGTGCGCACACAATCCCAGTGTTGTACAGCTTGCTTCTTCACCTTCCCGAAGCTGCCGCTCTCGCCGGCTGCCGGAGCCCAAGAAGCGGCTTCTTCGCGCAAAGACGATTGTGCCGCTCACAGTGCTCTCCTTAGCGCGGCTTCTGCCGAAAGACGCCCGGCAGCGGCTCTTACCTCCGGAGAGCATCCTACCTTCGTCTTTCGCGTCTTTTGTAGTCTACATCTTAGCAAAACGCTTTTCCACTATGTCTGGCTAGGAAAAACTGTGCCAGCACAGAAAACATCTCCCATCGTGTTCTAGAAGTTGCACGGATGTCTGCCAAGTGTTTGGCAGGAAGAAAAGAAAAGTTGTCCAAAACAGCTTCCAATCGAATGTTCCTGTGATTGGAAAAGTCAGGAGAGTGCAAAGGTACTGTTTTCTATCAGTTGGCAAGGTGCGCACACAATCCCAGTGTTGTACAGCTTGCTTCTTCACCTTCCCGAAGCTGCCGCTCTCGCCGGCTGCCGGAGCCCAAGAAGCGGCTTCTTCGCGCAAAGACGATTGTGCCGCTCACAGTGCTCTCCTTAGCGCGGCTTCTGCCGAAAGACGCCCGGCAGCGGCTCTTACCTCCGGAGAGCATCCTACCTTCGTCTTTCGCGTCTTTTGTAGTCTACATCTTAGCAAAACGCTTTTCCACTATGTCTGGCTAGGAAAAACTGTGCCAGCACAGAAAACATCTCCCATCGTGTTCTAGAAGTTGCACGGATGTCTGCCAAGTGTTTGGCAGGAAGAAAAGAAAAGTTGTCCAAAACAGCTTCCAATCGAATGTTCCTGTGATTGGAAAAGTCAGGAGAGTGCAAAGGTACTGTTTTCTATCAGTTGGCAAGGTGCGCACACAATCCCAGTGTTGTACAGCTTGCTTCTTCACCTTCCCGAAGCTGCCGCTCTCGCCGGCTCCCGGAGCCCAAGAAGCGGCTTCTTCGCGCAAAGACGATTGTGCCGCTCACAGTGCTCTCCTTAGCGCGGCTTCTGCCGAAAGACGCCCGGCAGCGGCTCTTACCTCCGGAGAGCATCCTACCTTCGTCTTTAGCTCCTCTTCTCATCTACACCTCGGCAAAACGCTTTTCCACTATGTCTGGCTAGGAAAAACTGTGCCAGCACAGAAAACATCTCCCATCGTGTTCTCGAAGTTGCACGGATGTCTGCCAAGTGTTTGGCAGGAAGAAAAGAAAAGTTGTCCAAAACAGCTTCCAATCGAATGTTCATGTGATTGGAAAAGTCAGGAGAGTGCAAAGGTACTGTTTACTATCAGTTGGCAAAGTGCGCACACAATCCCAGTGTTGTACAGCTTGCTTCTTCACCTTCCCGAAGCTGCCGCTCTCGCCGGCTGCCGGAGCCCAAGAAGCGGCTTCTTCGCGCAAAGACGATTGTGCCGCTCACAGGGCTCTCCTTAGCGCGGCTTCTGCCGAAAGACGCCCGGCAGCGGCTCTTACCTCCGGAGAGCATCCTACCTTCGTCTTTCGCGTCTTTTGTAGTCTACATCTTAGCAAAACGCTTTTCCACTATGTCTGGCTAGGAAAAACTGTGCCAGCACAGAAAACATCTCCCATCGTGTTCTAGAAGTTGCACGGATGTCTGCCAAGTGTTTGGCAGGAAGAAAAGAAAAGTTGTCCAAAACAGCTTCCAATCGAATGTTCCTGTGATTGGAAAAGTCAGGAGAGTGCAAAGGTACTGTTTTCTATCAGTTGGCAAAGTGCGCACACAATCCCAGTGTTGTACAGCTTGCTTCTTCACCTTCCCGAAGCTGCCGCTCTCGCCGGCTCCCGGAACCGAAGAATCGGCTTGTTCGCGCAAAGACGATTGTGCCGCTCACAGGGCTCTCCTTAGCGCGGCTTCTGCCGAAAGACGCCCGGCAGCGGCTCTTAACTCCGGAGAGCATCCTACCTTCGTCTTTCGCGTCTTATGTAGTCTACATCTTAGCAAAACGCTTTTCCACTATGTCTGGCTAGGAAAAACCGTGCCAGCCCAGAAAACATCGCCCATCGTTTTCTAGAAGTTGCAGATATGTCTGCCAAGTGTTTGGCAGGAAGAAAAGAAAAGTTGTCCAAAACAGCTTCCAATCGAATGTTCCTGTGATTGGAAAAGTCAGGAGAGTGCAAAGGTACTGTTTTCTATCAGTTGGCAAGGTGCGCACACAATCCCAGTGTTGTACAGCTTGCTTCTTCACCTTCCCGAAGCTGCCACTCTCAGGAGGTAAGAGCCGCTGCCGGGCGTCTTTCGGCAGAAGCCGCGCTAAGGGGAGCACTGTGAGCGGCACAATCGTCTTTGCGCGAAGAACCCGCTTCTTGGGCTCCGGCAGCCGGCGAGAGCGGCAGCTTCGGGAAGGTGAAGAAGCAAGCTGTACAACACTGGGATTGTGTGCGCACCTTGCCAACTGATAGAAAACAGTACCTTTGCACTCTCCTGACTTTTCCAATCACAGGAACATTCGATTGGAAGCTGTTTTGGACAACTTTTCTTTTCTTCCTGCCAAACACTTGGCAGACATCCGTGCAACTTCTAGAACACGATGGGAGATGTTTTCTGTGCTGGCACAGTTTTTCCTAGCCAGACATAGTGGAAAACCGTTTTGCCGAGGTGTAGACTACATAAGACGCGAAAGACGAAGGTAGGATGCTCTCCGGAGGTAAGAGCCGCTGCCGGGCGTCTTTCGGCAGAAGCCGCGCTAAGGAGAGCACTGTGAGCGGCACAATCGTCTTTGCGCGAAGAAGCCGCTTCTTGGGCTCCGGGAGCCGGCGAGAGCGGCAGCTTCGGGAAGGTGAAGAAGCAAGCTGTACAACACTGGGATTGTGTGCGCACCTTGCCAACTGATAGAAAACAGTACCTTTGCACTCTCCTGACTTTTCCAATCACAGGAACATTCGATTGGAAGCTGTTTTGGACAACTTTTCTTTTCTTCCTGCCAAACACTTGGCAGACATCCGTGCAACTTCTAGAACACGATGGGAGATGTTTTCTGTGCTGGCACAGTTTTTCCTAGCCAGACATAGTGGAAAAGCTTTTTGCCGAGGTGTAGACTACATAAGACGCGAAAGACGAAGGTAGGATGCTCTCCGGAGGTAAGAGCCGCTGCCGGGCGTCTTTCGGCAGAAGCCGCGCTAAGGAGAGCCCTGTGAGCGGCACAATCGTCTTTGTGCGAAGAAGCCGCTTCTTGGGCTCCGGCAGCCGGCGAGAGCGGCAGCTTCGGGAAGGTGAAGAAGCAAGCTGTACAACACTGGGATTGTGTGCGCACTTTGCCAACTGATAGAAAACAGTACCTTTGCACTCTCCTGACTTTTCCAATCACAGGAACATTCGATTGGAAGCTGTTTTGGACAACTTTTCTTTTCTTCCTGCCAAACACTTGGCAGACATCCGTGCAACTTCTAGAACACGATGGGAGATGTTTTCTGTGCTGGCACAGGTTTTCCTAGCCAGACATAGTGGAAAAGCGTTTTGCCGAGGTGTAGATGAGAAGAGGAGCTAAAGACGAAGGTAGGATGCTCTCCGGAGGTAAGAGCCGCTGCCGGGCGTCTTTCGGCAGAAGCCGCGCTAAGGAGAGCACTGTGAGCGGCACAATCGTCTTTGCGCGAAGAAGCCGCTTCTTGGGCTCCGGCAGCCGGCGAGAGCGGCAGCTTCGGGAAGGTGAAGAAGCAAGCTGTACAACACTGGGATTGTGTGCGCACCTTGCCAACTGATAGAAAACAGTACCTTTGCACTCTCCTGACTTTTCCAATCACAGGAACATTCGATTGGAAGCTGTTTTGGACAACTTTTCTTTTCTTCCTGCCAAACACTTGGCAGACATCCGTGCAACTTCTAGAACACGATGGGAGATGTTTTCTGTGCTGGCACAGTTTTTCCTAGCCAGACATAGTGGAAAAGCTTTTTGCCGAGGTGTAGATGAGAAGAGGAGCAAAAGAGTGGATGTTAGCAAATGACACCCATCTTCAAAAAAGGCAATTAAGAGGACTCGCCATAGTACAAACCAGCCAGCCTCTTTTTTATCCCCAGGAAGTTGATGAAGCAGCTCTTCCTGGAAATCCTTGCCAGGCACATGACAGATGACCAAATAATGTAGTTAGCATGATTTTTCAGGGGAATTTCATGCTGAACATCACTTTAAACTCCTCTGATGAATCAACTTGACTGGTAGATGAAGGGAATATTATCTGCCTGGGCTTCAGGGAGGTTTTTGACATACCTCTACATGGCATCACACATACATATGGAAGCAATAGTGCAAAGGGGAGGGAATCAGTGTCTTTTCAGTGATGCTGAGGGAAAAGACAAGAGGCAGTGGGCACACACTGAAATACAGGAGATTGCCTTTGAACATCAGTAAATGTTTCTTTACTGTCAGGGTGACTGAACCACGGCACAGACTGCCCAGAAAGATTGTGGAGCCTGGATCTTTGAAGACATTAAAAGTACACCCAGATAGAATCCTGGGCAAGAGGCTCTAGGTATCCTGGTTTAGGCAGGGGGGTTGGGCCTGGTTAGCCCCACCAACCCCTTCCACTCTCTTTCATTCTGTGCTAGTGAATTCTCTTCAAGATGCATTTCAAAGCGCTGGCATGACAAAGTTCTGTGCAGACAGAGATCCAAATGGACATGGCATCTAAGTTCCTTAAGCAGTGTTCAAGAAGAATGTAAAACTCTGGCACAAGTGTCTCTTCCCTAACTGAATCCCTTTCATGGGAAAATTCCCAGCTCTAGAAAGATCTTCTGATACGCATGCTTAAGACTGACACTGGCTGAGCAAATTTCTCCCTATGTATATCTAAGACCAGTTAGGATCTTCACCCAAAGTGCAGTCAACATAGTCACAGAATGCCTATTGTTAAGAAGTGACAGCTTCCATCAGAATGGCAGCTATTGGTCCACAAAATGGATTAATGGATGGGAATTATCTACGTGGGTTAA
Organism: Melospiza melodia melodia; assembly: GCF_035770615.1. Taxonomy (NCBI): domain Eukaryota; kingdom Metazoa; phylum Chordata; class Aves; order Passeriformes; family Passerellidae; genus Melospiza; species Melospiza melodia. The sequence continues at coordinate 35,550,554 of NC_086197.1, read as the reverse complement.
AAACAAAAATAAAGAGTTGGTCTTTATTTATCAATTTCATGGCAATATTGATAAGGGAAGAAAAAGATCTAAGTCCTTGACTTTCTGGACTCGAGGAAAGATTTTAAAAATTCCTTGTAAAAATGTATGATCACAATCAGACTATTGAAACCATTTTAGTTGGGAACAAAGTTCCAAAATTGTCTAGATAGTGGCAAAGAAGCCAAGAAAATAGGAAAGAAACAAAAAGAGAGCAAAAGAGTCAGCTTCAGTGTACAAGCTCGTTCTAGAAGTAGTCTGCTGGGAAAAGGAACCCCCAGCTAAATTTCCAATGTATTCCTGCGCTTGATTCAGTAACTGGTCAATGTAAAAACCAATCCTTTTGTACAACTTCTTCCAGCAACAAAAACTCCAACAGGTTGACACTACCATCATGCCTGTTCCAGACATATTTAAAAGAGAAATGATGATTTTCTTGAAAACCTACTTACATAAAAGTTGCAAGATGGTGGAGGGATTCCCACATCCTCCTTCCTCCATCTGGCTTGAAAGTATATTTGATAAAATATGCAACAAAGCACATGATTTATAAGGGAGAGTCAAATGGATGATTTGGGAATCGATCTCTTGTTGATAGTAAACTTCATATCCACTCGGTGTGACCTTTTTAAAACAAAATGTGGAGCTGAGGCATGAATCTGCCACAACAATTGTAAAGCAAACATACACACTCCCCTTCATATGCCCCCCCCTCCACACACACCTAGGCACACACAGAGATCAGCATAGCAGATCATGAACACCTTGGAAAAGACTGAAATGCTAAATGCCTCTCTTGATGGGCAAAAGAGCTGGTGCAGTAATTCAAATGCCTGGTACAAAAATTCTGTTTAATATTTAGCTCCTATTTAAAACACAGCTTTTCATTTCATTCTATTTACAGAATATTTTCATTTCATTTGTTTCTTTAAAATTACTTAGTTCTCACCTGTTGTATGTCTAGGAATATTTTCTTCCAAAAATAGAAAAAAATAGATGATATCTTTTCAGCAGAAAACATTGGTTGATACAATTTTAAACCATCATGATATGGAAGAATTCTTCTGTCCCTCTCGAAGGTGGAAGAAGCATTTGGATCACAGATCATCTACAATGAAATACTTGACATGTTTAAGATGCTTTCAATCAATTTTGATCGTCAATTGCTTATTTGTTGTAAACAGTAATTTTTCAGTGAAGGGAAAGTGTGTGTGATATATCTACATGATATGTTCAAAGGCAGTTCCTACTAATGGCCAGGCTGAATTCCAGTAAATAATGTCCCGAATGATATTTTGCCGCCTTCTTTGGCACTTCATGAAATCTTACCCCGATGAAGTGCTGAAACAAAGAGATTTTCTCTTAGAGAGTGTCTCATGTTGTAACCTATCCCATGGATTTTATGCTGTAATTCTTATCTCTTTTAAAATTTACTATCTTCTGTACAGTTTTCATGAAACTTTCTGTTACAGTAGTGAATAGCACAGATAAATGTCATTTTGTACAACTTTGAATTTACCCCAAGAGCTGAGAGAAAACTTGATCCTATACTTCAATCCGAGTTTCTTCTATAGTCCAACTTTGTTTCTCTACCATCAAGCTTCTCCTTTGTTGCTGCTCCAAGCCCCGTCCAAGGTGACCTTGAATACTTTCAGGGATGGGACACCCACAACTTCTCTGGGCAACCTGTTCCAGTGTTCCAGCACTCCCACAGTAAAAAAGGCCTTCCTTTCATCTAATATGTGTAGGAAATCATAAATCTAGGCATAGAAGCTTGGAGTGCAAATTTGAAATTCTTTGGATTTGAAGCACATTTTATATGAATACTGACTTACAGATGACTAAAAGATGTTGATGGGCATTTGAGCTGACAAGTTTTGAAAAAGTGCACGGAAATTAAAATTGAAACCACTAAAATTAAAAACTCCTTGCCATTTTCTTTTTCCTCTCCTATTCAAAATTGCATATGTCAGATATCAGTGCTTCATGCAAACCTCTCAGATGCTCTCAGAGAAAAAGCTTTTCTTTCAGACTAAGTTGCGGTTGACGTAGAACACTAGCAGGAGTGAAAGATTTTCTGGGCATCGGGGCAGCACGTTCTCCTTGGATTTGTGTGCAGAATGCATTTTATCCAAACTGGAAAATAGATCCCAGCTCTGTTCTATTCATCATTCTTACTTCATCAGGCCAGAAGATTCTGTGAAAAGTAGCCTGTGGACCTTGAAGACAGCGCATGTGAACCAGATGAGAGGTGATAGAGAAGTTGAGGGAGAGAAGAAAGAGCATATGGCTGAAACCAGAAAGTATTTCTCCACGTGATCATAGAAGATTGCAGGAGCCACTTGGTACTATCAAACCAGCCCGACTTGGCACTGGTGCCACTATGGGTCTGGGAGCCATGTTGCATATCGTGCATTTTAAGGAGCCAGCTGGCCACACACAGCCATATGCCCCCAAACACAAACCAAGCCCTTTTCTCTGGCAAACAAAACTCAGCTGCCCTGCTTCTGGATGGCAGATTGCAGGAGCCACTTGGTACAATCAAACCAGCCCAACTTGGCACTGGTGCCACCTTGGCTCTGGGAACCATCCTGCCTATTGTAGCTTTTCAGGAGCCAGCCGGTCACTCCCAGCCATAGGCCCCCAAACAGAAACCTCGGCCCGTTTCCCTGGCAAACAAAAGTAAGCTGCCCCGCTTCTGGATGGCAGATTGCAGGAGCTACTTAGTACTATCAAATCAGCCCGACTTGGCACAGGTGCCACCTTGGATCTGGGAACCATCCTGTGTATCGTGGATTTTCAGGGGCCAGCCGGCCACTCTCAGCCATATGCCCCCAAACACAAACCACGGACCTTTTCTCTGGCAAACAAAAATCAGCTGCCCCACTTCTGGATGGCAGATTGCAGGAGCCACTTGGGACTATCACACCAGCACAACATGGCACTGCTGCCACCTTGGATCTGGGAACAATCCTGCGTATCGTACATATTCAGGAACCAGCCGAACACTCCCAGCCACAGGCCCCCAAACACAAACAACGGCCCATTTCCCTGGCAAACAAAACTCAGCTGCCCCGCTTCTGGATGGCAGTTTGCAGGAGCCACTTGGGACTATCAAAGCAGCCCGACTTGGTAATGGTACCATCTTGGATCTGGGAACCATCCGGCGTATCGTGGATTTTCAGGGGCCAGCCGGTCATTCCCAGCCATATGCTCCCAAACACAAACCTCGGCCCTTTTCTCTGGCAAACAAAACTCAACTGCCCCTCTTCTGGATGGCAAATTGCAGGACGCACTTGGTACTACAAAAAGAGCCCGACTTGGCAGTGGTGCCACCTTGGCTCTGGGAACCATCCTGCGTATCGAGCATTTTAAGGAGCCAGCCGGCAATTCCAAGCCGTATGCCCCAAAAAGAAACCACGGACCTTTTCTCTGGCAAAAAAAACTCAGCTGTCCCGCTTCTGGATGGCAGATTGCAGGAGTCACTTTGAACCATACAACCAGCCTTACTTGGCACTGGTGCCACCTTGTATCTGGGAACCATCCTGCCTATCGTTGATTTTCAGGGGCCAGCCTACCACTCTCGGCCATAGGCCCCCAAACACAAACCACAGCCCTTTTCTCTAGCAAACAAAATTTAGCTGCCCCGCTTCTGGATGGCAAATTGCAGGAGCCACTGGGTACTACAAAAACAGCCCGACTTGGCACTGGTGCCACCTTGCGTCTGGTTACCATGCGGCGTATCGTGCATTTTAAGGAGCCAGGTGGCCACTCCCAGCCATATGCCCCCAAACACAACCCACGGCCCTTTTCTCTGGCAAACAAAAGTAAGCTGCCCCGCTTCTGGATGGCAGAGTGCAGGAGACACTTGGTACTATCAAACCAGCCCGACTTGGCACTGGTGCCACCTTTGGTCTGGGAACCATCCTGCGTATTGTGGATTGTCAGGAGACAGCCGACCACTCTCGGCCACAGACCCCAATCAAAAACAAAGGTCCGTTTCCCTGGCAAAAAAAACTCAGCTGCCCCGCTTCTGGATGGGAGATTGCAGGAGGCACTTGACACTGTCAAAAGAGCCCCACTTTGTACTGGTGCCACCTTGGGTCTGGGAACCATGCTGCGTATCGTGGATTTTCAGGAGCCAGCCGGCCACTGCCAGCCACAGGCCCCCAAACAAAAACCACAGCCTTTTTCTCTGGCAAACAAAACTCAGCTGCCCTGCTTCTGGATGGCAGATTGCAGGAGCCACTTGGTACTATCAAACCAGCCCGACTTGGCACTGGTGCCACCTTGGGTCTGGGAACCATCCTGCCTATCGTGGATTTTAAGGAGCCAGCCGGCTACTCCCAGCCACAGGCCCCCAACAAAAACCACGGCCCTTTTTTCTCGCAAACAAAACTTAGCTGCCTCACTTCTGGATGGCAGATTGCAGGAGTCACTTGGTGTAATCAAACCAGCCCGACTTGGCACTGGTGCCACCTTGGGTCTGGGAACCATCCTGCGTATCGTGGATTCTAAGGAGCCAGCCGGCCACTCCCAGCCACAGGCCCCCAAACAAAATCAACGGCGCTGTTCCCTGGAAAACAAAACACGCCTGCCAACTTTTTGATGGAGTTTGCAGGAGCCACTTGGTACTATCAAAGCAGCCCAACTTGGCACTGGTGCCACCATGGGTCTGGTAAACATCCTGCGAATCGTGGATTCTTAGGAGCCAGCCGGCCACTCCTAGCCACAGGCCCCCAAACAAAAACCTAGGCCTATTTCTCTGGCAAACAAAAGTAAGCTGCCCCGCTTCTGGATGGCAGATTGCAGGAGACACTTGGGACTATCAAACCAGCCCAACTTGGCACTGGTGCCACCTTGGATCTGGGAACCATGCTGTGTATCGTGGATTTTCAGGGGCCAGCCGGCCACTCTCAGCCATATGCCCCCAAACAGAAACCTCGGCCCGTTTCTCTGGCAAACAAAACTCAACTGCCCCTCTTCTGGATGGCAAATTGCAAGATGAACTTGATACTAAAACCGCAGGCCGACTTGGTAGTGGTGACACCTTGGGCCTGGGAACCATCATGCGTATCGAGCATTTTAAGGAGCCAGCCGGCCACTCCCAGCAATATGCCCCCAAAAACAATCCACGGAATTTTTCTCTGGCAAACAAAAATCAGCTGCCCCGCTTCTGGATGGCAGATTGCAGGAGCCACTTTGACCCATCAAACCAGCCCGACTTGGCACTGGTGCCACCTTGCATCCTGGAACCATGCTGCCTAGCGTGGATTTTCAGGGGCCAGCCGGCCACTCTCAGCTATATGCCCCCAAACAAAACCCACGGCCCGTTTCCCTGGCAAACAAAAGTAAGCTGCCCCGCTTCTGGATGGCAGTTTGCAGGAACCACTTGGTAGTATCTAACCAGCCCGACTTGGCACTGGTGCCACCTTGGGTCTGGGAACCATCCTGCGTATCGTGGATTCTAAGGAGCCAGCCGGCCACTCCCAGCCACAGGCCCCCAAATACAAACAACGGCGCTTTTCCCTGGAAAACAAAACTCGCCTGTCAACTTTTTGATGGCAGATTGCAGGAGCCACTTGGGACTATCACACCAGCACAACATGGCACTGCTGCCACCTTGGATCTGGGAACCATCCTTCCTATCGTGGATTTTCAGGGGCCAGCCGGTCACTCTCGGCCATAGGCCCCAAACACAAACCACGGCCCTTTTCTCTGGCAAACAAAATTCAGCTGCCCCGCTTCTGGATGGCAGATTGCAGGAACCACTTGGTACTAACAAACCAGCCCGACTTGGCATTGGTGCCACCTTGGGTCTGGGAACCATCCTGCGTATCGTGGATTCTAAGGAGCCAGCTGGCCACTCCCAGCCACAGGCCCCAAAATACACACAACGGCGCTTTTCCCTGGAAAACAAAACTCGCCTGCCAACTTTTTGATGGCAGATTGCAGGAGCCACTTGGTACTATCAAACCAGCCCAACTTAGCACTGGTGCCACCATGGGTCTGGTCACCATCCTGCCTATCGTAGCTTTTCAGGAGCCAGCCGGTCACTCCCAGCCATAGGCCCCCAGAAAAAAACCTCGGTCCGTTTCCCTGGAAAACAAAAGTAAGCTGCCCCGCTTCTGGATGGCAGATTGCAGGAGCCACTTGGTGCTATCAAACCAGCCCGACTTGGCACTGGTGCCACCTTGGGTCTGGGAACCATCCTGCGTATCCTGTGTTCTAAGGAGCCAGCCGGCCACTCCCAGCCACAGTCCCCCAAACACAAACAACGGCGCTTTTCCCTGGAAAACAAAACTGACCTGCCAACTTTTTGATGGCAGATTGCAGGTGCTATTTAGTACTATCAAACCAGCCCGACTTGGCAATGGTGCCACCTCTGGTCTGGGAACCATCCTGCCTATCGTGGATTTTCAGGGGCCAGACGGCCACTATCCGCCATATGCCCCCAAAAACAAACCACGGGCTTTTCTCTGGTAAACAAAACTCAACTGCCCCTCTTCTGGATGGCAAATTTTAGGACGCACTTTGTACTACGAAAACCGCCCGACTTGGCACTGGTGCCACCTTGGGTCAGGGAACCATCCTGCCTATCGTAGCTTTTCAGGAGCCAGCCGGTCACTCCCAGCCATAGGTCCCCAGACAAATACCTCGGCCCGTTTCCCTGGCAAACAAAAGTAAGCTGCCCCGCTTCTGGATGGCAGATTGCAGGAGCCACTTGGTACTATCAAACCAGCCCAACTTGACACTGGTGCCACCTTGGCTCTGGGAACCATGCTGCGTAACCCGGATTCTAAGATGACAGGCAGCCACTGCCAGCCACAGGCCTCCAAACAAAATCAACGGCGCTTTTCCCTGGAAAACAAAACTCGCCTGACAACTTTTAGATGGCAGATTGCAGGAGCCAGTTGGTACCATCAAACCAGCCCAACTTGGCACTGGTGCCACCTTGGGTCTGGGAACCATCCTGTCTATTGTTGCTTTTCAGGAGCCAGCCGGTCACTTCTAGCCCTAGGCCCCCAGTCATAAACCTCGGCCCGTTTCCCTGGCACACAAATGTAAGCTACCCCGCTTCAGGATGGCAGATTGCAGGAGCCACTTTTCACCATCAAACCAGCCCGACGTGGCACTGGTGCCACCTTGGGTCAGGGAACCATCCTGCCTATCGTAGCTTTTTAAGGAGCCAGCAGGCCACGCCCAGCCATATAGCCCCAAAAACAAACCACGGACCATTTCTCTTGGAAACAAAAATCCGCTGCCCCGCGTCAGGATGGCAGATTGCAGGAGCCACTTTGCACCATCAAACCACCCCGACTTGGCACTGGTGCCATCTTGGATCTGGGAACCATCCTGCCTATCGTAGCTTTTCAGGAGCCAGCCGGTTACTCCCAACCATAGGCCCCCAGACAGAAAGCTCTGCCCGTTTCCCTGGCAAACAAAAGTAAGCTACCCCGCTTCTGGATGGCAGATTGCAGGAGCCACTTGGTACTATCAAACCAGCCCAACTTGGCACTGGTGCCACCATGGGTCTGGTCACCATCCTGCCTATCGTAGCTTTTCAGGAGCCAGGCGGTCACTCCCAGCCATAGGCCCCCAGACAAATACCTCGGCCCGTTTCCCTGGCAAACAAATGTAAGCTGCCCCGCTTCTGGATGGCAGATTGCAGGAGCCACATGGTACTATCAAACCAGGCCAACATGGCACTGGTGCCACCTTGGCTCTGGGAACCATCCTGCCTATCGTGGATTTTCAGGCGCCAGCCGGCCACTCTCAGCCATATGCCCCCAAACACAAACCACGGCCCTTTTCTCTGGTAAACAAAACTCAACTGCCCCTCTTCTGGATGGCAAATTGCAGGACGCACTTGGTACTACGAAAACAGCCCGACTTGGCAGTGATGCCACCTTGGGTCAGGGAACCATCCTGCGTATCGATGTTTTTAAGGAGTCAGCCGGCAACGTCCAGCCATATACCCCCAAAAAAAACCCACGGAACTTTTCTCCAGCAAGCAAAAATCCGCTGCCCCGCGTCTGGATGGCAGATTGCAGGAGCTATTTAGTATTATCAAACCAGCCCGACTTGGCACTGGTGCCACCATGGGTCTGGTCACCATCCTGCCTATCGTAGCTTTTCAGGAGCCAGCCGGTCACTCTCAGCCATAGGCCCCAAACACAAACCACGGCCCTTTTCTCTGGAAAACAAAACTCAACTGCCCCTCTTCTGGATGGCAGATTGCAGGAGCCACTGGGTACTATGAAACCAGCCCTACTTGGCACTGGTGCCACCTTGGGTCTGGGAACCATGCTGCGTATCATGGATTTTCAGGAGCCAGCCGTCCACTGCCAGCCACAGGCCCCGAAACACAAACAACGGCCTTTTTCTCTGGCAAACAAAATTCAGCTGCCCCGCTTCTGGATGGCAGATTGCAGGAACCACTTGGTACTAACAAACCAGCCCGACTTGGCACTGGTGCCACCTTGGGTCTGGGAACCATCCTGCGTATCGTGGATTCTAAGGAGCCAGCTGGCCACTCCCAGCCACAGGCCCCAAAACACACACAACGGCGCTTTTCCCTGGAAAACAAAACTCGCCTGCCAACTTTTTGATGGCAGATTGCAGGAGCCACTTGGTACTATCAAACCAGCCCAACTTGGCACTGGTGCCACCATGGGTCTGGTCACCATCCTGCCTATCGTAGCTTTTCAGGAGCCAGCCGGTCACTCCCAGCCATAGGCCCCCAGACACAAAGCTCGGCCTGTTTCCCTGGCACACAAAAGTAAGCTACCGCACTTCTGGATGGCAGATTGCAGGAGCCACTTTGCACCATCAAACCAGCCCAACTTGGCACTGGTGCCACCTTGGCTCTGGGAACCATGCTGCGTAACCCGGATTCTAAGACGACAGGCAGCCACTGCCAGCCACAGGCCTCCAAACAAAATCAACGGCGCTTTTCCCTGGAAAACAAAACTCGCCTGACAACTTTTAGATGGCAGATTGCAGGAGCCAGTTGGTACCATCAAACCAGCCCAACTTGGCACTGGTGCCACCTTGGGTCTGGGAACCATCCTGCCTATTGTTGCTTTTCAGGAGCCAGCCGGTCACTCCTAGCCCTAGGCCCCCAGTCATAAACCTCGGCCCGTTTCCCTGGCACACAAAAGTAAGCTACCCCGCTTCAGGATGGCAGATTGCAGGAGCCACTTTTCACCATCAAACCAGCCCGACGTGGCACTGGTGCCACCTTGGGTCTGGGACCATCCTGCGTATCGTGTGTTCTAAGGAGCCAGCCGGCCACTCCCACCAACAGTCCCCCAAACACAAACAACGGCGCTTTTCCCTGGAAAACAAAACTCGCCTGCCAACTTTTTGATGGCAGATTGCAGGAGCCACTTGGTACTATCAAACCAGCCCAACTTGGCACTGGTGCCACCATGGGTCTGGTAACCATCCTGCCTATCGTAGCTTTTCAGGAGCCAGCCGGTCACTCCCAGCCATAGGCCCCCAGACACAAACCTCGGCCCGTTTCCCTGGCAAACAAAAGTAAGCTGCCCCGCTTCTGCATGGCAGATTGCAGGTGCTATTTAGTACTATCAAACCAGCCCGACTTGGCACTGGTGCCACCTCTGGTCTGGGAACCATCCTGCCTATCGTGGATTTTCAGGCGCCAGACGGCCACTATCAGCCATATGCCCCCAAAAACAAACCACGGCCCTTTTCTCTGGTAAACAAAACTCAACTGCCCCTCTTCTGGGTGGCAAATTTTAGGACGCACTTTGTACTATGAAAACCGCCCGACTTGGCACTGGTGCCACCTTGGGTCAGGGAACCATCCTGCCTATCGTAGCTTTTTAAGGAGCCAGCAGGCCACGCCCAGCCATATAGCCCCAAAAACAAACCACGGACCATTTCTCTTGGAAACAAAAATCCGCTGCCCCGCGTCAGGATGGCAGATTGCAGGAGCCACGTTGCACCATCAAACCACCCCGACTTGGCACTGGTGCCATCTTGGATCTGGGAACCATCCTGCCTATCGTAGCTTTTCAGGAGCCAGCCGGTTACTCCCAACCATAGGCCCCCAGACAGAAAGCTCTGCCCGTTTCCCTGGCAAACAAAAGTAAGCTACCCCGCTTCTGGATGGCAGATTGCAGGAGCCACTTGGTACTATCAAACCAGCCCAACTTGACACTGGTGCCACTTTGGGTCTGGGAACCATGCTGCGTAACGTAGATTCTAAGGCGCCAGGCGGCCACTCCCAGCCACAGGCCCCCAAATACAAACAACGGCGCTTTTCCCTGGAAAACAAAACTCGCCTGCCAGCTTTTTGATGGCAGATTGCAGGAGCCACTTGGTACTATCAAATCATCCCAACTTGGCACTGGTGCCACTATGGGTCTGGGAACCATCCTGCCAATTGTACCATTTCAGGAGCCAGCCGGTCACTCCCAGCCATAGGCCCCCATCACAAACCTCGGACCGTTTCCCTGGCAAACAAAATTAAGCTGCCCCGATTCTGGATGGCAGATTGCAGGAGCCACTTGGTAGTGTCAAACCAGCCCAACTTGGCACTGGTGCCACCATGGGTCTGGGAACCATCCTGCGTATCGTGGATTCTAAGCAGCCACCCGGCCACTCCGTGCCACAGGCGCCCAAACACAAACAACGGCGCTTTTCCCTGGAAAACAAAACTCGCCTGCCAACATTTTGATGGCAGATTGCAGGAGCCACTTGGTACTATCAAACCAGCCCAACTTGGCACTGGTGCCACCATGGGTCTGGTCACCATCCTGCCTATCGTAGCTTTTCAGGAGCCAGCCGGTCACTCCCAGCCATAAACCCCCAGACACAAACCTCGGCCCGTTTCCCTGGAAAACAAAAGTAAGCACCCCCGATTCTGGATGGCAGATTGCAGGAGCCACTTGGTAGTATCAAATTAGCCCAACTTGGCACTGGTGCCATCATGGGTCTGGTAAACATCCTGCCTATCTTAGCTTTTCAGGAGCCGGCCGGTCACTCCCTGCCATAGGCCCCCAGAGAAATACCTCGGCCCGTTTCCCTGGCAAACAAAAGTAAGCTGCCCCTCTTCTGGATGGCAGATTGCAGGAACCACTTGCTACTATCAAACCAGCCCAACTTGGCACTGGTGCCACCTTGGCTCTGGGAACCATGCTGCGTAACGTAGATTCTAAGAGGACAGGCGGACACTCCCAGCCACAGGCCTCTAAACAAAAACAACGGCGCGTTACCCTGGAAAACAAAACTCGCCTGCCAACTTTTTGATGGCAGATTGCAGGAGCCACTTGGTACTATCAAACCAGCCCAACTTGGCACTGGTGCCACCATGGGTCTGGTCACCATCCTGCCTATCGTAGCTTTTCAGGAGCCAGCCGGTCACTCCCAGCCATAGGCCCCCAGACAAATACCTCGGCCCGTTTCCCTGGCAAACAAAAGTAAGCTGCCCCGATTCTGGATGGCAGATTGCAGGATCCACTTGTTATTATCAAACCAGCCCGACTTGGTATTGGTGCCACCTCTGGTCTGGGAACCATCCTGGGTATCGTGGATCCTAAGGAGCCAGCCGGCCACTCGCAGCCACAGGCCCCCAAACAAAAACAACGGCGATTTTCCCTGGAAAACAAAACTCGCCTGACAACTTTTTGATGGCAGATTGCAGGAACCACTTGGTACTATCAAACCAGCCCAACTTGGCACTGGTGCCACCTTGGGTCTGGGAACCATGCTGCGTATTGTGGATTCTAAGGAGCCAGCCGGCCACTCCAGCCACAGGCCCGCAGACACAAACAACGGCGCTTTTCCCTGGAAAACAAAACTCGCCTGCCAACATTTTGATGGCAGATTGCAGGAGCCACTTGGTACTATGAAATCAGCCGAACATGGCACTGGTGCCACCATGGGTCTGGTCACCATCCTGCCTATCGTAGCTTTTCAGGAGCCAGCCGGTCACTCCCAGCCATAGGCCCCCAGACACAAAGCTCGGCCCGTTTCCCTGGCAAACAAAAGTAAGCTGCCCCGCTTCTGGATGGTAGATTGCAGGAACCATTTGCTACAATCAAACCAGCCCAACTTGGCACTGGTGCCACCTCAGGTCTGGGAACCATCCTGCGTATTTTGGATTCTAAGGAGCCAGCCGGCCACTCCCAGCCACAGGCCCCCAAACACAAACAACGGCGCTTTTCCCTGGAAAACAAAACTCGCCTGCCAACTTTTTGATGGCAGATTGCAGGAGCCACTTGGTACTATCAAACCAGCCCAACTTGGCACTGGTGCCACCATGGGTCTGGTCACCATCCTGCCTATCGTAGTTTTTCAGGAGCCAGCCGGTCACTCCCTGCCATAGGCCCCCAGACAAAACCTCGGCCCGTTTCCCTGGCAAACAAAAGTAAGCTGCCCCGCTTCTGGATGGCAGATTGCAGGACGCACTTGGTAGTATCAAACCAGCCCAACTTGGCACTGGTGCCACCTTGGGTCTGGGAACCATGCTGCGTATCGTGGATTCTAATTAGCCATCCGGCCACTCCCAGCCACAGGCCCCCAAACAAAAACAACGGCGCTTTTCCCTGGATAACAAACTCGCCTGCCAACTTTTTGATGGCAGATTGCAGGAGCCACTTGGTACTATCAAACCAGCCCAACTTGGCACTGGTGCCACCATGGGTCTGGTCACCATCCTGCCTATCGTAGCTTTTCAGGAGACAGCCGGTCACTCCCAGCCATAGGCCCCCAGACAAAAACCTCGGCCCTTTTCCGTGGCAAACAAAAGTAAGTTAACCCGCTTCTGGATGGCAGATTGCAGGAGCCACTTTTCACCATCAAACTAGCCCGACTTGGCACTGGTGTCACCTCTGGTCTGGGAACCATCCTGCCTGTCGTGGATTCTAATTAGCCAGCCGGCCACTCCCAGCCACAGGCCCCCAAACACAAACAACGGCGCTTTTCCCTGGGAAACAAAACTCGCCTGCCAAGTTTTTGATGGCAGATTGCAGGAGCCACTTGGTACTATCAAACCAGCCCAACTTGGCACTGGTGCCACCATGGGTCTGGTCACCATCCTGCCTATCGTAGCCTTTCAGGAGCCAGCCGGTCACTCCCAGCCATAGGCCCCCAGACACAAACCTCGGCCCGTTTCCCTGGCAAACAAAAGTAAGCTGCCCCGCTTCTGGATGGCAGATTGCAGGAACCACTTGGTACTATCAAACCAGCCCAACTTGGGACTGGTGCCAGCTTGGGTCTGGGAACCATCCTGCGTATCGTGGATTCTAAGGAGCCAGCCGGCCACTCCCAGCCACAGGCCCCCAAACACAAACAATGACGCTTTTCCCTGGAAAACAAAACTCGCCTGCCAACTTTTTGATGGCAGATTGCAGGAACCACTTGGTACTATCAAACCAGCCCGACTTGGCACTGGTGCCACCTTGGGTCTGGGAACCATGCTGCGTATCGTGGATTCTAAGGAGCCAGGCGGTCACTCCAGCCACAGGCCCGCAGACACAAACAACGGCGCTTTTCCCTCGAAAACAAAACTCGCCTGCCGACTTTTTGATGGCAGATTGCAGGAGCCACTTGGTACTATGAAATCAGCCGAACATGGCACTGGTGCCACCATGGGTCTGGTCACCATCCTGCCTATCGTAGCTTTTCAGGGGCCAGCCGGTCACTCCCAGCCATAGGCCCCCTGACACAAAGCTCGGCCCGTTTCCCTGGCAAACAAAAGTAAGCTGCCCCGCTTCTGGATGGCAGATTGCAGGACGCACTTGGTACTATAAAACCAGCCCGACTTGGCACTGGTGCCACCTCAGGTCTGGGAACCATCCTGCGTATCGTGGATTCTAAGGAGCCAGCCGGCCACTCCCAGCCACAGGCCCCCAAACACAAACAACGGCGCTTTTCCCTGGAAAACAAAACTCGCCTGCCGACATTTTGATGGCAGATTGCAGGAGCCACTTGGTACTATCAAACCAGCCCAACTTGCACTGGTGCCACCATGGGTCTGGTCACCATCCTGCCTATCGTAGCTTTTCAGGAGCCAGCCGGTCACTCCCAGCCATAGGCCCCGAGACACAAAGCTCGGACCGTTTCCCTGGCAAACAAAAGTAAGCTGCCCCGCTTCTGGATGGCAGATTGCAGGAGCCACTTTGCACCATCATACTAGCCCGACTTGGCACTGGTGCCACCTTGGGTCTGGGAACCATCCTGCGTATCGTGGATTCTAAGGAGCCAGCCGGCCACTCCCAGCCACAGGCCCCCAAACACAAACAACGGCGCTTTTCCCTGGGAAACAAAACTCTCCTGCCAACTTTTTGATGGCAGATTGCAGGAGCCACTTGGTTTTATCAAATCAGCCCAACTTGGCACTGGTGCCACCATGCGTCTGGTCACCATCCTGCCTATCTTATCTTTTCAGGAGCCAGCCGGTCACTCCCCGCCATAGGCCCCCAGACAAAAAGCTCGGCCCGTTTCCCTGGCAAACAAAAGTAAGCTACCCCGCTTCTGGATGGCAGATTGCAGGAGCCACTTTGCACCATCAAACTAGCCCGTCTTGGCACTGGTGCCACCTCTGGTCTGGGAACCATCCTGCGTATCGTGGATTCTAATTAGCCAGCCGGCCACTCCCTACCACAGGCCCCCAAACACAAACAACGGCGCTTTTCCCTGGAAAACAAAACTCGCCTACCAACTATTTGATGGCAGATTACAGGAGCCACTTGGTACTATCAAACCAGCCCAACTTGGCACTGGTGCCACCATGGGTCTGGTCACCATCCTGCCTATCGTAACTTTTCAGGAGCCAGCCGGTCACTCCCAGCCATAGGTCCCCAGTCACAAACCTCGGCCCGTTTCCCTCGCAAACAAAAGTAAGCTGCCCCGCTTCTGGATGGCAGATTGCAGGAGCCACTTGGTACTATCAAACCAGCCCGACTTTGCACTGGTGCCACCTCTGGTCTGGGACCCATCCTGCGTATCATGGATTCTAAGGAGCCAGTCGGCCACTCCCAGCCACAGGCACCCAAACACAAACAACGGCCCGTTTCCGTGGCAAACAAAAGTAAGCTGCCCCGCTTCTGGATGGCAGATTGCAGGAACCACTTGGTAGTATCAAACCAGCACAACTTGGCACTGGTGGCACCTCTTGTCTGGTAACCATGCTGCGTATCGTGGTTTCTAAGGAGCCAGCCGGGCACTCCCAACCACAGGTCCCCAAACACAAACAACGGCGCTTTTCCCTGGAAAACAAAACTCGCCTGCCAACTTTTTGATGGCAGATTGCAGGAGCCACTTGGTACTATCAAACCAGCCCAACTTGGCACTGGTGCCACCATGGGTCTGGTCACCATCCTGCCTATCGTAGCTTTTCAGGAGCCAGCCGCTCACTCCCAGCCATAGGCCCCCAGACACAAACCTCGGCCCGTTTCCCTGGCAAACAAAAGTAAGCTGCCCCGCGTCTGGATGGCAGATTGCAGGAGCCACTTTGTACTATCAAACCAGCCCGACTTGGCACTGGTGCCACATCTGGTCTGGGAACCATGCTGCGTATTGTGGATTTTAAGGAGCCAGTCGGCCACTCCCAGCCATACGCCTCCAAACACAAACAACGGTCCATTTCCCTGGCAAACAAAAGTAAGCTACCCCGCTTATGGATGTCAGATTGCAGGAACCACTTGTTGCCAAGTTGGGGTGGTTTGATAGTACCAAGTGGCTCCTGCAATCTGCCATCAAAAAGTTGGCAAGCGAGTTTTGTTTTCCAGGGAAAAGCGCCGTTGTTTGTGTTTGGGGGCCTGTGGCTGGGAGTGGCCAGCTGCCTCCTTAGAATCCACGATACGCAGGATGGGTCCCAGACCAGAGGTGGCACCAGTGCCAAGTCGGGCTGGTTTGATGATGCAAAGTGACTCCTGCAATCTGCCATCCAGAAGCGGGGTAGCTTACTTTTGTTTGCCAGGGAAACGGGTAGAGCTTTGTGTCTGGGGGCCTATGGCTGGGAGTGACCGGCTGGCTCCTGAAAAGCTACGATAGGCAGGATGGTGACCAGACCCATGGTGGCACCAGTGCCAAGTTGGGCTGGTTTGATAGTACCAAGTGGCTCCTGCAATCTGCCATCAAAAAGTTGGCAGGTGAGTTTTGTTTTCCAGGGAAAAGCACCGTTGTTTGTGTTTGGGGGCCTGTGGCTGGGAGTGGCCAGCTGGCTCCTTAGAATCCACGATACGCAGGATGGGTCCCAGACCAGAGGTGGCACCAGTGCCATGTTGGCCTGGTTTGATAGTACCATGTGGCTCCTGCAATCTGCCATCCAGAATCGGGGCAGCCAAATTTTGTTTGCCAGGGAAACGGTCCGAGGTTTGTGTCTGGGGGACTATGGCTGGGAGTGACCGGCTGGCTCCTGAAATGCTACAATAGGCAGGATGGTTCCCAGACCCATAGTGGCACCAGTGCCAAGTTGGGATGATTTGATAGTACCAAGTGGCTCCTGCAATCTGCCATCAAAAAGCTGGCAGGCGAGTTTTGTTTTCCAGGGAAAAGCGCCGTTGTTTGTGTTTGGGGGCCTGTGGCTGGGAGTGGCCAGCTGGCTCCTTAGAATCCACGATATGCAGGATTGTTCCCAGACCCAAGGTGGCACCAGTGCCAAGTCGGGCTGGTTTGATGGTGCAAAGTGGCTCCTGCAATCTGCCATCCAGACGCGGGGCAGCGGATTTTTGTTTCCATGAGAAATGGTCCGTGGTTTGTTTTTGGGGGTATATGGCTGGGCCTGGCCGGCTGGCTCCTTAAAAAGCTCGATATGCAGGATGGTTCCCTGACACAAGGTGGCACCAGTGCCACGTCGGGCGGTTTTCGTAGTACAAAGTGCGTCCTAAAATTTGCCATCCAGAAGAGGGGCAGTTGAGTTTTGTTTGCCAGAGAAAAGGTCCGTGGTTTGTTTTTGGGGGCATATGGCTGAGAGTGGCTGGGTGGCCCCTGAAAATCCACGATACACAGGATGGTTCCCAGATCCAAGGTGGCACCTGTGCCAAGTCGGGCTGATTTGATAGTACTAAGTAGCTCCTGCAATCTGCCATCCAGAAGCGGGGCAGCTTACTTTTGTTTGCCAGGGAAACGGGCCGAGGTTTGTGTTTGGGGGCCTATGGCTGAGAGTGACCGGCTGGCTCCTGAAAAGCTACGATAGGCAGGATGGTGACCAGACCCATGGTGGCACCAGTGCCAAGTTGGGCTGATTTGATAGTACCAAGTGGCTCCTGCAATCTGCCATCAAAATGTTGTCAGGCGAGTTTTGTTTTCCAGGGAAAAGCGCCGTTGTTTGTATTTGGGGGCCTGTGGCTGGCAGTGGACGGCTGGCTCCTTTGAACCCACAATACGCAGGATGGTTCCCAGACCCAAGGTGGCACCAGTGCCAAGTGGGACTGGTTTGATACTACCAAGTTCGTCCTGCAATCTGCCATCCAGAAGCGGGGCAGCTTAATTTTGTTTGCCAGGGAAACGGGCCGTGGGTTTTGTTTGGGGGCCTATGGCTGAGAGTGGCCGGCTGGCTCCTGAAAATCCACGCTAGGCAGCATGGTTCCCAGATGCAAGGTGGCACCAGTGCCAAGTCGGGCTGGTTTGATGGTGCAAAGTGGCTCCTGCAATCTGCCATCCAGAAGCGGGGCAGCTGATTTTTGTTTGCCAGAGAAAAATTCCGTGGATTGTTTTTGGGGGCATATTGCTGGGAGTGGCCGGCTGGCTCCTTAAAATGCTCGATACGCATGATGGTTCCCAGGTCCAAGGTGTCACCACTACCAAGTCGGCCTGCGGTTTTAGTATCAAGTTCATCCTGCAATTTGCCATCCAGAAGAGGGGCAGTTGAGTTTTGTTTGCCAGAGAAACGGGCCGAGGTTTCTGTTTGGGGACATATGGCTGAGAGTGGCCGGCTGGCCCCTGAATATCCACGATACACAGCATGGTTCCCAGATCCAAGGTGGCACCAGTGCCAAGTTGGGCTGGTTTGATAGTACCAAGTGTCTCCTGCAATCTGCCATCCAGAAGCGGGGCAGCTTACTTTTGTTTGCCAGAGAAATAGGCCTAGGTTTTTGTCTGGGGGCCTGTGGCTAGGAGTGGCCGGCTGGCTCCTAAGAATCCACGATACGCAGGATGTTTCCCAGACCCAAGGTGGCACCAGTGCCAAGTCGGGCTGGTTTGATAGTACCAAGTGGCTCCTGCAAACTCCATCAAAAAGTTGGCAGGCGTGTTTTGTTTTCCAGGGAACAGCGCCGTTGATTTTGTTTGGGGGCCTGTGGCTGGGAGTGGCCGGCTGGCTCCTTAGAATCCACGATACGCAGGATGGTTCCCAGACCCAAGGTGACACCAGTGCCAAGTCGGGCTGGTTTGATTACACCAAGTGACTCCTGCAATCTGCCATCCAGAAGTGAGGCAGCTAAGTTTTGTTTGCCAGAAAAAAGGGCCGTGGTTTTTGTTGGGGGCCTGTGGCTGGGAGTGGCCGGCTGGCTCCTTAGAATCCACCATACGCAGGATGGTTCCCAGACCCAAGGTGGCACCAGTGCCAAGTCGGGCTGGTTTGATAGTCCCAAGTGGCTCCTGCAAACTGCCATCCAGAAGCGGGGCAGCTGAGTTTTGTTTGCCAGGGAAATGGGCCGTTGTTTGTGTTTGGGGGCCTGTGGCTGGGAGTGTTCGGCTGGTTCCTGAATATGTACGATACGCAGGATTGTTCCCAGACCCAAGGTGGCACCAGTGCCAAGTCGGGCTGGTTTGATGGTGCAAAGTGGCTCCTGCAATCTGCCATCCAGACGCGGGGCAGCGGATTTTTGTTTCCATGAGAAATGGTCCGTGGTTTGTTTTTGGGGGTATATGGCTGGGCCTGGCCGGCTGGCTCCTTAAAAAGCTCGATATGCAGGATGGTTCCCTGACACAAGGTGGCACCAGTGCCACGTCGGGCGGTTTTCGTAGTACAAAGTGCGTCCTAAAATTTGCCATCCAGAAGAGGGGCAGTTGAGTTTTGTTTGCCAGAGAAAAGGTCCGTGGTTTGTTTTTGGGGGCATATGGCTGAGAGTGGCTGGGTGGCCCCTGAAAATCCACGATACACAGGATGGTTCCCAAATCCAAGGTGGCACCTGTGCCAAGTCGGGCTGATTTGATATTACTAAGTAGCTCCTGCAATCTGCCATCCAGAAGCGGGGCAGCTTACTTTTGTTTGCCAGGGAAACGGGCCGAGGTTTTTGTTTGGGGGCCTATGGCTGAGAGTGACCGGCTGGCTCCTGAAAAGCTACAATAGGCAGGATGGTGACCAGACCCATGGTGGCACCAGTGCCAAGTTGGGCTGGTTTGATAGTACCAAGTGGTTCCTGCAATCTGCCATCCAGAAGCAGGGCAGCTGAGTTTTGTTTGCCAGAGAAAAGGGCCTTGGTTTGTGTTTGGGGGCATATGGCTGGGTGTGGCCAGCTGGCTCCTTAAAATGCACGATATGCAACATGGCTCCCAGACCCAAGGTGGCACCAGTGCCAAGTTGGGCTGGTTTGATAGTACCAAGTGGCTCCTGCAATCTTCCATGATCACGTGGAGAAATACTTTCTGGTTTCAGCCTCATGCTCTTTCTTCTCTCCCTCAACTTCTCTATCACCTCTCATCTGGTTCACATGCGCTGTCTTCAAGGTCCACAGGCTACTTTTCACAGAATCTTCTGGCCTGATGAAGTAAGAATGATGAATAGAACAGAGCTGGGATCTATTTTCCAGTTTGGATAAAATGCATTCTGCACACAAATCCAAGGAGAACGGGCTGCCCCGATGCCCAGAAAATCTTTCACTCCTGCTAGTGTTCTACGTCAACCGCAACTTAGTCTGAAAGAAAAGCTTTTTCTCTGAGAGCATCTGAGAGGTTTGCATGAAGCACTGATATCTGACATATGCAATTTTGAATAGGAGAGGAAAAAGAAAATGGCAAGGAGTTTTTAATTTTAGTGGTTTCAATTTTAATTTCCGTGCACTTTTTCAAAACTTGTCAGCTCAAATGCCCATCAACATCTTTTAGTCATCTGTAAGTCAGTATTCATATAAAATGTGCTTCAAATCCAAAGAATTTCAAATTTGCACTCCAAGCTTCTATGCCTAGATTTATGATTTCCTACACATATTAGATGAAAGGAAGGCCTTTTTTACTGTGGGAGTGCTGGAACACTGGAACAGGTTGCCCAGAGAAGTTGTGGGTGTCCCATCCCTGAAAGTATTCAAGGTCACCTTGGACGGGGCTTGGAGTAGCAACAAAGGAGAAGCTTGATGGTAGAGAAACAAAGTTGGACTATAGAAGAAACTCGGATTGAAGTATAGGATCAAGTTTTCTCTCAGCTCTTGGGGTAAATTCAAAGTTGTACAAAATGACATTTATCTGTGCTATTCACTACTGTAACAGAAAGTTTCATGAAAACTGTACAGAAGATAGTAAATTTTAAAAGAGATAAGAATTACAGCATAAAATCCATGGGATAGGTTACAACATGAGACACTCTCTAAGAGAAAATCTCTTTGTTTCAGCACTTCATCGGGGTAAGATTTCATGAAGTGCCAAAGAAGGCGGCAAAATATCATTCGGGACATTATTTACTGGAATTCAGCCTGGCCATTAGTAGGAACTGCCTTTGAACATATCATGTAGATATACCACACACACTTTCCCTTCACTGAAAAATTACTGTTTACAACAAATAAGCAATTGACGATCAAAATTGATTGAAAGCATCTTAAACATGTCAAGTATTTCATTGTAGATGATCTGTGATCCAAATGCTTCTTCCACCTTCGAGAGGGACAGAAGAATTCTTCCATATCATGATGGTTTAAAATTGTATCAACCAATGTTTTCTGCTGAAAAGATATCATCTATTTTTTTCTATTTTTGGAAGAAAATATTCCTAGACATACAACAGGTGAGAACTAAGTAATTTTAAAGAAACAAATGAAATGAAAATATTCTGTAAATAGAATGAAATGAAAAGCTGTGTTTTAAATAGGAGCTAAATATTAAACAGAATTTTTGTACCAGGCATTTGAATTACTGCACCAGCTCTTTTGCCCATCAAGAGAGGCATTTAGCATTTCAGTCTTTTCCAAGGTGTTCATGATCTGCTATGCTGATCTCTGTGTGTGCCTAGGTGTGTGTGGAGGGGGGGGCATATGAAGGGGAGTGTGTATGTTTGCTTTACAATTGTTGTGGCAGATTCATGCCTCAGCTCCACATTTTGTTTTAAAAAGGTCACACCGAGTGGATATGAAGTTTACTATCAACAAGAGATCGATTCCCAAATCATCCATTTGACTCTCCCTTATAAATCATGTGCTTTGTTGCATATTTTATCAAATATACTTTCAAGCCAGATGGAGGAAGGAGGATGTGGGAATCCCTCCACCATCTTGCAACTTTTATGTAAGTAGGTTTTCAAGAAAATCATCATTTCTCTTTTAAATATGTCTGGAACAGGCATGATGGTAGTGTCAACCTGTTGGAGTTTTTGTTGCTGGAAGAAGTTGTACAAAAGGATTGGTTTTTACATTGACCAGTTACTGAATCAAGCGCAGGAATACATTGGAAATTTAGCTGGGGGTTCCTTTTCCCAGCAGACTACTTCTAGAACGAGCTTGTACACTGAAGCTGACTCTTTTGCTCTCTTTTTGTTTCTTTCCTATTTTCTTGGCTTCTTTGCCACTATCTAGACAATTTTGGAACTTTGTTCCCAACTAAAATGGTTTCAATAGTCTGATTGTGATCATACATTTTTACAAGGAATTTTTAAAATCTTTCCTCGAGTCCAGAAAGTCAAGGACTTAGATCTTTTTCTTCCCTTATCAATATTGCCATGAAATTGATAAATAAAGACCAACTCTTTATTTTTGTTTTTAACCCACGTAGATAATTCCCATCCATTAATCCATTTTGTGGACCAATAGCTGCCATTCTGATGGAAGCTGTCACTTCTTAACAACAGGCATTCTGTGACTATGTTGACTGCACTTTGGGTGAAGATCCTAACTGGTCTTAGATATACATAGGGAGAAATTTGCTCAGCCAGTGTCAGTCTTAAGCATGCGTATCAGAAGATCTTTCTAGAGCTGGGAATTTTCCCATGAAAGGGATTCAGTTAGGGAAGAGACACTTGTGCCAGAGTTTTACATTCTTCTTGAACACTGCTTAAGGAACTTAGATGCCATGTCCATTTGGATCTCTGTCTGCACAGAACTTTGTCATGCCAGCGCTTTGAAATGCATCTTGAAGAGAATTCACTAGCACAGAATGAAAGAGAGTGGAAGGGGTTGGTGGGGCTAACCAGGCCCAACCCCCCTGCCTAAACCAGGATACCTAGAGCCTCTTGCCCAGGATTCTATCTGGGTGTACTTTTAATGTCTTCAAAGATCCAGGCTCCACAATCTTTCTGGGCAGTCTGTGCCGTGGTTCAGTCACCCTGACAGTAAAGAAACATTTACTGATGTTCAAAGGCAATCTCCTGTATTTCAGTGTGTGCCCACTGCCTCTTGTCTTTTCCCTCAGCATCACTGAAAAGACACTGATTCCCTCCCCTTTGCACTATTGCTTCCATATGTATGTGTGATGCCATGTAGAGGTATGTCAAAAACCTCCCTGAAGCCCAGGCAGATAATATTCCCTTCATCTACCAGTCAAGTTGATTCATCAGAGGAGTTTAAAGTGATGTTCAGCATGAAATTCCCCTGAAAAATCATGCTAACTACATTATTTGGTCATCTGTCATGTGCCTGGCAAGGATTTCCAGGAAGAGCTGCTTCATCAACTTCCTCGGGATAAAAAAGAGGCTGGCTGGTTTGTACTATGGCGAGTCCTCTTAATTGCCTTTTTTGAAGATGGGTGTCATTTGCCAACATCCACTCTTTAGCTCCTCTTCTAATCTACACCTCGGCAAAAAGCTTTTCCACTATGTCTGGCTAGGAAAAACTGTGCCAGCACAGAAAACATCTCCCATCGTGTTCTAGAAGTTGCACGGATGTCTGCCAAGTGTTTGGCAGGAAGAAAAGAAAAGTTGTCCAAAACAGCTTCCAATCGAATGTTCCTGTGATTGGAAAAGTCAGGAGAGTGCAAAGGTACTGTTTTCTATCAGTTGGCAAGGTGCGCACACAATCCCAGTGTTGTACAGCTTGCTTCTTCACCTTCCCGAAGCTGCCGCTCTCGCCGGCTGCCGGAGCCCAAGAAGCGGCTTCTTCGCGCAAAGACGATTGTGCCGCTCACAGTGCTCTCCTTAGCGCGGCTTCTGCCGAAAGACGCCCGGCAGCGGCTCTTACCTCCGGAGAGCATCCTACCTTCGTCTTTAGCTCCTCTTCTCATCTACACCTCGGCAAAACGCTTTTCCACTATGTCTGGCTAGGAAAAACTGTGCCAGCACAGAAAACATCTCCCATCGTGTTCTCGAAGTTGCACGGATGTCTGCCAAGTGTTTGGCAGGAAGAAAAGAAAAGTTGTCCAAAACAGCTTCCAATCGAATGTTCATGTGATTGGAAAAGTCAGGAGAGTGCAAAGGTACTGTTTTCTATCAGTTGGCAAAGTGCGCACACAATCCCAGTGTTGTACAGCTTGCTTCTTCACCTTCCCGAAGCTGCCGCTCTCGCCGGCTGCCGGAGCCCAAGAAGCGGCTTCTTCGCGCAAAGACGATTGTGCCGCTCACAGTGCTCTCCTTAGCGCGGCTTCTGCCGAAAGACGCCCGGCAGCGGCTCTTACCTCCGGAGAGCATCCTACCTTCGTCTTTCGCGTCTTTTGTAGTCTACATCTTAGCAAAACGCTTTTCCACTATGTCTGGCTAGGAAAAACTGTGCCAGCACAGAAAACATCTCCCATCGTGTTCTAGAAGTTGCACGGATGTCTGCCAAGTGTTTGGCAGGAAGAAAAGAAAAGTTGTCCAAAACAGCTTCCAATCGAATGTTCCTGTGATTGGAAAAGTCAGGAGAGTGCAAAGGTACTGTTTTCTATCAGTTGGCAAGGTGCGCACACAATCCCAGTGTTGTACAGCTTGCTTCTTCACCTTCCCGAAGCTGCCGCTCTCGCCGGCTCCCGGAACCGAAGAAGCGGCTTCTTCGCGCAAAGACGATTGTGCCGCTCACAGGGCTCTCCTTAGCGCGGCTTCTGCCGAAAGACGCCCGGCAGCGGCTCTTACCTCCGGAGAGCATCCTACCTTCGTCTTTCGCGTCTTTTGTAGTCTACATCTTAGCAAAACGCTTTTCCACTATGTCTGGCTAGGAAAAACTGTGCCAGCACAGAAAACATCTCCCATCGTGTTCTAGAAGTTGCACGGATGTCTGCCAAGTGTTTGGCAGGAAGAAAAGAAAAGTTGTCCAAAACAGCTTCCAATCGAATGTTCCTGTGATTGGAAAAGTCAGGAGAGTGCAAAGGTACTGTTTTCTATCAGTTGGCAAGGTGCGCACACAATCCCAGTGTTGTACAGCTTGCTTCTTCACCTTCCCGAAGCTGCCGCTCTCGCCGGCTCCCGGAACCGAAGAAGCGGCTTCTTCGTGCAAAGACGATTGTGCCGCTCACAGTGCTCTCCTTAGCGCGGCTTCTGCCGAAAGACGCCCGGCAGCGGCTCTTACCTCCGGAGAGCATCCTACCTTCGTCTTTCGCGTCTTTTGTAGTCTACACCTCGGCAAAACGCTTTTCCACTATGTCTGGCTAGGAAAAACTGTGCCAGCACAGAAAACATCTCCCATCGTGTTCTAGAAGTTGCACGGATGTCTGCCAAGTGTTTGGCAGGAAGAAAAGAAAAGTTGTCCAAAACAGCTTCCAATCGAATGTTCCTGTGATTGGAAAAGTCAGGAGAGTGCAAAGGTACTGTTTTCTATCAGTTGGCAAGGTGCGCACACAATCCCAGTGTTGTACAGCTTGCTTCTTCACCTTCCCGAAGCTGCCGCTCTCGCCGGCTGCCGGAGCCCAAGAAGCGGCTTCTTCGCGCAAAGACGATTGTGCCGCTCACAGTGCTCTCCTTAGCGCGGCTTCTGCCGAAAGACGCCCGGCAGCGGCTCTTACCTCCGGAGAGCATCCTACCTTCGTCTTTCGCGTCTTTTGTAGTCTACATCTTAGCAAAACGCTTTTCCACTATGTCTGGCTAGGAAAAACTGTGCCAGCACAGAAAACATCTCCCATCGTGTTCTAGAAGTTGCACGGATGTCTGCCAAGTGTTTGGCAGGAAGAAAAGAAAAGTTGTCCAAAACAGCTTCCAATCGAATGTTCCTGTGATTGGAAAAGTCAGGAGAGTGCAAAGGTACTGTTTTCTATCAGTTGGCAAGGTGCGCACACAATCCCAGTGTTGTACAGCTTGCTTCTTCACCTTCCCGAAGCTGCCGCTCTCGCCGGCTCCCGGAACCGAAGAAGCGGCTTCTTCGCGCAAAGACGATTGTGCCGCTCACAGGGCTCTCCTTAGCGCGGCTTCTGCCGAAAGACGCCCGGCAGCGGCTCTTACCTCCGGAGAGCATCCTACCTTCGTCTTTCGCGTCTTATGTAGTCTACATCTTAGCAAAACGCTTTTCCACTATGTCTGGCTAGGAAAAACCGTGCCAGCCCAGAAAACATCTCCCATCGTTTTCTAGAAGTTGCACGGATGTCTGCCAAGTGTTTGGCAGGAAGAAAAGAAAAGTTGTCCAAAACAGCTTCCAATCGAATGTTCCTGTGATTGGAAGAGTCAGGAGAGTGCAAAGGTACTGTTTTCTATCAGTTGGCAAGGTGCGCACACAATCCCAGTGTTGTACAGCTTGCTTCTTCACCTTCCCGAAGCTGCCACTCTCAGGAGGTAAGAGCCGCTGCCGGGCGTCTTTCGGCAGAAGCCGCGCTAAGGGGAGCACTGTGAGCGGCACAATCGTCTTTGCGCGAAGAAGCCGCTTCTTGGGCTCCAGCAGCCGGCGAGAGCGGCAGCTTCGGGAAGGTGAAGAAGCAAGCTGTACAACACTGGGATTGTGTGCGCACCTTGCCAACTGATAGAAAACAGTACCTTTGCACTCTCCTGACTTTTCCAATCACAGGAACATTCGATTGGAATCTGTTTTGGACAACTTTTCTTTTCTTCCTGCCAAACACTTGGCAGACATCCGTGCAACTTCTAGAACACGATGGGAGATGTTTTCTGTGCTGGCACAGTTTTTCCTAGCCAGACATAGTGGAAAAGCTTTTTGCCGAGGTGTAGACTACATAAGACGCGAAAGACGAAGGTAGGATGCTCTCCGGAGGTAAGAGCCGCTGCCGGGCGTCTTTCAGCAGAAGCCGCGCTAAGGAGAGCACTGTGAGCGGCACAATCGTCTTTGCGCGAAGAAGCCGCTTCTTGGGCTCCGGCAGCCGGCGAGAGCGGCAGCTTCGGGAAGGTGAAGAAGCAAGCTGTACAACACTGGGATTGTGTGCGCACCTTGCCAACTGATAGAAAACAGTACCTTTGCACTCTCCTGACTTTTCCAATCACAGGAACATTCGATTGGAAGCTGTTTTGGACAACTTTTCTTTTCTTCCTGCCAAACACTTGGCAGACATCCGTGCAACTTCTAGAACACGATGGGAGATGTTTTCTGTGCTGGCACAGTTTTTCCTAGCCAGACATAGTGGAAAAGCGTTTTGCTAAGATGTAGACTACAAAAGACGCGAAAGACGAAGGTAGGATGCTCTCCGGAGGTAAGAGCCGCTGCCGGGCGTCTTTCGGCAGAAGCCGCGCTAAGGAGAGCACTGTGAGCGGCACAATCGTCTTTGCGCGAAGAAGCCGCTTCTTGGGCTCCGGCAGCCGGCGAGAGCGGCAGCTTCGGGAAGGTGAAGAAGCAAGCTGTACAACACTGGGATTGTGTGCGCACCTTGCCAACTGATAGAAAACAGTACCTTTGCACTCTCCTGACTTTTCCAATCACAGGAACATTCGATTGGAAGCTGTTTTGGACAACTTTTCTTTTCTTCCTGCCAAACACTTGGCAGACATCCGTGCAACTTCTAGAACACGATGGGAGATGTTTTCTGTGCTGGCACAGTTTTTCCTAGCCAGACATAGTGGAAAAGCTTTTTGCCGAGGTGTAGACTACATAAGACGCGAAAGACGAAGGTAGGATGCTCTCCGGAGGTAAGAGCCGCTGCCGGGCGTCTTTCGGCAGAAGCCGCGCTAAGGAGAGCACTGTGAGCGGCACAATCGTCTTTGCACGAAGAAGCCGCTTCTTCGGTTCCGGGAGCCGGCGAGAGCGGCAGCTTCGGGAAGGTGAAGAAGCAAGCTGTACAACACTGGGATTGTGTGCGCACCTTGCCAACTGATAGAAAACAGTACCTTTGCACTCTCCTGACTTTTCCAATCACAGGAACATTCGATTGGAAGCTGTTTTGGACAACTTTTCTTTTCTTCCTGCCAAACACTTGGCAGACATCCGTGCAACTTCTAGAACACGATGGGAGATGTTTTCTGTGCTGGCACAGTTTTTCCTAGCCAGACATAGTGGAAAAGCGTTTTGCTAAGATGTAGACTACAAAAGACGCGAAAGACGAAGGTAGGATGCTCTCCGGAGGTAAGAGCCGCTGCCGGGCGTCTTTCGGCAGAAGCCGCGCTAAGGAGAGCCCTGTGAGCGGCACAATCGTCTTTGCGCGAAGAAGCCGCTTCTTCGGTTCCGGGAGCCGGCGAGAGCGGCAGCTTCGGGAAGGTGAAGAAGCAAGCTGTACAACACTGGGATTGTGTGCGCACCTTGCCAACTGATAGAAAACAGTACCTTTGCACTCTCCTGACTTTTCCAATCACAGGAACATTCGATTGGAAGCTGTTTTGGACAACTTTTCTTTTCTTCCTGCCAAACACTTGGCAGACATCCGTGCAACTTCTAGAACACGATGGGAGATGTTTTCTGTGCTGGCACAGTTTTTCCTAGCCAGACATAGTGGAAAAGCGTTTTGCTAAGATGTAGACTACAAAAGACGCGAAAGACGAAGGTAGGATGCTCTCCGGAGGTAAGAGCCGCTGCCGGGCGTCTTTCGGCAGAAGCCGCGCTAAGGAGAGCACTGTGAGCGGCACAATCGTCTTTGCGCGAAGAAGCCGCTTCTTCGGTTCCGGGAGCCGGCGAGAGCGGCAGCTTCGGGAAGGTGAAGAAGCAAGCTGTACAACACTGGGATTGTGTGCGCACCTTGCCAACTGATAGAAAACAGTACCTTTGCACTCTCCTGACTTTTCCAATCACAGGAACATTCGATTGGAAGCTGTTTTGGACAACTTTTCTTTTCTTCCTGCCAAACACTTGGCAGACATCCGTGCAACTTCTAGAACACGATGGGAGATGTTTTCTGTGCTGGCACAGTTTTTCCTAGCCAGACATAGTGGAAAAGCGTTTTGCTAAGATGTAGACTACAAAAGACGCGAAAGACGAAGGTAGGATGCTCTCCGGAGGTAAGAGCCGCTGCCGGGCGTCTTTCGGCAGAAGCCGCGCTAAGGAGAGCCCTGTGAGCGGCACAATCGTCTTTGCGCGAAGAAGCCGCTTCTTGGGCTCCGGCAGCCGGCGAGAGCGGCAGCTTCGGGAAGGTGAAGAAGCAAGCTGTACAACACTGGGATTGTGTGCGCACTTTGCCAACTGATAGTAAACAGTACCTTTGCACTCTCCTGACTTTTCCAATCACATGAACATTCGATTGGAAGCTGTTTTGGACAACTTTTCTTTTCTTCCTGCCAAACACTTGGCAGACATCCGTGCAACTTCGAGAACACGATGGGAGATGTTTTCTGTGCTGGCACAGTTTTTCCTAGCCAGACATAGTGGAAAAGCGTTTTGCCGAGGTGTAGATGAGAAGAGGAGCTAAAGACGAAGGTAGGATGCTCTCCGGAGGTAAGAGCCGCTGCCGGGCGTCTTTCGGCAGAAGCCGCGCTAAGGAGAGCACTGTGAGCGGCACAATCGTCTTTGCGCGAAGAAGCCGCTTCTTGGGCTCCGGCAGCCGGCGAGAGCGGCAGCTTCGGGAAGGTGAAGAAGCAAGCTGTACAACACTGGGATTGTGTGCGCACCTTGCCAACTGATAGAAAACAGTACCTTTGCACTCTCCTGACTTTTCCAATCACAGGAACATTCGATTGGAAGCTGTTTTGGACAACTTTTCTTTTCTTCCTGCCAAACACTTGGCAGACATCCGTGCAACTTCTAGAACACGATGGGAGATGTTTTCTGTGCTGGCACAGTTTTTCCTAGCCAGACATAGTGGAAAAGCTTTTTGCCGAGTTGTAGATGAGAAGAGGAGCTAAAGAGTGGATGTTAGCAAATGACACCCATCTTCAAAAAAGGCAATTAAGAGGACTCGCCATAGTACAAACCAGCCAGCCTCTTTTTTATCCCCAGGAAGTTGATGAAGCAGCTCTTCCTGGAAATCCTTGCCAGGCACATGACAGATGACCAAATAATGTAGTTAGCATGATTTTTCAGGGGAATTTCATGCTGAACATCACTTTAAACTCCTCTGATGAATCAACTTGACTGGTAGATGAAGGGAATATTATCTGCCTGGGCTTCAGGGAGGTTTTTGACATACCTCTACATGGCATCACACATACATATGGAAGCAATAGTGCAAAGGGGAGGGAATCAGTGTCTTTTCAGTGATGCTGAGGGAAAAGACAAGAGGCAGTGGGCACACACTGAAATACAGGAGATTGCCTTTGAACATCAGTAAATGTTTCTTTACTGTCAGGGTGACTGAACCACGGCACAGACTGCCCAGAAAGATTGTGGAGCCTGGATCTTTGAAGACATTAAAAGTACACCCAGATAGAATCCTGGGCAAGAGGCTCTAGGTATCCTGGTTTAGGCAGGGGGGTTGGGCCTGGTTAGCCCCACCAACCCCTTCCACTCTCTTTCATTCTGTGCTAGTGAATTCTCTTCAAGATGCATTTCAAAGCGCTGGCATGACAAAGTTCTGTGCAGACAGAGATCCAAATGGACATGGCATCTAAGTTCCTTAAGCAGTGTTCAAGAAGAATGTAAAACTCTGGCACAAGTGTCTCTTCCCTAACTGAATCCCTTTCATGGGAAAATTCCCAGCTCTAGAAAGATCTTCTGATACGCATGCTTAAGACTGACACTGGCTGAGCAAATTTCTCCCTATGTATATCTAAGACCAGTTAGGATCTTCACCCAAAGTGCAGTCAACATAGTCACAGAATGCCTATTGTTAAGAAGTGACAGCTTCCATCAGAATGGCAGCTATTGGTCCACAAAATGGATTAATGGATGGGAATTATCTACGTGGGTTAAAAACAAAAATAAAGAGTTGGTCTTTATTTATCAATTTCATGGCAATATTGATAAGGGAAGAAAAAGATCTAAGTCCTTGACTTTCTGGACTCGAGGAAAGATTTTAAAAATTCCTTGTAAAAATGTATGATCACAATCAGACTATTGAAACCATTTTAGTTGGGAACAAAGTTCCAAAATTGTCTAGATAGTGGCAAAGAAGCCAAGAAAATAGGAAAGAAACAAAAAGAGAGCAAAAGAGTCAGCTTCAGTGTACAAGCTCGTTCTAGAAGTAGTCTGCTGGGAAAAGGAACCCCCAGCTAAATTTCCAATGTATTCCTGCGCTTGATTCAGTAACTGGTCAATGTAAAAACCAATCTTTTTGTACAACTTCTTCCAGCAACAAAAACTCCAACAGGTTGACACTACCATCATGCCTGTTCCAGACATATTTAAAAGAGAAATGATGATTTTCTTGAAAACCTACTTACATAAAAGTTGCAAGATGGTGGAGGGATTCCCACATCCTCCTTCCTCCATCTGGCTTGAAAGTATATTTGATAAAATATGCAACAAAGCACATGATTTATAAGGGAGAGTCAAATGGATGATTTGGGAATCGATCTCTTGTTGATAGTAAACTTCATATCCACTCGGTGTGACCTTTTTAAAACAAAATGTGGAGCTGAGGCATGAATCTGCCACAACAATTGTAAAGCAAACATACACACTCCCCTTCATATGCCCCCCCCTCCACACACACCTAGGCACACACAGAGATCAGCATAGCAGATCATGAACACCTTGGAAAAGACTGAAATGCTAAATGCCTCTCTTGATGGGCAAAAGAGCTGGTGCAGTAATTCAAATGCCTGGTACAAAAATTCTGTTTAATATTTAGCTCCTATTTAAAACACAGCTTTTCATTTCATTCTATTTACAGAATATTTTCATTTCATTTGTTTCTTTAAAATTACTTAGTTCTCACCTGTTGTATGTCTAGGAATATTTTCTTCCAAAAATAGAAAAAAATAGATGATATCTTTTCAGCAGAAAACATTGGTTGATACAATTTTAAACCATCATGATATGGAAGAATTCTTCTGTCCCTCTCGAAGGTGGAAGAAGCATTTGGATCACAGATCATCTACAATGAAATACTTGACATGTTTAAGATGCTTTCAAACAATTTTGATCGTCAATTGCTTATTTGTTGTAAACAGTAATTTTTCAGTGAAGGGAAAGTGTGTGTGGTATATCTACATGATATGTTCAAAGGCAGTTCCTACTAATGGCCAGGCTGAATTCCAGTAAATAATGTCCCGAATGATATTTTGCCGCCTTCTTTGGCACTTCATGAAATCTTACCCCGATGAAGTGCTGAAACAAAGAGATTTTCTCTTAGAGAGTGTCTCATGTTGTAACCTATCCCATGGATTTTATGCTGTAATTCTTATCTCTTTTAAAATTTACTATCTTCTGTACAGTTTTCATGAAACTTTCTGTTACAGTAGTGAATAGCACAGATAAATGTCATTTTGTACAACTTTGAATTTACCCCAAGAGCTGAGAGAAAACTTGATCCTATACTTCAATCCGAGTTTCTTCTATAGTCCAACTTTGTTTCTCTACCATCAAGCTTCTCCTTTGTTGCTACTCCAAGCCCCGTCCAAGGTGACCTTGAATACTTTCAGGGATGGGACACCCACAACTTCTCTGGGCAACCTGTTCCAGTGTTCCAGCACTCCCACAGTAAAAAAGGCCTTCCTTTCATCTAATATGTGTAGGAAATCATAAATCTAGGCATAGAAGCTTGGAGTGCAAATTTGAAATTCTTTGGATTTGAAGCACATTTTATATGAATACTGACTTACAGATGACTAAAAGATGTTGATGGGCATTTGAGCTGACAAGTTTTGAAAAAGTGCACGGAAATTAAAATTGAAACCACTAAAATTAAAAACTCCTTGCCATTTTCTTTTTCCTCTCCTATTCAAAATTGCATATGTCAGATATCAGTGCTTCATGCAAACCTCTCAGATGCTCTCAGAGAAAAAGCTTTTCTTTCAGACTAAGTTGCGGTTGACGTAGAACACTAGCAGGAGTGAAAGATTTTCTGGGCATCGGGGCAGCCCGTTCTCCTTGGATTTGTGTGCAGAATGCATTTTATCCAAACTGGAAAATAGATCCCAGCTCTGTTCTATTCATCATTCTTACTTCATCAGGCCAGAAGATTCTGTGAAAAGTAGCCTGTGGACCTTGAAGACAGCGCATGTGAACCAGATGAGAGGTGATAGAGAAGTTGAGGGAGAGAAGAAAGAGCATGAGGCTGAAACCAGAAAGTATTTCTCCACGTGATCATGGAAGATTGCAGGAGCCACTTGGTACTATCAAACCAGCCCAACTTGGCACTGGTGCCACCTTGGGTCTGGGAGCCATGTTGCATATCGTGCATTTTAAGGAGCCAGCTGGCCACACCCAGCCATATGCCCCCAAACACAAACCAAGGCCCTTTTCTCTGGCAAACAAAACTCAGCTGCCCTGCTTCTGGATGGCAGATTGCAGGAACCACTTGGTACTATCAAACCAGCCCAACTTGGCACTGGTGCCACCATGGGTCTGGTCACCATCCTGCCTATTGTAGCTTTTCAGGAGCCAGCCGGTCACTCTCAGCCATAGGCCCCCAAACACAAACCTCGGCCCGTTTCCCTGGCAAACAAAAGTAAGCTGCCCCGCTTCTGGATTGCAGATTGCAGGAGCTACTTAGTACTATCAAATCAGCCCGACTTGGCACAGGTGCCACCTTGGATCTGGGAACCATCCTGTGTATCGTGGATTTTCAGGGGCCACCCAGCCACTCTCAGCCATATGCCCCCAAAAACAAACCACGGCCCTTTTCTCTGGCAAACAAAACTCAACTGCCCCTCTTCTGGATGGCAAATTTTAGGACGCACTTTGTACTACGAAAACCGCCCGACGTGGCACTGGTGCCACCTTGTGTCAGGGAACCATCCTGCATATCGAGCTTTTTAAGGAGCCAGCCGGCCAGGCCCAGCCATATACCCCCAAAAACAAACCACGGACCATTTCTCATGGAAACAAAAATCCGCTGCCCCGCGTCTGGATGGCAGATTGCAGGAGCCACTTTGCACCATCAAACCAGCCCGACTTGGCACTGGTGCCACCTTGGCTCTGGGAACAATCCTGCGTATCGTACATATTCAGGAACCAGCCGAACACTCCCAGCCACAGGCCCCCAAACACAAACAACGGCCCATTTCCCTGGCAAACAAAACTCAGCTGCCCCGCTTCTGGATGGCAGTTTGCAGGAGCCACTTGGGACTATCAAACCAGCCCGACTTGGCACTGGTGCCACCTTGGGTCTGGGAACCATCCTGCGTATGGTGGATTCTAAGGAGCCAGCCGGCCACTCCCAGCCACAGGCCCCCAACAAAAACCACGGCCCTTTTTTCTGGCAAACAAAACTTAGCTGCCTCACTTCTGGATGGCAGATTGCAGGAGCCACTTGGTGTAATCAAACCAGCCCGACTTGGCACTGGTGCCACCTTGGGTCTGGGAACCATCCTGCGTATCGTGGATTCTAAGGAGCCAGCCGGCCACTCCCAGCCACAGGCCCCCAAACAAAATCAACGGCGCTGTTCCCTGGAAAACAAAACACGCCTGCCAACTTTTTGATGGAGTTTGCAGGAGCCACTTGGTACTATCAAACCAGCCCGACTTGGCACTGGTGCCACCTTGGGTCTGGGAAACATCCTGCGTATCGTGGATTCTTAGGAGCCAGCCGGCCACTCCTAGCCACAGGCCCCCAGACAAAAACCTAGGCCTATTTCTCTGGCAAACAAAAGTAAGCTGCCCCGCTTCTGGATGGCAGATTGCAGGAGACACTTGGTACTATCAAACCAGCCCAACTTGGCACTGGTGCCACCTTGGATCTGGGAACCATGCTGTGTATCGTGGATATTCAGGGGCCAGCCGGCCACTCTCAGCCATATGTCCCCAAACAGAAACCTCGGCCCGTTTCTCTGGCAAACAAAACTCAACTGCCCCTCTTCTGGATGGCAAATTGCAGGATGAACTTGATACTAAAACCGCAGGCCGACTTGGTAGTGGTGACACCTTGGACCTGGGAACCATCATGCGTATCGAGCATTTTAAGGAGCCAGCCGGCCACTCCCAGCAATATGCCCCCAAAAACAATCCACGGAATTTTTCTCTGGCAAACAAAAATCAGCTGCCCCGCTTCTGGATGGCAGATTGCAGGAGCCACTTTGCACCATCAAACCAGCCCGACTTGGCACTGGTGCCACCTTGCATCTGGGAACCATGCTGCCTAGCGTGGATTTTCAGGAGCCAGCCGGCCACTCTCAGCCATAGGCCCCCAAACAAAACCCACGGCCCGTTTCCCTGGCAAACAAAATTAAGCTGCCCCGCTTCTGGATGGCAGATTGCAGGACGCACTTGGTAGTATCAAACCAGCCCGACTTGGCACTGGTGCCACCTTGGGTCAGGGAACCATCCTGCGTATTGTGGGTTCAAAGGAGCCAGCCGGCCACTCCCAGCCACAGGCCCCCAAATACAAACAACGGCGCTTTTCCCTGGAAAACAAAACTCGCCTGACAACTTTTTGATGGCAGATTGCAGGAGCCACTTGGTACTATCAAACCAGCCCAACTTGGCACTGGTGCCACCATGGGTCTGGTCACCATCCTGCCTATCGTAGCTTTTCAGGAGCCAGCCGGTCACTCCCAGCCATAGGTCCCCAGTCACAAACCTCGGCCCGTTTCCCTGGCAAACAAAAGTAAGCTGCCCCGCTTCTGG
This sequence comes from Melospiza melodia melodia, assembly GCF_035770615.1. Lineage (NCBI taxonomy): Eukaryota > Metazoa > Chordata > Aves > Passeriformes > Passerellidae > Melospiza > Melospiza melodia. The sequence continues at coordinate 35,515,485 of NC_086197.1, read as the reverse complement.
ATGGCAGATTGCAGGAGCCACTTGGTACTATCAAACCAGCCCAACTTGGCACTGGTGCCACCTCTGGTCTGGGAACCATGCTGCGTAACACAGATTCTACGGCGCCAGTCGGCCACTCCCAGCCACAAGCTCCCAAACACAAACAACGGCGCTATTCTCTGGCAAACAAAACTCCACTGCCCCTCTTCTGGATGGCAAATTGCAGGACGCACTTGGTACTATAAAAACAGCCCGACTTGGCACTGGTGCCACCTTGGGTCTGGGAACCATCCTGCGTATCGATCTTTTTAATGAGACAGCCGGCCACTCCCAGCCATATGCCCCCAAACACAACCCACGGCCCTTTTCTCTGGCAAACAAAACTCAACTGCACCGCTTCTGGATGGCAGATTACAGGAGCCACTTGGTACTATCAAACCAGCCCGACTTGGCACTGGTGCCACCTTGGGTCTGGGAACCATCTTGCGTATGGTGGATTCTAAGGAGCCAGGCGGCCACTCCCAGCCACAGGCCCCCAACAAAAACCACGGCCCTTTTTTCTGGCAAACAAAACTTAGCTGCCTCACTTCTGGATGGCAGATTGCAGGAGCCACTTGGTGTAATCAAACCAGCCCGACTTGGCACTGGTGCCACCTTGGGTCTGGGAACCATCCTGCGTATCGTGGATTCTAAGGAGCCAGCCGGCCACTCCCAGCCACAGGCCCCCAAACAAAATCAACGGCGCTGTTCCCTGGAAAACAAAACACGCCTGCCAACTTTTTGATGGAGTTTGCAGGAGCCACTTGGTACTATCAAACCAGCCCGACTTGGCACTGGTGCCACCTTGGGTCTGGGAAACATCCTGCGTATCGTGGATTCTTAGGAGCCAGCCGGCCACTCCTAGCCACAGGCCCCCAGACAAAAACCTAGGCCTATTTCTCTGGCAAACAAAAGTAAGCTGCCCCGCTTCTGGATGGCAGATTGCAGGAGACACTTGGTACTATCAAACCAGCCCAACTTGGCACTGGTGCCACCTTGGATCTGGGAACCATGCTGTGTATCGTGGATATTCAGGGGCCAGCCGGCCACTCTCAGCCATATGTCCCCAAACAGAAACCTCGGCCCGTTTCTCTGGCAAACAAAACTCAACTGCCCCTCTTCTGGATGGCAAATTGCAGGATGAACTTGATACTAAAACCGCAGGCCGACTTGGTAGTGGTGACACCTTGGACCTGGGAACCATCATGCGTATCGAGCATTTTAAGGAGCCAGCCGGCCACTCCCAGCAATATGCCCCCAAAAACAATCCACGGAATTTTTCTCTGGCAAACAAAAATCAGCTGCCCCGCTTCTGGATGGCAGATTGCAGGAGCCACTTTGCACCATCAAACCAGCCCAACTTGGCACTGGTGCCACCTCTGGTCTGGGAACCATCCTGCGTATCGTGGGTTCTAAGGAGCCAGCTGGCCACTCCCAACCACAGGCCCCCAAATACAAACAACGGCGCTTTTCCCTGGAAAACAAAACTCGCCTGCCAACTTTTTGATGGCAGATTGCCGGAGCCACTTGGTACTATCAAACCAGCCCAACTTGGCACTGGTGCCACCATGGGTCTGGTCACCATCCTGCCTATCGTAGCTTTTCAGGAGCCAGTCGGTCACTCCCAGCCATAGGCCCCCAGACACAAACCTCGGCCCGTTTCCCTGGCAAACAAAAGTAAGCTGCCCCGCTTCTGCATGGCAGATTGCAGGAGCTATTTAGTACTATCAAACCAGCCTGACTTGGCACTGGTGACACCTGTGGTCTGGGAACCATCCTGCCTATCGTGGATTTTCAGGGGCCAGCCGGCCACTCTCAGCCATATGCCCCCAAAAACAAACCACGGCCCTTTTCTCTGGCAAACAAAACTCCACTGCCCCTCTTCTGGATGGCAAATTTTAGGACGCACTTTGTACTACGAAAACCGCCCGACGTGGCACTGGTGCCACCTTGCGTCAGGGAACCATCCTGCATATCGAGCTTTTTAAGGGGCCAGCCAGCCACGCCCAGCCATATACCCCCAAAAACAAACCACGGACCATTTCTCATGGAAACAAAATTCCGCTGCCCCGCGTCTGGATGGCAGATTGCAGGAGCCACTTTGCACCATCAAACCAGCCCGACTTGGCACTGGTGCCACCTTGGGTCTGGGAACAGTCCTGCATATCGTGGATTCTAAGGAGCCAGCCGGCCACTCCCAGCCACAGGCCCCCAAACACAAACAACGGCGCTTTTCCCTGGAAAACAAAACTCGCCTGCCAGCTTTTTGATGGCAGATTGCAGGAGCCACTTGGTACTATCAAATCATCCCAACTTGGCACTGGTGCCACTATGGGTCTGGGAACCATCCTGCCTATTGTAGCATTTCAGGAGCCAGCCGGTCACTCCCAGCCATAGTCCCCCAGACACAAACCTCGGACCGTTTCCCTGGCAAACAAAATTTGGCTGCCCCGATTCTGGATGGCAGATTGCAGGAACCACTTGGTAGTGTCAAACCAGCCCAACTTGGCACTGGTGCCACCTTGGGTCTGGGAACCATCCTGCGTATCGTGGATTCTAAGCAGCCACCCGGCCACTCTGAGCCACAGGCGCCCAAACACAAACAACGGCGCTTTTCCCTGGAAAACAAAACTCGCCTGCCAACATTTTGATGGCAGATTGCAGGAGCCACTTGGTGCTATCAAACCAGCCCAACTTGGCACTGGTGCCACCATGGGTCTGGTCACCATCCTGCCTATCGTAGCTTTTCAGGAGCCAGCCGGTCACTCCCAGCCATAGACCCCCAAACACAAACCTCGGCCCGTTTCCCTGGCAAACAAAAGTAAACTGCCCCGCTTTTGGATGGCAGATTGCAGGATGCATTTGGTACTATCAAACCTGCCCGACTTGGCCCTCGTGCAACCTTGGCTCTGGGAACCATGCTGCGTAACGTAGATTCTACGAGGACAGGCGGCCACTCCCAGCCACAGGCCTCTAAACAAAAACAACGGCGCTTTTCCCTGGAAAACAAAACTCGCCTGCCAAATTTTTGATGGCAGATTGCAGGAGCCACTTGGTACTATCAAACCAGCCCAACTTGGTACTGGTGCCACCATGGGTCTGGTCACCATCCTGCCTATCGTAGCTTTTCAGGAGCCAGCCGGTCACTCCCAGCCATAGGCCCCCAGACAAATATCTCGGCCCGTTTCCCTGGCAAACAAAAGTAAGCTGCCCTGCTTCTGGATGGCAGATTACAGCAGCCACATGGTACTATCAAACCAGGCCAACATGGCACTGGTGCCACCTAGCCTCTGGGAACCATCCTGCCTATCGTGGATTTTCAGGGGCCAGCCGGCCACTCTCAGCCATATGCCCCCAAACACATACCACGGCCCTTTGCTCTGGCAAACAAAACTCAACTGCCCCTCTTCTGGATGGCAAATTGCAGGACGCACTTGGTACTACGAAAACAGCCCGACTTGGCAGTGATGCCACCTTGGGTCAGGGAACAATCCTGCGTATCGATCTTTTTAAGGAGCCAGCCGGCCACGTCCAGCCATATACCCCCAAAAACAAACCACGGAACTTTTCTCCAGCAAACAAAAATCCGCTGCCCCGCGTCTGAATGGCAGATTTCAGGAGCTATTTAGTATTATCAAACCAGCCCGACTTGGCACTGGTGCCACCATGAGTCTGGTAACCATCCTGCCTATCGTAGCTTTTCAGTAGCCAGCCGGTCACTCCCAGCCATAGGCCCCCAGACAAAAACCTCGGCCCGTTTCCCTGGGAAACAAAAGTAAGCTGACCCGCTTCTGGATGGCAGATTGCAGGAGCCACTTGGTACTATCAAACCAGCCCAACTTGGCACTGGTGCCACCTTGGGTCTGGGAACCATCCTGCGTATCCTGGGTTCAAAGGAGGCAGCCGGCCACTCCCAGCCACAGGCCTCTAAACAAGAACAACGGCGCTATTCCCTGGAAAACAAAAGTCGCCTGACAACTTTTTGATGGCAGATTGCAGGAGCCACTTGGTACTATCAAACCAGCCCAACTTGGCACTGGTGCCACCATGGGTCTGGTCACCATCCTGCCTATCGTAGCTTTTCAGGAGCCAGCCGCTCACTCCCAGCCATAGGCCCCCAGACAAATATCTCGGCCCGTTTCCCTGGCAAACAAAAGTAAGCAGCCCCGCTTCTGGATGGCAGATTGCAGGAGCCACATGGTACTATCAAACCAGGCCAACATGGCACTGGTGCCACCTCTGGTCTGGGAACCATCCTGCGTATCGTGGATTCTAAGGAGCCAGCTGGCCACTCCCAGCCACAGGCCCCCAAACACAAACAACGGTGCTTTTCCCTGGAAAACAAAACTCACCTGCCAACTTTTTGATGGCAGATTGCAGGAGCCACTTGGTACTATCAAACCAGCCCAACTTGGCACTGGTGCCACCTTGGGTCTGGTCACCATCCTGCCTATCGTAGCTTTTCAGGAGCCAGGCGGTCACTCCCAGCCATAGGCCCCCAGACACAAAGCTCTACCCGTTTCCCTGGCAAACAAAAGTAAGCTACCCCGCTTCTGGATGGCAGATTGCAGGAGTCACTTTGCACCATCAAACCAGCCCGACTTGGCACTGGTGCCACCTCTGGTCTGGGACCCATCCTGCGTATCGTGGATTCTAAGGAGACAGCTGGCCACTCCCAGCCACAGGCCCCCAAACACAAACAACGGCGCTTTTCCCTGGAAAACAAAACTCGCTTGCCAACTATTTGATGGCAGATTGCAGGAGCAACTTGGTACTATCAAACCACCCCAACTTGGCAACAAGTGGTTCCTGCAATCTGACATCCAGAAGCGGGGCAGCTTACTTTTGTTTGCCAGGGAAATGGACCGTTGTTTGTGTTTGGAGGCGTATGGCTGGGAGTGGCCGACTGGCTCCTTAAAATCCACGATACGCAGCATGGTTCCCAGACCAGAGGTGGCACCAGTGCCAAGTCGGGCTGGTTTGATACTACCAAGTGGTTCCTGCAATCTGCCATCCAGAAGCGGGGCAGCTTACTTTTGTTTGCCACGGAAACGGGCCGTTGTTTGTGTTTGGGGGCCTGTGGCTGGGAGTGGCCGACTGGCTCCTTAGAATCCATTATACGCAGGATGGGTCCCAGACCAGAGGTGGCACCAGTGCCAAGTCGGGCTGGTTTGATAGTACCAAGTGGCTCCTGCAATCTGCCATCCAGAAGCGGGGCAGCTTACTTTTGTTTGCCAGGGAAACGGGCCGAGGTTTGTGACTGGGGACCTATGGCTGGGAGTGACCGGCTGGCTCCTGAAAAGGTACGATAGGCAGGATTGTGACCAGACCCATGGTGGCACCAGTGCCAAGTTGGGCTGGTTTGATAGTACCAAGTGGCTCCTGTAATCTGCCATCAAATAGTTGGTAGGCGAGTTTTGTTTTCCAGGGAAAAGCGCCGTTGTTTGTGTTTGGGGGCCTGTGGTAGGGAGTGGCCGGCTGGCTACTTAGAATCCACGATACGCAAGATGGTTCCCAGACCAGAGGTGGCACCAGTGCCAAGACGGGCTAGTTTGATGGTGCAAAGTGGCTCCTGCAATCTGCCATCCAGAAGCGGGGTAGCTTACTTTTGTTTGCCAGGGAAACGGGCCGAGCTTTTTGTCTGGGGGCCTATGGCGGGGAGTGACCGGCTGGCTCCTGAAAAGATAAGATAGGCAGGATGGTGACCAGACCCATGGTGGCACCAGTGCCAAGTTGGGCTGATTTGATAAAACCAAGTGGCTCCTGCAATCTGCCATCAAAAAGTTGGCAGGAGAGTTTTGTTTTCCAGGGAAAAGCGCCGTTGTTTGTGTTTGGGGGCGTGTGGCTGGGAGTGGCCGGCTGGCTCCTTAGAATCCACGTTACGCAGCATGGTATCCAGACCCAAGGTGGCACCAGTGCCAAGTCGGGCTGGTTTGATTACACCAAGTGGCTCCTGCAATCTGCCATCCAGAAGTGAGGCAGCTAAGTTTTGTTTGCGAGAAAAAAGGGCCGTGGTTTTTGTTGGGGGCCTGTGGCTGGGAGTAGCCGGCTGGCTCCTTAAAATCCACGATAGGCAGGATGGTTCCCAGACCCAAGGTGGCACCAGTGCCAAGTCGGGCTGGTTTGATAGTACCAAGTGGCTCCTGCAATCTGCCATCCAGAAGCAGGGCAGCTTACTTTTGTTTGCCAGGGAAACGGGCCGAGGTTTTTGTCTGGGGGCCTATGGCTGGGAGTGACCGGCTGGCTCCTGAAAAGCTACGATAGGCAGGATGGTGACCAGACCCATGGTGGCACCAGTCCCAAGTTGGGCTGATTTGATAGTACCAAGTGGCTCCTGCAATCTGCCGTCAAAATTTGGCAGGCGAGTTTTTATTTTCCAGGGAAAAGCGCCGTTGTTTGTGTTTGGGGGCCTGTGGCTGGGAGTGGCCGGCTGGCTGCTTAGAATCCACGATACGCAGGATGGTTCCCAGACCCAAGGTGGCACCAGTGCCAAGTCGGGCTAGTATGATGGTGCAAAGTGGCTCCTGCAATCTGCCATCCAGAAGCGGGGCAGCTTACTTTTGTTTGCCAGGGAAACGGTCCGAGCTTTGTGTCTCGGGGCCTACGGCTGGGAGTGACCGGCTGGCTCCTGAAAAGCTACGATAGGCAGGATGGTGACCAGACCCATGGTGGCACCAGTGCCAAGTTGGGCTGGTTTGATAGTACCAAGTGGCTCCTGCAATCTGCCATCAAAATGTCGGCAGGCGAGTTTTGTTTTCCAGGGAAAAGCGCCGTTGTTTGTGTTTGGGGGCCTGTGGCTGGGAGTGGCCGGCTGGCTCCTTAGAATCCACGATACGCAGGATGGTTCCCAGACCTGAGGTGGCACCAGTGCCAAGTCGGGCTGGTTTTATAGTACCAAGTGCGTCCTGCAATCTGCCATCCAGAAGCGGGGCAGCTTACTTTTGTTTGCCAGGGAAACGGGCCGAGCTTTGTGTCAGGGGGCCTATGGCTGGGAGTGACCGGCTGGCTCCTGAAAAGCTACGATAGGCAGGATGGTGACCAGACCCATGGTGGCACCAGTGCCATGTTCGGCTGATTTCATAGTACCAAGTGGCTCCTGCAATCTGCCATCAAAAAGTCGGCAGGCGAGTTTTGTTTTCCAGGGAAAAGCGCCGTTGTTTGTGTCTGCGGGCCTGTGGCTGGAGTGACCGGCTGGCTCCTTAGAATCCACGATACGCAGCATGGTTCCCAGACCCAAGGTGGCACCAGTGCCAAGTCGGGCTTGTTTGATAGTACCAAGTGGTTCCTGCAATCTGCCATCAAAAAGTTGGCAGGCGAGTTTTGTTTTCCAGGGAAAAGCGTCGTTGTTTGTGTTTGGGGGCCTGTGGCTGGGAGTGGCCGGCTGGCTCCTTAGAATCCACGATACGCAGGATGGTTCCCAGACCCATGGTGGCACCAGTCCCAAGTTGGGCTGGTTTGATGGTACCAAGTGGCTCCTGCAATCTGCCATCCAGAAGCGGGGCAGCTTACTTTTGTTTGCCAGGGAAACGGGCCGAGGTTTGTGTCTGGGGGCCTATGGCTGGGAGTGACCGGCTGGCTCCTGAAAGGCTACGATAGGCAGGATGGTGACCAGACCCATGGTGGCACCAGTGCCAAGTTGGGCTGGTTTGATAGTACCAAGTGGCTCCTGCAATCTGCCATCAAAAACTTGGCAGGCGAGTTTTGTTTCCCAGGGAAAAGCGCCGTTGTTTGTGTTTGGGGGCCTGTGGCTGGGAGTGGCCGGCTGGCTAATTAGAATCCACGACAGGCAGGATGGTTCCCAGACCAGAGGTGACACCAGTGCCAAGTCGGGCTAGTTTGATGGTGAAAAGTGGCTCCTGCAATCTGCCATCCAGAAGCGGGTTAACTTACTTTTGTTTGCAAGGGAAAAGGGCCGAGGTTTTTGTCTGGGGGCCTATGGCTGGGAGTGACCGGCTGTCTCCTGAAAAGCTACGATAGGCAGGATGGTGACCAGACCCATGGTGGCACCAGTGCCAAGTTGGGCTGGTTTGATAGTACCAAGTGGCTCCTGCAATCTGCCATCAAAAAGTTGGCAGGCGAGTTTGTTATCCAGGGAAAAGCGCCGTTGTTTTTGTTTAGAGGCCTGTGGCTGGGAGTGTCCGCCTGTCCTCTTAGAATCTACGTTACGCAGCATGGTTCCCAGAGCCAAGGTGGCACCAGTGCCAAGTTGGGCTGGTTTGATAGTAGCAAGTGGTTCCTGCAATCTGCCATCCAGAAGAGGGGCAGCTTACTTTTGTTTGCCAGGGAAACGGGCCGAGGTATTTCTCTGGGGGCCTATGGCAGGGAGTGACCGGCCGGCTCCTGAAAAGCTAAGATAGGCAGGATGGTTACCAGACCCATGATGGCACCAGTGCCAAGTTGGGCTAATTTGATACTACCAAGTGGCTCCTGCAATCTGCCATCCAGAATCGGGGGTGCTTACTTTTGTTTTCCAGGGAAACGGGCCGAGGTTTGTGTCTGGGGGTTTATGGCTGGGAGTGACCGGCTGGCTCCTGAAAAGCTACGATAGGCAGGATGGTGACCAGACCCATGGTGGCACCAGTGCCAAGTTGGGCTGGTTTGATAGTACCAAGTGGCTCCTGCAATCTGCCATCAAAATGTTGGCAGGCGAGTTTTGTTTTCCAGGGAAAAGCGCCGTTGTTTGTGTTTGGGCGCCTGTGGCACAAAGTGGCCGGGTGGCTGCTTAGAATCCACGATACGCAGGATGGTTCCCAGACCCAAGGTGGCACCAGTGCCAAGTCGGGCTGTTTTGACACTACCAAGTGGCTCCTGCAATCTGCCATCCAGAATCGGGGCAGCTTAATTTTGTTTGCCAGGGAAACGGTCCGAGGTTTGTGATGGGGGCCTATGGCTGGGAGTGACCGGCTGGCTCCTGAAATGGTACAATTGGCAGGATGGTTCCCAGACCCATAGTGGCACCAGTGCCCAGTTGGGATGATTTGATAGTACCAAGTGGCTCCTGCAATCTGCCATCAAAAAGCTGGCAGGCGAGTTTTGTTTTCCAGGGAAAAGCGCCGTTGTTTGTATTTGGGGGCCTGTGGCTGGGAGTGGCCGCCTGGCGCCTTAGAATCTACGTTACGCAGCATGGTTCCCAGACTCAAAGTGGCACCAGTGTCAAGTTGGGCTGGTTTGATACTACCAAGTGGCTCCTGCAATCTGCCATCCAGAAGCGGGGTAGCTTACTTTTGTTTGCCAGGGAAACGGGCAGAGCTTTCTGTCTGGGGGCCTATGGTTGGGAGTAACCGGCTGGCTCCTGAAAAGCTACGATAGGCAGGATGGTTCCCAGATCCAAGATGGCACCAGTGCCAAGTCGGGGTGGTTTGATGGTGCAACGTGGCTCCTGCAATCTACCATCCTGACGCGGGGCAGCGGATTTTTGTTTCCAAGAGAAATGGTCCGTGGTTTGTTTTTGGGGCTATATGGCTGGGCGTGGCCTGCTGGCTCCTTAAAAAGCTACGATAGGCAGGATGGTTCCCTGACCCAAGGTGGCACCAGTGCCAAGTCGGGCGGTTTTCGTAGTACAAAGTGCGTCCTAAAATTTGCCATCCAGAAGAGGGGCAGTTGAGTTTTGTTTACCAGAGAAAAGGGCCGTGGTTTGTTTTTGGGGACATATGGCTGATAGTGGCCGTCTGGCCCCTGAAAATCCACGATAGGCAGGATGGTTCCCAGACCAGAGGTGGCACCAGTGCCAAGTCGGGCTGGTTTGATAGTACTAAATAGCACCTGCAATCTGCCATGCAGAAGCGGGGCAGCTTACTTTTGTTTGCCAGGGAAACGGGCCGAGGTTTGTGTCTGGGGGCCTATGGCTGGGAGTGACCGCCTGGCTCCTGAAAAGCTACGATAGGCAGGATGGTGACCAGACCCATGGTGGCACCAGTGCCAAGTTGGGCTGGTTTGATGGTACCAACTGGCTCCTGCAATCTGCCATCCAGAAGCGGGGTAGCTTACTTTTGTTTGCCAGGGAAACGGGCAGAGCTTTCTGTCTGGGGGCTATGGTTGGGAGTAACCGGCTGGCTCCTGAAAAGCTACGATAGGCAGGATGGTTCCCAGATCCAAGATGGCACCAGTGCCAAGTCGGGGTGGTTTGATGGTGCAAAGTGGCTCCTGCAATCTGCCATCCTGACGCGGGGCAGCGGATTTTTGTTTCCAAGAGAAATGGTCCGTGGTTTGTTTTTGGGGCTATATGGCTGGGCGTGGCCTGCTGGCTCCTTAAAAAGCTACGATAGGCAGGATGGTTCCCTGACCCAAGGTGGCACCAGTGCCAAGTCGGGCGGTATTCGTAGTACAAAGTGGGTCCTAAAATTTGCCATCCAGAAGAGGGGCAGTTGAGTTTTGTTTACCAGAGAAAAGGGCCGTGGTTTGTTTTTGGGGGCATATGGCTGATAGAGGCCGTCTGGCCCCTGAAAATCCACGATAGGCAGGATGGTTCCCAGACCAGAGGTGGCACCAGTGCCAAGTCGGGCTGGTTTGATAGTACTAAATAGCACCTGCAATCTGCCATGCAGAAGCGGGGCAGCTTACTTTTGTTTGCCAGGGAAACGGGCCGAGGTTTGTGTCTGGGGGCCTATGGCTGGGAGTGACCGGCTGGCTCCTGAAAAGCTACGATAGGCAGGATGGTTACCAGACCCATGGTGGCACCAGTGCCAAGTTGGGCTGGTTTGATAGTACCAAGTGGCTCCTGCAATCTGCCATCAAAAAGTTGGCAGGCCAGTTTTGTTTTCCAGGGAAAAGCGCCGTTGTTTGTGTTTGGGGGACTGTGGGTGGGAGTGGCCGGCTGGCTCCTTAGAACACACGTTACGCAGGATGGTTCCCAGACCCAAGGTGGCACCAGTGCCACGTCGGGCTGGTTTGATGGTGAAAAGTGGCTCCTGCAATCTGCCATCCTGAAGCGGGGTAGCTTACATTTGTGTGCCAGGGAAACGGGCCGAGGTTTATGACTGGGGGCCTAGGGCTAGAAGTGACCGGCTGGCTCCTGAAAAGCAACAATAGGCAGGATGATTCCCAGACCCAAGGTGGCACCAGTGCCAAGTTGGGCTGGTTTGATGGTACCAACTGGCTCCTGCAATCTGCCATCTAAAAGTTGTCAGGCGAGTTTTGTTTTCCAGGGAAAAGCGCCGTTGATTTTGTTTGGAGGCCTGTGGCTGGCAGTGGCTGCCTGTCGTCTTAGAATCCGGGTTACGCAGCATGGTTCCCAGAGCCAAGGTGGCACCAGTGTCAAGTTGGGCTGGTTTGATAGTACCAAGTGGCTCCTGCAATCTGCCATCCAGAAGCGGGGCAGCTTACTTTTGTTTGACAGGGAAACGGGCCGAGGTATTTGTCTGGGGGCCTATGGCTGGGAGTGACCGGCTGGCTCCTGAAAAGCTACGATAGGCAGGATGGTTCCCTGACCCAAGGTGGCACCAGTGCCAAGTCGGGCGGTTTTCGTAGTACAAAGTGCGTCCTAAAATTTGCCATCCAGAAGAGGGGCAGTTGAGTTTTGTTTACCAGAGAAAAGCCCGTGGTTTGTTTTTGGGGGCATATGGCTGATAGTGGCCGTCTGGCCCCTGAAAATCCACGATAGGCAGGATGGTTCCCAGACCAGAGGTGGCACCAGTGCCAAGTCGGGCTGGTTTGATAGTACTAAATAGCACCTGCAATCTGCCATGCAGAAGCGGGGCAGCTTACTTTTGTTTGCCAGGGAAACGGGCCGAGGTTTGTGTCTGGGGGCCTATGGCTGGGAGTGACCGCCTGGCTCCTGAAAAGCTACGATAGGCAGGATGGTGACCAGACCCATGGTGGCACCAGTGCCAAGTTGGGCTGGTTTGATAGTACCAAGTGGCTCCTGCAATCTGCCATCAAAAAGTTGGCAGGCCAGTTTTGTTTTCCAGGGAAAAGCGCCGTTGTTTGTGTTTGGGGGACTGTGGCTGGGAGTGGCCGGCTGGCTCCTTAGAACACACGATACGCAGGATGGTTCCCAGACCCAAGGTGGCACCAGTGCCAAGTCGGGCTGGTTTGATGGTGAAAAGTGGCTCCTGCAATCTGCCATCCTGAAGCGGGGTAGCTTACAGTTGTGTGCCAGGGAAACGGGCCGAGGTTTATGACTGGGGGCCTAGGGCTAGAAGTGACCGGCTGGCTCCTGAAAAGCAACAATAGGCAGGATGGTTCCCAGACCCAAGGTGGCACCAGTGCCAAGTTGGGCTGGTTTGATGGTACCAACTGGCTCCTGCAATCTGCCATCTAAAAGTTGTCAGGCGAGTTTTGTTTTCCAGGGAAAAGCGCCGTTGATTTTGTTTGGAGGCCTGTGGCTGGCAGTGGCTGCCTGTCGTCTTAGAATCCGGGTTACGCAGCATGGTTCCCAGAGCCAAGGTGGCACCAGTGTCAAGTTGGACTGGTTTGATTGTACCAAGTGGCTCCTGCAATCTGCCATCCAGAAGCGGGGCAGCTTACTTTTGTTTGCCAGGGAAACGGGCCGAGGTATTTGTCTGGGGGCCTATGGCTGGGAGTGACCGGCTGGCTCCTGAAAAGCTACGATAGGCAGGATGGTGACCAGACCCATGGTGGCACCAGTGCCAAGTTGGGCTGGTTTGATAGTACCAAGTGGCTCCTGCAATCTGCCATCAAAAAGTTGGCAGGTCAGTTTTGTTTTCCAGGGAAAAGCGCCGTTGTTTTTGTTTGGGGGCCTGTGGCTGGGAGTGGCCGGCTGGCTCCTTAGAACACAGGATACGCAGGATGGTTCCCAGACCCAAGGTGGCACCAGTGCCAAGTCGGGCTGGTTTGATAGCACCAAGTGGCTCCTGCAATCTGCCATCCAGAAGCGGGGCAGCTTACTTTTGTTTTCCAGGGAAACGGACCGAGGTTTTTTTCTGGGGGCCTATGGCTGGGAGTGACCGGCTGGCTCCTGAAAAGCTACGATAGGCAGGATGGTGACCAGACCCATGGTGGCACCAGTGCCAAGTTGGGCTGGTTTGATAGTACCAAGTGGCTCCTGCAATCTGCCATCAAAAAGTTGGCAGGCGAGTTTTGTTTTCCAGGGAAAAGCGCCGTTGTGTGTATTTTGGGGCCTGTGGCTGGGAGTGGCCAGCTGGCTCCTTAGAATCCACGATACGCAGGATGGTTCCCAGACCCAAGGTGGCACCAGTGCCAAGTCGGGCTGGTTTGTTAGTACCAAGTGGTTCCTGCAATCTGCCATCCAGAAGCGGGGCAGCTGAATTTTGTTTGCCAGAGAAAAAGGCTGTTGTTTGTGTTTCGGGGCCTGTGGCTGGCAGTGGACGGCTGGCTCCTGAAAATCCATGATACGCAGCATGGTTCCCAGACCCAAGGTGGCACCAGTGCCAAGTAGGGCTAGTTTCATAGTACCCAGTGGCTCCTGCAATCTGCCATCCAGAAGAGGGGCAGTTGAGTTTTGTTTTCCAGAGAAAAGGGCCGTGGTTTGTGTTTGGGGCCTATGGCTGAGAGTGACCGGCTGGCCCCTGAAAATCCACGATAGGAAGGATGGTTCCCAGATCCAAGGTGGCAGCAGTGCCATGTTGTGCTGGTGTGATAGTCCCAAGTGGCTCCTGCAATCTGCCATCCAGAAGTGGGGCAGCTGAATTTTGTTTGCCAGAGAAAAAGGCTGTGGTTTTTGTTTGGGGGCCTATGGCTGGGAGTGGCCGGCTGGCTCCTGAAAATCCATGATACGCAGCATGGTTCCCAGACCCAAGGTGGCACCAGTGCCAAGTGGGGCTGGTTTCACAGTGTCAAGTGCCTCCTGCAATCTCCCATCCAGAAGCGGGGCAGCTGAGTTTTGTTTGCCTGTGAAACGGGCCGTTGTTTTTGATTGGGGTCTGTGGCCGAGAATGTTCAGCTGGCTCCTGACAATCCACAATATGCAGGATGGTTCCCAGACCCAAGGTGGCACCAGTGCCAAGTCTTGCTGGTTTGATAGTACCAAGTGGCTCCTGCAATCTGCCATCCAGAAGCGGTGCAGCTGAGTTTTGTTTGCCAGAGGAAAGGGCCGTGGGTTGTGTTTGGGGGCATATGGCTGGGAGTGGCCGGCTGTCTCATTAAAAAGATCGATACGCAGGATGGTTCCCAGACCCAAGGTGGCACCAGTGCCAAGTCGGGCTGTTTTTATAGTACCAAGTGCGTCCTGCAATTTGCCATCCAGAAGAGGGGCAGTTGAGTTTTGTTTGCCAGAGAAAAGCGCCGTTGTTTGTGTTTGGGGGCTTGTGGCTGGGAGTGGCCGACTGGCGCCTTAGAATCTGCGATACGCAGCATGGTTCCCAGACCCAAGCTGGCACCAGTTCCAAGTTGGGCTGGTTTGATAGTACCAAGTGGCTCCTGCAATCTGCCATCCAGAAGCGGGGCAGCTTACTTTTGTTTGCCAGGGAAACGGGCCGAGGTTTGTGTTTGGGGGCCTATGGCTGGGAGTGACCGGCTGGCTCCTGGAAAGCTACAATAGGCAGGATGGTGACCAGACCCATGGTGGCACCAGTGCCAAGTTGGGCTGGTTTGATAGTACCAAGTTGCTCCTGCAATCTGCCATCAAAAAGTTGGCAGGCGAGTTTTGTTTTCCAGGGAAAAGCGCCGTTGTTTGTGTTTGGGGGCCTGTGGCTGGGAGTGGCCGGCTGGCTCCTTAGAATCCACGATACGCAGGATGGTTCCCAGACCCAAGGTGGCACCAGTGCCAAGTCGGGCTGGTTTGATACTACCAAGTGGTTCCTGCAATCTGCCATCCAGAAGCAGGGCAGCTTACTTTTGTTTGCCAGGGAAACGGGCCGTGGGTTTTGTTTGGGGGCATATAGCTGAGAGTGGCCCGCTGGCCCCTGAAAATCCACGCTAGGCAGCATGGTTCCCAGATGCAAGGTGGCACCAGTGCCAAGTCGGGCTGGTTTGATGGTGCAAAGTGGCTCCTGCAATCTGCCATCCAGAAGCGGGGCAGCTGATTTTTGTTTGCCAGAGAAAAATTCCGTGGATTGTTTTTGGGGGCATATTGCTGGGAGTGGCCGGCTGGCTCCTTAAAATGCTCGATACGCATGATGGTTCCCAGGCCCAAGGTGTCACCACTACCAAGTCGGCCTGCGGTTTTAGTATCAAGTTCATCCTGCAATTTGCCATCCAGAAGAGGGGCAGTTGAGTTTTGTTTGCCAGAGAAACGGGCCGAGGTTTCTGTTTGGGGACATATGGCTGAGAGTGGCCGGGTGGCCCCTGAAAATCCACGATACACAACATGGTTCCCAGATCCAAGGTGGCACCAGTGCCAAGTTGGGCTGGTTTGATAGTCCCAAGTGTCTCCTGCAATCTGCCATCCAGAAGCGGGGCAGCTTACTTTTGTTTGCCAGAGAAATAGGCCTAGGTTTTTGTTTGGGGGCCTGTGGCTAGGAGTGGCCTGCTGGCTCCTAAGAATCCACGATACGCAGGATGTTTACCAGACCCATGGTGGCACCAGTGCCAAGTTGGGCTGGTTTGATAGTACCAAGTGGCTCCTGCAAACTCCATCAAAAAGTTGGCAGGCGTGTTTTGTTTTCCAGGGAACAGCGCCGTTGATTTTGTTTGGGGGCCTGTGGCTGGGAGTGGCCGGCTGGCTCCTTAGAATCCACGATACGCAGGATGGTTCCCAGACCCAAGGTGACACCAGTGCCAAGTCGGGCTGGTTTGATTACACCAAGTGGCTCCTGCAATCTGCCATCCAAAAGTGAGGCAGCTAAGTTTTGTTTGCCAGAAAAAAGGGCCGTGGTTTTTGTTGGGGGCCTGTGGCTGGGAGTAGCCGGCTGGCTCCTTAAAATCCACGATAGGCAGGATGGTTCCCAGACCCAAGGTGGTACCAGTGCCAAGTCGGGCTGGTTTGATAGTACCAAGTGGCTCCTGCAATCTGCCATCCAGAAGCGGGGCAGCTTACTTTTGTTTTCCAGGGAAACGGGCCGAGCTTTGTGTCTCGGGGCCTATGGCAGGGAGTGACCGGCTGGCTCCTGAAAAGCTACGATAGGCAGGATGGTGACCAGACCCATGGTGGCACCAGTGCCAAGTTGGGCTGGTTTGATAGTACCAAGTGGCTCCTGCAATCTGCCATCAAAAAGTTGGCAGGCGAGTTTTGTTTTCCAGGGAAAAGCGCCGTTGTGTGTATTTTGGGGCCTGTGGCTGGGAGTGGCCAGCTGGCTCCTTAGAATCCACGATACGCAGGATGGTTCCCAGACCCAAGGTGGCACCAGTGCCAAGTCGGGCTGGTTTGTTAGTACCAAGTGGTTCCTGCAATCTGCCATCCAGAAGCGGGGCAGCTGAATTTTGTTTGCCAGAGAAAAAGGCTGTTGTTTGTGTTTCGGGGCCTGTGGCTGGCAGTGGACGGCTGGCTCCTGAAAATCCATGATACGCAGCATGGTTCCCAGACCCAAGGTGGCACCAGTGCCAAGTAGGGCTAGTTTCATAGTACCCACTGGCTCCTGCAATCTGCCATCCAGAAGAGGGGCAGTTGAGTTTTGTTTTCCAGAGAAAAGGGCCGTGGTTTGTGTTTGGGGCCTATGGCTGAGAGTGACCGGCTGGCCCCTGAAAATCCACGATAGGAAGGATGGTTCCTAGATCCAAGGTGGCAGCAGTGCCATGTTGTGCTGGTGTGATAGTCCCAAGTGGCTCCTGCAATCTGCCATCCAGAAGTGGGGCAGCTGAATTTTGTTTGCCAGAGAAAAAGGCTGTGGTTTTTGTTTGGGGGCCTATGGCTGGGAGTGGCCGGCTGGCTCCTGAAAATCCATGATACGCAGCATGGTTCCCAGACCCAAGGTGGCACCAGTGCCAAGTGGGGCTGGTTTCACAGTGTCAAGTGCCTCCTGCAATCTCCCATCCAGAAGCGGGGCAGCTGAGTTTTGTTTGCCTGTGAAACGGGCCGTTGTTTTTGATTGGGGTCTGTGGCCGAGAATGTTCAGCTGGCTCCTGACAATCCACAATATGCAGGATGGTTCCCAGACCCAAGGTGGCACCAGTGCCAAGTCTTGCTGGTTTGATAGTACCAAGTGGCTCCTGCAATCTGCCATCCAGAAGCGGTGCAGCTGAGTTTTGTTTGCCAGAGGAAAGGGCCGTGGGTTGTGTTTGGGGGCATATGGCTGGGAGTGGCCGGCTGTCTCATTAAAAAGATCGATACGCAGGATGGTTCCCAGACCCAAGGTGGCACCAGTGCCAAGTCGGGCTGTTTTTATAGTACCAAGTGCGTCCTGCAATTTGCCATCCAGAAGAGGGGCAGTTGAGTTTTGTTTGCCAGAGAAAAGCGCCGTTGTTTGTGTTTGGGGGCTTGTGGCTGGGAGTGGCCGACTGGCGCCTTAGAATCTGCGATACGCAGCATGGTTCCCAGACCCAAGGTGGCACCAGTTCCAAGTTGGGCTGGTTTGATAGTACCAAGTGGCTCCTGCAATCTGCCATCCAGAAGCGGGGCAGCTTACTTTTGTTTGCCAGGGAAACGGGCCGAGGTTTGTGTTTGGGGGCCTATGGCTGGGAGTGACCGGCTGGCTCCTGGAAAGCTACAATAGGCAGGATGGTGACCAGACCCATGGTGGCACCAGTGGCAAGTTGGGCTGGTTTGATAGTACCAAGTTGCTCCTGCAATCTGCCATCAAAAAGTTGGCAGGCGAGTTTTGTTTTCCAGGGAAAAGCGCCGTTGTTTGTGTTTGGGGGCCTGTGGCTGGGAGTGGCCGGCTGGCTCCTTAGAATCCACGATACGCAGGATGGTTCCCAGACCCAAGGTGGCACCAGTGCCAAGTCGGGCTGGTTTGATACTACCAAGTGGTTCCTGCAATCTGCCATCCAGAAGCAGGGCAGCTTACTTTTGTTTGCCAGGGAAACGGGCCGTGGGTTTTGTTTGGGGGCATATAGCTGAGAGTGGCCCGCTGGCCCCTGAAAATCCACGCTAGGCAGCATGGTTCCCAGATGCAAGGTGGCACCAGTGCCAAGTCGGGCTGGTTTGATGGTGCAAAGTGGCTCCTGCAATCTGCCATCCAGAAGCGGGGCAGCTGATTTTTGTTTGCCAGAGAAAAATTCCGTGGATTGTTTTTGGGGGCATATTGCTGGGAGTGGCCGGCTGGCTCCTTAAAATGCTCGATACGCATGATGGTTCCCAGGCCCAAGGTGTCACCACTACCAAGTCGGCCTGCGGTTTTAGTATCAAGTTCATCCTGCAATTTGCCATCCAGAAGAGGGGCAGTTGAGTTTTGTTTGCCAGAGAAACGGGCCGAGGTTTCTGTTTGGGGACATATGGCTGAGAGTGGCCGGGTGGCCCCTGAAAATCCACGATACACAACATGGTTCCCAGATCCAAGGTGGCACCAGTGCCAAGTTGGGCTGGTTTGATAGTCCCAAGTGTCTCCTGCAATCTGCCATCCAGAAGCGGGGCAGCTTACTTTTGTTTGCCAGAGAAATAGGCCTAGGTTTTTGTTTGGGGGCCTGTGGCTAGGAGTGGCCTGCTGGCTCCTAAGAATCCACGATACGCAGGATGTTTACCAGACCCATGGTGGCACCAGTGCCAAGTTGGGCTGGTTTGATAGTACCAAGTGGCTCCTGCAAACTCCATCAAAAAGTTGGCAGGCGTGTTTTGTTTTCCAGGGAACAGCGCCGTTGATTTTGTTTGGGGGCCTGTGGCTGGGAGTGGCCGGCTGGCTCCTTAGAATCCACGATACGCAGGATGGTTCCCAGACCCAAGGTGACACCAGTGCCAAGTCGGGCTGGTTTGATTACACCAAGTGGCTCCTGCAATCTGCCATCCATAAGTGAGGCAGCTAAGTTTTGTTTGCCAGAAAAAAGGGCCGTGGTTTTTGTTGGGGGCCTGTGGCTGGGAGTAGCCGGCTGGCTCCTTAAAATCCACGATAGGCAGGATGGTTCCCAGACCCAAGGTGGTACCAGTGCCAAGTCGGGCTGGTTTGATAGTACCAAGTGGCTCCTGCAATCTGCCATCCAGAAGCGGGGCAGCTTACTTTTGTTTTCCAGGGAAACGGGCCGAGCTTTGTTTCTCGGGGCCTATGGCAGGGAGTGACCGGCTGGCTCCTGAAAAGCTACGATAGGCAGGATGGTGACCAGACCCATGGTGGCACCAGTGCCAAGTTGGGCTGGTTTGATAGTACCAAGTGGCTCCTGCAATCTGCCATCAAAAAGTTGGCAGGCGAGTTTTGTTTTCCAGGGAAAAGCGCCGTTGTGTGTATTTTGGGGCCTGTGGCTGGGAGTGGCCAGCTGGCTCCTTAGAATCCACGATACGCAGGATGGTGACCAGACCCATGGTGGCACCAGTGCCAAGTCGGGCTGGTTTGTTAGTACCAAGTGGTTCCTGCAATCTGCCATCCAGAAGCGGGGCAGCTGAATTTTGTTTGCCAGAGAAAAAGGCTGTTGTTTGTGTTTCGGGGCCTGTGGCTGGCAGTGGACGGCTGGCTCCTGAAAATCCATGATACGCAGCATGGTTCCCAGACCCAAGGTGGCACCAGTGCCAAGTAGGGCTGGTTTCATAGTACCCAGTGGCTCCTGCAATCTGCCATCCAGAAGAGGGGCAGTTGAGTTTTGTTTTCCAGAGCAAAGGGCCGTGGTTTGTGTTTGGGGCCTATGGCTGAGAGTGACCGGCTGGCCCCTGAAAATCCACGATAGGAAGGATGATTCCCAGATCCAAGGTGGCAGCAGTGCCATGTTGTGCTGGTGTGATAGTCCCAAGTGGCTCCTGCAATCTGCCATCCAGAAGTGGGGCAGCTGAATTTTGTTTGCCAGAGAAAAAGGCTGTGGTTTCTGTTTGGGGGCCTAGGGCTGGGAGTGGCCGGCTGGCTCCTGAAAATCCATGATACGCAGCATGGTTCCCAGACCCAAGGTGGCACCAGTGCCAAGTGGGGCTGGTTTCACAGTGTCAAGTGCCTCCTGCAATCTCCCATCCAGAAGCGGGGCAGCTGAGTTTTGTTTGCCTGTGAAACGGGCCGTTGTTTTTGATTGGGGTCTGTGGCCGAGAATGTTCAGCTGGCTCCTGACAATCCACAATATGCAGGATGGTTCCCAGACCCAAGGTGGCACCAGTGCCAAGTCTTGCTGGTTTGATAGTACCAAGTGGCTCCTGCAATCTGCCATCCAGAAGCGGTGCAGCTGAGTTTTGTTTGCCAGAGGAAAGGGCCGTGGGTTGTGTTTGGGGGCATATGGCTGGGAGTGGCCGGCTGTCTCATTAAAAAGATCGATACGCAGGATGGTTCCCAGACCCAAGGTGGCACCAGTGCCAAGTCGTGCTGGTTTGATAGTACCAAGTGCGTCCTGCAATTTGCCATCCAGAAGAGGGGCAGTTGAGTTTTGTTTGCCAGAGAAAAGCGCCGTTGTTTGTGTTCGGGGTCTTGTGGCTGGGAGTGGCCGACTGGCGCCTTAGAATCTGCGATACGCAGCATGGTTCCCAGACCCAAGGTGGCACCAGTGCCAAGTTGGGCTGGTTTGATAGTACCAAGTGGTTCCTGCAATCTGCCATCAAAAAGTTGTCAGGCGAGTTTTGTTTTCCAGGGAAAATCGCCGTTGTTTTTGTTTGGGGGCCTGTGGCTGGGAGTGGCCGGCTGGCTCCTTAGGATCCACGATACCCAGGATGGTTCCCAGACCAGAGGTGGCACCAGTACCAAGTCGGGCTGGTTTGATAATAACAAGTGGATCCTGCAATCTGCCATCCAGAAGCGGGGCAGCTTACTTTTGTTTGCCAGGGAAACGGGCCGAGCTTTGTGTCTGGGGGCCTATGGCTGGGAGTGACCGGCTGGCTCCTGAAAAGCTACGATAGGCAGGATGGTGACCAGACCCATGGTGGCACCAGTGCCAAGTTGGGCTGGTTTGATAGTACCAAGTGGCTCCTGCAATCTGCCATCAAAAAGTTGGCAGGCGAGTTTTGTTTTCCAGGGTAACGCGCCGTTGTTTTTGTTTAGAGGCCTGTGGCTGGGAGTGTCCGCCTGTCCTCTTAGAATCTACGTTACGCAGCATGGTTCCCAGAGCCAAGGTGGCACCAGTGCCAAGTTGGGCTGGTTTGATAGTAGCAAGTGGTTCCTGCAATCTGCCATCCAGAAGAGGGGCAGCTTACTTTTGTTTGCCAGGGAAACGGGCCGAGGTATTTCTCTGGGGGCCTATGGCAGGGAGTGACCGGCCGGCTCCTGAAAAGCTAAGATAGGCAGGATGGTTACCAGACCCATGATGGCACCAGTGCCAAGTTGGGCTAATTTGATACTACCAAGTGGCTCCTGCAATCTGCCATCCAGAATCGGGGGTGCTTACTTTTGTTTTCCAGGGAAACGGGCCGAGGTTTGTGTCTGGGGGTTTATGGCTGGGAGTGACCGGCTGGCTCCTGAAAAGCTACGATAGGCAGGATGGTGACCAGACCCATGGTGGCACCAGTGCCAAGTTGGGCTGGTTTGATAGTACCAAGTGGCTCCTGCAATCTGCCATCAAAATGTTGGCAGGCGAATTTTGTTTTCCAGGGAAAAGCGCCGTTGTTTGTGTTTGGGCGCCTGTGGCACAAAGTGGCCGGGTGGCTGCTTAGAATCCACGATACGCAGGATGGTTCCCAGACCCAAGGTGGCACCAGTGCCAAGTCGGGCTGTTTTGACACTACCAAGTGGCTCCTGCAATCTGCCATCCAGAATCGGGGCAGCTTAATTTTGTTTGCCAGGGAAACGGTCCGAGGTTTGTGATGGGGGCCTATGGCTGGGAGTGACCGGCTGGCTCCTGAAATGGTACAATTGGCAGGATGGTTCCCAGACCCATAGTGGCACCAGTGCCAAGTTGGGATGATTTGATAGTACCAAGTGGCTCCTGCAATCTGCCATCAAAAAGCTGGCAGGCGAGTTTTGTTTTCCAGGGAAAAGCGCCGTTGTTTGTATTTGGGGGCCTGTGGCTGGGAGTGGCCGCCTGGCGCCTTAGAATCTACGTTACGCAGCATGGTTCCCAGACTCAAAGTGGCACCAGTGTCAAGTTGGGCTGGTTTGATACTACCAAGTGGCTCCTGCAATCTGCCATCCAGAAGCGGGGTAGCTTACTTTTGTTTGCCAGGGAAACGGGCAGAGCTTTCTGTCTGGGGGCCTATGGTTGGGAGTAACCGGCTGGCTCCTGAAAAGCTACGATAGGCAGGATGGTTCCCAGATCCAAGATGGCACCAGTGCCAAGTCGGGGTGGTTTGATGGTGCAACGTGGCTCCTGCAATCTGCCATCCTGACGCGGGGCAGCGGATTTTTGTTTCCAAGAGAAATGGTCCGTGGTTTGTTTTTGGGGCTATATGGCTGGGCGTGGCCTGCTGGCTCCTTAAAAAGCTACGATAGGCAGGATGGTTCCCTGACCCAAGGTGGCACCAGTGCCAAGTCGGGCGGTTTTCGTAGTACAAAGTGCGTCCTAAAATTTGCCATCCAGAAGAGGGGCAGTTGAGTTTTGTTTACCAGAGAAAAGGGCCGTGGTTTGTTTTTGGGGACATATGGCTGATAGTGGCCGTCTGGCCCCTGAAAATCCACGATAGGCAGGATGGTTCCCAGATCAGAGGTGGCACCAGTGCCAAGTCGGGCTGGTTTGATAGTACTAAATAGCACCTGCAATCTGCCATGCAGAAGCGGGGCAGCTTACTTTTGTTTGCCAGGGAAACGGGCCGAGGTTTGTGTCTGGGGGCCTATGGCTGGGAGTGACCGCCTGGCTCCTGAAAAGCTACGATAGGCAGGATGGTGACCAGACCCATGGTGGCACCAGTGCCAAGTTGGGCTGGTTTGATGGTACCAACTGGCTCCTGCAATCTGCCATCCAGAAGCGGGGTAGCTTACTTTTGTTTGCCAGGGAAACGGGCAGAGCTTTCTGTCTGGGGGCTATGGTTGGGAGTAACCGGCTGGCTCCTGAAAAGCTACGATAGGCAGGATGGTTCCCAGATCCAAGATGGCACCAGTGCCAAGTCGGGGTGGTTTGATGGTGCAAAGTGGCTCCTGCAATCTGCCATCCTGACGCGGGGCAGCGGATTTTTGTTTCCAAGAGAAATGGTCCGTGGTTTGTTTTTGGGGCTATATGGCTGGGCGTGGCCTGCTGGCTCCTTAAAAAGCTACGATAGGCAGGATGGTTCCCTGACCCAAGGTGGCACCAGTGCCAAGTCGGGCGGTATTCGTAGTACAAAGTGGGTCCTAAAATTTGCCATCCAGAAGAGGGGCAGTTGAGTTTTGTTTACCAGAGAAAAGGGCCGTGGTTTGTTTTTGGGGGCATATGGCTGATAGTGGCCGTCTGGCCCCTGAAAATCCACGATAGGCAGGATGGTTCCCAGACCAGAGGTGGCACCAGTGCCAAGTCGGGCTGGTTTGATAGTACTAAATAGCACCTGCAATCTGCCATGCAGAAGCGGGGCAGCTTACTTTTGTTTGCCAGGGAAACGGGCCGAGGTTTGTGTCTGGGGGCCTATGGCTGGGAGTGACCGGCTGGCTCCTGAAAAGCTACGATAGGCAGGATGGTTACCAGACCCATGGTGGCACCAGTGCCAAGTTGGGCTGGTTTGATAGTACCAAGTGGCTCCTGCAATCTGCCATCAAAAAGTTGGCAGGCCAGTTTTGTTTTCCAGGGAAAAGCGCCGTTGTTTGTGTTTGGGGGACTGTGGGTGGGAGTGGCCGGCTGGCTCCTTAGAACACACGTTACGCAGGATGGTTCCCAGACCCAAGGTGGCACCAGTGCCAAGTCGGGCTGGTTTGATGGTGAAAAGTGGCTCCTGCAATCTGCCATCCTGAAGCGGGGTAGCTTACATTTGTGTGCCAGGGAAACGGGCCGAGGTTTATGACTGGGGGCCTAGGGCTAGAAGTGACCGGCTGGCTCCTGAAAAGCAACAATAGGCAGGATGGTTCCCAGACCCAAGGTGGCACCAGTGCCAAGTTGGGCTGGTTTGATGGTACCAACTGGCTCCTGCAATCTGCCATCTAAAAGTTGTCAGGCGAGTTTTGTTTTCCAGGGAAAAGCGCCGTTGATTTTGTTTGGAGGCCTGTGGCTGGAAGTGGCTGCCTGTCGTCTTAGAATCCGGGTTACGCAGCATGGTTCCCAGAGCCAAGGTGGCACCAGTGTCAAGTTGGGCTGGTTTGATAGTACCAAGTGGCTCCTGCAATCTGCCATCCAGAAGCGGGGCAGCTTACTTTTGTTTGACAGGGAAACGGGCCGAGGTATTTGTCTGGGGGCCTATGGCTGGGAGTGACCGGCTGGCTCCTGAAAAGCTACGATAGGCAGGATGGTTCCCTGACCCAAGGTGGCACCAGTGCCAAGTCGGGCGGTTTTCGTAGTACAAAGTGCGTCCTAAAATTTGCCATCCAGAAGAGGGGCAGTTGAGTTTTGTTTACCAGAGAAAAGCCCGTGGTTTGTTTTTGGGGGCATATGGCTGATAGTGGCCGTCTGGCCCCTGAAAATCCACGATAGGCAGGATGGTTCCCAGACCAGAGGTGGCACCAGTGCCAAGTCGGGCTGGTTTGATAGTACTAAATAGCACCTGCAATCTGCCATGCAGAAGCGGGGCAGCTTACTTTTGTTTGCCAGGGAAACGGGCCGAGGTTTGTGTCTGGGGGCCTATGGCTGGGAGTGACCGCCTGGCTCCTGAAAAGCTACGATAGGCAGGATGGTGACCAGACCCATGGTGGCACCAGTGCCAAGTTGGGCTGGTTTGATAGTACCAAGTGGCTCCTGCAATCTGCCATCAAAAAGTTGGCAGGCCAGTTTTGTTTTCCAGGGAAAAGCGCCGTTGTTTGTGTTTGGGGGACTGTGGCTGGGAGTGGCCGGCTGGCTCCTTAGAACACACGATACGCAGGATGGTTCCCAGACCCAAGGTGGCACCAGTGCCAAGTCGGGCTGGTTTGATGGTGAAAAGTGGCTCCTGCAATCTGCCATCCTGAAGCGGGGTAGCTTACAGTTGTGTGCCAGGGAAACGGGCCGAGGTTTATGACTGGGGGCCTAGGGCTAGAAGTGACCGGCTGGCTCCTGAAAAGCAACAATAGGCAGGATGGTTCCCAGACCCAAGGTGGCACCAGTGCCAAGTTGGGCTGGTTTGATGGTACCAACTGGCTCCTGCAATCTGCCATCTAAAAGTTGTCAGGCGAGTTTTGTTTTCCAGGGAAAAGCGCCGTTGATTTTGTTTGGAGGCCTGTGGCTGGCAGTGGCTGCCTGTCGTCTTAGAATCCGGGTTACGCAGCATGGTTCCCAGAGCCAAGGTGGCACCAGTGTCAAGTTGGACTGGTTTGATTGTACCAAGTGGCTCCTGCAATCTGCCATCCAGAAGCGGGGCAGCTTACTTTTGTTTGCCAGGGAAACGGGCCGAGGTATTTGTCTGGGGGCCTATGGCTGGGAGTGACCGGCTGGCTCCTGAAAAGCTACGATAGGCAGGATGGTGACCAGACCCATGGTGGCACCAGTGCCAAGTTGGGCTGGTTTGATAGTACCAAGTGGCTCCTGCAATCTGCCATCAAAAAGTTGGCAGGTCAGTTTTGTTTTCCAGGGAAAAGCGCCGTTGTTTGTGTTTGGGGGACTGTGGCTGGGAGTGGCCGGCTGGCTCCTTAGAACACAGGATACGCAGGATGGTTCCCAGACCCAAGGTGGCACCAGTGCCGAGTCGGGCTGGTTTGATAGCACCAAGTGGCTCCTGCAATCTGCCATCCAGAAGCGGGGCAGCTTACTTTTGTTTTCCAGGGAAACGGACCGAGGTTTTTTTCTGGGGGCCTATGGCTGGGAGTGACCGGCTGGCTCCTGAAAAGCTACGATAGGCAGGATGGTGACCAGACCCATGGTGGCACCAGTGCCAAGTTGGGCTGGTTTGATAGTACCAAGTGGCTCCTGCAATCTGCCATCAAAAAGTTGGCAGGCGAGTTTTGTTTTCCAGGGAAAAGCGCCGTTGTGTGTATTTTGGGGCCTGTGGCTGGGAGTGGCCAGCTGGCTCCTTAGAATCCACGATACGCAGGATGGTTCCCAGACCCAAGGTGGCACCAGTGCCAAGTAGGGCTAGTTTCATAGTACCCAGTGGCTCCTGCAATCTGCCATCCAGAAGAGGGGCAGTTGAGTTTTGTTTTCCAGAGAAAAGGGCCGTGGTTTGTGTTTGGGGGCTATGGCTGAGAGTGACCGGCTGGCCCCTGAAAATCCACGATAGGAAGGATGGTTCCCAGATCCAAGGTGGCAGCAGTGCCATGTTGTGCTGGTGTGATAGTCCCAAGTGGCTCCTGCAATCTGCCATCCAGAAGTGGGGCAGCTGAATTTTGTTTGCCAGAGAAAAAGGCTGTGGTTTTTGTTTGGGGGCCTATGGCTGGGAGTGGCCGGCTGGCTCCTGAAAATCCATGATACGCAGCATGGTTCCCAGACCCAAGGTGGCACCAGTGCCAAGTGGGGCTGGTTTCACAGTGTCAAGTGCCTCCTGCAATCTCCCATCCAGAAGCGGGGCAGCTGAGTTTTGTTTGCCTGTGAAACGGGCCGTTGTTTTTGATTGGGGTCTGTGGCCGAGAATGTTCAGCTGGCTCCTGACAATCCACAATATGCAGGATGGTTCCCAGACCCAAGGTGGCACCAGTGCCAAGTCTTGCTGGTTTGATAGTACCAAGTGGCTCCTGCAATCTGCCATCCAGAAGCGGTGCAGCTGAGTTTTGTTTGCCAGAGGAAAGGGCCGTGGGTTGTGTTTGGGGGCATATGGCTGGGAGTGGCCGGCTGTCTCATTAAAAAGATCGATACGCAGGATGGTTCCCAGACCCAAGGTGGCACCAGTGCCAAGTCGGGCTGTTTTTATAGTACCAAGTGCGTCCTGCAATTTGCCATCCAGAAGAGGGGCAGTTGAGTTTTGTTTGCCAGAGAAAAGCGCCGTTGTTTGTGTTTGGGGGCTTGTGGCTGGGAGTGGCCGACTGGCGCCTTAGAATCTGCGATACGCAGCATGGTTCCCAGACCCAAGCTGGCACCAGTTCCAAGTTGGGCTGGTTTGATAGTACCAAGTGGCTCCTGCAATCTGCCATCCAGAAGCGGGGCAGCTTACTTTTGTTTGCCAGGGAAACGGGCCGAGGTTTGTGTTTGGGGGCCTATGGCTGGGAGTGACCGGCTGGCTCCTGGAAAGCTACAATAGGCAGGATGGTGACCAGACCCATGGTGGCACCAGTGCCAAGTTGGGCTGGTTTGATAGTACCAAGTTGCTCCTGCAATCTGCCATCAAAAAGTTGGCAGGCGAGTTTTGTTTTCCAGGGAAAAGCGCCGTTGTTTGTGTTTGGGGGCCTGTGGCTGGGAGTGGCCGGCTGGCTCCTTAGAATCCACGATACGCAGGATGGTTCCCAGACCCAAGGTGGCACCAGTGCCAAGTCGGGCTGGTTTGATACTACCAAGTGGTTCCTGCAATCTGCCATCCAGAAGCAGGGCAGCTTACTTTTGTTTGCCAGGGAAACGGGCCGTGGGTTTTGTTTGGGGGCATATAGCTGAGAGTGGCCCGCTGGCCCCTGAAAATCCACGCTAGGCAGCATGGTTCCCAGATGCAAGGTGGCACCAGTGCCAAGTCGGGCTGGTTTGATGGTGCAAAGTGGCTCCTGCAATCTGCCATCCAGAAGCGGGGCAGCTGATTTTTGTTTGCCAGAGAAAAATTCCGTGGATTGTTTTTGGGGGCATATTGCTGGGAGTGGCCGGCTGGCTCCTTAAAATGCTCGATACGCATGATGGTTCCCAGGCCCAAGGTGTCACCACTACCAAGTCGGCCTGCGGTTTTAGTATCAAGTTCATCCTGCAATTTGCCATCCAGAAGAGGGGCAGTTGAGTTTTGTTTGCCAGAGAAACGGGCCGAGGTTTCTGTTTGGGGACATATGGCTGAGAGTGGCCGGGTGGCCCCTGAAAATCCACGATACACAACATGGTTCCCAGATCCAAGGTGGCACCAGTGCCAAGTTGGGCTGGTTTGATAGTCCCAAGTGTCTCCTGCAATCTGCCATCCAGAAGCGGGGCAGCTTACTTTTGTTTGCCAGAGAAATAGGCCTAGGTTTTTGTTTGGGGGCCTGTGGCTAGGAGTGGCCTGCTGGCTCCTAAGAATCCACGATACGCAGGATGTTTACCAGACCCATGGTGGCACCAGTGCCAAGTTGGGCTGGTTTGATAGTACCAAGTGGCTCCTGCAAACTCCATCAAAAAGTTGGCAGGCGTGTTTTGTTTTCCAGGGAACAGCGCCGTTGATTTTGTTTGGGGGCCTGTGGCTGGGAGTGGCCGGCTGGCTCCTTAGAATCCACGATACGCAGGATGGTTCCCAGACCCAAGGTGACACCAGTGCCAAGTCGGGCTGGTTTGATTACACCAAGTGGCTCCTGCAATCTGCCATCCAAAAGTGAGGCAGCTAAGTTTTGTTTGCGAGAAAAAAGGGCCGTGGTTTTTGTTGGGGGCCTGTGGCTGGGAGTAGCCGGCTGGCTCCTTAAAATCCACGATAGGCAGGATGGTTCCCAGACCCAAGGTGGTACCAGTGCCAAGTCGGGCTGGTTTGATAGTACCAAGTGGCTCCTGCAATCTGCCATCCAGAAGCGGGGCAGCTTACTTTTGTTTTCCAGGGAAACGGGCCGAGCTTTGTGTCTCGGGGCCTATGGCAGGGAGTGACCGGCTGGCTCCTGAAAAGCTACGATAGGCAGGATGGTGACCAGACCCATGGTGGCACCAGTGCCAAGTTGGGCTGGTTTGATAGTACCAAGTGGCTCCTGCAATCTGCCATCAAAAAGTTGGCAGGCGAGTTTTGTTTTCCAGGGAAAAGCGCCGTTGTGTGTATTTTGGGGCCTGTGGCTGGGAGTGGCCGGCTGGCTCCTTAGAATCCACGATACGCAGGATGGTTCCCAGACCCAAGGTGGCACCAGTGCCAAGTCGGGCTGGTTTGTTAGTACCAAGTGGTTCCTGCAATCTGCCATCCAGAAGCGGGGCAGCTGAATTTTGTTTGCCAGAGAAAAAGGCTGTTGTTTGTGTTTCGGGGCCTGTGGCTGGCAGTGGACGGCTGGCTCCTGAAAATCCATGATACGCAGCATGGTTCCCAGACCCAAGGTGGCACCAGTGCCAAGTAGGGCTAGTTTCATAGTACCCAGTGGCTCCTGCAATCTGCCATCCAGAAGAGGGGCAGTTGAGTTTTGTTTTCCAGAGAAAAGGGCCGTGGTTTGTGTTTGGGGCCTATGGCTGAGAGTGACCGGCTGGCCCCTGAAAAACCACGATAGGAAGGATGGTTCCTAGATCCAAGGTGGCAGCAGTGCCATGTTGTGCTGGTGTGATAGTCCCAAGTGGCTCCTGCAATCTGCCATCCAGAAGTGGGGCAGCTGAATTTTGTTTGCCAGAGAAAAAGGCTGTGGTTTTTGTTTGGGGGCCTATGGCTGGGAGTGGCCGGCTGGCTCCTGAAAATCCATGATACGCAGCATGGTTCCCAGACCCAAGGTGGCACCAGTGCCAAGTGGGGCTGGTTTCACAGTGTCAAGTGCCTCCTGCAATCTCCCATCCAGAAGCGGGGCAGCTGAGTTTTGTTTGCCTGTGAAACGGGCCGTTGTTTTTGATTGGGGTCTGTGGCCGAGAATGTTCAGCTGGCTCCTGACAATCCACAATATGCAGGATGGTTCCCAGACCCAAGGTGGCACCAGTGCCAAGTCTTGCTGGTTTGATAGTACCAAGTGGCTCCTGCAATCTGCCATCCAGAAGCGGTGCAGCTGAGTTTTGTTTGCCAGAGGAAAGGGCCGTGGGTTGTGTTTGGGGGCATATGGCTGGGAGTGGCCGGCTGTCTCATTAAAAAGATCGATACGCAGGATGGTTCCCAGACCCAAGGTGGCACCAGTGCCAAGTCGGGCTGTTTTTATAGTACCAAGTGCGTCCTGCAATTTGCCATCCAGAAGAGGGGCAGTTGAGTTTTGTTTGCCAGAGAAAAGCGCCGTTGTTTGTGTTTGGGGGCTTGTGGCTGGGAGTGGCCGACTGGCGCCTTAGAATCTGCGATACGCAGCATGGTTCCCAGACCCAAGGTGGCACCAGTTCCAAGTTGGGCTGGTTTGATAGTACCAAGTGGCTCCTGCAATCTGCCATCCAGAAGCGGGGCAGCTTACTTTTGTTTGCCAGGGAAACGGGCCGAGGTTTGTGTTTGGGGGCCTATGGCTGGGAGTGACCGGCTGGCTCCTGGAAAGCTACAATAGGCAGGATGGTGACCAGACCCATGGTGGCACCAGTGCCAAGTTGGGCTGGTTTGATAGTACCAAGTTGCTCCTGCAATCTGCCATCAAAAAGTTGGCAGGCGAGTTTTGTTTTCCAGGGAAAAGCGCCGTTGTTTGTGTTTGGGGGCCTGTGGCTGGGAGTGGCCGGCTGGCTCCTTAGAATCCACGATACGCAGGATGGTTCCCAGACCCAAGGTGGCACCAGTGCCAAGTCGGGCTGGTTTGATACTACCAAGTGGTTCCTGCAATCTGCCATCCAGAAGCAGGGCAGCTTACTTTTGTTTGCCAGGGAAACGGGCCGTGGGTTTTGTTTGGGGGCATATAGCTGAGAGTGGCCCGCTGGCCCCTGAAAATCCACGCTAGGCAGCATGGTTCCCAGATGCAAGGTGGCACCAGTGCCAAGTCGGGCTGGTTTGATGGTGCAAAGTGGCTCCTGCAATCTGCCATCCAGAAGCGGGGCAGCTGATTTTTGTTTGCCAGAGAAAAATTCCGTGGATTGTTTTTGGGGGCATATTGCTGGGAGTGGCCGGCTGGCTCCTTAAAATGCTCGATACGCATGATGGTTCCCAGGCCCAAGGTGTCACCACTACCAAGTCGGCCTGCGGTTTTAGTATCAAGTTCATCCTGCAATTTGCCATCCAGAAGAGGGGCAGTTGAGTTTTGTTTGCCAGAGAAACGGGCCGAGGTTTCTGTTTGGGGACATATGGCTGAGAGTGGCCGGCTGGCCCCTGAAAATCCACGATACACAACATGGTTCCCAGATCCAAGGTGGCACCAGTGCCAAGTTGGGCTGGTTTGATAGTCCCAAGTGTCTCCTGCAATCTGCCATCCAGAAGCGGGGCAGCTTACTTTTGTTTGCCAGAGAAATAGGCCTAGGTTTTTGTTTGGGGGCCTGTGGCTAGGAGTGGCCTGCTGGCTCCTAAGAATCCACGATACGCAGGATGTTTACCAGACCCATGGTGGCACCAGTGCCAAGTTGGGCTGGTTTGATAGTACCAAGTGGCTCCTGCAAACTCCATCAAAAAGTTGGCAGGCGTGTTTTGTTTTCCAGGGAACAGCGCCGTTGATTTTGTTTGGGGGCCTGTGGCTGGGAGTGGCCGGCTGGCTCCTTAGAATCCACGATACGCAGGATGGTTCCCAGACCCAAGGTGACACCTGTGCCAAGTCGGGCTGGTTTGATTACACCAAGTGGCTCCTGCAATCTGCCATCCATAAGTGAGGCAGCTAAGTTTTGTTTGCCAGAAAAAAGGGCCGTGGTTTTTGTTGGGGGCCTGTGGCTGGGAGTAGCCGGCTGGCTCCTTAAAATCCACGATAGGCAGGATGGTTCCCAGACCCAAGGTGGTACCAGTGCCAAGTCGGGCTGGTTTGATAGTACCAAGTGGCTCCTGCAATCTGCCATCCAGAAGCGGGGCAGCTTACTTTTGTTTTCCAGGGAAACGGGCCGAGCTTTGTTTCTCGGGGCCTATGGCAGGGAGTGACCGGCTGGCTCCTGAAAAGCTACGATAGGCAGGATGGTGACCAGACCCATGGTGGCACCAGTGCCAAGTTGGGCTGGTTTGATAGTACCAAGTGGCTCCTGCAATCTGCCATCAAAAAGTTGGCAGGCGAGTTTTGTTTTCCAGGGAAAAGCGCCGTTGTGTGTATTTTGGGGCCTGTGGCTGGGAGTGGCCAGCTGGCTCCTTAGAATCCACGATACGCAGGATGGTTCCCAGACCCAAGGTGGCACCAGTGCCAAGTCGGGCTGGTTTGTTAGTACCAAGTGGTTCCTGCAATCTGCCATCCAGAAGCGGGGCAGCTGAATTTTGTTTGCCAGAGAAAAAGGCTGTTGTTTGTGTTTCGGGGCCTGTGGCTGGCAGTGGACGGCTGGCTCCTGAAAATCCATGATACGCAGCATGGTTCCCAGACCCAAGGTGGCACCAGTGCCAAGTAGGGCTGGTTTCATAGTACCCAGTGGCTCCTGCAATCTGCCATCCAGAAGAGGGGCAGTTGAGTTTTGTTTTCCAGAGCAAAGGGCCGTGGTTTGTGTTTGGGGCCTATGGCTGAGAGTGACCGGCTGGCCCCTGAAAATCCACGATAGGAAGGATGATTCCCAGATCCAAGGTGGCAGCAGTGCCATGTTGTGCTGGTGTGATAGTCCCAAGTGGCTCCTGCAATCTGCCATCCAGAAGTGGGGCAGCTGAATTTTGTTTGCCAGAGAAAAAGGCTGTGGTTTCTGTTTGGGGGCCTAGGGCTGGGAGTGGCCGGCTGGCTCCTGAAAATCCATGATACGCAGCATGGTTCCCAGACCCAAGGTGGCACCAGTGCCAAGTGGGGCTGGTTTCACAGTGTCAAGTGCCTCCTGCAATCTCCCATCCAGAAGCGGGGCAGCTGAGTTTTGTTTGCCTGTGAAACGGGCCGTTGTTTTTGATTGGGGTCTGTGGCCGAGAATGTTCAGCTGGCTCCTGACAATCCACAATATGCAGGATGGTTCCCAGACCCAAGGTGGCACCAGTGCCAAGTCTTGCTGGTTTGATAGTACCAAGTGGCTCCTGCAATCTGCCATCCAGAAGCGGTGCAGCTGAGTTTTGTTTGCCAGAGGAAAGGGCCGTGGGTTGTGTTTGGGGGCATATGGCTGGGAGTGGCCGGCTGTCTCATTAAAAAGATCGATACGCAGGATGGTTCCCAGACCCAAGGTGGCACCAGTGCCAAGTCGTGCTGGTTTGATAGTACCAAGTGCGTCCTGCAATTTGCCATCCAGAAGAGGGGCAGTTGAGTTTTGTTTGCCAGAGAAAAGCGCCGTTGTTTGTGTTTGGGGTCTTGTGGCTGGGAGTGGCCGACTGGCGCCTTAGAATCTGCGATACGCAGCATGGTTCCCAGACCCAAGGTGGCACCAGTGCCAAGTCGGGCTGGTTTGATAGTACCAAGTGGCTCCTGCAATCTGCCATCCAGAAGCGGGGTAGCTTACTTTTGTTTGCCAGGGAAACGGGCCGAGGTTTGTGACTGGGGGCCTATGGCTGGGAGTGACCGGCTGGCTCCTGGAAAGCTACAATAGGCAGGATGCTTACCAGACCCATGGTGGCACCAGTGCCAAGTTGGGCTGGTTTGATAGTACCAAGTTGCTCCTGCAATCTGCCATCAAAAAGTTGACAGGCGAGTTTTGTTTTCCAGGGAAAAGCGCCGTTGTTTGTATTTGGGGGCCTGTGGCTGGGAGTGGCCGGCTGGCTCCTTAGAATCCACGATACGCAGGATGGTTCCCAGACCAAAGGTGGCACCAGTGCCAAGTCGGGCTGGTTTGATACTACCAAGTGGTTCCTGCAATCTGCCATCCAGAAGCGGGGCAGCTTACTTTTGTTTGCCAGGGAAACGGGCCGTGGGTTTTGTTTGGGGGCATATAGCTGAGAGTGGCCGGCTGGCCCCTGAAAATCCACGCTAGGCAGCATGGTTCCAGGATGCAAGGTGGCACCAGTGCCAAGTCGGGCTGGTTTGATGGGTCAAAGTGGCTCCTGCAATCTGCCATCCAGAAGCGGGGCAGCTGATTTTTGTTTGCCAGAGAAAAATTCCGTGGATTGTTTTTGGGGGCATATTGCTGGGAGTGGCCGGCTGGCTCCTTAAAATGCTCGATACGCATGATGGTTCCCAGGCCCAAGGTGTCACCACTACCAAGTCGGCCTGCGGTTTTAGTATCAAGTTCATCTTGCAATTTGCCATCCAGAAGAGGGGCAGTTGAGTTTTGTTTGCCAGAGAAACGGGCCGAGGTTTCTGTTTGGGGGCATATGGCTGAGAGTGGCCGGCTGGCCCCTGAAAATCCACGATACACAGCATGGTTCCCAGATCCAAGGTGGCACCAGTGCCAAGTTGGGCTGGTTTGATAGTCCCAAGTGTCTCCTGCAATCTGCCATCCAGAAGCGGGGCAGCTTACTTTTGTTTGCCAGAGAAATAGGCCTAGGTTTTTGTTTGGGGGCCTGTGGCTAGGAGTGGCCGGCTGGCTCCTAAGAATCCACGATTCGCAGGATGTTTACCAGACCCATGGTGGCACCAGTGCCAAGTTGGGCTGGTTTGATAGTACCAAGTGGCTCCTGCAAACTCCATCAAAAAGTTGGCAGGCGTGTTTTGTTTTCCAGGGAACAGCGCCGTTGATTTTGTTTGGGGGCCTGTGGCTGGGAGTGGCCGGCTGGCTCCTTAGAATCCACGATACGCAGGATGGTTCCCAGACCCAAGGTGGCACCAGTGCCAAGTCGGGCTGGTTTGATTACACCAAGTGGCTCCTGCAATCTGCCATCCAGAAGTGAGGCAGCTAAGTTTTGTTTGCGAGAAAAAAGGGCCGTGGTTTTTGTTGGGGGCCTGTGGCTGGGAGTAGCCGGCTGGCTCCTTAAAATCCACGATAGGCAGGATGGTTCCCAGACCCAAGGTGGCACCAGTGCCAAGTCGGGCTGGTTTGATAGTACCAAGTGGCTCCTGCAATCTGCCATCCAGAAGCAGGGCAGCTGAGTTTTGTTTGCCAGAGAAAAAGGCTGTGGTTTTTCTTTGGGGGCCTGTGGCTGGCTGTGGCCGGCTGGCTCCTGAAAATCCACGATACGCAGCATGGTTCCCAGAACCAAGGTGGCACCAGTACAAAGTGGGGCTCGTTTGACAGTGTCAAGTGCCTCCTGCAATATCCCATCCAGAAGTGGGGCAGCTGAGTTTTTTTTGCCAGGGAAACGGACCTTTGTTTTTGATTGGGGTCTGTGGCCGAGAGTGGTCGGCTGTCTCCTGACAATCCACAATACGCAGGATGGTTCCCAGACCAAAGGTGGCACCAGTGCCAAGTTGGGCTGGTTTGATAGTACCAAGTGGCTCCTGCAATCTTCCATGATCACGTGGAGAAATACTTTCTGGTTTCAGCCTCATGCTCTTTCTTCTCTCCCTCAACTTCTCTATCACCTCTCATCTGGTTCACATGCGCTGTCTTCAAGGTCCACAGGCTACTTTTCACAGAATCTTCTGGCCTGATGAAGTAAGAATGATGAATAGAACAGAGCTGGGATCTATTTTCCAGTTTGGATAAAATGCATTCTGCACACAAATCCAAGGAGAACGGGCTGCCCCGATGCCCAGAAAATCTTTCACTCCTGCTAGTGTTCTACGTCAACCGCAACTTAGTCTGAAAGAAAAGCTTTTTCTCTGAGAGCATCTGAGAGGTTTGCATGAAGCACTGATATCTGACATATGCAATTTTGAATAGGAGAGGAAAAAGAAAATGGCAAGGAGTTTTTAATTTTAGTGGTTTCAATTTTAATTTCCGTGCACTTTTTCAAAACTTGTCAGCTCAAATGCCCATCAACATCTTTTAGTCATCTGTAAGTCAGTATTCATATAAAATGTGCTTCAAATCCAAAGAATTTCAAATTTGCACTCCAAGCTTCTATGCCTAGATTTATGATTTCCTACACATATTAGATGAAAGGAAGGCCTTTTTTACTGTGGGAGTGCTGGAACACTGGAACAGGTTGCCCAGAGAAGTTGTGGGTGTCCCATCCCTGAAAGTATTCAAGGTCACCTTGGACGGGGCTTGGAGCAGCAACAAAGGAGAAGCTTGATGGTAGAGAAACAAAGTCGGACTATAGAAGAAACTCGGATTGAAGTATAGGATCAAGTTTTCTCTCAGCTCTTGGGGTAAATTCAAAGTTGTACAAAATGACATTTATCTGTGCTATTCACTACTGTAACAGAAAGTTTCATGAAAACTGTACAGAAGATAGTAAATTTTAAAAGAGATAAGAATTACAGCATAAAATCCATGGGATAGGTTACAACATGAGACACTCTCTAAGAGAAAATCTCTTTGTTTCAGCACTTCATCGGGGTAAGATTTCATGAAGTGCCAAAGAAGGCGGCAAAATATCATTCGGGACATTATTTACTGGAATTCAGCCTGGCCATTAGTAGGAACTGCCTTTGAACATATCATGTAGATATACCACACACACTTTCCCTTCACTGAAAAATTACTGTTTACAACAAATAAGCAATTGACGATCAAAATTGATTGAAAGCATCTTAAACATGTCAAGTATTTCATTGTAGATGATCTGTGATCCAAATGCTTCTTCCACCTTCGAGAGGGACAGAAGAATTCTTCCATATCATGATGGTTTAAAATTGTATCAACCAATGTTTTCTGCTGAAAAGATATCATCTATTTTTTTCTATTTTTGGAAGAAAATATTCCTAGACATACAACAGGTGAGAACTAAGTAATTTTAAAGAAACAAATGAAATGAAAATATTCTGTAAATAGAATGAAATGAAAAGCTGTGTTTTAAATAGGAGCTAAATATTAAACAGAATTTTTGTACCAGGCATTTGAATTACTGCACCAGCTCTTTTGCCCATCAAGAGAGGCATTTAGCATTTCAGTCTTTTCCAAGGTGTTCATGATCTGCTATGCTGATCTCTGTGTGTGCCTA
Source organism: Melospiza melodia melodia (assembly GCF_035770615.1). Taxonomy (NCBI): domain Eukaryota; kingdom Metazoa; phylum Chordata; class Aves; order Passeriformes; family Passerellidae; genus Melospiza; species Melospiza melodia. The sequence continues at coordinate 35,478,938 of NC_086197.1, read as the reverse complement.
GGTGTGTGTGGAGGGGGGGGCATATGAAGGGGAGTGTGTATGTTTGCTTTACAATTGTTGTGGCAGATTCATGCCTCAGCTCCACATTTTGTTTTAAAAAGGTCACACCGAGTGGATATGAAGTTTACTATCAACAAGAGATCGATTCCCAAATCATCCATTTGACTCTCCCTTATAAATCATGTGCTTTGTTGCATATTTTATCAAATATACTTTCAAGCCAGATGGAGGAAGGAGGATGTGGGAATCCCTCCACCATCTTGCAACTTTTATGTAAGTAGGTTTTCAAGAAAATCATCATTTCTCTTTTAAATATGTCTGGAACAGGCATGATGGTAGTGTCAACCTTTTGGAGTTTTTGTTGCTGGAAGAAGTTGTACAAAAGGATTGGTTTTTACATTGACCAGTTACTGAATCAAGCGCAGGAATACATTGGAAATTTAGCTGGGGGTTCCTTTTCCCAGCAGACTACTTCTAGAACGAGCTTGTACACTGAAGCTGACTCTTTTGCTCTCTTTTTGTTTCTTTCCTATTTTCTTGGCTTCTTTGCCACTATCTAGACAATTTTGGAACTTTGTTCCCAACTAAAATGGTTTCAATAGTCTGATTGTGATCATACATTTTTACAAGGAATTTTTAAAATCTTTCCTCGAGTCCAGAAAGTCAAGGACTTAGATCTTTTTCTTCCCTTATCAATATTGCCATGAAATTGATAAATAAAGACCAACTCTTTATTTTTGTTTTTAACCCACGTAGATAATTCCCATCCATTAATCCATTTTGTGGACCAATAGCTGCCATTCTGATGGAAGCTGTCACTTCTTAACAATAGGCATTCTGTGACTATGTTGACTGCACTTTGGGTGAAGATCCTAACTGGTCTTAGATATACATAGGGAGAAATTTGCTCAGCCAGTGTCAGTCTTAAGCATGCGTATCAGAAGATCTTTCTAGAGCTGGGAATTTTCCCATGAAAGGGATTCAGTTAGGGAAGAGACACTTGTGCCAGAGTTTTACATTCTTCTTGAACACTGCTTAAGGAACTTAGATGCCATGTCCATTTGGATCTCTGTCTGCACAGAACTTTGTCATGCCAGCGCTTTGAAATGCATCTTGAAGAGAATTCACTAGCACAGAATGAAAGAGAGTGGAAGGGGTTGGTGGGGCTAACCAGGCCCAACCCCCCTGCCTAAACCAGGATACCTAGAGCCTCTTGCCCAGGATTCTATCTGGGTGTACTTTTAATGTCTTCAAAGATCCAGGCTCCACAATCTTTCTGGGCAGTCTGTGCCGTGGTTCAGTCACCCTGACAGTAAAGAAACATTTACTGATGTTCAAAGGCAATCTCCTGTATTTCAGTGTGTGCCCACTGCCTCTTGTCTTTTCCCTCAGCATCACTGAAAAGACACTGATTCCCTCCCCTTTGCACTATTGCTTCCATATGTATGTGTGATGCCATGTAGAGGTATGTCAAAAACCTCCCTGAAGCCCAGGCAGATAATATTCCCTTCATCTACCAGTCAAGTTGATTCATCAGAGGAGTTTAAAGTGATGTTCAGCATGAAATTCCCCTGAAAAATCATGCTAACTACATTATTTGGTCATCTGTCATGTGCCTGGCAAGGATTTCCAGGAAGAGCTGCTTCATCAACTTCCTGGGGATAAAAAAGAGGCTGGCTGGTTTGTACTATGGCGAGTCCTCTTAATTGCCTTTTTTGAAGATGGGTGTCATTTGCTAACATCCACTCTTTAGCTCCTCTTCTCATCTACACCTCGGCAAAAAGCTTTTCCACTATGTCTGGCTAGGAAAAACTGTGCCAGCACAGAAAACATCTCCCATCGTGTTCTAGAAGTTGCACGGATGTCTGCCAAGTGTTTGGCAGGAAGAAAAGAAAAGTTGTCCAAAACAGCTTCCAATCGAATGTTCCTGTGATTGGAAAAGTCAGGAGAGTGCAAAGGTACTGTTTTCTATCAGTTGGCAAGGTGCGCACACAATCCCAGTGTTGTACAGCTTGCTTCTTCACCTTCCCGAAGCTGCCGCTCTCGCCGGCTGCCGGAGCCCAAGAAGCGGCTTCTTCGCGCAAAGACGATTGTGCCGCTCACAGTGCTCTCCTTAGCGCGGCTTCTGCCGAAAGACGCCCGGCAGCGGCTCTTACCTCCGGAGAGCATCCTACCTTCGTCTTTAGCTCCTCTTCTCATCTACACCTCGGCAAAACGCTTTTCCACTATGTCTGGCTAGGAAAAACTGTGCCAGCACAGAAAACATCTCCCATCGTGTTCTAGAAGTTGCACGGATGTCTGCCAAGTGTTTGGCAGGAAGAAAAGAAAAGTTGTCCAAAACAGCTTCCAATCGAATGTTCCTGTGATTGGAAAAGTCAGGAGAGTGCAAAGGTACTGTTTTCTATCAGTTGGCAAGGTGCGCACACAATCCCAGTGTTGTACAGCTTGCTTCTTCACCTTCCCGAAGCTGCCGCTCTCGCCGGCTCCCGGAACCGAAGAAGCGGCTTCTTCGCGCAAAGACGATTGTGCCGCTCACAGTGCTCTCCTTAGCGCGGCTTCTGCCGAAAGACGCCCGGCAGCGGCTCTTACCTCCGGAGAGCATCCTACCTTCGTCTTTCGCGTCTTTTGTAGTCTACATCTTAGCAAAACGCTTTTCCACTATGTCTGGCTAGGAAAAACTGTGCCAGCACAGAAAACATCTCCCATCGTGTTCTAGAAGTTGCACGGATGTCTGCCAAGTGTTTGGCAGGAAGAAAAGAAAAGTTGTCCAAAACAGCTTCCAATCGAATGTTCCTGTGATTGGAAAAGTCAGGAGAGTGCAAAGGTACTGTTTTCTATCAGTTGGCAAGGTGCGCACACAATCCCAGTGTTGTACAGCTTGCTTCTTCACCTTCCCGAAGCTGCCGCTCTCGCCGGCTGCCGGAGCCCAAGAAGCGGCTTCTTCGCGCAAAGACGATTGTGCCGCTCACAGTGCCCTACTTAGCGCGGCTTCTGCCGAAAGACGCCCGGCAGCGGCTCTTACCTCCTGAGAGTGGCAGCTTCGGGAAGGTGAAGAAGCAAGCTGTACAACACTGGGATTGTGTGCGCACCTTGCCAACTGATAGAAAACAGTACCTTTGCACTCTCCTGACTTTTCCAATCACAGGAACATTCGATTGGAAGCTGTTTTGGACAACTTTTCTTTTCTTCCTGCCAAACACTTGGCAGACATATCTGCAACTTCTAGAAAACGATGGGCGATGTTTTCTGGGCTGGCACGGTTTTTCCTAGCCAGACATAGTGGAAAAGCGTTTTGCTAAGATGTAGACTACATAAGACGCGAAAGACGAAGGTAGGATGCTCTCCGGAGTTAAGAGCCGCTGCCGGGCGTCTTTCGGCAGAAGCCGCGCTAAGGAGAGCCCTGTGAGCGGCACAATCGTCTTTGCGCGAACAAGCCGATTCTTCGGTTCCGGGAGCCGGCGAGAGCGGCAGCTTCGGGAAGGTGAAGAAGCAAGCTGTACAACACTGGGATTGTGTGCGCACCTTGCCAACTGATAGAAAACAGTACCTTTGCACTCTCCTGACTTTTCCAATCACAGGAACATTCGATTGGAAGCTGTTTTGGACAACTTTTCTTTTCTTCCTGCCAAACACTTGGCAGACATCCGTGCAACTTCTAGAACACGATGGGAGATGTTTTCTGTGCTGGCACAGTTTTTCCTAGCCAGACATAGTGGAAAAGCGTTTTGCTAAGATGTAGACTACAAAAGACGCGAAAGACGAAGGTAGGATGCTCTCCGGAGGTAAGAGCCGCTGCCGGGCGTCTTTCGGCAGAAGCCGCGCTAAGGAGAGCACTGTGAGCAGCACAATCGTCTTTGCGCGAAGAAGCCGCTTCTTGGGCTCCGGCAGCCGGCGAGAGCGGCAGCTTCGGGAAGGTGAAGAAGCAAGCTGTACAACACTGGGATTGTGTGCGCACCTTGCCAACTGATAGAAAACAGTACCTTTGCACTCTCCTGACTTTTCCAATCACAGGAACATTCGATTGGAAGCTGTTTTGGACAACTTTTCTTTTCTTCCTGCCAAACACTTGGCAGACATCCGTGCAACTTCGAGAACACGATGGGAGATGTTTTCTGTGCTGGCACAGTTTTTCCTAGCCAGACATAGTGGAAAAGCGTTTTGCCGAGGTGTAGACTACATAAGACGCGAAAGACGAAGGTAGGATGCTCTCCGGAGGTAAGAGCCGCTGCCGGGCGTCTTTCGGCAGAAGCCGCGCTAAGGAGAGCACTGTGAGCGGCACAATCGTCTTTGCGCGAAGAAGCCGCTTCTTGGGCTCCGGCAGCCGGCGAGAGCGGCAGCTTCGGGAAGGTGAAGAAGCAAGCTGTACAACACTGGGATTGTGTGCGCACCTTGCCAACTGATAGAAAACAGTACCTTTGCACTCTCCTGACTTTTCCAATCACAGGAACATTCGATTGGAAGCTGTTTTGGACAACTTTTCTTTTCTTCCTGCCAAACACTTGGCAGACATCCGTGCAACTTCTAGAACACGATGGGAGATGTTTTCTGTGCTGGCACAGTTTTTCCTAGCCAGACATAGTGGAAAAGCGTTTTGCTAAGATGTAGACTACAAAAGACGCGAAAGACGAAGGTAGGATGCTCTCCGGAGGTAAGAGCCGCTGCCGGGCGTCTTTCGGCAGAAGCCGCGCTAAGGAGAGCACTGTGAGCGGCACAATCGTCTTTGCGCGAAGAAGCCGCTTCTTGGGCTCCGGCAGCCGGCGAGAGCGGCAGCTTCGGGAAGGTGAAGAAGCAAGCTGTACAACACTGGGATTGTGTGCGCACCTTGCCAACTGATAGAAAACAGTACCTTTGCACTCTCCTGACTTTTCCAATCACAGGAACATTCGATTGGAAGCTGTTTTGGACAACTTTTCTTTTCTTCCTGCCAAACACTTGGCAGACATCCGTGCAACTTCTAGAACACGATGGGAGATGTTTTCTGTGCTGGCACAGTTTTTCCTAGCCAGACATAGTGGAAAAGCGTTTTGCTAAGATGTAGACTACAAAAGACGCGAAAGACGAAGGTAGGATGCTCTCCGGAGGTAAGAGCCGCTGCCGGGCGTCTTTCGGCAGAAGCCGCGCTAAGGAGAGCACTGTGAGCGGCACAATCGTCTTTGCGCGAAGAAGCCGCTTCTTGGGCTCCGGCAGCCGGCGAGAGCGGCAGCTTCGGGAAGGTGAAGAAGCAAGCTGTACAACACTGGGATTGTGTGCGCACCTTGCCAACTGATAGAAAACAGTACCTTTGCACTCTCCTGACTTTTCCAATCACAGGAACATTCGATTGGAAGCTGTTTTGGACAACTTTTCTTTTCTTCCTGCCAAACACTTGGCAGACATCCGTGCAACTTCGAGAACACGATGGGAGATGTTTTCTGTGCTGGCACAGTTTTTCCTAGCCAGACATAGTGGAAAAGCGTTTTGCCGAGGTGTAGATGAGAAGAGGAGCTAAAGACGAAGGTAGGATGCTCTCCGGAGGTAAGAGCCGCTGCCGGGCGTCTTTCGGCAGAAGCCGCGCTAAGGAGAGCCCTGTGAGCGGCACAATCGTCTTTGCGCGAAGAAGCCGCTTCTTGGGCTCCGGCAGCCGGCGAGAGCGGCAGCTTCGGGAAGGTGAAGAAGCAAGCTGTACAACACTGGGATTGTGTGCGCACCTTGCCAACTGATAGAAAACAGTACCTTTGCACTCTCCTGACTTTTCCAATCACAGGAACTTTCGATTGGAAGCTGTTTTGGACAACTTTTCTTTTCTTCCTGCCAAACACTTGGCAGACATCCGTGCAACTTCTAGAACACGATGGGAGATGTTTTCTGTGCTGGCACAGTTTTTCCTAGCCAGACATAGTGGAAAAGCGTTTTGCTAAGATGTAGACGACAACAGAGGCTAAAGAGTGGATGTTAGCAAATGACACCCATCTTCAAAAAAGGCAATTAAGAGGACTCGCCATAGTACAAACCAGCCAGCCTCTTTTTTATCCCCAGGAAGTTGATGAAGCAGCTCTTCCTGGAAATCCTTGCCAGGCACATGACAGATGACCAAATAATGTAGTTAGCATGATTTTTCAGGGGAATTTCATGCTGAACATCACTTTAAACTCCTCTGATGAATCAACTTGACTGGTAGATGAAGGGAATATTATCTGCCTGGGCTTCAGGGAGGTTTTTGACATACCTCTACATGGCATCACACATACATATGGAAGCAATAGTGCAAAGGGGAGGGAATCAGTGTCTTTTCAGTGATGCTGAGGGAAAAGACAAGAGGCAGTGGGCACACACTGAAATACAGGAGATTGCCTTTGAACATCAGTAAATGTTTCTTTACTGTCAGGGTGACTGAACCACGGCACAGACTGCCCAGAAAGATTGTGGAGCCTGGATCTTTGAAGACATTAAAAGTACACCCAGATAGAATCCTGGGCAAGAGGCTCTAGGTATCCTGGTTTAGGCAGGGGGGTTGGGCCTGGTTAGCCCCACCAACCCCTTCCACTCTCTTTCATTCTGTGCTAGTGAATTCTCTTCAAGATGCATTTCAAAGCGCTGGCATGACAAAGTTCTGTGCAGACAGAGATCCAAATGGACATGGCATCTAAGTTCCTTAAGCAGTGTTCAAGAAGAATGTAAAACTCTGGCACAAGTGTCTCTTCCCTAACTGAATCCCTTTCATGGGAAAATTCCCAGCTCTAGAAAGATCTTCTGATACGCATGCTTAAGACTGACACTGGCTGAGCAAATTTCTCCCTATGTATATCTAAGACCAGTTAGGATCTTCACCCAAAGTGCAGTCAACATAGTCACAGAATGCCTATTGTTAAGAAGTGACAGCTTCCATCAGAATGGCAGCTATTGGTCCACAAAATGGATTAATGGATGGGAATTATCTACGTGGGTTAAAAACAAAAATAAAGAGTTGGTCTTTATTTATCAATTTCATGGCAATATTGATAAGGGAAGAAAAAGATCTAAGTCCTTGACTTTCTGGACTCGAGGAAAGATTTTAAAAATTCCTTGTAAAAATGTATGATCACAATCAGACTATTGAAACCATTTTAGTTGGGAACAAAGTTCCAAAATTGTCTAGATAGTGGCAAAGAAGCCAAGAAAATAGGAAAGAAACAAAAAGAGAGCAAAAGAGTCAGCTTCAGTGTACAAGCTCGTTCTAGAAGTAGTCTGCTGGGAAAAGGAACCCCCAGCTAAATTTCCAATGTATTCCTGCGCTTGATTCAGTAACTGGTCAATGTAAAAACCAATCCTTTTGTACAACTTCTTCCAGCAACAAAAACTCCAACAGGTTGACACTACCATCATGCCTGTTCCAGACATATTTAAAAGAGAAATGATGATTTTCTTGAAAACCTACTTACATAAAAGTTGCAAGATGGTGGAGGGATTCCCACATCCTCCTTCCTCCATCTGGCTTGAAAGTATATTTGATAAAATATGCAACAAAGCACATGATTTATAAGGGAGAGTCAAATGGATGATTTGGGAATCGATCTCTTGTTGATAGTAAACTTCATATCCACTCGGTGTGACCTTTTTAAAACAAAATGTGGAGCTGAGGCATGAATCTGCCACAACAATTGTAAAGCAAACATACACACTCCCCTTCATATGCCCCCCCCTCCACACACACCTAGGCACACACAGAGATCAGCATAGCAGATCATGAACACCTTGGAAAAGACTGAAATGCTAAATGCCTCTCTTGATGGGCAAAAGAGCTGGTGCAGTAATTCAAATGCCTGGTACAAAAATTCTGTTTAATATTTAGCTCCTATTTAAAACACAGCTTTTCATTTCATTCTATTTACAGAATATTTTCATTTCATTTGTTTCTTTAAAATTACTTAGTTCTCACCTGTTGTATGTCTAGGAATATTTTCTTCCAAAAATAGAAAAAAATAGATGATATCTTTTCAGCAGAAAACATTGGTTGATACAATTTTAAACCATCATGATATGGAAGAATTCTTCTGTCCCTCTCGAAGGTGGAAGAAGCATTTGGATCACAGATCATCTACAATGAAATACTTGACATGTTTAAGATGCTTTCAATCAATTTTGATCGTCAATTGCTTATTTGTTGTAAACAGTAATTTTTCAGTGAAGGGAAAGTGTGTGTGGTATATCTACATGATATGTTCAAAGGCAGTTCCTACTAATGGCCAGGCTGAATTCCAGTAAATAATGTCCCGAATGATATTTTGCCGCCTTCTTTGGCACTTCATGAAATCTTACCCCGATGAAGTGCTGAAACAAAGAGATTTTCTCTTAGAGAGTGTCTCATGTTGTAACCTATCCCATGGATTTTATGCTGTAATTCTTATCTCTTTTAAAATTTACTATCTTCTGTACAGTTTTCATGAAACTTTCTGTTACAGTAGTGAATAGCACAGATAAATGTCATTTTGTACAACTTTGAATTTACCCCAAGAGCTGAGAGAAAACTTGATCCTATACTTCAATCCGAGTTTCTTCTATAGTCCGACTTTGTTTCTCTACCATCAAGCTTCTCCTTTGTTGCTGCTCCAAGCCCCGTCCAAGGTGACCTTGAATACTTTCAGGGATGGGACACCCACAACTTCTCTGGGCAACCTGTTCCAGTGTTCCAGCACTCCCACAGTAAAAAAGGCCTTCCTTTCATCTAATATGTGTAGGAAATCATAAATCTAGGCATAGAAGCTTGGAGTGCAAATTTGAAATTCTTTGGATTTGAAGCACATTTTATATGAATACTGACTTACAGATGACTAAAAGATGTTGATGGGCATTTGAGCTGACAAGTTTTGAAAAAGTGCACGGAAATTAAAATTGAAACCACTAAAATTAAAAACTCCTTGCCATTTTCTTTTTCCTCTCCTATTCAAAATTGCATATGTCAGATATCAGTGCTTCATGCAAACCTCTCAGATGCTCTCAGAGAAAAAGCTTTTCTTTCAGACTAAGTTGCGGTTGACGTAGAACACTAGCAGGAGTGAAAGATTTTCTGGGCATCGGGGCAGCCCGTTCTCCTTGGATTTGTGTGCAGAATGCATTTTATCCAAACTGGAAAATAGATCCCAGCTCTGTTCTATTCATCATTCTTACTTCATCAGGCCAGAAGATTCTGTGAAAAGTAGCCTGTGGACCTTGAAGACAGCGCATGTGAACCAGATGAGAGGTGATAGAGAAGTTGAGGGAGAGAAGAAAGAGCATATGGCTGAAACCAGAAAGTATTTCTCCACGTGATCATGGAAGATTGCAGGAGCCACTTGGTACTATCAAACCAGCCCAACTTGGCACTGGTGCCACCATGGGTCTGGTCACCATCCTGCCTATTGTAGCTTTTCAGGAGCCAGCCGGTCACTCTCAGCCATAGGCCCCCAAACACAAACCTCGGCCCGTTTCCCTGGCAAACAAAAGTAAGCTGCCCCGCTTCTGGATGGCAGATTGCAGGAGCTACTTAGTACTATCAAATCAGCCCGACTTGGCACAGGTGCCACCTTTGATCTGGGAACCATCCTGTGTATCGTGGATTTTCAGGGGCCAGCCAGCCACTCTCAGCCATATGCCCCCAAAAACAAACCACGGACCTTTTCTCTGGCAAACAAAACTCAACTGCCCCTCTTCTGGATGGCAAATTTTAGGACGCACTTTGTACTACGAAAACCGCCCGACGTGGCACTGGTGCCACCTTGTGTCAGGGAACCATCCTGCATATCGAGCTTTTTAAGGAGCCAGCCGGCCAGGCCCAGCCATATACCCCCAAAAACAAACCACGGACCATTTCTCATGGAAACAAAAATCCGCTGCCCCGCGTCTGGATGGCAGATTGCAGGAGCCACTTTGCACCATCAAACCAGCCCGACTTGGCACTGGTGCCACCTTGGGTCTGGGAACAATCCTGCGTATCGTACATATTCAGGAACCAGCCGAACACTCCCAGCCACAGGCCCCCAAACACAAACAACGGCCCATTTCCCTGGCAAACAAAACTCAGCTGCCCCGCTTCTGGATGGCAGATTGCAGGAGCCACTTGGGACTATCAAACCAGCCCGACTTGGCACTGGTGCCACCTTGGGTCTGGGAACCATCCTGCGTATGGTGGATTCTAAGGAGCCAGCCGGCCACTCCCAGCCACAGGCCCCCAACAAAAACCACGGCCCTTTTTTCTGGCAAACAAAACTTAGCTGCCTCACTTCTGGATGGCAGATTGCAGGAGCCACTTGGTGTAATCAAACCAGCCCGACTTGGCACTGGTGCCACCTTGGGTCTGGGAACCATCCTGCGTATCGTGGATTCTAAGGAGCCAGCCGGCCACTCCCAGCCACAGGCCCCCAAACAAAATCAACGGCGCTGTTCCCTGGAAAACAAAACACGCCTGCCAACTTTTTGATGGAGTTTGCAGGAGCCACTTGGTACTATCAAACCAGCCCGACTTGGCACTGGTGTCACCTTGGGTCTGGGAAACATCCTGCGTATCGTGGATTCTTAGGAGCCAGCCGGCCACTCCTAGCCACAGGCCCCCAGACAAAAACCTAGGCCTATTTCTCTGGCAAACAAAAGTAATCTGCCCCGCTTCTGGATGACAGATTGCAGGAGCCACTTGGTACTATCAAACCAGCCCAACTTGGCACTGGTGCCACCTTGGCTCTGGGAACCATCCTGCCTATTGTAGCTTTTCAGGAGCCAGCCGGTCACTCCCAGCCATAGGCCCCCAAACAGAAACCTCGGCCCGTTTCCCTGGCAAACAAAAGTAAGCTGCCCCGCTTCTGGATGGCAGATTGCAGGAGCTACTTAGTACTATCAAATCAGCCCGACTTGGCACAGGTGCCACCTTGGATCTGGGAACCATCCTGTGTATCGTGGATTTTCAGGGGCCAGCCGGCCACTCTCAGCCATATGCCCCCAAACACAAACCACGGACCTTTTCTCTGGCAAACAAAAATCAGCTGCCCCACTTCTGGATGGCAGATTGCAGGAGCCACTTGGGACTATCACACCAGCACAACATGGCACTGCTGCCACCTTGGATCTGGGAACAATCCTGCGTATCGTACATATTCAGGAACCAGCCGAACACTCCCAGCCACAGGCCCCCAAACACAAACAACGGCCCATTTCCCTGGCAAACAAAACTCAGCTGCCCCGCTTCTGGTGTGGCAGTTTGCAGGAGCCACTTGGGACTATCAAAGCAGCCCGACTTGGTAATGGTACCATCTTGGATCTGGGAACCATCCGGCGTATCGTGGATTTTCAGGGGCCAGCCGGTCATTCCCAGCCATATGCTCCCAAACACAAACCTCGGCCCTTTTCTCTGGCAAACAAAACTCAACTGCCCCTCTTCTGGATGGCAAATTGCAGGACGCACTTGGTACTACAAAAAGAGCCCGACTTGGCAGTGGTGCCACCTTGGCTCTGGGAACCATCCTGCGTATCGAGCATTTTAAGGAGCCAGCCGGCAATTCCCAGCCGTATGCCCCAAAAAGAAACCACGGACCTTTTCTCTGGCAAAAAAAACTCAGCTGTCCCGCTTCTGGATGGCAGATTGCAGGAGTCACTTTGAACCATACAACCAGCCTTACTTGGCACTGGTGCCACCTTGTATCTGGGAACCATCCTGCCTATCGTTGATTTTCAGGGGCCAGCCTACCACTCTCGGCCATAGGCCCCCAAACACAAACCACAGCCCTTTTCTCTAGCAAACAAAATTTAGCTGCCCCGCTTCTGGATGGCAAATTGCAGGAGCCACTGGGTACTACAAAAACAGCCCGACTTGGCACTGGTGCCACCTTGCGTCTGGTTACCATGCGGCGTATCGTGCATTTTAAGGAGCCAGGTGGCCACTCCCAGCCATATGCCCCCAAACACAACCCACGGCCCTTTTCTCTGGCAAACAAAACTCAGCTGCCCCGCTTCTGGATGGCAGATTGCAGGAGACACTTGGTACTATCAAACCAGCCCGACTTGGCACTGGTGCCACCTTTGGTCTGGGAACCATCCTGCGTATTGTGGATTGTCAGGAGACAGCCGACCACTCTCGGCCACAGACCCCAATCAAAAACAAAGGTCCGTTTCCCTGGCAAAAAAAACTCAGCTGCCCCGGTTCTGGATGGGAGATTGCAGGAGGCACTTGACACTGTCAAACGAGCCCCACTTTGTACTGGTGCCACCTTGGGTCTGGGAACCATGCTGCGTATCGTGGATTTTCAGGAGCCAGCCGGCCACTGCCAGCCACAGGCCCCCAAACAAAAACCACAGCCTTTTTCTCTGGCAATAAAAACTCAGCTGCCCCGCTTCTGGATGGCAGATTGCAGGAGCCACTTGGTACTATCAAACCAGCCCGACTTGGCACTGGTGCCACCTTGGGTCTGGGAACCATCCTGCCTATCGTGGATTTTAAGGAGCCAGCCGGCTACTCCCAGCCACAGGCCCCCAACAAAAACCACGGCCCTTTTTTCTCGCAAACAAAACTTAGCTGCCTCACTTCTGGATGGCAGATTGCAGGAGTCACTTGGTGTAATCAAACCAGCCCGACTTGGCACTGGTGCCACCTTGGGTCTGGGAACCATCCTGCGTATCGTGGATTCTAAGGAGCCAGCCAGCCACTCCCAGCCACAGGCCCCCAAACAAAATCAACGGCGCTGTTCCCTGGAAAACAAAACACGCCTGCCAACTTTTTGATGGAGTTTGCAGGAGCCACTTGGTACTATCAAACCAGCCCAACTTGGCACTGGTGCCACCATGGGTCTGGTAAACATCCTGCGTATCGTGGATTCTTAGGAGCCAGCCGGCCACTCCTAGCCACAGGCCCCCAAACAAAAACCTAGGCCTATTTCTCTGGCAAACAAAAGTAAGCTGCCCCGCTTCTGGATGGCAGATTGCAGGAGACACTTGGGACTATCAAACCAGCCCAACTTGGCACTGGTGCCACCTTGGATCTGGGAACCATGCTGTGTATCGTGGATTTTCAGGGGCCAGCCGGCCACTCTCAGCCATATGCCCCCAAACAGAAACCTCGGCCCGTTTCTCTGGCAAACAAAACTCAACTGCCCCTCTTCTGGATGGCAAATTGCAAGATGAACTTGATACTAAAACCGCAGGCCGACTTGGTAGTGGTGACACCTTGGGCCTGGGAACCATCATGCGTATCGAGCATTTTAAGGAGCCAGCCGGCCACTCCCAGCAATATGCCCCCAAAAACAATCCACGGAATTTTTCTCTGGCAAACAAAAATCAGCTGCCCCGCTTCTGGATGGCAGATTGCAGGAGCCACTTTGCACCATCAAACCAGCCCGACTTGGCACTGGTGCCACCTTGCATCCTGGAACCATGCTGCCTAGCGTGGATTTTCAGGGGCCAGCCGGCCACTCTCAGCTATATGCCCCCAAACAAAACCCACGGCCCGTTTCCCTGGCAAACAAAAGTAAGCTGCCCCGCTTCTGGATGGCAGATTGCAGGAACCACTTGGTAGTATCAAACCAGCCCGACTTGGCACTGGTGCCACCTTGGGTCTGGGAACCATCCTGCGTATCGTGGATTCTAAGGAGCCAGCCGGCCACTCCCAGCCACAGGCCCCCAAATACAAACAACGGCGCTTTTCCCTGGAAAACAAAACTCGCCTGCCGACTTTTTGATGGCAGATTGCAGGAGCAACTTGGTACTATCAAACCAGCCCAACTTGGCACTGGTGCCACCATGGGTCTGGTAACCATCCTGCCTATTGTAGCTTTCCAGGAGCCAGCCGGTCACTCCCAGCCATAGGCCCCCAGTCACAAACCTCGGCCCGTTTCCCTGGCAAACAAAAGTAAGCTGCCCCGCTTCTGGATGGCAGATTGCAGGAGCCACTTGGTACTATCAAACCAGCCCGACTTGGCACTGGTGCCACCTTGGGTCTGGGAACCATGCTGCGTATCGCAGATTCTAAGGCGCCAGTCGGCCACTCCCAGCCACAAGACCCCAAACACAAACAACGGCGCTTTTCTCTGGCAAACAAAACTCAACTGCCCCTCTTCTGGATGGCAAATTGCAGGACGCACTTGGTACTATCAAACCAGCACGACTTGGCACTGGTGCCACCTTGGGTCTGGGAACCATCCTGCGTATTGTGGATTGTCAGGAGCCAGCTGGACACTCTCGGCCACAGACCCCAATCAAAAACAACGGCCCGTTTCACAGGCAAACAAAACTCAGCTGCCCCGCTTCTGGATGGGAGATTGCAGGAGGCACTTGACACTGTGAAACCAGCAAGACTTGGCACTGGTGCCACCTTGGGTCTGGGAACCATGCTGCGTATCATGGATTTTCAGGAGCCAGCCGGCCACTCCCAGCCATAGGCCCCCAAACAAAAACCACAGCCTTTTTCTCTGGCAAACAAAATTCAGCTGCACCGCTTCTGGATGGCAGATTGCAGGAGCCACTTGGGACTATCACACCAGCACAACATGGCACTGCTGCCACCTTGGATCTGGGAATCATCCTTCCTATCGTGGATTTTCAGGGGCCAGCCGGTCACTCTCAGCCATAGGCCCCAAACACAAACCACGGCCCTTTTCTCTGGAAAACAAAACTCAACTGCCCCTCTTCTGGATGGCAGATTGCAGGAGCCACTGGGTACTATGAAACCAGCCCTACTTGGCACTGGTGCCACCTTGGGTCTGGGAACCATGCTGCGTATCATGGATTTTCAGGAGCCAGCCGTCCACTGCCAGCCACAGGCCCCGAAACACAAACAACAGCCTTTTTCTCTGGCAAACAAAATTCAGCTGCCCCGCTTCTGGATGGCAGATTGCAGGAACCACTTGGTACTAACAAACCAGCCCGACTTGGCACTGGTGCCACCTTGGGTCTGGGAACCATCCTGCGTGTCGTGGATTCTAAGGAGCCAGCTGGCCACTCCCAGCCACAGGCCCCAAAACACACACAACGGCGCTTTTCCCTGGAAAACAAAACTCGCCTGCCAACTTTTTGATGGCAGATTGCAGGAGCCACTTGGTACTATCAAACCAGCCCAACTTGCCACTGGTGCCACCATGGGTCTGGTCACCATCCTGCCTATCGTAGCTTTTCAGGAGCCAGCCGGTCACTCCCTGCCATAGGCCCCGAGACACAAAGCTCGGCCCGTTTCCCTGGCAAACAAAAGTAAGCTGCCCCGCTTCTGGATGGCAGATTGCAGGAGCCACTTGGTACTATCAAACCAGCCCGACTTGGCACTGGTACCACCTTGGGTCTGGGAACCATCCTGCCTATCGTGGATTTTAAGGAGCCAGCCGGCTACTCCCCGCCACAGGCCCCCAACAAAAACCACGGCCCTTTTTTCTGGCAAACAAAACTTAGCTGCCTCACTTCTGGATGGCAGATTGCAGGAGCCACTTGGTGTAATCAAACCAGCCCGACTTGGCACTGGTGTCACCTTGGGTCTGGGAACCATCCTGCGTATCGTGGATTCTAAGGAGCCAGCCGGCCACTCCCAGCCACAGGCCCCCAAACAAAATCAACGGCGCTGTTCCCTGGAAAACAAAACACGCCTGCCAACTTTTTGATGGAGTTTGCAGGAGCCACTTGGTACTATCAAACCAGCCCAACTTGGCACTGGTGCCACCATGGGTCTGGTAAACATCCTGCGTATCGTGGATTCTTAGGAGCCAGCAGGCCACTCCTAGCCACAGGCCCCCAGACAAAAACCTAGGCCTATTTCTCTGGCAAACAAAAGTAAGCTGCCCCGCTTCTGGATGGCAGATTGCAGGAGACACTTGGGACTATCAAACCAGCCCAACTTGGCACTGGTGCCACCTTGGATCTGGGAACCATGTTGTGTATCGTGGATTTTCAGAGGCCAGCCGGCCACTCTCAGCCATATGTCCCCAAACAGAAACCTCGGCCCGTTTCTCTGGCAAACAAAACTCAACTGCCCCTCTTCTGGATGGCAAATTGCAGGATGAACTTGATACTAAAACCGCAGGCCGACTTGGTAGTGGTGACACCTTGGGCCTGGGAACCATCATGCGTATCGAGCATTTTAAGGAGCCAGCCGGCCACTCCCAGCAATATGCCCCCAAAAACAATCCACGGAATTTTTCTCTGGCAAACAAAAATCAGCTGCCCCGCTTCTGGGTGGCAGATTGCAGGAGCCACTTTGCACCATCAAACCAGCCCGACTTGGCACTGGTGCCACCTTGCATCTGGGAACCATGCTTCCTAGCGTGGATTTTCAGGGGCCAGCGGGCCACTCTCAGCTATATGCCCCCAAACAAAACCCACGGCCCGTTTCCCTGGCAAACAAAAGTAAGCTGCCCTGCTTCTCGATGGCAGATTGCAGGAGTCACTTGGTAGTATCAAACCAGCCCGACTTGGCACTGGTGCCACCTTGGGTCTGGGAACCATCCTGCGTATCGTGGATTCTAAGGAGCCAGCCGGCCACTCCCAGCCACAGGCCCCCAAACACAAACAACGGCGCTTTTCCCTGGAAAACAAAACTCGCCTGCCAACTTTTTGATGGCAGATTGCAGGAGCAACTTGGTACTATCAAACCAGCCCAACTTGGCACTGGTGCCACCATGGGTCTGGTCACCATCCTGCCTATTGTAGCTTTCCAGGACCAGCCGGTCACTCCCAGCCATAGGCCCCCAAACACAACCCTCGGCCCGTTTCCCTGGCAAACAAAAGTAAGCTGCCCCGCTTCTGGATGGCAGATTGCAGGAGCCACTTGGTACTATCAAACCAGCCCAACTTGGAACTGGTGCCACCTTGGGTCTGGGAACCATGCTGCGTATCGCAGATTCTAAGGCGCCAGTCGGCCACTCCCAGCCACAAGCCCCCAAACACAAACAACGGCGCTTTTCTCTGGCAAACAAAACTCAACTGCCCCTCTTCTGGATGGCAAATTGCAGGACGCACTTGGTACTATAAAAACAGCCCGACTTGGCACTGGTGCCACCTTGGGTCTGGGAACCATCCTGCGTATCGATCTTTTTAATGAGACAGCCGGCCACTCCCAGCCATATGCCCCCAAACACAACCCACGGCCCTTTCCTCTGGCAAACAAAACTCAGCTGCACCGCTTCTGGATGGCAGATTGCAGGAGCCACTTGGTACTATCAAACCAGCAAGACTTGGCACTGGTGCCACCTTGGGTCTGGGAACCATCCTGCATATTGTGGATTGTCAGGAGCCAGCTGAACATTCTCGGCCACAGACCCCAATCAAAAACAACGGCCCGTTTCACAGGCAAACAAAACTCAGCTGCCCCGCTTCTGGATGGGAGATTGCAGGAGGCACTTGACACTGTGAAACCAGCCCCACTTGGCACTGGTGCCACCTTGGGTCTGGGAACCATGCTGCGTATCATGGATTTTCAGGAGCCAGCCGGCCACTCCCAGCCATAGGCCCCCAAACAAAAACCACAGCCTTTTTCTCTGGCAAACAAAATTCAGCTGCCCCACTTCTGGATGGCAGATTGCAGGAGCCACTTGGGAGTATCACACCAGCACAACATGGCACTGCTGCCACCTTGGATCTGGGAACCATCCTTCCTAACGTGGATTTTCAGGAGCCAGCCGTCCACTGCCAGCCACAGGCCCCGAAACACAAACAACAGCCTTTTTCTCTGGCAAACAAAATTCAGCTGCCCCGCTTCTGGATGGCAGATTGCAGGAACCACTTGGTACTAACAAACCAGCCCGACTTGGCACTGGTGCCACCTTGGGTCTGGGAACCATCCTGCGTATCGTGGATTCTAAGGAGCCAGCTGGCCACTCCCAGCCACAGGCCCCAAAATACACACAACGGCGCTTTTCCCTGGAAAACAAAACTCGCCTGCCAACTTTTTGATGGCAGATTGCAGGAGCCACTTGGTACTATCAAACCAGCCCAACTTGGCACTGGTGCCACCATGGGTCTGGTCACCATCCTGCCTATCGTAGCTTTTCAGGAGCCAGCCAGGCACTCCCAGCCGTAGGCCCCCAGAAAAAAACCTCGGTCCGTTTCCCTGGAAAACAAAAGTAAGCTGCCCCGCTTCTGGATGGCAGATTGCAGGAGCCACTTGGTGCTATCAAACCAGCCCGTCTTGGCACTGGTGCCACCTTGGGTCTGGGAACCATCCTGCGTATCCTGTGTTCTAAGGAGCCAGCCGGCCACTCCCAGCCACAGTCCCCCAAACAGAAACAACGGCGCTTTTCCCTGGAAAACAAAACTGACCTGCCAACTTTTTGATGGCAGATTGCAGGAGCCACTTGGTACTATCAAACCAGCCCAACTTGGCACTGGTGCCACCATGGGTCTGGTCACCATCCTGCCTATCGTAGCTTTTCAGGAGCCAGCCGGTCACTCCCAGCCATAGGTCCCCAGACAAATACCTCGGCCCGTTTCCCTGGCAAACAAAAGTAAGCTGCCCCGCTTCTGGATGGCAGATTGCAGGAGCCACTTGGTACAATCAAACCAGCCCAACTTGACACTGGTGCCACCTTGGCTCTGGGAACCATGCTGCGTAACCCGGATTCTAAGACGACAGGCAGCCACTGCCAGCCACAGGCCTCCAAACAAAATCAACGGCGCTTTTCCTGGAAAACAAAACTCGCCTGACAACTTTTAGATGGCAGATTGCAGGAGCCAGTTGGTACCATCAAACCAGCCCAACTTGGCACTGGTGCCACCTTGGGTCTGGGAACCATCCTGCCTATTGTTGCTTTTCAGGAGCCAGCCGGTCACTTCTAGCCCTAGGCCCCCAGTCATAAACCTCGGCCCGTTTCCCTGGCACACAAATGTAAGCTACCCCGCTTCAGGATGGCAGATTGCAGGAGCCACTTTTCACCATCAAACCAGCCCGACGTGGCACTGGTGCCACCTTGGGTCTGGGAACCATCCTGCGTATCGTGTGTTCTAAGGAGCCAGCCGGCCACTCCCAGCCACAGGCCCCCAAACACAAACAACGGCGCTTTTCCCTGGAAAACAAAACTGGCCTGCCAACTTTTTGATGGCAGATTGCAGGAGCCACTTGGTACTATCAAACCAGCCCAACTTGGCACTGGTGCCACCATGGGTCTGGTCACCATCCTGCCTATCGTAGCTTTTCAGGAGCCAGGCGGTCACTCCCAGCCATAGGCCCCCAGACACAAACCTCGGCCCGTTTCCCTGGCAAACAAAAGTAAGCTGCCCCGCTTCTGGATGGCAGATTGCAGGAGCCACATGGTGCTATCAAACCAGCCCGACTTGGCACTGGTGCCACCTTGGGTCTGGGAACCATCCTGCGTATCCTGTGTTCTAAGGAGCCAGCCGGCCACTCCCAGCCACAGTCCCCCAAACAGAAACAACGGCGCTTTTCCCTGGAAAACAAAACTGACCTGCCAACTTTTTGATGGCAGATTGCAGGAGCCACTTGGTACTATCAAACCAGCCCAACTTGGCACTGGTGCCACCATGGGTCTGGTCACCATCCTGCCTATCGTAGCTTTTCAGGAGCCAGCCGGTCACTCCCAGCCATAGGTCCCCAGACAAATACCTCGGCCCGTTTCCCTGGCAAACAAAAGTAAGCTGCCCCGCTTCTGGATGGCAGATTGCAGGAGCCACTTGGTACAATCAAACCAGCCCAACTTGACACTGGTGCCACCTTGGCTCTGGGAACCATGCTGCGTAACCCGGATTCTAAGACGACAGGCAGCCACTGCCAGCCACAGGCCTCCAAACAAAATCAACGGCGCTTTTCCTGGAAAACAAAACTCGCCTGACAACTTTTAGATGGCAGATTGCAGGAGCCAGTTGGTACCATCAAACCAGCCCAACTTGGCACTGGTGCCACCTTGGGTCTGGGAACCATCCTGCCTATTGTTGCTTTTCAGGAGCCAGCCGGTCACTTCTAGCCCTAGGCCCCCAGTCATAAACCTCGGCCCGTTTCCCTGGCACACAAATGTAAGCTACCCCGCTTCAGGATGGCAGATTGCAGGAGCCACTTTTCACCATCAAACCAGCCCGACGTGGCACTGGTGCCACCTTGGGTCTGGGAACCATCCTGCGTATCGTGTGTTCTAAGGAGCCAGCCGGCCACTCCCAGCCACAGTCCCCCAAACACAAACAACGGCGCTTTTCCCTGGAAAACAAAACTGGCCTGCCAACTTTTTGATGGCAGATTGCAGGAGCCACTTGGTACTATCAAACCAGCCCAACTTGGCACTGGTGCCACCATGGGTCTGGTCACCATCCTGCCTATCGTAGCTTTTCAGGAGCCAGGCGGTCACTCCCAGCCATAGGCCCCCAGACACAAACCTCGGCCCGTTTCCCTGGCAAACAAAAGTAAGCTGCCCCGCTTCTGCATGGCAGATTGCAGGTGCTATTTAGTACTATCAAACCAGCCCGACTTGGCACTGGTGCCACCTCTGGTCTGGGAACCATCCTGCCTATCGTGGATTTTCAGGGGCCAGACGGCCACTATCAGCCATATGCCCCCAAAAACAAACCACGGCCCTTTTCTCTGGTAAACAAAACTCAACTGCCCCTCTTCTGGATGGCAAATTTTAGGACGCACTTTGTACTACGAAAACCGCCCGACTTGGCACTGGTGCCACCTTGGGTCAGGGAACCATCCTGCCTATCGTAGCTTTTCAGGAGCCAGCCGGTCACTCCCAGCCATAGGTCCCCAGACAAATACCTCGGCCCGTTTCCCTGGCAAACAAAAGTAAGCTGCCCCGCTTCTGGATGGCAGATTGCAGGAGCCACTTGCTACTATCAAACCAGCCCAACTTGACACTGGTGCCACCTTGGCTCTGGGAACCATGCTGCGTAACCCGGATTCTAAGACGACAGGCAGCCACTGCCAGCCACAGGCCTCCAAACAAAATCAACGGCGCTTTTCCATGGAAAACAAAACTCGCCTGACAACTTTTAGATGGCAGATTGCAGGAGCCAGTTGGTACCATCAAACCAGCCCAACTTGGCACTGGTGCCACCTTGGGTCTGGGAACCATCCTGCCTATCGTAGCTTTTCAGGAGCCAGCCGGTCACTCTCAGCCATAGGCCCCAAACACAAACCACGGCCTTTTTCTCTGGCAAACAAAATTCAGCTGCCCCGCTTCTGGATGGCAGATTGCAGGAACCACTTGGTACTAACAAACCAGCCCGACTTGGCACTGGTGCCACCTTGGGTCTGGGAACCATCCTGCGTATCGTGGATTCTAAGGAGCCAGCTGGCCACTCCCAGCCACAGGCCCCAAAACACACACAACGGCGCTTTTCCCTGGAAAACAAAACTCGCCTGCCAACTTTTTGATGGCAGATTGCAGGAGCCACTTGGTACTATCAAACCAGCCCAACTTGGCACTGGTGCCACCATGGGTCTGGTCACCATCCTGCCTATCGTAGCTTTTCAGGAGCCAGCCGGTCACTCCCAGCCATAGGCCCCCAGACACAAACCTCGGCCTGTTTCCCTGGCACACAAAAGTAAGCTACCGCACTTCTGGATGGCAGATTGCAGGAGCCACTTTGCACCATCAAACCAGCCCAACTTGGCACTGGTGCCACCTTGGCTCTGGGAACCATGCTGCGTAACCCGGATTCTAAGACGACAGGCAGCCACTGCCAGCCACAGGCCTCCAAACAAAATCAACGGCGCTTTTCCCTGGAAAACAAAACTCGCCTGACAACTTTTAGATGGCAGATTGCAGGAGGCAGTTGGTACCATCAAACCAGCCCAACTTGGCACTGGTGCCACCTTGGGTCTGGGAACCATCCTGCCTATTGTTGCTTTTCAGGAGCCAGCCGGTCACTCCTAGCCCTAGGCCCCCAGTCATAAACCTCGGCCCGTTTCCCTGGCACACAAAAGTAAGCTGCCCCGCTTCAGGATGGCAGATTGCAGGAGCCACTTTTCACCATCAAACCAGCCCGACGTGGCACTGGTGCCACCTTGGGTCTGGGAACCATCCTGCGTATCGTGTGTTCTAAGGAGCCAGCCGGCCACTCCCACCAACAGTCCCCCAAACACAAACAACGGCGCTTTTCCCTGGAAAACAAAACTCGCCTGACAACTTTTTGATGGCAGATTGCAGGAGCCACTTGGTACTATCAAACCAGCCCAACTTGGCACTGGTGCCACCATGGGTCTGGTCACCATCCTGCCTATCGTAGCTTTTCAGGAGCCAGGCGGTCACTCCCAGCCATAGGCCCCCAGACACAAACCTCGGCCCGTTTCCCTGGCAAACAAAAGTAAGCTGCCCCGCTTCTGCATGGCAGATTGCAGGTGCTATTTAGTACTATCAAACCAGCCCGACTTGGCACTGGTGCCACCTCTGGTCTGGGAACCATCCTGCCTATCGTGGATTTTCAGGCGCCAGACGGCCACTATCAGCCATATGCCCCCAAAAACAAACCACGGCCCTTTTCTCTGGTAAACAAAACTCAACTGCCCCTCTTCTGGATGGCAAATTTTAGGACGCACTTTGTACTACGAAAACCGCCCGACTTGGCACTGGTGCCACCTTGGGTCAGGGAACCATCCTGCCTATCGTAGCTTTTTAAGGAGCCAGCAGGCCACGCCCAGCCATATAGCCCCAAAAACAAACCACGGACCATTTCTCTTGGAAACAAAAATCCGCTGCCCCGCGTCAGGATGGCAGATTGCAGGAGCCACGTTGCACCATCAAACCACCCCGACTTGGCACTGGTGCCATCTTGGATCTGGGAACCATCCTGCCTATCGTAGCTTTTCAGGAGCCAGCCGGTTACTCCCAGCCATAGGCCCCCAGACAGAAAGCTCTGCCCGTTTCCCTGGCAAACAAAAGTAAGCTACCCCGCTTCTGGATGGCAGATTGCAGGAGCCACTTGGTACTATCAAACCAGCCCAACTTGACACTGGTGCCACTTTGGGTCTGGGAACCATGCTGCGTAACGTAGATTCTAAGGCGCCAGGCGGCCACTCCCAGCCACAGGCCCCCAAATACAAACAACGGCGCTTTTCCCTGGAAAACAAAACTCGCCTGCCAGCTTTTTGATGGCAGATTGCAGGAGCCACTTGGTACTATCAAATCATCCCAACTTGGCACTGGTGCCACTATGGGTCTGGGAACCATCCTGCCAATTGTACCATTTCAGGAGCCAGCCGGTCACTCCCAGCCATAGGCCCCCATCACAAACCTCGGACCGTTTCCCTGGCAAACAAAATTAAGCTGCCCCGATTCTGGATGGCAGATTGCAGGAGCCACTTGGTAGTGTCAAAACAGCCCGACTTGGCACTGGTGCCACCTTGGGTCTGGGAACCATCCTGCGTATCGTGGATTCTAAGCAGCCACCCGGCCACTCCGTGCCACAGGCGCCCAAACACAAACAACGGCGCTTTTCCCTGGAAAACAAAACTCGCCTGCCAACATTTTGATGGCAGATTGCAGGAGCCACTTGGTACTATCAAACCAGCCCAACTTGGCACTGGTGCCACCATGGGTCTGGTCACCATCCTGCCTATCGTAGCTTTTCAGGAGCCAGCCGGTCACTCCCAGCCATAAACCCCCAGACACAAACCTCGGCCCGTTTCCCTGGAAAACAAAAGTAAGCACCCCCGATTCTGGATGGCAGATTGCAGGAGCCACTTGGTAGTATCAAATTAGCCCAACTTGGCACTGGTGCCATCATGGGTCTGGTCACCATCCTGCCTATCTTAGCTTTTCAGGAGCCGGCCGGTCACTCCCTGCCATAGGCCCCCAGAGAAATACCTCGGCCCGTTTCCCTGGCAAACAAAAGTAAGCTGCCCCTCTTCTGGATGGCAGATTGCAGGAACCACTTGCTACTATCAAACCAGCCCAAATTGGCACTGGTGCCACCTTGGCTCTGGGAACCATGCTGCGTAACGTAGATTCTAAGAGGACAGGCGGACACTCCCAGCCACAGGCCTCTAAACAAAAACAACGGCGCGTTACCCTGGAAAACAAAACTCGCCTGCCAAATTTTTGATGGCAGATTGCAGGAGCCACTTGGTACTATCAAACCAGCCCAACTTGGCACTGGTGCCACCATGGGTCTGGTCACCATCCTGCCTATCGTAGCTTTTCAGGAGCCAGCCGGTCACTCCCAGCCATAGGCCCCCAGACAAATACCTCGGCCCGTTTCCCTGGCAAACAAATGTAAGCTGCCCCGCTTCTGGATGGCAGATTGCAGGAGCCACATGGTACTACGAAAACAGCCCGACTTGGCAGTGATGCCACCTTGGGTCAGGGAACCATCCTGCGTATCGATGTTTTTAAGGAGTCAGCCGGCAACGTCCAGCCATATACCCCCAAAAAAAACCCACGGAACTTTTCTCCAGCAAGCAAAAATCCGCTGCCCCGCGTCTGGATGGCAGATTGCAGGAGCTATTTAGTATTATCAAACCAGCCCGACTTGGCACTGGTGCCACCATCGGTCTGGTCACCATCCTGCCTATCGTAGCTTTTCAGGAGCCAGCCGGTCACTCTCAGCCATAGGCCCCAAACACAAACCACGGCCCTTTTCTCTGGAAAACAAAATTCAACTGCCCCTCTTCTGGATGGCAGATTGCAGGAGCCACTGGGTACTATGAAACCAGCCCGACTTGGCACTGGTGCCACCTTGGGTCTGGGAACCATGCTGCGTATCATGGATTTTCAGGAGCCAGCCGTCCACTGCCAGCCACAGGCCCCGAAACACAAACAACAGCCTTTTTCTCTGGCAAACAAAATTCAGCTGCCCCGCTTCTGGATGGCAGATTGCAGGAACCACTTGGTACTAACAAACCAGCCCGACTTGGCACTGGTGCCACCTTGGGTCTGGGAACCATCCTGCGTATCGTGGATTCTAAGGAGCCAGCTGGCCACTCCCAGCCACAGGCCCCAAAACACACACAACGGCGCTTTTCACTGGAAAACAAAACTCGCCTGCCAACTTTTTGATGGCAGATTGCAGGAGCCACTTGGTACTATCAAACCAGCCCAACTTGGCACTGGTGCCACCATGGGTCTGGTCACCATCCTGCCTATCGTAGCTTTTCAGGAGCCAGCCGGTCACTCACAGCCATAGGCCCCCAGACACAAAGCTCGGACCGTTTCCCTGGCAAACAAAAGTAAGCTACCCCGCTTCTGAATGGCAGATTGCAGGATCCACTTGTTATTATCAAACCAGCCCGACTTGGTACTGGTGCCACCTCTGGTCTGGGTACCATCCTGGGTATCGTGGATCCTAAGGAGCCAGCCGGCCACTCCCAGCCACAGGCCCCCAAACAAAAACAACGGCGATTTTCCCTGGAAAACAAAACTCGCCTGACAACTTTTTGATGGCAGATTGCAGGAACCACTTGGTACTATCAAACCAGCCCAACTTGGCACTGGTGCCACCTTGGGTCTGGGAACCATGCTGCGTATTGTGGATTCTAAGGAGCCAGCCGGCCACTCCATCCACAGGCCCGCAGACACAAACAACGGCGCTTTTCCCTGGAAAACAAAACTCGCCTGCCAACATTTTGATGGCAGATTGCAGGAGCCACTTGGTACTATGAAATCAGCCGAACATGGCACTGGTGCCACCATGGGTCTGGTCACCATCCTGCCTATCGTAGCTTTTCAGGAGCCAGCCGGCCACTCCCAGCCACAGTCCCCCAAACACAAACAACGGCGCTTTTCCCTGGAAAACAAAACTGGCCTGCCAACTTTTTGATGGCAGATTGCAGGAGCCACTTGGTACTATCAAACCAGCCCAACTTGGCACTGGTGCCACCATGGGTCTGGTCACCATCCTGCCTATCGTAGCTTTTCAGGAGCCAGGCGGTCACTCCCAGCCATAGGCCCCCAGACACAAACCTCGGCCCGTTTCCCTGGCAAACAAAAGTAAGCTGCCCCGCTTCTGCATGGCAGATTGCAGGTGCTATTTAGTACTATCAAACCAGCCCGACTTGGCACTGGTGCCACCTCTGGTCTGGGAACCATCCTGCCTATCGTGGATTTTCAGGGGCCAGACGGCCACTATCAGCCATATGCCCCCAAAAACAAACCACGGCCCTTTTCTCTGGTAAACAAAACTCAACTGCCCCTCTTCTGGATGGCAAATTTTAGGACGCACTTTGTACTACGAAAACCGCCCGACTTGGCACTGGTGCCACCTTGGGTCAGGGAACCATCCTGCCTATCGTAGCTTTTCAGGAGCCAGCCGGTCACTCCCAGCCATAGGTCCCCAGACAAATACCTCGGCCCGTTTCCCTGGCAAACAAAAGTAAGCTGCCCCGCTTCTGGATGGCAGATTGCAGGAGCCACTTGGTACTATCAAACCAGCCCAACTTGACACTGGTGCCACCTTGGCTCTGGGAACCATGCTGCGTAACCCGGATTCTAAGACGACAGGCAGCCACTGCCAGCCACAGGCCTCCAAACAAAATCAACGGCGCTTTTCCCTGGAAAACAAAACTCGCCTGACAACTTTTAGATGGCAGATTGCAGGAGCCAGTTGGTACCATCAAACCAGCCCAACTTGGCACTGGTGCCACCTTGGGTCTGGGAACCATCCTGCCTATCGTAGCTTTTCAGGAGCCAGCCGGTCACTCTCAGCCATAGGCCCCAAACACAAACCACGGCCTTTTTCTCTGGCAAACAAAATTCAGCTGCCCCGCTTCTGGATGGCAGATTGCAGGAACCACTTGGTACTAACAAACCAGCCCGACTTGGCACTGGTGCCACCTTGGGTCTGGGAACCATCCTGCGTATCGTGGATTCTAAGGAGCCAGCTGGCCACTCCCAGCCACAGGCCCCAAAACACACACAACGGCGCTTTTCCCTGGAAAACAAAACTCGCCTGCCAACTTTTTGATGGCAGATTGCAGGAGCCACTTGGTACTATCAAACCAGCCCAACTTGGCACTGGTGCCACCATGGGTCTGGTCACCATCCTGCCTATCGTAGCTTTTCAGGAGCCAGCCGGTCACTCCCAGCCATAGGCCCCCAGACACAAACCTCGGCCTGTTTCCCTGGCACACAAAAGTAAGCTACCGCACTTCTGGATGGCAGATTGCAGGAGCCACTTTGCACCATCAAACCAGCCCAACTTGGCACTGGTGCCACCTTGGCTCTGGGAACCATGCTGCGTAACCCGGATTCTAAGACGACAGGCAGCCACTGCCAGCCACAGGCCTCCAAACAAAATCAACGGCGCTTTTCCCTGGAAAACAAAACTCGCCTGACAACTTTTAGATGGCAGATTGCAGGAGCCAGTTGGTACTATCAAACCAGCCCAACTTGGCACTGGTGCCACCTTGGGTCTGGGAACCATCCTGCCTATTGTTGCTTTTCAGGAGCCAGCCGGTCACTCCTAGCCCTAGGCCCCCAGTCATAAACCTCGGCCCGTTTCCCTGGCACACAAAAGTAAGCTGCCCCGCTTCAGGATGGCAGATTGCAGGAGCCACTTTTCACCATCAAACCAGCCCGACGTGGCACTGGTGCCACCTTGGGTCTGGGAACCATCCTGCGTATCGTGTGTTCTAAGGAGCCAGCCGGCCACTCCCACCAACAGTCCCCCAAACACAAACAACGGCGCTTTTCCCTGGAAAACAAAACTCGCCTGACAACTTTTTGATGGCAGATTGCAGGAGCCACTTGGTACTATCAAACCAGCCCAACTTGGCACTGGTGCCACCATGGGTCTGGTCACCATCCTGCCTATCGTAGCTTTTCAGGAGCCAGGCGGTCACTCCCAGCCATAGGCCCCCAGACACAAACCTCGGCCCGTTTCCCTGGCAAACAAAAGTAAGCTGCCCCGCTTCTGCATGGCAGATTGCAGGTGCTATTTAGTACTATCAAACCAGCCCGACTTGGCACTGGTGCCACCTCTGGTCTGGGAACCATCCTGCCTATCGTGGATTTTCAGGCGCCAGACGGCCACTATCAGCCATATGCCCCCAAAAACAAACCACGGCCCTTTTCTCTGGTAAACAAAACTCAACTGCCCCTCTTCTGGATGGCAAATTTTAGGACGCACTTTGTACTACAAAAACCGCCCGACTTGGCACTGGTGCCACCTTGGGTCAGGGAACCATCCTGCCTATCGTAGCTTTTTAAGGAGCCAGCAGGCCACGCCCAGCCATATAGCCCCAAAAACAAACCACGGACCATTTCTCTTGGAAACAAAAATCCGCTGCCCCGCGTCAGGATGGCAGATTGCAGGAGCCACGTTGCACCATCAAACCACCCCGACTTGGCACTGGTGCCATCTTGGATCTGGGAACCATCCTGCCTATCGTAGCTTTTCAGGAGCCAGCCGGTTACTCCCAGCCATAGGCCCCCAGACAGAAAGCTCTGCCCGTTTCCCTGGCAAACAAAAGTAAGCTACCCCGCTTCTGGATGGCAGATTGCAGGAGCCACTTGGTACTATCAAACCAGCCCAACTTGACACTGGTGCCACTTTGGGTCTGGGAACCATGCTGCGTAACGTAGATTCTAAGGCGCCAGGCGGCCACTCCCAGCCACAGGCCCCCAAATACAAACAACGGCGCTTTTCCCTGGAAAACAAAACTCGCCTGCCAGCTTTTTGATGGCAGATTGCAGGAGCCACTTGGTACTATCAAATCATCCCAACTTGGCACTGGTGACACTATGGGTCTGGGAACCATCCTGCCAATTGTACCATTTCAGGAGCCAGCCGGTCACTCCCAGCCATAGGCCCCCATCACAAACCTCGGACCGTTTCCCTGGCAAACAAAATTAAGCTGCCCCGATTCTGGATGGCAGATTGCAGGAGCCACTTGGTAGTGTCAAAACAGCCCGACTTGGCACTGGTGCCACCTTGGGTCTGGGAACCATCCTGCGTATCGTGGATTCTAAGCAGCCACCCGGCCACTCCGTGCCACAGGCGCCCAAACACAAACAACGGCGCTTTTCCCTGGAAAACAAAACTCGCCTGCCAACATTTTGATGGCAGATTGCAGGAGCCACTTGGTACTATCAAACCAGCCCAACTTGGCACTGGTGCCACCATGGGTCTGGTCACCATCCTGCCTATCGTAGCTTTTCAGGAGCCAGCCGGTCACTCCCAGCCATAAACCCCCAGACACAAACCTCGGCCCGTTTCCCTGGAAAACAAAAGTAAGCACCCCCGATTCTGGATGGCAGATTGCAGGAGCCACTTGGTAGTATCAAATTAGCCCAACTTGGCACTGGTGCCATCATGGGTCTGGTAAACATCCTGCCTATCTTAGCTTTTCAGGAGCCGGCCGGTCACTCCCTGCCATAGGCCCCCAGAGAAATACCTCGGCCCGTTTCCCTGGCAAACAAAAGTAAGCTGCCCCTCTTCTGGATGGCAGATTGCAGGAACCACTTGCTACTATCAAACCAGCCCAACTTGACACTGGTGCCACCTTGGCTCTGGGAACCATGCTGCGTAACGTAGATTCTAAGAGGACAGGCGGACACTCCCAGCCACAGGCCTCTAAACAAAAACAACGGCGCGTTACCCTGGAAAACAAAACTCGCCTGCCAACTTTTTGATGGCAGATTGCAGGAGCCACTTGGTACTATCAAACCAGCCCAACTTGGCACTGGTGCCACCATGGGTCTGGTCACCATCCTGCCTATCGTAGCTTTTCAGGAGCCAGCCGGTCACTCCCAGCCATAGGCCCCCAGACAAATACCTCGGCCCGTTTCCCTGGCAAACAAATGTAAGCTGCCCCGCTTCTGGATGGCAGATTGCAGGAGCCACATGGTACTACGAAAACAGCCCGACTTGGCAGTGATGCCACCTTGGGTCAGGGAACCATCCTGCGTATCGATGTTTTTAAGGAGTCAGCCGGCAACGTCCAGCCATATACCCCCAAAAAAAACCCACGGAACTTTTCTCCAGCAAGCAAAAATCCGCTGCCCCGCGTCTGGATGGCAGATTGCAGGAGCTATTTAGTATTATCAAACCAGCCCGACTTGGCACTGGTGCCACCATCGGTCTGGTCACCATCCTGCCTATCGTAGCTTTTCAGGAGCCAGCCGGTCACTCTCAGCCATAGGCCCCAAACACAAACCACGGCCCTTTTCTCTGGAAAACAAAATTCAACTGCCCCTCTTCTGGATGGCAGATTGCAGGAGCCACTGGGTACTATGAAACCAGCCCGACTTGGCACTGGTGCCACCTTGGGTCTGGGAACCATGCTGCGTATCATGGATTTTCAGGAGCCAGCCGTCCACTGCCAGCCACAGGCCCCGAAACACAAACAACAGCCTTTTTCTCTGGCAAACAAAATTCAGCTGCCCCGCTTCTGGATGGCAGATTGCAGGAACCACTTGGTACTAACAAACCAGCCCGACTTGGCACTGGTGCCACCTTGGGTCTGGGAACCATCCTGCGTATCGTGGATTCTAAGGAGCCAGCTGGCCACTCCCAGCCACAGGCCCCAAAACACACACAACGGCGCTTTTCACTGGAAAACAAAACTCGCCTGCCAACTTTTTGATGGCAGATTGCAGGAGCCACTTGGTACTATCAAACCAGCCCAACTTGGCACTGGTGCCACCATGGGTCTGGTCACCATCCTGCCTATCGTAGCTTTTCAGGAGCCAGCCGGTCACTCCCAGCCATAGGCCCCCAGACACAAAGCTCGGACCGTTTCCCTGGCAAACAAAAGTAAGCTGCCCCGCTTCTGGATGGCAGATTGCAGGATCCACTTGTTATTATCAAACCAGCCCGACTTGGTACTGGTGCCACCTCTGGTCTGGGTACCATCCTGGGTATCGTGGATCCTAAGGAGCCAGCCGGCCACTCCCAGCCACAGGCCCCCAAACAAAAACAACGGCGATTTTCCCTGGAAAACAAAACTCGCCTGACAACTTTTTGATGGCAGATTGCAGGAACCACTTGGTACTATCAAACCAGCCCAACTTGGCACTGGTGCCACCTTGGGTCTGGGAACCATGCTGCGTATTGTGGATTCTAAGGAGCCAGCCGGCCACTCCAGCCACAGGCCCGCAGACACAAACAACGGCGCTTTTCCCTGGAAAACAAAACTCGCCTGCCAACATTTTGATGGCAGATTGCAGGAGCCACTTGGTACTACGAAATCAGCCGAACATGGCACTGGTGCCACCATGGGTCTGGTCACCATCCTGCCTATCGTAGCTTTTCAGGAGCCAGCCGGTCACTCCCTGCCATAGGCCCCGAGACACAAAGCTCGGCCCGTTTCCCTGGCAAACAAAAGTAAGCTGCCCCGCTTCTGGATGGTAGATTGCAGGAACCATTTGCTACAATCAAACCAGCCCAACTTGGCACTGGTGCCACCTCAGGTCTGGGTACCATCCTGCGTATTTTGGATTCTAAGGAGCCAGCCGGCCACTCCCAGCCACAGGCCCCCAAACACAAACAACGGCGCTTTTCCCTGGAAAACAAAACTCGCCTGCCAACATTTTGATGGCAGATTGCAGGAGCCACTTGGTACTATCAAACCAGCCCAACTTGGCACTGGTGCCACCATGGTTCTGGTCACCATCCTGCCTATCGTAGTTTCTCAGGAGCCAGACGGTCACTCCCTGCCATAGGCCCCCAGACAAAACCTCGGCCCGTTTCCCTGGCAAACAAAAGTAAGCTGCCCCGCTTCTGGATGGCAGATTGCAGGACGCACTTGGTAGTATCAAACCAGCCCAACTTGGCACTGGTGCCACCTCAGGTCTGGGAACCATGCTGCGTATCGTGGATTCTAATTAGCCATCCGGCCACTCCCAGCCACAGGCCCCCAAACAAAAACAACGGCGCTTTTCCCTGGATAACAAACTCGCCTGCCAACTTTTTGATGGCAGATTGCAGGAGCCACTTGGTACTATCAAACCAGCCCAACTTGGCACTGGTGCCACCATGGGTCTGGTCACCATCCTGCCTATCGTAGCTTTTCAGGAGACAGCCGGTCACTCCCAGCCATAGGCCCCCAGACAAAAACCTCGGCCCTTTTCCCTGGCAAACAAAAGTAAGTTAACCCGCTTCTGGATGGCAGATTGCAGGAGCCACTTTTCACCATCAAACTAGCCCGACTTGGCACTGGTGTCACCTCTGGTCTGGGAACCATCCTGCCTGTCGTGGATTCTAATTAGCCAGCCGGCCACTCCCAGCCACAGGCCCCCAAACACAAACAACGGCGCTTTTCCCTGGGAAACAAAACTCGCCTGCCAACTTTTTGATGGCAGATTGCAGGAGCCACTTGGTACTATCAAACCAGCCCAACTTGGCACTGGTGCCACCATGGGTCTGGTCACAATCCTGCCTATCGTAGCCTTTCAGGAGCCAGCCGGTCACTCCCAGCCATAGGCCCCCAGACACAAACCTCGGCCCGTTTCCCTGGCAAACAAAAGTAAGCTGCCACGCTTCTGGATGGCAGATTGCAGGAAACACTTGGTACTACCAAACCAGCCCAACTTGGGACTGGTGCCACCTTGGGTCTGGGAACCATCCTGCGTATCGTGGATTCTAAGGAGCCAGCCGGCCACTCCCAGCCACAGGCCCCCAAACACAAACAACGACGCTTTTCCCTGGAAAACAAAACTCGCCTGCCAACTTTTTGATGGCAGATTGCAGGAACCACTTGGTACTATCAAACCAGCCCAACTTGGCACTGGTGCCACCTTGGGTCTGGGAACCATGCTGCGTATCGTGGATTCTAAGGAGCCAGCCGGCCACTCCAGCCACAGGCCCGCAGACAAAAACAACGGCGCTTTTCCCTGGAAAACAAAACTCGCCTGCCGACTTTTTGATGGCAGATTGCAGGAGCCACTTGGTACTATGAAATCAGCCGAACATGGCACTGGTGCCACCATGGGTCTGGTCACCATCCTGCCTATCGTAGCTTTTCAGGAGCCAGCCGGTCACTCCCAGCCATAGGCCCCCTGACACAAAGCTCGGCCCGTTTCCCTGGCAAACAAAAGTAAGCTGCCCCGCTTCTGGATGGCAGATTGCAGGACGCACTTGGTACTATAAAACCAGCCCGACTTGGCACTGGTGCCACCTCAGGTCTGGGAACCATCCTGCGTATCGTGGATTCTAAGGAGCCAGCCGGCCACTCCCAGCCACAGGCCCCCAAACACAAACAACGGCGCTTTTCCCTGGAAAACAAA
Source organism: Melospiza melodia melodia (assembly GCF_035770615.1). Classification (NCBI taxonomy): domain Eukaryota; kingdom Metazoa; phylum Chordata; class Aves; order Passeriformes; family Passerellidae; genus Melospiza; species Melospiza melodia. The sequence continues at coordinate 35,445,879 of NC_086197.1, read as the reverse complement.
ACTCGCCTGCCGACATTTTGATGGCAGATTGCAGGAGCCACTTGGTACTATCAAACCAGCCCAACTTGGCACTGGTGCCACCATGGGTCTGGTCACCATCCTGCCTATCGTAGCTTTTCAGGAGCCAGCCGGTCACTCCCTGCCATAGGCCCCGAGACACAAAGCTCGGACGGTTTCCCTGGCAAACAAAAGTAAGCTGCCCCGCTTCTGGATGGCAGATTGCAGGAGCCACTTTGCACCATCATACTAGCCCGACTTGGCATTGGTGCCACCTTGGGTCTGGGAACCATCCTGCGTATCGTGGATTCTAAGCAGCCAGCCGGCCACTCCTAGCCACAGGCCCCCAAACACAAACAACGCCGCTTTCCCCTGGAAAATAAAAACTCGCCTGCCAAATTTTGACGGCAGATTGCAGGAGCCACTTGGTACTATCAAATCAGCCCAACTTGGGACTGGTGCCACCATGGGTCTGGTCACCATCCTGCCTATCGTAGCTTTTCAGGAGCCAGCCGGTCACTCCCAGCCATAGGCCCCCAGACAAAAACCTCGGCCCGTTTCCCTGGCAAACAAAAGTAAGCTGCCCTGCTTCTGGATGGCAGATTGCAGGAACCACTTGGTACTATCAAACCAGCAAAACTTGGCACTGGTGCCACCTTGGGTCTGGATACCATGCTGCGTATCGTGGATTCTAAGGAGCCAGCCGGCCACTCCCAGCCACAGGCCCCCAAACACAAACAACGGCGCTTTTCCCTGGAAAACAAAACTCTCCTGCCAACTTTTTGATGGCAGATTGCAGGAGCCACTTGGTTTTATCAAATCAGCCCAACTTGGCACTGGTGCCACCATGGGTCTGGTCACCATCCTGCCTATCTTAGCTTTTCAGGAGCCAGCCGGTCACTCCCAGCCATAGGCCCCCAGACAAAAAGCTCGGCCCGTTTCCCTGGCAAACAAAAGTAAGCTACCCCGCTTCTGGATGGCAGATTGCAGGAGCCACTTTGCACCATCAAACTAGCCCGTCTTGGAACTGGTGCCACCTCTGGTCTGGGAACCATCCTGCGTATCGTGGATTCTAATTAGCCAGCCGGCCACTCCCTACCACAGGCCCCCAAACACAAACAACGGCGCTTTTCCCTGGAAAACAAAACTCGCCTACCAACTATTTGATGGCAGATTACAGGAGCCACTTGGTACTATCAAACCAGCCCAACTTGGCACTTGTGCCACCATGGGTCTGGTCACAATCCTGCCTATCGTAACTTTTCAGGAGCCAGCCGGTCACTCCCAGCCATAGGTCCCCAGTCACAAACCTCGGCCCGTTTCCCTGGCAAACAAAAGTAAGCTGCCCCGCTTCTGGATGGCAGATTGCAGGAGCCACTTGGTACTATCAAACCAGCCCGACTTGGCACTGGTGCCACCTCTGGTCTGGGACCCATCCTGCGTATCGTGGATTCTAAGGAGCCAGTCGGCCACTCCCAGCCACAGGCCCCCAAACACAAACAACGGCCCGTTTCCGTGGCAAACAAAAGTAAGCTGCCCCGTTTCAGGATGGCAGATTGCAGGAACCACTTGGCAGTATCAAACCAGCACAACTTTGCACTGGTGGCACCTCTTGTCTGGTAACCATGCTGCGTATCGTGGTTTCTAAGGAGCCAGCCGGGCACTCCCAACCACAGGTCCCCAAACACAAACAATGGCGCTTTTCCCTGGAAAACAAAACTCGCCTGCCAACTTTTTGATGGCAGATTGCAGGAGCCACTTGGTACTATCAAACCAGCCCAACTTGGCACTGGTGCCACCATGGGTCTGGTCACCATCCTGCCTATCGTAGCTTTTCAGGAGCCAGCCGGTCACTCCCAGCCATAGGCCCCGAGACAGAAAGCCCGGCCCGTTTCCCTGGCAAACAAAAGTAAGCTGCCCCGCTTCTGGATGGCAGATTGCAGGAGCCACTTTTCACCATCAAACTAGCCCGACTTGGCACTGGTGCCACCTTGGCTCTGGGAACCATGCTGCGTAACGCGGATTCTAAGACGACAGGCAGCCACTCCCAGCCACAGGCCCCCAAACACAAACAACGGCGCTTTTCCCTGGAAAATAAAAACTCGCCTGCCAAATTTTGACGGCAGATTGCAGGAGCCACTTGGTACTATCAAATCAGCCCAACTTGGGACTGGTGCCACCATGGGTCTGGTAAACATCCTGCGTATCGTGGATTCTTAGGAGCCAGCAGGCCACTCCTAGCCACAGGCCCCCAAACAAAAACCTAGGCCTATTTCTCTGGCAAACAAAAGTAAGCTGCCCCGCTTCTGGATGGCAGATTGCAGGAGACACTTGGGACTATCAAACCAGCCCAACTTGGCACTGGTGCCACCTTGGATCTGGGAACCATGTTGTGTATCGTGGATTTTCAGGGGCCACCCGGCCACTCTCAGCCATATGTCCCCAAACAGAAACCTCGGCCCGTTTCTCTGGCAAACAAAACTCAACTGCCCCTCTTCTGGATGGCAAATTGCAGGATGAACTTGATACTAAAACCGCAGGCCGACTTGGTAGTGGTGACACCTTGGGCCTGGGAACCATCATGCGTATCGAGCATTTTAAGGAGCCAGCCGGCCACTCCCAGCAATATGCCCCCAAAAACAATCCACGGAATTTTTCTCTGGCAAACAAAAATCAGCTGCCCCGCTTCTGGATGGCAGATTGCAGGAGCCACTTTGCACCATCAAACCAGCCCGACTTGGCACTGGTGCCACCTTGCATCTGGGAACCATGCTGCCTAGCGTGGATTTTCAGGGGCCAGCGGGCCACTCTCAGCTATATGCCCCCAAACAAAACCCACGGCCCGTTTCCCTGGCAAACAAAAGTAAGCTGCCCTGCTTCTGGATGGCAGATTGCAGGAACCACTTGGTAGTATCAAACCAGCCCGACTTGGCACTGGTGCCACCTTGGGTCTGGGAACCATCCTGCGTATCGTGGATTCTAAGGAGCCAGCCGGCCACTCCCAGCCACAGGCCCCCAAACACAAACAACGGCGCTTTTCCCTGGAAAACAAAACTCGCCTGCCAACTTTTTGATGGCAGATTGCAGGAGCAACTTGGTACTATCAAACCAGCCCAACTTGGCACTGGTGCCACCATGGGTCTGGTCACCATCCTGCCTATTGTAGCTTTCCAGGAGCCAGCCGGTCACTCCCAGCCATAGGCCCCCAAACACAAACCTCGGCCCGTTTCCCTGGCAAACAAAAGTAAGCTGCCCCGCTTCTGGATGGCAGATTGCAGGAGCCACTTGGTACTATCAAACCAGCCCAACTTGGAACTGGTGCCACCTTGGGTCTGGGAACCATGCTGCGTATCGCAGATTCTAAGGCGCCAGTCGGCCACTCCCAGCCACAAGCCCCCAAACACAAACAACGGCGCTTTTCTCTGGCAAACAAAACTCAACTGCCCCTCTTCTGGATGGCAAATTGCAGGACGCACTTGGTACTATAAAAACAGCCCGACTTGGCACTGGTGCCACCTTGGGTCTGGGAACCATCCTGCGTATCGATCTTTTTAATGAGACAGCCGGCCACTCCCAGCCATATGCCCCCAAACACAACCCACGGCCCTTTCCTCTGGCAAACAAAACTCAGCTGCACCGCTTCTGGATGGCAGATTGCAGGAGCCACTTGGTACTATCAAACCAGCAAGACTTGGCACTGGTGCCACCTTGGGTCTGGGAACCATCCTGCGTATTGTGGATTGTCAGGAGCCAGCTGAACATTCTCGGCCACAGACCCCAATCAAAAACAACGGCCCGTTTCACAGGCAAACAAAACTCAGCTGCCCCGCTTCTGGATGGGAGATTGCAGGAGGCACTTGACACTGTGAAACCAGCCCCACTTGGCACTGGTGCCACCTTGGGTCTGGGAACCATGCTGCGTATCATGGATTTTCAGGAGCCAGCCGGCCACTCCCAGCCATAGGCCCCCAAACAAAAACCATAGCCTTTTTCTCTGGCAAACAAAATTCAGCTGCCCCACTTCTGGATGGCAGATTGCAGGAGCCACTTGGGACTATCACACCAGCACAACATGGCACTGCTGCCACCTTGGATCTGGGAACCATCCTTCCTATCGTGGATTTTCAGGGGCCAGCCGGTCACTCTCAGCCATAGGCCCCAAACACAAACCACGGCCCTTTTCTCTGGAAAACAAAACTCAACTGCCCCTCTTCTGGATGGCAGATTGCAGGAGCCACTTGGTACTATCAAACCAGCCCAACTTGGCACTGGTGCCACCATGGGTCTGGTCACCATCCTGCCTATCGTAGCTTTTCAGGAGCCAGCCGGTCACTCCCAGCCATAGGCCCCCAGAAAAAAACCTCGGTCCGTTTCCCTGGAAAACAAAAGTAAGCTGCCCCGCTTCTGGATGGCAGATTGCAGGAGCCACTTGGTGCTATCAAACCAGCCCGACTTGGCACTGGTGCCACCTTGGGTCTGGGAACCATCCTGCGTATCCTGTGTTCTAAGGAGCCAGCCGGCCACTCCCAGCCACAAGCCCCCAAACACAAACAACGGCGCTTTTCTCTGGCAAACAAAACTCAACTGCCCCTCTTCTGGATGGCAAATTGCAGGACGCACTTGGTACTATAAAAACAGCCCGACTTGGCACTGGTGCCACCTTGGGTCTGGGAACCATCCTGCGTATCGATCTTTTTAATGAGACAGCCGGCCACTCCCAGCCATATGCCCCCAAACACAACCCACGGCCCTTTCCTCTGGCAAACAAAACTCAGCTGCACCGCTTCTGGATGGCAGATTGCAGGAGCCACTTGGTACTATCAAACCAGCAAGACTTGGCACTGGTGCCACCTTGGGTCTGGGAACCATCCTGCGTATTGTGGATTGTCAGGAGCCAGCTGAACATTCTCGGCCACAGACCCCAATCAAAAACAACGGCCCGTTTCACAGGCAAACAAAACTCAGCTGCCCCGCTTCTGGATGGGAGATTGCAGGAGGCACTTGACACTGTGAAACCAGCCCCACTTGGCACTGGTGCCACCTTGGGTCTGGGAACCATGCTGCGTATCATGGATTTTCAGGAGCCAGCCGGCCACTCCCAGCCATAGGCCCCCAAACAAAAACCATAGCCTTTTTCTCTGGCAAACAAAATTCAGCTGCCCCACTTCTGGATGGCAGATTGCAGGAGCCACTTGGGACTATCACACCAGCACAACATGGCACTGCTGCCACCTTGGATCTGGGAACCATCCTTCCTATCGTGGATTTTCAGGGGCCAGCCGGTCACTCTCAGCCATAGGCCCCAAACACAAACCACGGCCCTTTTCTCTGGAAAACAAAACTCAACTGCCCCTCTTCTGGATGGCAGATTGCAGGAGCCAGTGGGTACTATGAAACTAGCCCTACTTGGCACTGGTGCCACCTTGGGTCTGGGAACCATGCTGCGTATCATGGATTTTCAGGAGCCAGCCGTCCACTGCCAGCCACAGGCCCCGAAACACAAACAACAGCCTTTTTCTCTGGCAAACAAAATTCAGCTGCCCCGCTTCTGGATGGCAGATTGCAGGAACCACTTGGTACTAACAAACCAGCCCGACTTGGCACTGGTGCCACCTTGGGTCTGGGAACCATCCTGCGTATCGTGGATTCTAAGGAGCCAGCTGGCCACTCCCAGCCACAGGCCCCAAAATACACACAACGGCGCTTTTCCCTGGAAAACAAAACTCGCCTGCCAACTTTTTGATGGCAGATTGCAGGAGCCACTTGGTACTATCAAACCAGCCCAACTTGGCAGTGGTTCCACCTTGGATCTGGGAACCATCCTTCCTATCGTGGATTTTCAGGGGCCAGCCGGTCACTCTCAGCCATAGGCCCCAAACACAAACCACGGCCCTTTTCTCTGGAAAACAAAACTCAACTGCCCCTCTTCTGGATGGCAGATTGCAGGAGCCACTTGGTACTATCAAACCAGCCCAACTTGGCACTGGTGCCACCATGGGTCTGGTCACCATCCTGCCTATCGTAGCTTTTCAGGAGCCAGCCGGTCACTCCCAGCCATAGGCCCCCAGAAAAAAACCTCGGTCCGTTTCCCTGGAAAACAAAAGTAAGCTGCCCCGCTTCTGGATGGCAGATTGCAGGAGCCACTTGGTGCTATCAAACCAGCCCGACTTGGCACTGGTGCCACCTTGGGTCTGGGAACCATCCTGCGTATCCTGTGTTCTAAGGAGCCAGCCGGCCACTCCCAGCCACAGTCCCCCAAACACAAACAACGGCGCTTTTCCCTGGAAAACAAAACTGACCTGCCAACTTTTTGATGGCAGATTGCAGGAGCCACTTGGTACTATCAAACCAGCCCAACTTGGCACTGGTGCCACCATGGGTCTGGTCACCATCCTGCCTATCGTAGCTTTTCAGGAGCCAGCCGGTCACTCCCAGCCATAGGCCCCCAGACAAATACCTCGGCCCGTTTCCCTGGCAAACAAAAGTAAGCTGCCCCGCTTCTGGATGGCAGATTGCAGGAGCCACTTGGTACAATCAAACCAGTCCAACTTGACACTGGTGCCACCTTGGCTCTGGGAACCATGCTGCGTAACCCTGATTCTAAGACGACAGGCAGCCACTGCCAGCCACAGGCCTCCAAACAAAATCAACGGCGCTTTTCCCTGGAAAACAAAACTCGCCTGACAACTTTTAGATGGCAGATTGCAGGAGCCAGTTGGTACCATCAAACCAGCCCAACTTGGCACTGGTGCCACCTTGGGTCTGGGAACCATCCTGCCTATTGTTGCTTTTCAGGAGCCAGCCGGTCACTTCTAGCCCTAGGCCCCCAGTCATAAACCTCGGCCCGTTTCCCTGGCACACAAATGTAAGCTACCCCGCTTCAGGATGGCAGATTGCAGGAGCCACTTTTCACCATCAAACCAGCCCGACTTGGCACTCGTGCCACCATGGGTCTGGGAACCATCCTGCGTATCGTGTGTTCTAAGGAGCCAGCCGGCCACTCCCAGCCACAGTCCCCCAAACACAAACAACGGCGCTTTTCCCTGGAAAACAAAACTGGCCTGACAACTTTTTGATGGCAGATTGCAGGAGCCACTTGGTACTATCAAACCAGCCCAACTTGGCACTGGTGCCACCATGGGTCTGGTAACCATCCTGCCTATCGTAGCTTTTCAGGAGCCAGGCGGTCACTCCCAGCCATAGGCCCCCAGACACAAACCTCGGCCCGTTTCCCTGGCAAACAAAAGTAAGCTGCCCCGCTTCTGCATGGCAGATTGCAGGTGCTATTTAGTACTATCAAACCAGCCCGACTTGGCACTGGTGCCACCTCTGGTCTGGGAACCATCCTGCCTATCGTGGATTTTCAGGGGCCAGACGGCCACTATCAGCCATATGACCCCAAAAACAAACCACGGGCTTTTCTCTGGTAAACAAAACTCAACTGCCCCTCTTCTGGATGGCAAATTTTAGGACGCACTTTGTACTACGAAAACCGCCCGACTTGGCACTGGTGCCACCTTGGGTCAGGGAACCATCCTGCCTATCGTAGCTTTTCAGGAGCCAGCCGGTCACTCCCAGCCATAGGTCCCCAGACAAATACCTCGGCCCGTTTCCCTGGCAAACAAAAGTAAGCTGCCCCGCTTCTGGATGGCAGATTGCAGGAGCCACTTGGTACTATCAAACCAGCCCAACTTGACACTGGTGCCACCTTGGCTCTGGGAACCATGCTGCGTAACCCGGATTCTAAGACGACAGGCAGCCACTGCCAGCCACAGGCCTCCAAACAAAATCAACGGCGCTTTTCCCTGGAAAACAAAACTCGCCTGACAACTTTTAGATGGCAGATTGCAGGAGCCAGTTGGTACCATCAAACCAGCCCAACTTGGCACTGGTGCCACCTTGGGTCTGGGAACCATCCTGCCTACTGTTGCTTTTCAGGAGCCAGCCGGTCACTTCTAGCCCTAGGCCCCCAGTCATAAACCTCGGCCCGTTTCCCTGGCACACAAATGTAAGCTACCCCGCTTCAGGATGGCAGATTGCAGGAGCCACTTTTCACCATCAAACCAGCCCGACTTGGCACTGGTGCCACCTTGGGTCTGGGAACCATCCTGCGTATCGTGTGTTCTAAGGAGCCAGCCGGCCACTCCCACCAACAGTCCCCCAAACACAAACAACGGCGCTTTTCCCTGGAAAACAAAACTGGCCTGACAACTTTTTGATGGCAGATTGCAGGAGCCACTTGGTACTATCAAACCAGCCCAACTTGGCACTGGTGCCACCATGGGTCTGGTCACCATCCTGCCTATCGTAGCTTTTCAGGAGCCAGCCGGTCACTCCCAGCCATAGGCCCCCAGACACAAACCTCGGCCCGTTTCCCTGGCAAACAAAAGTAAGCTGCCCCGCTTCTGCATGGCAGATTGCAGGTGCTATTTAGTACTATCAAACCAGCCCGACTTGGCACTGGTGCCACCTCTGGTCTGGGAACCATCCTGCCTATCGTGGATTTTCAGGGGCCAGACGGCCACTATCAGCCATATGCCCCCAAAAACAAACCACGGCCCTTTTCTCTGGTAAACAAAACTCAACTGCCCCTCTTCTGGATGGCAAATTTTAGGACGCACTTTGTACTACGAATACCGCCCGACTTGGCACTGGTGCCACCTTGGGTCAGGGAACCATCCTGCCTATCGTAGCTTTTTAAGGAGCCAGCAGGCCACGCCCAGCCATATAGCCCCAAAAACAAACCACGGACCATTTCTCATGGAAACGAAAATCTGCTGCCCCGCGTCAGGATGGCAGATTGCAGGAGCCACTTTGCACCATCAAGCCACCCCGACTTGGCACTGGTGCCATCTTGGATCTGGGAACCATCCTGCCTATCGTAGCTTTTCAGGAGCCAGCCGGTTACTCCCAACCATAGCCCCCAGACAGAAAGCTCTGCCCGTTTCCCTGGCAAACAAAAGTAAGCTACCCCGCTTCTGGATGGCAGATTGCAGGAGCCACTTGGTACTATCAAACCAGCCCAACTTGGCACTGGTGCCACCATGGGTCTGGTCACCATCCTGCCTATCGTAGCTTTTCAGGAGCCAGGCGGTCACTCCCAGCCATAGGCCCCCAGACAAATACCTCGGCCCGTTTCCCTGGCAAACAAATGTAAGCTGCCCCTCTTCTGGATGGCAGATTGCAGGAGCCACATGGTACTATCAAACCAGGCCAACATGGCACTGGTGCCACCTTGGCTCTGGGAACCATCCTGCCTATCGTGGATTTTCAGGCGCCAGCCGGCCACTCTCAGCCATATGCCCCCAAACACAAACCACGGCCCTTTTCTCTGGTAAACAAAACTCAACTGCCCCTCTTCTGGATGGCAAATTGCAGGACGCACTTGGTACTACGAAAACAGCCCGACTTGGCAGTGATGCCACCTTGGGTCAGGGAACCATCCTGCGTATCGATGTTTTTAAGGAGTCAGCCGGCAACGTCCAGCCATATACCCCCAAAAAAAACCCACGGAACTTTTCTCCAGCAAGCAAAAATCCGCTGCCCCGCGTCTGGATGGCAGATTGCAGGAGCTATTTAGTATTATCAAACCAGCCCGACTTGGCACTGGTGCCACCATGGGTCTGGTCACCATCCTGCCTATCGTAGCTTTTCAGGAGCCAGCCGGTCACTCTCAGCCATAGGCCCCAAACACAAACCACGGCCCTTTTCTCTGGAAAACAAAACTGAACTGCCCCTCTTCTGGATGGCAGATTGCAGGAGCCACTGGGTACTATGAAACCAGCCCTACTTGGCACTGGTGCCACCTTGGGTCTGGGAACCATGCTGCGTATCATGGATTTTCAGGAGCCAGCCGTCCACTGCCAGCCACAGGCCCCGAAACACAAACAACAGCCTTTTTCTCTGGCAAACAAAATTCAGCTGCCCCGCTTCTGGATGGCAGATTGCAGGAACCACTTGGTACTAACAAACCAGCCCGACTTGGCACTGGTGCCACCTTGGGTCTGGGAACCATCCTGCGTATCGTGGATTCTAAGGAGCCAGCTGGCCACTCCCAGCCACAGGCCCCAAAACACACACAACGGCGCTTTTCCCTGGAAAACAAAACTCGCCTGCCAACTTTTTGATGGCAGATTGCAGGAGCCACTTGGTACTATCAAACCAGCCCAACTTGCCACTGGTGCCACCATGGGTCTGGTCACCATCCTGCCTATCGTAGCTTTTCAGGAGCCAGCCGGTCACTCCCAGCCATAGGCCCCCAGACACAAAGCTCGGCCTGTTTCCCTGGCACACAAAAGTAAGCTACCGCACTTCTGGATGGCAGATTGCAGGAGCCACTTTGCACCATCAAATCAGCCCAACTTGGCACTGGTGCCACCTTGGCTCTGGGGACCATGCTGCGTAACCCGGATTCTAAGACGACAGGCAGCCACTGCCAGCCACAGGCCTCCAAACAAAATCAACGGCGCTTTTCCCTGGAAAACAAAACTCGCCTGACAACTTTTAGATGGCAGATTGCAGGAGCCAGTTGGTACCATCAAACCAGCCCAACTTGGCACTGGTGCCACCTTGGGTCTGGGAACCATCCTGCCTATTGTTGCTTTTCAGGAGCCAGCCGGTCACTCCTAGCCCTAGGCCCCCAGTCATAAACCTCGGCCCGTTTCCCTGGCACACAAAAGTAAGCTACCCCGCTTCAGGATGGCAGATTGCAGGAGCCACTTTTCACCATCAAACCAGCCCGACGTGGCACTGGTGCCACCATGGGTCTGGTAACCATCCTGCCTATCGTAGCTTTTCAGGAGCCAGCCGGTCACTCCCAGCCATAGGCCCCCAGACACAAACCTCGGCCCGTTTCCCTGGCAAACAAAAGTAAGCTGCCCCGCTTCTGCATGGCAGATTGCAGGTGCTATTTAGTACTATCAAACCAGCCCGACTTGGCACTGGTGCCACCTCTGGTCTGGGAACCATCCTGCCTATCGTGGATTTTCAGGCGCCAGACGGCCACTATCAGCCATATGCCCCCAAAAACAAACCACGGCCCTTTTCTCTGGTAAACAAAACTCAACTGCCCCTCTTCTGGATGGCAAATTTTAGGACGCACTTTGTACTACGAAAACCGCCCGACTTGGCACTGGTGCCACCTTGGGTCAGGGAACCATCCTGCCTATCGTAGCTTTTTAAGGAGCCAGCAGGCCACGCCCAGCCATATAGCCCCAAAAACTAACCACGGACCATTTCTCTTGGAAACAAAAATCCGCTGCCCCGCGTCAGGATGGCAGATTGCAGGAGCCACGTTGCACCATCAAACCACCCCGACTTGGCACTGGTGCCATCTTGGATCTGGGAACCATCCTGCCTATCGTAGCTTTTCAGGAGCCAGCCGGTTACTCCCAACCATAGGCCCCCAGACAGAAAGCTCTGCCCGTTTCCCTGGCAAACAAAAGTAAGCTACCCCGCTTCTGGATGGCAGATTGCAGGAGCCACTTGGTACTATCAAACCAGCCCAACTTGACACGGGTGCCACTTTGAGTCTGGGAACCATGCTGCGTAACGTAGATTCTAAGGCGCCAGGCGGCCACTCCCAGCCACAGGCCCCCAAATACAAACAACGGCGCTTTTCCCTGGAAAACAAAACTCGCCTGCCAGCTTTTTGATGGAAGATTGCAGGAGCCACTTGGTACTATCAAATCATCCCAACTTGGCACTGGTGCCACTATGGGTCTGGGAACCATCCTGCCAATTGTACCATTTCAGGAGCCAGCCGGTCACTCCCAGCCATAGGCCCCCATCACAAACCTCGGCCCGTTTCCCTGGAAAACAAAATTAAGCTGCCCCGATTCTGGATGGCAGATTGCAGGAGCCACTTGGTAGTGTCAAAACAGCCCGACTTGGCACTGGTGCCACCTTGGGTCTGGGAACCATCCTGCGTATCGTGGATTCTAAGCAGCCACCCGGCCACTCCGTGCCACAGGCGCCCAAACACAAACAACGGCGCTTTTCCCTGGAAAACAAAATTCGCCTGCCAACATTTTGATGGCAGATTGCAGGAGCCACTTGGTACTATCAAACCAGCCCAACTTGGCACTGGTGCCACCATGGGTCTGGTCACCATCCTGCCTATCGTAGCTTTTCAGGAGCCAGCCGGTCACTCCCAGCCATAAACCCCCAGACACAAACCTCGGCCCGTTTCCCTGGCAAACAAAAGTAAGCACCCCCGATTCTGGATGGCAGATTGCAGGAGCCACTTGGTAGTATCAAATTAGCCCAACTTGGCACTGGTGCCATCATGGGTCTGGTAAACATCCTGCCTATCTTAGCTTTTCAGGAGCCGGCCGGTCACTCCCTGCCATAGGCCCCCAGAGAAATACCTCGGCCCGTTTCCCTGGCAAACAAAAGTAAGCTGCCCCTCTTCTGGATGGCAGATTGCAGGAACCACTTGCTACTATCAAACCAGCCCAACTTGGCACTGGTGCCACCTTGGCTCTGGGAACCATGCTGCGTAACGTAGATTCTAAGAGGACAGGCGGACACTCCCAGCCACAGGCCTCTAAACAAAAACAACAGCGCGTTACCCTGGAAAACAAAACTCGACTGCCAACTTTTTGATGGCAGATTGCAGGAGCCACTTGGTACTATCAAACCAGCCCAACTTGGCACTGGTGCCACCATGGGTCTGGTCACCATCCTGCCTATCGTAGCTTTTCAGGAGCCAGCCGGTCACTCCCAGCCATAGGCCCCCAGACAAATACCTCGGCCCGTTTCCCTGGCAAACAAAAGTAAGCTGCCCCGCTTCTGGATGGCAGATTGCAGGAGCCACATGGAACTATCAAACCAGGCCAACATGGCACTGGTGCCACCTTGGCTCTGGGAACCATCCTGCCTATCGTGGATTTTCAGGCGCCAGCCGGCCACTCTCAGCCATATGCCCCAAAACACAAACCACGGCCCTTTTCTCTGGTAAACAAAACTCAACTGCCCCTCTTCTGGATGGCAAATTGCAGGACGCACTTGGTACTACGAAAACAGCCCGACTTGGCAGTGATGCCACCTTGGGTCAGGGAACCATCCTGCGTATCGATGTTTTTAAGGAGTCAGCCGGCAACGTCCAGCCATATACCCCCAAAAAAAACCCACGGAACTTTTCTCCAGCAAGCACAAATCCGCTGCCCCGCGTCTGGATGGCAGATTGCAGGAGCTATTTAGTATTATCAAACCAGCCCGACTTGGCACTGGTGCCACCATCGGTCTGGTCACCATCCTGCCTATCGTAGCTTTTCAGGAGCCAGCCGGTCACTCTCAGCCATAGGCCCCAAACACAACCAAGGCCCTTTTCTCTGGAAAACAAAATTCAAGTGCCCCTCTTCTGGATGGCAGATTGCAGGAGCCACTGGGTACTATGAAACCAGCCCTACTTGGCACTGGTGCCACCTTGGGTCTGGGAACCATGCTGCGTATCATGGATTTTCAGGAGCCAGCCGTCCACTGCCAGCCACAGGCCCCGAAACACAAACAACAGCCTTTTTCTCTGGCAAACAATATTCAGCTGCCCCGCTTCTGGATGGCAGATTGCAGGAACCACTTGGTACTAACAAACCAGCCCGACTTGGCACTGGTGCCACCTTGGGTCTGGGAACCATCCTGCGTATCGTGGATTCTAAGGAGCCAGCTGGCCACTCCCAGCCACAGGCCCCAAAACACACACAACGGCGCTTTTCCCTGGAAAACAAAACTCGCCTGCCAACTTTTTGATGGCAGATTGCAGGAGCCACTTGGTACTATCAAACCAGCCCAACTTGGCATTGGTGCCACAATGGATCTGGTCACCATCCTGCCTATCGTAGCTTTTCAGGAGCCAGCCGGTCACTCCCAGCCATAGGCCCCCAGACACAAAGCTCGGCCCGTTTCCCTGGCAAACAAAAGTAAGCTGCCCCGCTTCTGGATGGCAGATTGCAGGATCCACTTGTTATTATCAAACCAGCCCGACTTGGTACTGGTGCCACCTCTGGTCTGGGAACCATCCTGGGTATCGTGGATCCTAAGGAGCCAGCCGGCCACTCCCAGCCACAGGCCCCCAAACAAAAACAACGGCGATTTTCCCTGGAAAACAAAACTCGCCTGACAACTTTTTGATGGCAGATTGCAGGAACCACTTGGTACTATCAAACCAGCCCAACTTGGCACTGGTGCCACCTTGGGTCTGGGAACCATGCTGCGTGTTGTGGATTCTAAGGAGCCAGCCGGCCACTCCAGCCACAGGCCCGCAGACACAAACAACGGCGCTTTTCCCTGGAAAACAAAACTCGCCTGCCAACATTTTGATGGCAGATTGCAGGAGCCACTTGGTACTATGAAATCAGCCGAACATGGCACTGGTGCCACCATGGGTCTGGTCACCATCCTGTCTATCGTAGCTTTTCAGGAGCCAGCCGGTCACTCCCAGCCATAGGCCCCCAGACACAAAGCTCGGCCCGTTTCCCTGGCAAACAAAAGTAAGCTGCCCCGCTTCTGGATGGTAGATTGCAGGAACCATTTGCTACAATCAAACCAGCCCAACTTGGCACTGGTGCCACCTCAGTTCTGGGAACCATCCTGCGTATTTTGGATTCTAAGGAGCCAGCCGGCCACTCCCAGCCACAGGCCCCCAAACACAAACAACGGCGCTTTTCCATGGAAAACAAAACTCGCCTGCCAACATTTTGATGGCAGATTGCAGGAGCCACTTGGTACTATCAAACCAGCCCAACTTGGCACTGGTGCCACCATGGGTCTGGTCACCATCCTGCCTATCGTAGTTTTTCAGGAGCCAGCCGGTCACTCCCTGCCATAGGCCCCCAGACAAAACCTCGGCCCGTTTCCCTGGCAAACAAAAGTAAGCTGCCCCGCTTCTGGATGGCAGATTGCAAGACGCACTTGGTAGTATCAAACCAGCCCAACTTGGCACTGGTGCCACCTCAGGTCTGGGAACCATGCTGCGTATCGTGGATTCTAATTAGCCATCCGGCCACTCCCAGCCACAGGCCCCCAAACAAAACAACGGCGCTTTTCCCTGGATAACAAACTCGCCTGCCAACTTTTTGATGGCAGATTGCAGGAGCAACTTGGTACTATCAAACCAGCCCAACTTGGCACTGGTGCCACCATGGGTCTGGTCACCATCCTGCCTATCGTAGCTTTTCAGGAGACAGCCGGTCACTCCCAGCCATAGGCCCCCAGACAAAAACCTCGGCCCTTTTCCCTGGCAAACAAAAGTAAGTTAACCCGCTTCTGGATGGCAGATTGCAGGAGCCACTTTTCACCATCAAACTAGCCCGACTTGGCACTGGTGTCACCTCTGGTCTGGGAACCATCCTGCCTGTCGTGGATTCTAATTAGCCAGCCGGCCACTCCCAGCCACAGGCCCCCAAACACAAACAACGGCGCTTTTCCCTGGGAAACAAAACTTGCCTGCCAAGTTTTTGATGGCAGATTGCAGGAGCCACTTGGTACTATCAAACCAGCCCAACTTGGCACTGGTGCCACCATGGGTCTGGTAACCATCCTGCCTATCGTAGCCTTTCAGGAGCCAGCCGGTCACTCCCAGCCATAGGCCCCCAGACACAAACCTCGGCCCGTTTCCCTGGCAAACAAAAGTAAGCTGCCCCGATCCTGGATGGCAGATTGCAGGAACCACTTGGTACAATCAAACCAGCCCAACTTGGGACTGGTGCCACCTTGGGTCTGGGAACCATCCTGCGTATCGTGGATTCTAAGGAGCCAGCCGGTCACTCCAGCCACAGGCCCGCAGACACAAACAACGGCGCTTTTCCCTGGAAAACAAAACTCGCCTGCCGACTTTTTGATGGCAGATTGCAGGAGCCACTTGGTACTATGAAATCAGCCGAACATGGCACTGGTGCCACCATGGGTCTGGTCACCATCCTGCCTATCGTAGCTTTTCAGGAGCCAGCCGGTCACTCCCAGCCATAGGCCCCCTGACACAAAGCTCGGCCCGTTTCCCTGGCAAACAAAAGTAAGCTGCCCCGCTTCTGGATGGCAGATTGCAGGACGCACTTGGTACTATAAAACCAGCCCGACTTGGCACTGGTGCCACCTCAGGTCTGGGAACCATCCTGCGTATCGTGGATTCTAAGGAGCCAGCCGGCCACTCCCAGCCACAGGCCCCCAAACACAAACAACGGCGCTTTTCCCCGGAAAACAAAACTCGCCTGTCGACATTTTGATGGCAGATTGCAGGAGCCACTTGGTACTATCAAACCAGCCCAACTTGGCACTGGTGCCACCATGGGTCTGGTCACCATCCTGCCTATCGTAGCTTTTCAGGAGCCAGCCGGTCACTCCCAGCCATAGGCCCCGAGACACAAAGCTCGGACCGTTTCCCTGGCAAACAAAAGTAAGCTGCCCCGCTTCTGGATGGCAGATTGCAGGAGCCACTTTGCACCATCATACTAGCCCGACTTGGCACTGGTGCCACCTTGGGTCTGGGAACCATCCTGCGTATCGTGGATTCTAAGCAGCCAGCCGGCCACTCCCAGCCACAGTCCCCCAAACACAAACAACGGCGCTTTTCCCTGGAAAATAAAAACTCGCCTGCCAAATTTTGACGGCAGATTGCAGGAGCCACTTGGTACTATCAAATCAGCCCAACTTGGGACTGGTGCCACCATGGGTCTGGTCACCATCCTGCCTATCGTAGCTTTTCAGGAGCCAGCCGGTCACTCCCAGCCATAGGCCCCCAGACAAAAACCTCGGCCCGTTTCCCTGGCAAACAAAAGTAAGCTGCCCTGCTTCTGGATGGCAGATTGCAGGAACCACTTGGTACTATCAAACCAGCAAAACTTGGCACTGGTGCCACCTTGGGTCTGGATACCATGCTGCGTATCGTGGATTCTAAGGAGCCAGCCGGCCACTCCCAGCCACACGCCCCCAAACACAAACAACGGCGCTTTTCCCTGGAAAACAAAACTCTCCTGCCAACTTTTTGATGGCAGATTGCAGGAGCCACTTGGTTTTATCAAATCAGCCCAACTTGGCACTGGTGCCACCATGGGTCTGGTCACCATCCTGCCTATCTTATCTTTTCAGGAGCCAGCCGGTCACTCCCCGCCATAGGCCCCCAGAGAAAAACCTCGGCCCGTTTCCCTGGCAAACAAAAGTAAGCTACCCCGCTTCTGGATGGCAGATTGCAGGAGCCACTTTGCACCATCAAACTAGCCCGTCTTGGCACTGGTGCCACCTCTGGTCTGGGAACCATCCTGCGTATCGTGGATTCTTATTAGCCAGCCGGCCACTCCCTACCACAGGCCCCCAAACACAAACAACGGCGCTTTTCCCTGGAAAACAAAACTCGCCTGACAACTATTTGATGGCAGATTACAGGAGCCACTTGGTACTATCAAACCAGCCCAACTTGGCACTGGTGCCACCATGGGTCTGGTCACAATCCTGCCTATCGTAACTTTTCAGGAGCCAGCCGGTCACTCCCAGCCATAGGTCCCCAGTCACAAACCTCGGCCCGTTTCCCTGGCAAACAAAAGTAAGCTGCCCGGCTTCTGGATGGCAGATTGCAGGAGCCACTTGGTACTATCAAACCAGCCCGACTTGGCACTGGTGCCACCTCTGGTCTGGGACCCATCCTGCGTATAATGGATTCTAAGGAGCCAGTCGGCCACTCCCAGCCACAGGCCCCCAAACACAAACAACGGCCCGTTTCCGTGGCAAACAAAAGTAAGCTGCCCCGCTTCTGGATGGCAGATTGCAGGAACCACTTGGTAGTATCAAACCAGCACAACTTGGCACTGGTGGCACCTCTTGTCTGGTAACCATGCTGCGTATCGTGGTTTCTAAGGAGCCAGCCGGGCACTCCCAACCACAGGTCCCCAAACACAAACAATGGCGCTTTTCCCTGGAACACAAAACTCGCCTGCCAACTTTTTGATGGCAGATTGCAGGAGCCACTTGGTACTATCAAACCAGCCCAACTTGGCACTGGTGCCACCATGGGTCTGGTCACCATCCTGCCTATCGTAGCTTTTCAGGAGCCAGCCGGTCACTCCCTGCCATAGGCCCCGAGACAGAAAGCCCGGCCCGTTTCCCTGGCAAACAAAAGTAAGATGCCCCGCTTCTGGATAGCAGATTGCAGGAGCCACTTGGTACTATCAAACCAGCCCGACTTGGCACTGGTGCCACCTCTGGTCTGGGAACCATGCTGCGTATCGTGGATTTTAAGGAGCCAGTCGGCCACTCCCAGCCATACGCCTCCAAACACAAACAACGGTCCATTTCCCTGGCAAACAAAAGTAAGCTGCCCCGCTTCTGGATGTCAGATTTCAGGAACCACTTGTTGCCAAGTTGGGGTGGTTTGATAGTACCAAGTGGCTCCTGCAATCTGCCATCAAAAAGTTGGCAAGCGAGTTTTGTTTTCCAGGGAAAAGCGCCGTTGTTTGTGTTTGGGGGCCTGTGGCTGGGAGTGGCCAGCTGTCTCCTTAGAATCCACGATACGCAGGATGGGTCCCAGACCAGAGGTGGCACCAGTGCCAAGTCGGGCTGGTTTCATGGTGCAAAGTGACTCCTGCAATCTGCCATCCAGAAGCGGGGTAGCTTACTTTTGTTTGCCAGGGAAACAGGCCGAGATATTTGTCTGGGGGCCTATGGCTGGGAGTGAGCAGCTGGCTCCTGAAAAGCTACGATAGGCAGGATGGTGACCAGACCCATGGTGGCACCAGTGCCAAGTTGGGCTGGTTTGATAGTACCAAGTGGCTCCTGCAATCTGCCATCAAAAAGTTGTCAGGCGACTTTTGTTTTCCAGGGAAAAGCGCCGTTGTTCTTGTTTAGAGGCCTGTGGCTGGGAGTGGCCGGCTGCCTCCTTTGAACCCAGGATACGCAGGATGGTTCCCAGAGCCAAGGTGGCACCAGTGCCAAGTTGGGCTGGTTTGATAGTACCAAGTGGCTCCTGCAATCTGCCATCCAGAAGCGGGTCAGCTTACTTTTGTTTCCCAGGGAAACGGGCCGAGGTTTGTGTCTGGGGGCCTATGGCTGGGAGTGACCGGCTGGCTACTGAAAAGCTACGATAGGCAGGATGGTTACCAGACTCATGGTGGCACCAGTGCCAAGAAGGGCTGGTTTGATAATACTAAATAGCTCCTGAAATCTGCCATTCAGACGCGGGGCAGCGGATTTTTGTTTGCTGGAGAAAAGTTCCGTGGTTTGTTATTGGGGGTATATGGCTGGACGTGGCCGGCTGGCTCCTTAAAAAGATCGATACGCAGGATTGTTCCCTGACCCAAGGTGGCATCACTGCCAAGTCGGGCTGTTTTCGTAGTACCAAGTGCGTCCTGCAATTTGCCATCCAGAAGAGGGGCAGTTGAGTTTTGTTTGCCAGAGCAAATGGCCGTGGTATGTGTTTGGGGGCATATGGCTGAGAGTGGCCGGCTGGCCCCTGAAAATCCACGATAGGCAGGATGGTTCCCAGAGCCAAGGTGGCACCAGTGCCATGTTGGCCTGGTTTGATAGTACCATGTGGCTGCTGTAATCTGCCATCCAGAAGCGGGGCAGCTTACTTTTGTTTGCCAGGGAAACGGGCCGAGATATTTGTCTGGGGGCCTATGGCTGGGAGTGACCGGCTGGCTCCTGAAAAGCTACGATAGGCAGGATGGTTACCAGACCCATGGTGGCACCAGTACCAAGTTGGGCTGGTTTGATAGTACCAAGTGGCTCCTGCAATCTGCCATCAAAAATTTGGCAGGCGAGTTTTGTTTTCCAGGGAAAAGCGCCGTTGTTTTTGTTTAGAGGCCTGTGGCTGGGAGTGGCCGCCTGTCCTCGTAGAATCTACGTTACGCAGCATGGTTCCCAGAGCCAAGGTTGCACGAGGGCCAAGTCGGGCAGGTTTGATAGTACCAAATGCATCCTGCAATCTGCCATCCAAAAGCGGGGCAGTTTACTTTGGTTTGCCAGGGAAACGGGCCGAGGTTTTTGTCTGGGGGCCTATGGCAGGGAGTGACCGGCTGGCTCCTGAAAAGCTACGATAGGCAGGATGTTTACCAGACCCATGGTGGCACCAGTGCCAAGTTGGGCTGATTTGATAGTACCAAGTGGCTCCTGCAATCTGCCATCCAGAATCGGGGCAGCTTACTTTTGTTTTCCAGGGAAACGGGCCGAGGTTTGTGTCTGGGGGTCTATGGCTGGGAGTGACCGGCTGGCTCCTGAAAAGCTACGATAGGAAGGATGGTGACCAGACCCATGGTGGCACCAGTGCCAAGTTGGGCTGGTTTGATAGCACCAAGTGGCTCCTGCAATCTGCCATCAAAATGTTGGCAGGCGAGTTTTGTTTTCCAGGGAAAAGCGCCGTTGTTTGTGTTTGGGCGCCTGTGGCTCAGAGTGGCCGGGTGGCTGCTTAGAATCCACGATACGCAGGATGGTTCCCAGACCCAAGGTGGCACCAGTGCCAAGTCGGGCTGGTTTGACACTACCAAGTGGCTCCTGCAATCTGCCATCCAGAATCGGGGCAGCCAAATTTTGTTTGCCAGGGAAACGGTCCGAGGTTTGTGTCTGGGGGACTATGGCTGGGAGTGACCGGCTGGCTCCTGAAATGCTACAATAGGCAGGATGGTTCCCAGACCCATAGTGGCACCAGTGCCAAGTTGGGATGATTTGATAGTACCAAGTGGCTCCTGCAATCTGCCATCAAAAAGCTGGCAGGCGAGTTTTGTTTTCCAGGGAAAAGCGCCGTTGTTTGTGTTTGGGGGCCTGTGGCTGGGAGTGGCCGGCTGGCTCCTTAGAATCCACGATATGCAGGATTGTTCCCAGACCCAAGGTGGCACCAGTGCCAAGTCGGGCTGGTTTGATGGTGCAAAGTGGCTCCTGCAATCTGCCATCCAGACGCGGGGCAGCGGATTTTTGTTTCCCTGAGAAATGATCCGTGGTTTGTTTTTGGGGGTATATGGCTGGGCGTGGCCGGCTGGCCCCTTAAAAAGCTCGATATGCAGGATGGTTCCCTGACACAAGGTGGCACCAGTGCCACGTCGGGCGGTTTTCGTAGTACAAAGTGCGTCCTAAAATTTGCCATCCAGAAGAGGGGCAGTTGAGTTTTGTTTGCCAGAGAAAAGGGCCGTGGTTTGTTTTTGGGGGCATATGGCTGAGAGTGGCCGGCTGGCCCCTGAAAATCCACGATAGGCAGGATGGTTCCCAGACCAGAGGTGTCACCAGTGCCAAGTCGGGCTGGTTTGATAGTACTAAATAGCTCCTGCAATCTGCCATGCAGAAGCGGGGCAGCTTACTTTTGTTTGCCAGGGAAACGGGCCGAGGTTTGTGTCTGGGGGCCTATGGCTGGGAGTGACCGACTGGCTCCTGAAAAGCTACGATAGGCAGGATGGTGACCAGACCCATGGTGGCACCAGTGCCAAGTTGGGCTGGTTTGATAGTACCAAGTGGCTCCGGCAATCTGCCATCAAAAAGTTGGCAGGCGAGTTTTGTTTTCCAGGGAAAAGCGCCGTTGTTTGTGTTTGGGGGCCTGTGGCTGGGAGTGGCCAGCTGGCTCCTTAGAACCCACGATACGCAGGATGGTTCCCAGACCAGAGGTGGCACCAGTGCCAAGTTGGGCTGGTTTGATGGTGCAAAGTGGCTCCTGCAATCTGCCATCCAGAAGTGGGGCAGCTTACTTTTGTTTGCCAGGGAAACGGGCCGAGGTTTGTGTCTGGGGACCTATGGCTGGGAGTGACCGGCTGGCTCCTGAAAAGCTACGATAGGCAGGATGGTGACCAGACCCATGGTGGCACCAGTGCCAAGTTGGGCTGGTTTGATAGTACCAAGTGGCTCCTGCAATCTGCCATCAAAAAGTTGTCAGGCGAGTTTTGTTTTCCAGGGAAAAGCGCCGTTGTTTGTATTTGGGGGCCTGTGGCTGGGAGTGGCCGGCTGGCTCCTTTGAACCCACAATACGCAGGATGGTTCCCAGACCCAAGGTGGCACCAGTGCCAAGTCGGGCTGGTTTGATACTACCAAGTGCGTCCTGCAATCTGCCATCCAGAAGCGGGGCAGCTTAATTTTGTTTGCCAGGGAAACGGGCCGTGGGTTTTGTTTGGGGGCCTATGGCTGAGAGTGGCCGGCTGGCTCCTGAAAATCCACGCTAGGCAGCATGGTTCCCAGATGCAAGGTGGCACCAGTGCCAAGTCGGGCTGGTTTGATGGTGCAAAGTGGCTCCTGCAATCTGCCATCCAGAAGCGGGGCAGCTGATTTTTTTTGCCAGAGAAAAATTCCGTGGATTGTTTTTGGGGGCATATTGCTGGGAGTGGCCGGCTGGCTCCTTAAAATGCTCGATACGCATGATGGTTCCCAGGTCCAAGGTGTCACCACTACCAAGTCGGCCTGCGGTTTTAGTATCAAGTTCATCCTGCAATTTGCCATCCAGAAGAGGGGCAGTTGAGTTTTGTTTGCCAGAGAAACGGGCCGAGGTTTCTGTTTGGGGACATATGGCTGAGAGTGGCCGGGTGGCCCCTGAATATCCACGATACACAGCATGGTTCCCAGATCCAAGGTGGCACCAGTGCCAAGTTGGGCTGGTTTGATAGTACCAAGTGTCTCCTGCAATCTGCCATCCAGAAGCGGGGCAGCTTACTTTTGTTTGCCAGAGAAATAGGCCTAGGTTTATGTCTGGGGGCCTGTGGCTAGGAGTGGCCGGCTGGCTCCTAAGAATCCACGATACGCAGGATGTTTCCCAGACCCAAGGTGGCACCAGTGCCAAGTCGGGCTGGTTTGATAGTACCAAGTGGCTCCTGCAAACTCCATCAAAAAGTTGGCAGGCGTGTTTTGTTTTCCAGGGAACAGCGCCGTTGATTTTGTTTGGGGGCCTGTGGCTGGGAGTGGCCGGCTGGCTCCTTAGAATCCACGATACGCAGGATGGTTCCCAGACCCAAGGTGGCACCAGTGCCAAGTCGGGCTGGTTTGATTACACCAAGTGGCTCCTGCAATCTGCCATCCAGAAGTGAGGCAGCTAAGTTTTGTTTGCCAGAAAAAAGGGCCGTGGTTTTTGTTGGGGGCCTGTGGCTGGGAGTGGCCGGCTGGCTCCTTAGAATCCACCATACGCAGGATGGTTCCCAGACCCAAGGTGGCACCAGTGCCAAGTCGGGCTGGTTTGATAGTCCCAAGTGGCTCCTGCAAACTGCCATCCAGAAGCGGGGCAGCTGAGTTTTGTTTGCCAGGGAAATGGGCCGTTGTTTGTGTTTGGGGGCCTGTGGCTGGGAGTGTTCGGCTGGTTCCTGAATATGTACGATACGCAGGATTGTTCCCAGACCCAAGGTGGCACCAGTGCCAAGTCGGGCTGGTTTGATGGTGCAAAGTGGCTCCTGCAATCTGCCATCCAGACGCGGGGCAGCGGATTTTTGTTTCCATGAGAAATGGTCCGTGGTTTGTTTTTGGGGGTATATGGCTGGGCCTGGCCGGCTGGCTCCTTAAAAAGCTCGATATGCAGGATGGTTCCCTGACACAAGGTGGCACCAGTGCCACGTCGGGCGGTTTTCGTAGTACAAAGTGCGTCCTAAAATTTGCCATCCAGAAGAGGGGCAGTTGAGTTTTGTTTGCCAGAGAAAAGGTCCGTGGTTTGTTTTTGGGGGCATATGGCTGAGAGTGGCTGGGTGGCCCCTGAAAATCCACGATACACAGGATGGTTCCCTGACACAAGGTGGCACCAGTGCCACGTCGGGCGGTTTTCGTAGTACAAAGTGCGTCCTAAAATTTGCCATCCAGAAGAGGGGCAGTTGAGTTTTGTTTGCCAGAGAAAAGGTCCGTGGTTTGTTTTTGGGGGCATATGGCTGAGAGTGGCTGGGTGGCCCCTGAAAATCCACGATACACAGGATGGTTCCCAGATCCAAGGTGGCACCTGTGCCAAGTCGGGCTGATTTGATAGTACTAAGTAGCTCCTGCAATCTGCCATCCAGAAGCGGGGCAGCTTACTTTTGTTTGCCAGGGAAACGGGCCGAGGTTTGTGTTTGGGGGCCTATGGCTGAGAGTGACCGTCTGGCTCCTGAAAAGCTACAATAGGCAGGATGGTGACCAGACCCATGGTGGCACCAGTGCCAAGTTGGGCTGGTTTGATAGTACCAAGTGGTTCCTGCAATCTGCCATCCAGAAGCAGGGCAGCTGAGTTTTGTTTGCCAGAGAAAAGGGCCTTGGTTTGTGTTTGGGGGCATATGGCTGGGTGTGGCCAGCTGGCTCCTTAAAATGCACGATATGCAACATGGCTCCCAGACCCAAGGTGGCACCAGTGCCAAGTTGGGCTGGTTTGATAGTACCAAGTGGCTCCTGCAATCTTCCATGATCACGTGGAGAAATACTTTCTGGTTTCAGCCTCATGCTCTTTCTTCTCTCCCTCAACTTCTCTATCACCTCTCATCTGGTTCACATGCGCTGTCTTCAAGGTCCACAGGCTACTTTTCACAGAATCTTCTGGCCTGATGAAGTAAGAATGATGAATAGAACAGAGCTGGGATCTATTTTCCAGTTTGGATAAAATGCATTCTGCACACAAATCCAAGGAGAACGGGCTGCCCCGATGCCCAGAAAATCTTTCACTCCTGCTAGTGTTCTACGTCAACCGCAACTTAGTCTGAAAGAAAAGCTTTTTCTCTGAGAGCATCTGAGAGGTTTGCATGAAGCACTGATATCTGACATATGCAATTTTGAATAGGAGAGGAAAAAGAAAATGGCAAGGAGTTTTTAATTTTAGTGGTTTCAATTTTAATTTCCGTGCACTTTTTCAAAACTTGTCAGCTCAAATGCCCATCAACATCTTTTAGTCATCTGTAAGTCAGTATTCATATAAAATGTGCTTCAAATCCAAAGAATTTCAAATTTGCACTCCAAGCTTCTATGCCTAGATTTATGATTTCCTACACATATTAGATGAAAGGAAGGCCTTTTTTACTGTGGGAGTGCTGGAACACTGGAACAGGTTGCCCAGAGAAGTTGTGGGTGTCCCATCCCTGAAAGTATTCAAGGTCACCTTGGACGGGGCTTGGAGCAGCAACAAAGGAGAAGCTTGATGGTAGAGAAACAAAGTTGGACTATAGAAGAAACTCGGATTGAAGTATAGGATCAAGTTTTCTCTCAGCTCTTGGGGTAAATTCAAAGTTGTACAAAATGACATTTATCTGTGCTATTCACTACTGTAACAGAAAGTTTCATGAAAACTGTACAGAAGATAGTAAATTTTAAAAGAGATAAGAATTACAGCATAAAATCCATGGGATAGGTTACAACATGAGACACTCTCTAAGAGAAAATCTCTTTGTTTCAGCACTTCATCGGGGTAAGATTTCATGAAGTGCCAAAGAAGGCGGCAAAATATCATTCGGGACATTATTTACTGGAATTCAGCCTGGCCATTAGTAGGAACTGCCTTTGAACATATCATGTAGATATACCACACACACTTTCCCTTCACTGAAAAATTACTGTTTACAACAAATAAGCAATTGACGATCAAAATTGATTGAAAGCATCTTAAACATGTCAAGTATTTCATTGTAGATGATCTGTGATCCAAATGCTTCTTCCACCTTCGAGAGGGACAGAAGAATTCTTCCATATCATGATGGTTTAAAATTGTATCAACCAATGTTTTCTGCTGAAAAGATATCATCTATTTTTTTCTATTTTGGAAGAAAATATTCCTAGACATACAACAGGTGAGAACTAAGTAATTTTAAAGAAACAAATGAAATGAAAATATTCTGTAAATAGAATGAAATGAAAAGCTGTGTTTTAAATAGGAGCTAAATATTAAACAGAATTTTTGTACCAGGCATTTGAATTACTGCACCAGCTCTTTTGCCCATCAAGAGAGGCATTTAGCATTTCAGTCTTTTCCAAGGTGTTCATGATCTGCTATGCTGATCTCTGTGTGTGCCTAGGTGTGTGTGGAGGGGGGGGCATATGAAGGGGAGTGTGTATGTTTGCTTTACAATTGTTGTGGCAGATTCATGCCTCAGCTCCACATTTTGTTTTAAAAAGGTCACACCGAGTGGATATGAAGTTTACTATCAACAAGAGATCGATTCCCAAATCATCCATTTGACTCTCCCTTATAAATCATGTGCTTTGTTGCATATTTTATCAAATATACTTTCAAGCCAGATGGAGGAAGGAGGATGTGGGAATCCCTCCACCATCTTGCAACTTTTATGTAAGTAGGTTTTCAAGAAAATCATCATTTCTCTTTAAATATGTCTGGAACAGGCATGATGGTAGTGTCAACCTGTTGGAGTTTTTGTTGCTGGAAGAAGTTGTACAAAAAGATTGGTTTTTACATTGACCAGTTACTGAATCAAGCGCAGGAATACATTGGAAATTTAGCTGGGGGTTCCTTTTCCCAGCAGACTACTTCTAGAACGAGCTTGTACACTGAAGCTGACTCTTTTGCTCTCTTTTTGTTTCTTTCCTATTTTCTTGGCTTCTTTGCCACTATCTAGACAATTTTGGAACTTTGTTCCCAACTAAAATGGTTTCAATAGTCTGATTGTGATCATACATTTTTACAAGGAATTTTTAAAATCTTTCCTCGAGTCCAGAAAGTCAAGGACTTAGATCTTTTTCTTCCCTTATCAATATTGCCATGAAATTGATAAATAAAGACCAACTCTTTATTTTTGTTTTTAACCCACGTAGATAATTCCCATCCATTAATCCATTTTGTGGACCAATAGCTGCCATTCTGATGGAAGCTGTCACTTCTTAACAATAGGCATTCTGTGACTATGTTGACTGCACTTTGGGTGAAGATCCTAACTGGTCTTAGATATACATAGGGAGAAATTTGCTCAGCCAGTGTCAGTCTTAAGCATGCGTATCAGAAGATCTTTCTAGAGCTGGGAATTTTCCCATGAAAGGGATTCAGTTAGGGAAGAGACACTTGTGCCAGAGTTTTACATTCTTCTTGAACACTGCTTAAGGAACTTAGATGCCATGTCCATTTGGATCTCTGTCTGCACAGAACTTTGTCATGCCAGCGCTTTGAAATGCATCTTGAAGAGAATTCACTAGCACAGAATGAAAGAGAGTGGAAGGGGTTGGTGGGGCTAACCAGGCCCAACCCCCCTGCCTAAACCAGGATACCTAGAGCCTCTTGCCCAGGATTCTATCTGGGTGTACTTTTAATGTCTTCAAAGATCCAGGCTCCACAATCTTTCTGGGCAGTCTGTGCCGTGGTTCAGTCACCCTGACAGTAAAGAAACATTTACTGATGTTCAAAGGCAATCTCCTGTATTTCAGTGTGTGCCCACTGCCTCTTGTCTTTTCTCTCAGCATCACTGAAAAGACACTGATTCCCTCCCCTTTGCACTATTGCTTCCATATGTATGTGTGATGCCATGTAGAGGTATGTCAAAAACCTCCCTGAAGCCCAGGCAGATAATATTCCCTTCATCTACCAGTCAAGTTGATTCATCAGAGGAGTTTAAAGTGATGTTCAGCATGAAATTCCCCTGAAAAATCATGCTAACTACATTATTTGGTCATCTGTCATGTGCCTGGCAAGGATTTCCAGGAAGAGCTGCTTCATCAACTTCCTGGGGATAAAAAAGAGGCTGGCTGGTTTGTACTATGGCGAGTCCTCTTAATTGCCTTTTTTGAAGATGGGTGTCATTTGCTAACATCCACTCTTTAGCTCCTCTTCTCATCTACACCTCGGCAAAAAGCTTTTCCACTATGTCTGGCTAGGAAAAACTGTGCCAGCACAGAAAACATCTCCCATCGTGTTCTAGAAGTTGCATGGATGTCTGCCAAGTGTTTGGCAGGAAGAAAAGAAAAGTTGTCCAAAACAGCTTCCAATCGAATGTTCCTGTGATTGGAAAAGTCAGGAGAGTGCAAAGGTACTGTTTTCTATCAGTTGGCAAGGTGCGCACACAATCCCAGTGTTGTACAGCTTGCTTCTTCACCTTCCCGAAGCTGCCGCTCTCGCCGGCTGCCGGAGCCCAAGAAGCGGCTTCTTCGCGCAAAGACGATTGTGCCGCTCACAGTGCTCTCCTTAGCGCGGCTTCTGCCGAAAGACGCCCGGCAGCGGCTCTTACCTCCGGAGAGCATCCTACCTTCGTCTTTCGCGTCTTATGTAGTCTACACCTCGGCAAAACGCTTTTCCACTATGTCTGGCTAGGAAAAACTGTGCCAGCACAGAAAACATCTCCCATCGTGTTCTAGAAGTTGCACGGATGTCTGCCAAGTGTTTGGCAGGAAGAAAAGAAAAGTTGTCCAAAACAGCTTCCAATCGAATGTTCCTGTGATTGGAAAAGTCAGGAGAGTGCAAAGGTACTGTTTTCTATCAGTTGGCAAGGTGCGCACACAATCCCAGTGTTGTACAGCTTGCTTCTTCACCTTCCCGAAGCTGCCGCTCTCGCCGGCTGCCGGAGCCCAAGAAGCGGCTTCTTCGCGCAAAGACGATTGTGCCGCTCACAGGGCTCTCCTTAGCGCGGCTTCTGCCGAAAGACGCCCGGCAGCGGCTCTTACCTCCGGAGAGCATCCTACCTTCGTCTTTCGCGTCTTTTGTAGTCTACACCTCGGCAAAACGCTTTTCCACTATGTCTGGCTAGGAAAAACTGTGCCAGCACAGAAAACATCTCCCATCGTGTTCTAGAAGTTGCACGGATGTCTGCCAAGTGTTTGGCAGGAAGAAAAGAAAAGTTGTCCAAAACAGCTTCCAATCGAAATGTTCCTGTGATTGGAAAAGTCAGGAGAGTGCAAAGGTACTGTTTTCTATCAGTTGGCAAGGTGCGCACACAATCCCAGTGTTGTACAGCTTGCTTCTTCACCTTCCCGAAGCTGCCGCTCTCGCCGGCTGCCGGAGCCCAAGAAGCGGCTTCTTCGCGCAAAGACGATTGTGCCGCTCACAGTGCTCTCCTTAGCGCGGCTTCTGCCGAAAGACGCCCGGCAGCGGCTCTTACCTCCGGAGAGCATCCTACCTTCGTCTTTCGCGTCTTTTGTAGTCTACATCTTAGCAAAACGCTTTTCCACTATGTCTGGCTAGGAAAAACTGTGCCAGCACAGAAAACATCTCCCATCGTGTTCTAGAAGTTGCACGGATGTCTGCCAAGTGTTTGGCAGGAAGAAAAGAAAAGTTGTCCAAAACAGCTTCCAATCGAATGTTCCTGTGATTGGAAAAGTCAGGAGAGTGCAAAGGTACTGTTTTCTATCAGTTGGCAAGGTGCGCACACAATCCCAGTGTTGTACAGCTTGCTTCTTCACCTTCCCGAAGCTGCCGCTCTCGCCGGCTCCCGGAACCGAAGAATCGGCTTCTTCGCGCAAAGACGATTGTGCCGCTCACAGGGCTCTCCTTAGCGCGGCTTCTGCCGAAAGACGCCCGGCAGCGGCTCTTAACTCCGGAGAGCATCCTACCTTCGTCTTTCGCGTCTTATATAGTCTACATCTTAGCAAAACGCTTTTCCACTATGTCTGGCTAGGAAAAACCGTGCCAGCCCAGAAAACATCTCCCATCGTTTTCTAGAAGTTGCAGATATATCTGCCAAGTGTTTGGGAGGAAGAAAAGAAAAGTTGTCCAAAACAGCTTCCAATCGAATGTTCCTGTGATTGGAAGAGTCAGGAGAGTGCAAAGGTACTGTTTTCTATCAGTTGGCAAGGTGCGCACACAATCCCAGTGTTGTACAGCTTGCTTCTTCACCTTCCCGAAGCTGCCACTCTCAGGAGGTAAGAGCCGCTGCCGGGCGTCTTTCGGCAGAAGCCGCGCTAAGGGGAGCACTGTGAGCGGCACAATCGTCTTTGCGCGAAGAAGCCGCTTCTTGGGCTCCGGCAGCCGGCGAGAGCGGCAGCTTCGGGAAGGTGAAGAAGCAAGCTGTACAACACTGGGATTGTGTGCGCACCTTGCCAACTGATAGAAAACAGTACCTTTGCACTCTCCTGACTTTTCCAATCACAGGAACATTCGATTGGAAGCTGTTTTGGACAACTTTTCTTTTCTTCCTGCCAAACACTTGGCAGACATCCGTGCAACTTCTAGAACACGATGGGAGATGTTTTCTGTGCTGGCACAGTTTTTCCTAGCCAGACATAGTGGAAAAGCTTTTTGCCGAGGTGTAGACTACATAAGACGCGAAAGACGAAGGTAGGATGCTCTCCGGAGGTAAGAGCCGCTGCCGGGCGTCTTTCGGCAGAAGCCGCGCTAAGGAGAGCACTGTGAGCGGCACAATCGTCTTTGCGCGAAGAAGCCGCTTCTTCGGTTCCGGGAGCCGGCGAGAGCGGCAGCTTCGGGAAGGTGAAGAAGCAAGCTGTACAACACTGGGATTGTGTGCGCACCTTGCCAACTGATAGAAAACAGTACCTTTGCACTCTCCTGACTTTTCCAATCACAGGAACATTCGATTGGAAGCTGTTTTGGACAACTTTTCTTTTCTTCCTGCCAAACACTTGGCAGACATCCGTGCAACTTCTAGAACACGATGGGAGATGTTTTCTGTGCTGGCACAGTTTTTCCTAGCCAGACATAGTGGAAAAGCGTTTTGCTAAGATGTAGACTACAAAAGACGCGAAAGACGAAGGTAGGATGCTCTCCGGAGGTAAGAGCCGCTGCCGGGCGTCTTTCGGCAGAAGCCGCGCTAAGGAGAGCCCTGTGAGCGGCACAATCGTCTTTGCGCGAAGAAGCCGCTTCTTGGGCTCCGGCAGCCGGCGAGAGCGGCAGCTTCGGGAAGGTGAAGAAGCAAGCTGTACAACACTGGGATTGTGTGCGCACTTTGCCAACTGATAGAAAACAGTACCTTTGCACTCTCCTGACTTTTCCAATCACATGAACATTCGATTGGAAGCTGTTTTGGACAACTTTTCTTTTCTTCCTGCCAAACACTTGGCAGACATCCGTGCAACTTCGAGAACACGATGGGAGATGTTTTCTGTGCTGGCACAGTTTTTCCTAGCCAGACATAGTGGAAAAGCATTTTGCCGAGGTGTAGATGAGAAGAGGAGCTAAAGACGAAGGTAGGATGCTCTCCGGAGGTAAGAGCCGCTGCCGGGCGTCTTTCGGCAGAAGCCGCGCTAAGGAGAGCACTGTGAGCGGCACAATCGTCTTTGCGCGAAGAAGCCGCTTCTTCGGTTCCGGGAGCCGGCGAGAGCGGCAGCTTCGGGAAGGTGAAGAAGCAAGCTGTACAACACTGGGATTGTGTGCGCACCTTGCCAACTGATAGAAAACAGTACCTTTGCACTCTCCTGACTTTTCCAATCACAGGAACATTCGATTGGAAGCTGTTTTGGACAACTTTTCTTTTCTTCCTGCCAAACACTTGGCAGACATCCGTGCAACTTCTAGAACACGATGGGAGATGTTTTCTGTGCTGGCACAGTTTTTCCTAGCCAGACATAGTGGAAAAGCGTTTTGCTAAGATGTAGACTACAAAAGACGCGAAAGACGAAGGTAGGATGCTCTCCGGAGGTAAGAGCCGCTGCCGGGCGTCTTTCGGCAGAAGCCGCGCTAAGGAGAGCCCTGTGAGCGGCACAATCGTCTTTGCGCGAAGAAGCCGCTTCTTGGGCTCCGGCAGCCGGCGAGAGCGGCAGCTTCGGGAAGGTGAAGAAGCAAGCTGTACAACACTGGGATTGTGTGCGCACTTTGCCAACTGATAGAAAACAGTACCTTTGCACTCTCCTGACTTTTCCAATCACATGAACATTCGATTGGAAGCTGTTTTGGACAACTTTTCTTTTCTTCCTGCCAAACACTTGGCAGACATCCGTGCAACTTCGAGAACACGATGGGAGATGTTTTCTGTGCTGGCACAGTTTTTCCTAGCCAGACATAGTGGAAAAGCATTTTGCCGAGGTGTAGATGAGAAGAGGAGCTAAAGACGAAGGTAGGATGCTCTCCGGAGGTAAGAGCCGCTGCCGGGCGTCTTTCGGCAGAAGCCGCGCTAAGGAGAGCACTGTGAGCGGCACAATCGTCTTTGCGCGAAGAAGCCGCTTCTTGGGCTCCGGCAGCCGGCGAGAGCGGCAGCTTCGGGAAGGTGAAGAAGCAAGCTGTACAACACTGGGATTGTGTGCGCACCTTGCCAACTGATAGAAAACAGTACCTTTGCACTCTCCTGACTTTTCCAATCACAGGAACATTCGATTGGAAGCTGTTTTGGACAACTTTTCTTTTCTTCCTGCCAAACACTTGGCAGACATCCATGCAACTTCTAGAACACGATGGGAGATGTTTTCTGTGCTGGCACAGTTTTTCCTAGCCAGACATAGTGGAAAAGCGTTTTGCCGAGGTGTAGATGAGAAGAGGAGCTAAAGAGTGGATGTTAGCAAATGACACCCATCTTCAAAAAAGGCAATTAAGAGGACTCGCCATAGTACAAACCAGCCAGCCTCTTTTTTATCCCCAGGAAGTTGATGAAGCAGCTCTTCCTGGAAATCCTTGCCAGGCACATGACAGATGACCAAATAATGTAGTTAGCATGATTTTTCAGGGGAATTTCATGCTGAACATCACTTTAAACTCCTCTGATGAATCAACTTGACTGGTAGATGAAGGGAATATTATCTGCCTGGGCTTCAGGGAGGTTTTTGACATACCTCTACATGGCATCACACATACATATGGAAGCAATAGTGCAAAGGGGAGGGAATCAGTGTCTTTTCAGTGATGCTGAGGGAAAAGACAAGAGGCAGTGGGCACACACTGAAATACAGGAGATTGCCTTTGAACATCAGTAAATGTTTCTTTACTGTCAGGGTGACTGAACCACGGCACAGACTGCCCAGAAAGATTGTGGAGCCTGGATCTTTGAAGACATTAAAAGTACACCCAGATAGAATCCTGGGCAAGAGGCTCTAGGTATCCTGGTTTAGGCAGGGGGGTTGGGCCTGGTTAGCCCCACCAACCCCTTCCACTCTCTTTCATTCTGTGCTAGTGAATTCTCTTCAAGATGCATTTCAAAGCGCTGGCATGACAAAGTTCTGTGCAGACAGAGATCCAAATGGACATGGCATCTAAGTTCCTTAAGCAGTGTTCAAGAAGAATGTAAAACTCTGGCACAAGTGTCTCTTCCCTAACTGAATCCCTTTCATGGGAAAATTCCCAGCTCTAGAAAGATCTTCTGATACGCATGCTTAAGACTGACACTGGCTGAGCAAATTTCTCCCTATGTATATCTAAGACCAGTTAGGATCTTCACCCAAAGTGCAGTCAACATAGTCACAGAATGCCTATTGTTAAGAAGTGACAGCTTCCATCAGAATGGCAGCTATTGGTCCACAAAATGGATTAATGGATGGGAATTATCTACGTGGGTTAAAAACAAAAATAAAGAGTTGGTCTTTATTTATCAATTTCATGGCAATATTGATAAGGGAAGAAAAAGATCTAAGTCCTTGACTTTCTGGACTCGAGGAAAGATTTTAAAAATTCCTTGTAAAAATGTATGATCACAATCAGACTATTGAAACCATTTTAGTTGGGAACAAAGTTCCAAAATTGTCTAGATAGTGGCAAAGAAGCCAAGAAAATAGGAAAGAAACAAAAAGAGAGCAAAAGAGTCAGCTTCAGTGTACAAGCTCGTTCTAGAAGTAGTCTGCTGGGAAAAGGAACCCCCAGCTAAATTTCCAATGTATTCCTGCACTTGATTCAGTAACTGGTCAATGTAAAAACCAATCCTTTTGTACAACTTCTTCCAGCAACAAAAACTCCAACAGGTTGACACTACCATCATGCCTGTTCCAGACATATTTAAAAGAGAAATGATGATTTTCTTGAAAACCTACTTACATAAAAGTTGCAAGATGGTGGAGGGATTCCCACATCCTCCTTCCTCCATCTGGCTTGAAAGTATATTTGATAAAATATGCAACAAAGCACATGATTTATAAGGGAGAGTCAAATGGATGATTTGGGAATCGATCTCTTGTTGATAGTAAACTTCATATCCACTCGGTGTGACCTTTTTAAAACAAAATGTGGAGCTGAGGCATGAATCTGCCACAACAATTGTAAAGCAAACATACACACTCCCCTTCATATGCCCCCCCCTCCACACACACCTAGGCACACACAGAGATCAGCATAGCAGATCATGAACACCTTGGAAAAGACTGAAATGCTAAATGCCTCTCTTGATGGGCAAAAGAGCTGGTGCAGTAATTCGAATGCCTGGTACAAAAATTCTCTTTAATATTTAGCTCCTATTTAAAACACAGCTTTTCATTTCATTCTATTTACAGAATATTTTCATTTCATTTGTTTCTTTAAAATTACTTAGTTCTCACCTGTTGTATGTCTAGGAATATTTTCTTCCAAAAATAGAAAAAAATAGATGATATCTTTTCAGCAGAAAACATTGGTTGATACAATTTTAAACCATCATGATATGGAAGAATTCTTCTGTCCCTCTCGAAGGTGGAAGAAGCATTTGGATCACAGATCATCTACAATGAAATACTTGACATGTTTAAGATGCTTTCAATCAATTTTGATCGTCAATTGCTTATTTGTTGTAAACAGTAATTTTTCAGTGAAGGGAAAGTGTGTGTGGTATATCTACATGATATGTTCAAAGGCAGTTCCTACTAATGGCCAGGCTGAATTCCAGTAAATAATGTCCCGAATGATATTTTGCCGCCTTCTTTGGCACTTCATGAAATCTTACCCCGATGAAGTGCTGAAACAAAGAGATTTTCTCTTAGAGAGTGTCTCATGTTGTAACCTATCCCATGGATTTTATGCTGTAATTCTTATCTCTTTTAAAATTTACTATCTTCTGTACAGTTTTCATGAAACTTTCTGTTACAGTAGTGAATAGCACAGATAAATGTCATTTTGTACAACTTTGAATTTACCCCAAGAGCTGAGAGAAAACTTGATCCTATACTTCAATCCGAGTTTCTTCTATAGTCCGACTTTGTTTCTCTACCATCAAGCTTCTCCTTTGTTGCTGCTCCAAGCCCCGTCCAAGGTGACCTTGAATACTTTCAGGGATGGGACACCCACAACTTCTCTGGGCAACCTGTTCCAGTGTTCCAGCACTCCCACAGTAAAAAAGGCCTTCCTTTCATCTAATATGTGTAGGAAATCATAAATCTAGGCATAGAAGCTTGGAGTGCAAATTTGAAATTCTTTGGATTTGAAGCACATTTTATATGAATACTGACTTACAGATGACTAAAAGATGTTGATGGGCATTTGAGCTGACAAGTTTTGAAAAAGTGCACGGAAATTAAAATTGAAACCACTAAAATTAAAAACTCCTTGCCATTTTCTTTTTCCTCTCCTATTCAAAATTGCATATGTCAGATATCAGTGCTTCATGCAAACCTCTCAGATGCTCTCAGAGAAAAAGCTTTTCTTTCAGACTAAGTTGCGGTTGACGTAGAACACTAGCAGGAGTGAAAGATTTTCTGGGCATCGGGGCAGCCCGTTCTCCTTGGATTTGTGTGCAGAATGCATTTTATCCAAACTGGAAAATAGATCCCAGCTCTGTTCTATTCATCATTCTTACTTCATCAGGCCAGAAGATTCTGTGAAAAGTAGCCTGTGGACCTTGAAGACAGCGCATGTGAACCAGATGAGAGGTGATAGAGAAGTTGAGGGAGAGAAGAAAGAGCATGAGGCTGAAACCAGAAAGTATTTCTCCACGTGATCATGGAAGATTGCAGGAGCCACTTGGTACTATCAAACCAGCCCAACTTGGCACTGGTGCCACTTTGGGTCTGGGAGCCATGTTGCATATCGTGCATTTTAAGGAGCCAGCTGGCCACACCCAGCCATATGCCCCCAAACACAAACCAAGGCCCTTTTCTCTGGCAAACAAAACTCAGCTGCCCTGCTTCTGGATGGCAGATTGCAGGAACCACTTGGTACTATCAAACCAGCCCAACTTGGCACTGGTGCCACCATGGGTCTGGTCACCATCCTGCCTATTGTAGCTTTTCAGGAGCCAGCCGGTCACTCTCAGCCATAGGCCCCCAAACACAAACCTCGGCCCGTTTCCCTGGCAAACAAAAGTAAGCTGCCCCGCTTCTGGATGGCAGATTGCAGGAGCTACTTAGTACTATCAAATCAGCCCGACTTGGCACAGGTGCCACCTTGGATCTGGGAACCATCCTGTGTATCGTGGATTTTCAGGGGCCAGCCAGCCACTCTCAGCCATATGCCCCCAAAAACAAACCACGGACCTTTTCTCTGGCAAACAAAACTCAACTGCCCCTCTTCTGGATGGCAAATTTTAGGACGCACTTTGTACTACGAAAACCGCCCGACGTGGCACTGGTGCCACCTTGTGTCAGGGAACCATCCTGCATATCGAGCTTTTTAAGGAGCCAGCCGGCCAGGCCCAGCCATATACCCCCAAAAACAAACCACGGACCATTTCTCATGGAAACAAAAATCCGCTGCCCCGCGTCTGGATGGCAGATTGCAGGAGCCACTTTGCACCATCAAACCAGCCCGACTTGGCACTGGTGCCACCTTGGGTCTGGGAAAAATCCTGCGTATCGTACATATTCAGGAACCAGCCGAACACTCCCAGCCACAGGCCCCCAAACACAAACAACGGCCCATTTCCCTGGCAAACAAAACTCAGCTGCCCCGCTTCTGGATGGCAGTTTGCAGGAGCCACTTGGGACTATCAAACCAGCCCGACTTGGCACTGGTGCCACCTTGGGTCTGGGAACCATCCTGCGTATGGTGGATTCTAAGGAGCCAGCCGGCCACTCCCAGCCACAGGCCCCCAACAAAAACCACGGCCCTTTTTTCTGGCAAACAAAACTTAGCTGCCTCACTTCTGGATGGCAGATTGCAGGAGCCACTTGGTGTAATCAAACCAGCCCGACTTGGCACTGGTGCCACCTTGGGTCTGGGAACCATCCTGCGTATCGTGGATTCTAAGGAGCCAGCCGGCCACTCCCAGCCACAGGCCCCCAAACAAAATCAACGGCGCTGTTCCCTGGAAAACAAAACACGCCTGCCAACTTTTTGATGGAGTTTGCAGGAGCCACTTGGTACTATCAAACCAGCCCGACTTGGCACTGGTGCCACCTTGGGTCTGGGAAACATCCTGCGTATCGTGGATTCTTAGGAGCCAGCCGGCCACTCCTAGCCACAGGCCCCCAGACAAAAACCTAGGCCTATTTCTCTGGCAAACAAAAGTAAGCTGCCCCGCTTCTGGATGGCAGATTGCAGGAGACACTTGGTACTATCAAACCAGCCCAACTTGGCACTGGTGCCACCTTGGATCTGGGAACCATGCTGTGTATCGTGGATATTCAGGGGCCAGCCGGCCACTCTCAGCCATATGTCCCCAAACAGAAACCTCGGCCCGTTTCTCTGGCAAACAAAACTCAACTGCCCCTCTTCTGGATGGCAAATTGCAGGATGAACTTGATACTAAAACCGCAGGCCGACTTGGTAGTGGTGACACCTTGGGCCTGGGAACCATCATGCGTATCGAGCATTTTAAGGAGCCAGCCGGCCACTCCCAGCAATATGCCCCCAAAAACAATCCACGGAATTTTTCTCTGGCAAACAAAAATCAGCTACCCCGCTTCTGGATGGCAGATTGCAGGAGCCACTTTGCACCATCAAACCAGCCCGACTTGGCACTGGTGCCACCTTGCATCTGGGAACCATGCTGCCTAGCGTGGATTTTCAGGAGCCAGCCGGCCACTCTCAGCCATAGGCCCCCAAACAAAACCCACGGCCCGTTTCCCTGGCAAACAAAAGTAAGCTGCCCCGCTTCTGGATGGCAGATTGCAGGACGCACTTGGTAGTATCAAACCAGCCAGACTTGGCACTGGTGCCACCTTGGGTCTGGGAACCATCCTGCGTATTGTGGGTTCAAAGGAGCCAGCCGGCCACTCCCAGCCACAGGCCCCCAAATACAAACAACGGCGCTTTTCCCTGGAAAACAAAACTCGCCTGACAACTTTTTGATGGCAGATTGCAGGAGCCACTTGGTACTATCAAACCAGCCCAACTTGGCACTGGTGCCACCATGGGTCTGGTCACCATCCTGCCTATCGTAGCTTTTCAGGAGCCAGCCGGTCACTCCCAGCCATAGGTCCCCAGTCACAAACCTCGGCCCGTTTCCCTGGCAAACAAAAGTAAGCTGCCCCACTTCTGGATGGCAGATTGCAGGAGCCACTTGGTACTATCAAACCAGCCCAACTTGGCACTGGTGCCACCTCTGGTCTGGGAACCATGCTGCGTAACACAGATTCTAAGGCGCCAGTCGGCCACTCCCAGCCACAAGCCCCCAAACACAAACAACGGCGCTATTCTCTGGCAAACAAAACTCCACTGCCCCTCTTCTGGATGGCAAATTGCAGGACGCACTTGGTACTATAAAAACAGCCCGACTTGGCACTGGTGCCACCTTGGGTCTGGGAACCATCCTGCGTATCGATCTTTTTAATGAGACAGCCGACCACTCCCAGCCATATGCCCCCAAACACAACCCACGGCCCTTTTCTCTGGCAAACAAAACTCAACTGCACCGCTTCTGGATGGCAGATTGCAGGAGCCACTTGGTACTATCAAACCAGCCCGACTTGGCACTGGTGCCACCTTGGGTCTGGGAACCATCCTGCGTATCGTGGATTCTAAGGAGCCAGCCGGCCACTCCTAGCCACAGGCCCCCAGACAAAAACCTAGGCCTATTTCTCTGGCAAACAAAAGTAAGCTGCCCCGCTTCTGGATGGCAGATTGCAGGAGACACTTGGGACTATCAAACCAGCCCAACTTGGCACTGGTGCCACCTTGGATCTGGGAACCATGCTGTGTATCGTGGATATTCAGGGGCCAGCCGGCCACTCTCAGCCATATGCCCCCAAACAGAAACCTCGGCCCGTTTCTCTGGCAAACAAAACTCAACTGCCCCTCTTCTGGATGGCAAATTGCAGGATGAACTTGATACTAAAACCGCAGGCCGACTTGGTAGTGGTGACACCTTGGGCCTGGAAACCATCATGCGTATCGAGCATTTTAAGGAGCCAGCCGGCCACTCCCAGCAATATGCCCCCAAAAACAATCCACGGAATTTTTCTCTGGCAAACAAAAATCAGCTGCCCCGCTTCTGGATGGCAGATTGCAGGAGCCACTTTGCACCATCAAACCAGCCCGACTTGGCACTGGTGCCACCTTGCATCTGGGAACCATGCTGCCTAGCGTGGATTTTCAGGAGCCAGCCGGCCACTCTCAACCATAGGCCCCCATACAAAACCCACGGCCCGTTTCCCTGGCAAACAAAATTAAGCTGCCCCGCTTCTGGATGGCAGATTGCAGGACGCACTTGGTAGTATCAAACCAGCCCGACTTGGCACTGGTGCCACCTTGGGTCTGGGAACCATGCTGCGTATCATGGATTTTCAGGAGCCAGCCGTCCACTGCCAGCCACAGGCCCCGAAACACAAACAACAGCCTTTTTCTCTGGCAAACAAAATTCAGCTGCCCCGCTTCTGGATGGCAGATTGCAGGAACCACTTGGTACTAACAAACCAGCCCGACTTGGCACGGGTGCCACCTTGGGTCTGGGAACCATCCTGCGTATCGTGGATTCTAAGGAGCCAGCTGGCCACTCCCAGCCACAGGCCCCCAAACACACACAACGGTGCTTTTCCCTGGAAAACAAAACTCGCCTGCCAAACATTTGATGGCAGATTGCAGGAGCCACTTGGTACTATCAAACCAGCCCAACTTGGCACTGGTGCCACCATGGGTCTGGTAAACATCCTGCCTATCGTAGCCTTTCAGGTGCCAGCCAGCCACCCCCAGCCAGAGGCCCCTAGACAAATATTTCGGCCCGTTTCCCTGGCAAACAAAAGTAAGCTACCCCGCTTCTGGATGGCAGATTGCAGGAGCCACTTTCCACCATCAAACCAGCCCAACTTGGCACTGGTGCCACCTCTGGTCTGGGAACCATCCTGCGTATCGTGGGTTCTAAGGAGCCAGCTGGCCACTCCCAGCCACTGGCCCCCAAACACAAACAACGGCGCTTTTCCCTGGAAAACAAAACTCGCCTGCCAACTTTTTGATGGCAGATTGCCGGAGCCACTTGGTACTATCAAACCAGCCCAACTTGGCACTGGTGCCACCATGGGTCTGGTCACCATCCTGCCTATCGTAGCTTTTCAGGAGCCAGTCGGTCACTCCCAGCCATAGGCCCCCAGACACAAACCTCGGCCCGTTTCCCTGGCAAACAAAAGTAAGCTGCCCCGCTTCTGCATGGCAGATTGCAGGAGCTATTTAGTACTATCAAACCAGCCCGACTTGGCACTGGTGACACCTCTGGTCTGGGAACCATCCTGCCTATCGTGGATTTTCAGGGGCCAGCCGGCCACTGTCAGCCATATGCCCCCAAAAACAAACCACGGCCCTTTTCTCTGGCAAACAAAACTCAACTGCCCCTCTTCTGGATGGCAAATTTTAGGACGCACTTTGTACTACGAAAACCGCCCGACGTGGCACTGGTGCCACCTTGTGTCAGGGAACCATCCTGCATATCGAGCTTTTTAAGGGGCCAGCCGGCCAGGCCCAGCCATATACCCCCAAAAACAAACCACGGACCATTTCTCATGGAAACAAAAATCCGCTGCCCCGCGTCTGGATGGCAGATTGCAGGAGCCACTTTGCACCATCAAACCAGCCCGACTTGGCACTGGTGCCACCTTGGGTCTGGGAACCATCCTGCGTATCGTGGATTCTAAGCAGCCACCCGGCCACTCTGAGCCACAGGCGCCCAAACAAAAACAACGGCGCTTTTCCCTGGAAAACAAAACTCGCCTGCCAACTTTTTGATGGCAGATTGCAGGAGCCACTTGGTACTATCAAACCAGCCCAACTTGGCACTGGTGCCACCATGGGTCTGGTCACCATCCTGCCTATCGTAGCTTTTCAGGAGCCAGCCGGTCACTCCCAGCCATAGACCCCCAGACACAAACCTCGGCCCGTTTCCCTGGAAAACAAAAATAAGCTGCCCCGATTCTGGATGGCAGATTGCAGGAGCCACTTGGTGCTATCAAATCAGCCCAACTTGGCACTGGTGCCACCATGGGTCTGGTAAACATCCTGCCTATCGTAGCTTTTCAGGAGCCAGCCGGTTACTCCCTGCCATAGGCCCCCAGACACAAACCTCGGCCCGTTTCTCTGGCAAACAAAAGTAAACTGCCCCGCTTTTGGATGGCAGATTGCAGGATGCATTTGGTACTATCAAACCTGCCCGACTTGGCCCTCGTGCCACCTTGGCTCTGGGAACCATGCTGCGTAACGTAGATTCTACGAGGACAGGTGGCCACTCCCAGCCACAGGCCTCTAAACAAAAACAACGGCGTTTTTCCCTGGAAAACAAAACTCGCCTGCCAAATTTTTGATGGCAGACGGCAGGAGCCACTTGGTACTATCAAACCAGCCCAACTTGGTACTGGTGCCACCATGGGTCTGGTAACCATCCTGCCTATCGTAGCTTTTCAGGAGCCAGCCGGTCACTCCCAGCCATAGGCCCCCAGACAAATATCTCGGCCCGTTTCCCTGGCAAACAAAAGTAAGCTGCCCCGCTTCTGGATGGCAGATTACAGCAGCCACATGGTACTATCAAACCAGGCCAACATGGCACTGGTGCCACCTTGGCTCTGGGAACCATCCTGCCTATCGTGGATTTTCAGGGGCCAGCCGGCCACTCTCAGCCATATGCCCCCAAACACATACCACGGCCCTTTGCTCTGGCAAACAAAACTCAACTGCCCCTCTTCTGGATGGCAAATTGCAGGACGCACTTGGTACTACGAAAACAGCCCGACTTGGCAGTGATGCCACCTTGGGTCAGGGAACAATCCTGCGTATCGATCTTTTTAAGGAGCCAGCCGGCCACGTCCAGCCATATACCCCCAAAAAAAAACCACGGAACTTTTCTCCAGCAAACAAAAATCCGCTGCCCCGCGTCTGAATGGCAGATTTCAGGAGCTATTTAGTATTATCAAACAAGCCCGACTTGGCACTGGTGCCACCATGAGTCTGGTAACCATCCTGCCTATCGTAGCTTTTCAGTAGCCAGCCGGTCACTCCCAGCCATAGGCCCCCAGAAACAAACCTCGGCCCGTTTGCCTGGGAAACAAAAGTAAGCTGACCTGCTTCTGGATGGCAGATTGCAGGAGCCACTTGGTACTATCAAACCAGCCCAACTTGGCACTGGTGCCACCTTGGCTCTGGGAACCATCCTGCGTATCCTGGGTTCAAAGGAGGCAGCCGGCCACTCCCAGCCACAGGCCTCTAAACAAGAACAACGGCGCTTTTCCCTGGAAAACAAAAGTCGCCTGACAACTTTTTGATGGCAGAATGCAGGAGCCACTTGGTACTATTAAACCAGCCCAACTTGGCACTGGTG
Source organism: Melospiza melodia melodia (assembly GCF_035770615.1). Classification (NCBI taxonomy): domain Eukaryota; kingdom Metazoa; phylum Chordata; class Aves; order Passeriformes; family Passerellidae; genus Melospiza; species Melospiza melodia. Next base: position 35,403,553 of record NC_086197.1, on the reverse strand, counting down.
CCACCATGGGTCTGGTCACCATCCTGCCTATCGTAGCTTTTCAGGAGCCAGCCGCTCACTCCCAGCCATAGGCCCCCAGACAAATATCTCGGCCGGTTTCCCTGGCAAACAAAAGTAAGCAGCCCCGCTTCTGGATGGCAGATTGCAGGAGCCACATGGTACTATCAAACCAGGCCAACATGGCACTGGTGCCTCCTCTGGTCTGGGAACCATCCTGCGTATCGTGGATTCTAAGGAGCCAGCTGGCCACTCCCAGCCACAGGCCCCCAAACACAAACAACGGTGCTTTTCCCTGGAAAACAAAACTCACCTGCCAACTTTTTGATGGCAGATTGCAGGAGCCACTTGGTACTATCAAACCAGCCCAACTTGGCACTGGTGCCACCATGGGTCTGGTCACCATCCTGCCTATCGTAGCTTTTCAGGAGCCAGCCGGTCACTCCCAGCCATAGGCCCCCAGACACAAACCTCGGCCCGTTTCCCTGGCAAACAAAAGTAAGCTACCCCGCTTCTGGATGGCAGATTGCAGGAGTCACTTTGCACCATCAAACCAGCCCGACTTGGCACTGGTGCCACCTCTGGTCTGGGACCCATCCTGCGTATCGTGGATTCTAAGGAGACAGCTGGCCACTCCCAGCCACAGGCCCCCAAACACAAACAACGGCGCTTTTCCCTGGAAAACAAAACTCGCTTGCCAACTTTTTGATGGCAGATTGCAGGAGCCACTTGGTACTATCAAACCACCCCAACTTGGCAACAAGTGGTTCCTGCAATCTGACATCCAGAAGCGGGGCAGCTTACTTTTGTTTGCCAGGGAAATGGACCGTTGTTTGTGTTTGGAGGCGTATGGCTGGGAGTGGCCGACTGGCTCCTTAAAATCCACGATACGCAGCATGGTTCCCAGACCAGAGGTGGCACCAGTGCCAAGTCGGGCTGGTTTGATAGTACAAAGTGGCTCCTGCAATCTGCCATCCAGAAGCGGGGCAGCTTACTTTTGTTTGCCAGGGAAACGGGCCGGGCTTTCGGTCTCGGGGCCTATGGCATGGAGTGACCCGCTGGCTCCTGAAATGCTACAAAAGGCAGGATGGTGACCAGACCCATGGTGGCACCAGTGCCAAGTTGGGCTGGTTTGATAGTACCAAGTGGCTCCTGCAATCTGCCATCAAAAAGTTGGCAGGCGAGTTTTGTTTTCCAGGGAAAAGCGCCATTGTTTGTGTTTGGGGACCTGTGGTTGGGAGTGCCTGGCTGGCTCCTTAGAATCCACGATACGCAGCATGGTATCCAGACCCAAGGTGGCACCAGTCCCAAGTTGGGCTGATTTGATAGTACCAAGTGGCTCCTGCAATCTGCCGTCAAAATTTGGCAGGCGAGTTTTTATTTTCCAGGGAAAAGCGCCGTTGTTTGTGTTTGGGGGCCTGTGGCTGGGAGTGGCCGGCTGGCTGCTTAGAATCCACGATACGCAGGATGGTTCCCAGACCCAAGGTGGCACCAGTGCCAAGTCGGGCTAGTATGATGGTGCAAAGTGGCTCCTGCAATCTGCCATCCAGAAGCGGGGCAGCTTACTTTTGTTTGCCAGGGAAACGGTCCGAGCTTTGTGTCTGGGGGCCTATGGCTGGGAGTGACCGGCTGGCTCCTGAAAAGCTACGATAGGCAGGATGGTGACCAGACCCATGGTGGCACCAGTGCCATGTTCGGCTGGTTTGATAGTACCAAGTGGCTCCTGCAATCTGCCATCCAAATGTCGGAGGGGAGTTTTGTTTTCCAGGGAAAAGCGCCGTTGTTTGTGTTTGGGGGCCTGTGGCTGGGAGTGGCCGGCTGGCTCCTTAGAATCCACGATACGCAGGATGGTTCCCAGACCTGAGGTGGCACCAGTGCCAAGTCGGGCTGGTTTTATAGTACCAAGTGCGTCCTGCAATCTGCCATCCAGAAGCGGGGCAGCTTACTTTTGTTTGCCAGGGAAACGGGCCGAGCTTTATGTCAGGGGGCCTATGGCTGGGAGTGACCGGCTGGCTCCTGAAAAGCTACGATAGGCAGGATGGTGACCAGACCCATGGTGGCACCAGTGCCATGTTCGGCTGATTTCATAGTACCAAGTGGCTCCTGCAATCTGCCATCAAAAAGTCGGCAGGCGAGTTTTGTTTTCCAGGGAAAAGCGCCGTTGTTTGTGTCTGCGGGCCTGTGGCTGGAGTGACCGGCTGGCTCCTTAGAATCCACGATACGCAGCATGGTTCCCAGACCCAAGGTGGCACCAGTGCCAAGTCGGGCTGGTTTGATAGTACCAAGTGGTTCCTGCAATCTGCCATCAAAAAGTTGGCAGGCGAGTTTTGTTTTCCAGGGATAAGCGTCGTTGTTTGTGTTTGGGGGCCTGTGGCTGGGAGTGGCCGGCTGGCTCCTTAGAATCCACGATACGCAGGATGGTTCCCAGACCCAAGGTGGCACCAGTCCCAAGTTGGGCTGGTTTGATAGTACCAAGTGGTTCCTGCAATCTGCCATCCAGAAGCGGGGCAGCTTACTTTTGTTTGCCAGGGAAACGGGCCGAGGTTTGTGTCTGGGGGCCTATGGCTGGGAGTGACCGGCTGGCTCCTGAAAGGCTACGATAGGCAGGATGGTGACCAGACCCATGGTGGCACCAGTGCCAAGTTGGGCTGGTTTGATAGTACCAAGTGGCTCCTGCAATCTGCCATCAAAAACTTGGCAGGCGAGTTTTGTTTCCCAGGGAAAAGCGCCGTTGTTTGTGTTTGGGGGCCTGTGGCTGGGAGTGGCCGGCTGGCTAATTAGAATCCACGACAGGCAGGATGGTTCCCAGACCAGAGGTGACACCAGTGCCAAGTCGGGCTAGTTTGATGGTGAAAAGTGGCTCCTGCAATCTGCCATCCAGAAGCGGGTTAACTTACTTTTGTTTGCCAGGGAAAAGGGCCGAGGTTTTTGTCTGGGGGCCTATGGCTGGGAGTGACCGGCTGTCTCCTGAAAAGCTACGATAGGCAGGATGGTGACCAGACCCATGGTGGCACCAGTGCCTAATTGGGCTGGTTTGATAGTACCAAGTGGCTCCTGCAATCTGCCATCAAAAAGTTGGCAGGCGAGTTTGTTATCCAGGGAAAAGCGCCGTTGTTTTTGTTTGGGGGCCTGTGGCTGGGAGTGGCCGGATGGCTAATTAGAATCCACGATACGCAGCATGGTTCCCAGACCTGAGGTGGCACCAGTGCCAAGTTGGGCTGGTTTGATACTACCAAGTGTGTCCTGCAATCTGCCATCCAGAAGCGGGGCAGCTTACTTTTGTTTGCCAGGGAAACGGACCGAGGTTTTGTCTGGGGGCCTATGGCAGGGAGTGACCGGCTGGCTCCTGAAAAACTACGATAGGCAGGATGGTGACCAGACCCATGGTGGCACCAGTGCCAAGTTGGGCTGGTTTGATAGTACCAAGTGGCTCCTGCAATCTGCCATCAAAAAGTTGGCAGGCGAGTTTTGTTTTCCAGGGAAAAGCGCCGTTGTTTGTGTTTGGGGGCCTGTGGCTGGGAGTGGCCGGCTGGCTCCTTAGAATCCAAAATACGCAGGATGGTTCCCAGACCTGAGGTGGCACCAGTGCCAAGTTGGGCTGGTTTGATTGTAGCAAATGGTTCCTGCAATCTACCATCCAGAAGCGGGGCAGCTTACTTTTGTTTGCCAGGGAAACGGGCCGAGGTATTTGTATGGGGGCCTATGGCTGGGAGTGACCGGCTGGCTCCTGAAAAGCTACGATAGGCAGGATGGTTACCAGACCCATGGTGGCACCAGTGCCAAGTTGGGCTGGTTTGATAGTACCAAGTGGCTCCTGCAATCTGCCATCAAAAAGTTGGCAGGCGAGTTTTGTTTTCCAGGGAAAAGCGCCGTTGTGTGTGTTTTGGGGCCTGTGGGTGGGAGTGGCCAGCTGGCTCCTTAGAATCCACGATACGCAGGATGGTTCCCAGACCCAAGGTGGCACCAGTGCCAAGTCGGGCTGGTTTGTTAGTACCAAGTGGTTCCTGCAATCTGCCATCCAGAAGCGGGGCAGCTGAATTTTGTTTGCCAGAGAAAAAGGCTGTTGTTTGTGTTTCGGGGCCTGTGGCTGGCAGTGGATGGCTGGCTCCTGATAATCCATGATACGCATCATGGTTCCCAGACCCAAGGTGGCACCAGTGCCAAGTCGGGCTGGTTTCATAGTACCCAGTGGCTCCTGCAATCTGCCATCCAGAAGAGGGGCAGTTGAATTTTGTTTTCCAGAGAAAAGGGCCGTGGTTTGTGTTTGGGGCCTATGGCTGAGAGTGACCGGCTGGCTCCTGAAAAGCTACGATAGGCAGGATGGTGACCAGACCGATGGTGGCACCAGTGCCAAGTCGGGCTGGTTTGATAATACTAAATAGCTCCTGCAATCTGCCATCCAGACGCGGGGCAGCGGATTTTTGCTTGCTGGAGAAAAGTTCCGTGGGTTTTTTTTGGGGGTATATGGCTGGACGTTGCCGGCTGACTCCTTAAAAACATCGATACGCAGGATGGTTCCCTGACCCAAGGTGGCATCACTGCCAAGTCGGGCTGTTTTCGTAGTACCAAGTGCGTCCTGCAATTTGCCATCCAGAAGAGGGGCAGTTGAGTTTTGTTTACCAGAGAAAAGGGCCGTGGTTTGTGTTTTGGGGCATATGGCTGAGAGTGGCCGGCTGGCGCCTGAAAATCCACGATAGGCAGGATGGTTCCCAGAGCCAAGGTGGCACCAGTGCCATGTTGGCCTGGTTTGATAGTACAATGTGGCTCCTGCAATCTGCCATCCAGAAGCGGGGCAGCTTACTTTTGTTTGCCAGGGAAACGGGCCGAGGTATTTGTCTGGGGGCCTATGGCTGGGAGTGACCGGCTGGCTCCTGAAAAGCTACGATAGGCAGGATGGTGACCAGACCCATGGTGGCACCAGCGCCAAGTTGGGCTGGTTTGATAGTACCAAGTGGCTCCTGCAATCTGCCATCAAAAAGTTGGCAGGCGAGTTTTGTTTTCCAGGGTAACGCGCCGTTGTTTTTGTTTAGAGGCCTGTGGCTGGGAGTGGCCGGCTGGCTCCTTAGAATCCACGATACGCAGCATGGTATCCAGACCCAAGGTGGCACCAGTGCTAAGTTTTGCTGGTTTGATAGTACCAAGTGGTTCCTGCAATCTGCCATCCAGAAGCAGGGCAGCTTACTTTTGTTTGCCAGGGAAACGGGCCGAGGTTTTTGTCTGGGGGCCTATGGCAGGGAGTGACCGGCTGGCTCCTGAAAAGCTACGATAGGCAGGATGGTGACCAGACCCATGGTGGCACCAGTGCCAAGTTGGGCTGATTTGATAGTACCAAGTGGCTCCTGCAATCTGCCGTCAAAATTTGGCAGGCGAGTTTTTATTTTCCAGGGAAAAGCGCCGTTGTTTGTGTTTGGGGGCCTGTGGCTGGGAGTGGCCGGCTGGCTCCTTAGAATCCACGATACGCAGGATGGTTCCCAGACCCAAGGTGGCACCAGTGCCAAGTCGGGCTAGTATGATGGTGCAAAGTGGCTCCTGCAATCTGCCATCCAGAAGCGGGGCAGCTTACTTTTGTTTGCCAGGGAAACGGTCCGAGCTTTGTGTCAGGGGGCCTATGGCTGGGAGTGACCGGCTGGCTCCTGAAAAGCTACGATAGGCAGGATGGTGACCAGACCCATGCTGGCACCAGTGCCATGTTCGGCTGATTTCATAGTACCAAGTGGCTCCTGCAATCTGCCATCAAAAAGTCGGCAGGCGAGTTTTGTTTTCCAGGGAAAAGCGACGTTGTTTGTGTCTGCGGGCCTGTGGCTGGAGTGACCGGCTGGCTCCTTAGAATCCACGATACGCAGCATGGTTCCCAGACCCAAGGTGGCACCAGTGCCAAGTCGGGCTGGTTTGATAGTACCAAGTGGTTCCTGCAATCTGCCATCAAAAAGTTGGCAGGCGAGTTTTGTTTTCCAGGGAAAAGCGTCGTTGTTTGTGTTTGGGGGCCTGTGGCTGGGAGTGGCCGGCTGGCTCCTTAGAATCCACGATACGCAGGATGGTTCCCAGACCCAAGGTGGCACCAGTCCCAAGTTGGGCTGGTTTGATAGTACCAAGTGGTTCCTGCAATCTGCCATCCAGAAGCGGGGCAGCTTACTTTTGTTTGCCAGGGAAACGGGCCGAGGTTTGTGTCTGGGGGCCTATGGCTGGGAGTGAGCGGCTGGCTCCTGAAAGGCTACGATAGGCAGGATGGTGACCAGACCCATGGTGGCACCAGTGCCAAGTTGGGCTGGTTTGATAGTACCAAGTGGCTCCTGCAATCTGCCATCAAAAAGTTGGCAGGCGAGTTTGTTATCCAGGGAAAAGCGCCGTTGTTTTTGTTTGGGGGCCTGTGGCTGGGAGTGGCCGGATGGCTAATTAGAATCCACGATACGCAGCATGGTTCCCAGACCTGAGGTGGCACCAGTGCCAAGTTGGGCTGGTTTGATACTACCAAGTGCGTCCTGCAATCTGCCATCCAGAAGCGGGGCAGCTTACTTTTGTTTGCCAGGGAAACGGGCCGAGGTTTTGTCTGGGGGCCTATGGCAGGGAGTGACCGGCTGGCTCCTGAAAAACTACGATAGGCAGGATGGTGACCAGACCCATGGTGGCACCAGTGCCAAGTTGGGCTGGTTTGATAGTACCAAGTGGCTCCTGCAATCTGCCATCAAAAAGTTGTCAGGCGAGTTTTGTTTTCCAGGGAAAAGCGCCGTTGTTTGTGTTTGGGGGCCTGTGGCTGGGAGTGGCCGGCTGGCTCCTTAGAATCCAAAATACGCAGGATGGTTCCCAGACCTGAGGTGGCACCAGTGCCAAGTTGGGCTGGTTTGATTGTAGCAAATGGTTCCTGCAATCTACCATCCAGAAGCGGGGCAGCTTACTTTTGTTTGCCAGGGAAACGGGCCGAGCTTTGTGTCTGGGGGCCTATGGCTGGGAGTGACCGGCTGGCTCCTGAAAAGCTACGATAGGCAGGATGGTGACCAGACCCATGGTGGCACCAGTGCCATGTTCGGCTGATTTCATAGTACCAAGTGGCTCCTGCAATCTGCCATCAAAATGTTGGCAGGCGAGTTTTGTTTTCCAGGGAAAAGCGCCGTTGTTTCTGTCTGCGGGCCTGTGGCTGGAGTGGCCGGCTGGCTCCTTAGAATCCACAATACGCAGCATGGTTCCCAGACCCAAGGTGGCACCAGTGCCAAGTTGGGCTGGTTTGATAGTACCAAGTGGTTCCTGCAATCTGCCATCAAAAAGTTGTCAGGCGAGTTTTGTTTTCCAGGGAAAATCGCCGTTGTTTTTGTTTGGGGGCCTGTGGCTGGGAGTGGCCGGCTGGCTCCTTAGGATCCACGATACCCAGGATGGTTCCCAGACCAGAGGTGGCACCAGTACCAAGTCGGGCTGGTTTGATAATAACAAGTGGATCCTGCAATCTGCCATCCAGAAGCGGGGCAGCTTACTTTTGTTTGCCAGGGAAACGGGCCGAGCTTTGTGTCTGGGGGCCTATGGCTGGGAGTGACCGGCTGGCTCCTGAAAAGCTACGATAGGCAGGATGGTGACCAGACCCATGGTGGCACCAGTGCCAAGTTGGGCTGGTTTGATAGTACCAAGTGGCTCCTGCAATCTGCCATCAAAATGTTGGCAGGCGAGTTTTGTTTTCCAGGGAAAAGCGCCGTTGTGTGTGTTTTGGGGCCTGTGGGTGGGAGTGGCCAGCTGGCTCCTTAGAATCCACGATACGCAGGATGGTTCCCAGACCCAAGGTGGCACCAGTGCCAAGTCGGGCTGGTTTGTTAGTACCAAGTGGTTCCTGCAATCTGCCATCCAGAAGCGGGGCAGCTGAATTTTGTTTGCCAGAGAAAAAGGCTGTTGTTTGTGTTTCGGGGCCTGTGGCTGGCAGTGGATGGCTGGCTCCTGAAAATTCATGATACGCAGCATGGTTCCCAGACCCAAGGTGGCACCAGTGCCAAGTCGGGCTGGTTTCATAGTACCCAGTGGCTCCTGCAATCTGCCATCCAGAAGAGGGGCAGTTGAATTTTGTTTTCCAGAGAAAAGGGCCGTGGTTTGTGTTTGGGGCCTATGGCTGAGAGTGACCGGCTGGCTCCTGAAAAGCTACGATAGGCAGGATTGTGACCAGACCGATGGTGGCACCAGTGCCAAGTCGGGCTGGTTTGATAATACTAAATAGCTCCTGCAATCTGCCATCCAGACGCGGGGCAGCGGATTTTTGCTTGCTGGAGAAAAGTTCCGTGGGTTTTTTTTGGGGGTATATGGCTGGACGTTGCCGGCTGACTCCTTAAAAACATCGATACGCAGGATGGTTCCCTGACCCAAGGTGGCATCACTGCCAAGTCGGGCTGTTTTCGTAGTACAAAGTGGCTCCTGCAATTTGCCATCCAGAAGAGGGGCAGTTGAGTTTTGTTTACCAGAGAAAAGGGCCGTGGTTTGTGTTTGGGGCATATGGCTGAGAGTGGCCGGCTGGCGCCTGAAAATCCACGATAGGCAGGATGGTTCCCAGAGCCAAGGTGGCACCAGTGCCATGTTGGCCTGGTTTGATAGTACCATGTGGCTCCTGCAATCTGCCATCCAGAAGCGGGGCAGCTTACTTTTGTTTGCCAGGGAAACGGGCCGAGGTATTTGTCTGGGGGCCTATGGCTGGGAGTGACCGGCTGGCTCCTGAAAAGCTACGATAGGCAGGATGGTGACCAGACCCATGGTGGCACCAGCGCCAAGTTGGGCTGGTTTGATAGTACCAAGTGGCTCCTGCAATCTGCCATCAAAAAGTTGGCAGGCGAGTTTTGTTTTCCAGGGTAACGCGCCGTTGTTTTTGTTTAGAGGCCTGTGGCTGGGAGTGTCCGCCTGTCCTCTTAGAATCTACGTTACGCAGCATGGTTCCCAGAGCCAAGGTGGCACCAGTGCCAAGTTGGGCTGGTTTGATAGTAGCAAGTGGTTCCTGCAATCTGCCATCCAGAAGAGGGGCAGCTTACTTTTGTTTGCCAGGGAAACGGGCCGAGGTATTTCTCTGGGGGCCTATGGCAGGGAGTGACCGGCCGGCTCCTGAAAAGCTAAGATAGGCAGGATGTTTACCAGACCCATGATGGCACCAGTGCCAAGTTGGGCTAATTTGATACTACCAAGTGGCTCCTGCAATCTGCCATCCAGAATCGGGGGTGCTTACTTTTGTTTTCCAGGGAAACGGGCCGAGGTTTGTGTCTAAGGGTTTATGGCTGGGAGTGACCGGCTGGCTCCTGAAAAGCTACGATAGGCAGGATGGTGACCAGACCCATGGTGGCACCAGTGCCAAGTTGGGCTGGTTTGATAGTACCAAGTGGCTCCTGCAATCTGCCATCAAAATGTTGGCAGGCGAGTTTTGTTTTCCAGGGAAAAGCGCCGTTGTTTGTGTTTGGGCGCCTGTGGCTGGGAGTGGCCGCCTGGCGCCTTAGAATCTACGTTACGCAGCATGGTTCCCAGACCCAAAGTGGCACCAGTGTCAAGTCGGGCTGTTTTGACACTACCAAGTGGCTCCTGCAATCTGCCATCCAGAATCGGGGCAGCTTAATTTTGTTTGCCAGGGAAACGGTGCGAGGTTTGTGATGGGGGCCTATGGCTGGGAGTGACCGGCTGGCTCCTGAAATGGTACAATTGGCAGGATGGTCCCCAGACCCATAGTGGCACCAGTGCCTAGTTGGGATGATTTGATAGTGCCAAGTGGCTCCTGCAATCTGCCATCAAAAAGCTGGCAGGCGAGTTCTGTTTTCCAGGGAAAAGCGCCGTTGTTTGTATTTGGGGGCCTGTGGCTGGGAGTGGCCGCCTGGCGCCTTAGAATCTACGTTACGCAGCATGGTTCCCAGACCCAAAGTGGCACCAGTGTCAAGTTGGGCTGGTTTGATAGTACCAAGTGGCTCCTGCAATCTGCCATCCAGAAGCGGGGTAGCTTACTTTTGTTTGCCAGGGAAACGGGCAGAGCTTTCTGTCTGGGGGCCTATGGTTGGGAGTAACCGGCTGGCTCCTGAAAAGCTACGATAGGCAGGATGGTTCCCAGATCCAAGATGGCACCAGTGCCAAGTCGGGGTGGTTTGATGGTGCAACGTGGCTCCTGCAATCTGCCATCCTGACGCGGGGCAGCGGATTTTTGTTTCCAAGAGAAATGGTCCGTGGTTTGTTTTTGGGGCTATATGGCTGGGCGTGGCCTGCTGGCTCCTTAAAAAGCTACGATAGGCAGGATGGTTCCCTGACCCAAGGTGGCAGCAGTGCCAAGTCGGGCGATTTTCGTAGTACAAAGTGCGTCCTAAAATTTGCCATCCAGAAGAGGGGCAGTTGAGTTTTGTTTACCAGAGAAAAGGGCCGTGGTTTGTTTTTGGGGGCATATGGCTGATAGTGGCCGTCTGGCGCCTGAAAATCCACGATAGGCAGGATGGTTCCCAGACCAGAGGTGGCACCAGTGCCAAGTTGGGCTGGTTTGATGGTACCAACTGGCTCCTGCAATCTGCCATCTAAAAGTTGTCAGGCGAGTTTTGTTTTCCAGGGAAAAGCGCCGTTGATTTTGTTTGGAGGCCTGTGGCTGGCAGTGGCTGCCTGTCGTCTTAGAATCCGGGTTACGCAGCATGGTTCCCAGAGCCAAGGTGGCACCAGTGCCAAGTTGGGCTGGTTTGATGGTGCAAAGTGGCTCCTGCAATCTGCCATCCAGAAGTGCGGTAGCTTACTTTTGTGTGCCAGGGAAACAGGCCGAGGTTTGTGTCTGGGGGCCTATGGCTGGGAGTGACCGGCTGGCTCCTGAAAAGCTACGATAGGCAGGATGGTGACCAGACCCATGGTGGCACCAGTGCCAAGTTGGGCTGGTTTGATAGTACCAAGTGGCTCCTGCAATCTGCCATCAAAAAGTTGGCAGGCGAGTTTTGTTTTCCAGGGAAAAGCGCCATTGTGTGTGTTTTGGGGCCTGTGGCTGGGAGTGGCCAGCTGGCTCCTTAGAATCCACGATACGCAGGATGGTTCCCAGACCCAAGGTGGCACCAGTGCCAAGTCGGGCTGGTTTGTTAGTACCAAGTGGTTCCTGCAATCTGCCATCCAGAAGCGGGGCAGCTGAATTTTGTTTGCCAGAGAAAAAGGCTGTTGTTTGTGTTTCGGGGCCTGTGGCTGGCAGTGGACGGCTGGCTCATGAAAATCCATGATACGCAGCATGGTTCCCAGACCCAAGGTGGCACCAGTGCCAAGTAGGGCTGGTTTCATAGTACCCAGTGGCTCCTGCAATCTGCCATCCAGAAGAGGGGCAGTTGAGTTTTGTTTTCCAGAGAAAAGGGCCGTGGTTTGTGTTTGGGGCCTATGGCTGAGAGTGACCGGCTGGCTCCTGAAAAGCTACGATAGGCAGGATGGTGACCAGACCCATGGTGGCACCAGTGCCAAGTCGGGCTGGTTTGATAATACTAAATAGCTCCTGCAATCTGCCATCCAGACGCGGGGCAGCGGATTTTTGCTTGCTGGAGAAAAGTTCCGTGGGTTTTTTTTGGGGGTATATGGCTGGACGTTGCCGGCTGACTCCTTAAAAACATCGATACGCAGGATGGTTCCCTGACCCAAGGTGGCATCACTGCCAAGTCGGGCTGTTTTCGTAGTACCAAGTGCGTCCTGCAATTTGCCATCCAGAAGAGGGCAGTTGAGTTTTGTTTACCAGAGAAAAGAGCCGTGGTTTGTGTTTTGGGGCATATGGCTGAGAGTGGCCGGCTGGCGCCTGAAAATCCACGATAGGCAGGATGGTTCCCAGAGCCAAGGTGGCACCAGTGCCATGTTGGCCTGGTTTGATAGTACCATGTGGCTCCTGCAATCTGCCATCCAGAAGCGGGGCAGCTTACATTTGTTTGCCAGGGAAACGGGCCGAGGTATTTGTCTGGGGGCCTATGGCTGGGAGTGACCGCCTGGCTCCTGAAAAGCTACGATAGGCAGGATGGTGACCAGACCCATGGTGGCACCAGTGCCAAGTTGGGCTGGTTTGATAGTACCAAGTGGCTCCTGCAATCTGCCATCCAGAAGCGGGGTAGCTTACTTTTGTTTGCCAGGGAAACGGGCAGAGCTTTCTGTCTGGGGGCCTATGGTTGGGAGTAACCGGCTGGCTCCTGAAAAGCTACGATAGGCAGGATGGTTCCCAGATCCAAGATGGCACCAGTGCCAAGTCGGGGTGGTTTGATGGTGCAAAGTGGCTCCTGCAATCTGCCATCCTGACGCGGGGCAGCGGATTTTTGTTTCCAAGAGAAATGGTCCGTGGTTTGTTTTTGGGGCTATATGGCTGGGCGTGGCCTGCTGGCTCCTTAAAAAGCTACGATAGGCAGGATGGTTCCCTGACCCAAGGTAGCACCAGTGCCAAGTCGGGCGGTATTCGTAGTACAAAGTGCGTCCTAAAATTTGCCATCCAGAAGAGGGGCAGTTGAGTTTTGTTTACCAGAGAAAAGGGCCGTGGTTTGTTTTTGGGGGCATATGGCTGATAGTGGCCGTCTGGCCCCTGAAAATCCACGATAGGCAGGATGGTTCCCAGACCAGAGGTGGCACCAGTGCCAAGTCGGGCTGGTTTGATAGTACTAAATAGCACCTGCAATCTGCCATGCAGAAGCGGGGCAGCTTACTTTTGTTTGCCAGGGAAACGGGCCGAGGTTTGTGTCTGGGGGCCTATGGCTGGGAGTGACCGGCTGGCTCCTGAAAAGCTACGATAGGCAGGATGGTTACCAGACCCATGGTGGCACCAGTGCCAAGTTGGGCTGGTTTGATAGTACCAAGTGGCTCCTGCAATCTGCCATCAAAAAGTTGGCAGGCCAGTTTTGTTTTCCAGGGAAAAGCGCCGTTGTTTGTGTTTGGGGGACTGTGGGTGGGAGTGGCCGGCTGGCTCCTTAGAACACACGATACGCAGGATGGTTCCCAGACCCAAGGTGGCACCAGTGCCACGTCGGGCTGGTTTGATGGTGAAAAGTGGCTCCTGCAATCTGCCATCCTGAAGCGGGGTAGCTTACATTTGTGTGCCAGGGAAACGGGCCGAGGTTTATGACTGGGGGCCTAGGGCTAGAAGTGACCGGCTGGCTCCTGAAAAGCAACAATAGGCAGGATGGTTCCCAGACCCAAGGTGGCACCAGTGCCAAGTTGGGCTGGTTTGATGGTACCAACTGGCTCCTGCAATCTGCCATCTAAAAGTTGTCAGGCGAGTTTTGTTTTCCAGGGAAAAGCGCCGTTGATTTTGTTTGGAGGCCTGTGGCTGGCAGTGGCTGCCTGTCGTCTTAGAATCCGGGTTACGCAGCATGGTTCCCAGAGCCAAGGGGGCACCAGTGTCAAGTTGGGCTGGTTTGATAGTACCAAGTGGCTCCTGCAATCTGCCATCCAGAAGCGGGGCAGCTTACTTTTGTTTGCCAGGGAAACGGGCTGAGGTATTTGTCTGGGGACCTATGGCTGGGAGTGACCGGCTGGCTCCTGAAAAGCTACGATAGGCAGGATGGTTCCCAGACCCAAGGTGGCACCAGTGCCAAGTCGGGCGGTTTTCGTAGTAAAAAGTGCGTCCTAAAATTTGCCATCCAGAAGAGGGGCAGTTGAGTTTTGTTTACCAGAGAAAAGCCCGTGGTTTGTTTTTGGGGGCATATGGCTGATAGTGGCCGTCTGGCCCCTGAAAATCCACGATAGGCAGGATGGTTCCCAGACCAGAGGTGGCACCAGTGCCAAGTCGGGCTGGTTTGATAGTACTAAATAGCACCTGCAATCTGCCATCAAAAAGTTGGCAGGTCAGTTTTGTTTTCCAGGGAAAAGCGCCGTTGTTTGTGTTTGGGGGACTGTGGCTGGGAGTGGCCGGCTGGCTCCTTAGAACACAGGATACGCAGGATGGTTCCCAGACCCAAGGTGGCACCAGTGCCAAGTCGGGCTGGTTTGATAGCACCAAGTGGCTCCTGCAATCTGCCATCCAGAAGCGGGGCAGCTTACTTTTGTTTTCCAGGGAAACGGACCGAGGTTTTTTTCTGGGGGCCTATGGCTGGGAGTGACCGGCTGGCTCCTGAAAAGCTACGATAGGCAGGATGGTGACCAGACCCATGGTGGCACCAGTGCCAAGTTGGGCTGGTTTGATAGTACCAAGTGGCTCCTGCAATCTGCCATCAAAAAGTTGGCAGGCGAGTTTTGTTTTCCAGGGAAAAGCGCTGTTGTGTGTATTTTGGGGCCTGTGGCTGGGAGTGGCCAGCTGGCTCCTTAGAATCCACGATACGCAGGATGGTTCCCAGACCCAAGGTGGCACCAGTGCCAAGTCGGGCTGGTTTGTTAGTACCAAGTGGTTCCTGCAATCTGCCATCCAGAAGCGGGGCAGCTGAATTTTGTTTGCCAGAGAAAAAGGCTGTTGTTTGTGTTTCGGGGCCTGTGGCTGGCAGTGGACGGCTGGCTCCTGAAAATCCATGATACGCAGCATGGTTCCCAGACCCAAGGTGGCACCAGTGCCAAGTAGGGCTGGTTTCATAGTACCCAGTGGCTCCTGCAATCTGCCATCCAGAAGAGGGGCAGTTGAGTTTTGTTTTCCAGAGAAAAGGGCCGTGGTTTGTGTTTGGGGCCTATGGCTGAGAGTGACCGGCTGGCCCCTGAAAATCCACGATAGGAAGGATGGTTCCCAGATCCAAGGTGGCAGCAGTGCCATGTTGTGCTGGTGTGATAGTCCCAAGTGGCTCCTGCAATCTGCCATCCAGAAGTGGGGCAGCTGAATTTTGTTTGCCAGAGAAAAAGGCTGTGGTTTTTGTTTGGGGGCCTATGGCTGGGAGTGGCCGGCTGGCTCCTGAAAATCCATGATACGCAGCATGGTTCCCAGACCCAAGGTGGCACCAGTGCCAAGTGGGGCTGGTTTCACAGTGTCAAGTGCCTCCTGCAATCTCCCATCCAGAAGCGGGGCAGCTGAGTTTTGTTTGCCTGTGAAACGGGCCGTTGTTTTTGATTGGGGTCTGTGGCCGAGAATGTTCAGCTGGCTCCTGACAATCCACAATACGCAGGATGGTTCCCAGACCCAAGGTGGCACCAGTGCCAAGTCTTGCTGGTTTGATAGTACCAAGTGGCTCCTGCAATCTGCCATCCAGAAGCGGTGCAGCTGAGTTTTGTTTGCCAGAGGAAAGGGCCGTGGGTTGTGTTTGGGGGCATATGGCTGGGAGTGGCCGGCTGTCTCATTAAAAAGATCGATACGCAGGATGGTTCCCAGACCGAAGGTGGCACCAGTGCCAAGTCGGGCTGTTTTTATAGTACCAAGTGCGTCCTGCAATTTGCCATCCAGAAGAGGGGCAGTTGAGTTTTGTTTGCCAGAGAAAAGCGCCGTTGTTTGTGTTTGGGGGCTTGTGGCTGGGAGTGGCCGGCTGGCTCCTTAGAACACAGGATACGCAGGATGGTTCCCAGACCCAAGGTGGCACCATTGCCAAGTCGGGCTGGTTTGATGGTGCAAAGTGGCTCCTGCAATCTGCCATCCAGAAGCGGGGCAGCTGATTTTTGTTTGCCAGAGAAAAATTCCGTGGATTGTTTTTGGGGGCATATTGCTGGGAGTGGCCGGCTGGCTCCTTAAAATGCTCGATACGCATGATGGTTCCCAGGCCCAAGGTGTCACCACTACCAAGTCGGCCTGCGGTTTTAGTATCAAGTTCATCCTGCAATTTGCCATCCAGAAGAGGGGCAGTTGAGTTTTGTTTGCCAGAGAAACGGGCCGAGGTTTCTGTTTGGGGACATATGGCTGAGAGTGGCCGGCTGGCCCCTGAAAATCCACGATACACAACATGGTTCCCAGATCCAAGGTGGCACCAGTGCCAAGTTGGGCTGGTTTGATAGTCCCAAGTGTCTCCTGCAATCTGCCATCCAGAAGCGGGGCAGCTTACTTTTGTTTGCCAGAGAAATAGGCCTAGGTTTTTGTTTGGGGGCCTGTGGCTAGGAGTGGCCTGCTGGCTCCTAAGAATCCACGATACGCAGGATGTTTACCAGACCCATGGTGGCACCAGTGCCAAGTTGGGCTGGTTTGATAGTACCAAGTGGCTCCTGCAAACTCCATCAAAAAGTTGGCAGGCGTGTTTTCTTTTCCAGAGAACAGCGCCGTTGATTTTGTTTGGGGGCCTGTGGCTGGGAGTGGCCGGCTGGCTCCTTAGAATCCACGATACGCAGGATGGTTCCCAGACCCAAGGTGACACCAGTGCCAAGTCGGGCTGGTTTGATTACACCAAGTGGCTCCTGCAATCTGCCATCCATAAGTGAGGCAGCTAAGTTTTGTTTGCCAGAAAAAAGGGCCGTGGTTTTTGTTGGGGGCCTGTGGCTGGGAGTAGCCGGCTGGCTCCTTAAAATCCACGATAGGCAGGATGGTTCCCAGACCCAAGGTGGTACCAGTGCCAAGTCGGGCTGGTTTGATAGTACCAAGTGGCTCCTGCAATCTGCCATCCAGAAGCGGGGCAGCTTACTTTTGTTTGCCAGGGAAACGGGCCGAGCTTTGTGTCTCGGGGCCTATGGCAGGGAGTGACCGGCTGGCTCCTGAAAAGCTACGATAGGCAGGATGGTGACCAGACCCATGGTGGCACCAGTGGCAAGTTGGGCTGGTTTGATAGTACCAAGTGGCTCCTGCAATCTGCCATCAAAAAGTTGGCAGGCGAGGTTGTTTTCCAGGGAAAAGCGCCGTTGTGTGTGTTTTGGGGCCTGTGGCTGGGCCTGGACAGCTGGCTCCTTAGAATCCACGATACGCAGGATGGTTCCCAGACCCAAGGTGGCACCAGTGCCAAGTCGGGCTGGTTTGATAGCACCAAGTGGCTCCTGCAATCTGCCATCCAGAAGCGGGGCAGCTTACTTTTGTTTTCCAGGTAAACGGACCGAGGTTTTTGTCTGGGGGCCTATGGCTGGGAGTGACCGGCTGGCTCCTGAAAAGCTACGATAGGCAGGATGGTGACCAGACCCATGGTGGCACCAGTGCCAAGTTGGGCTGGTTTGATAGTACCAAGTGGCTCCTGCAATCTGCCATCAAAAAGTTGGCAGGCAAGTTTTGTTTTCCAGGGAAAAGCGCCGTTGTGTGTATTTTGGGGCCTGTGGCTGGGAGTGGCCAGCTGGCTCCTTAGAATCCACGATACGCAGGATGGTTCCCAGACCCAAGGTGGCACCAGTGCCAAGTCGGGCTGGTTTGTTAGTACCAAGTGGTTCCTGCAATCTGCCATCCAGAAGCGGGGCAGCTGAATTTTGTTTGCCAGAGAAAAAGGCTGTTGTTTGTGTTTCGGGGCCTGTGGCTGGCAGTGGACGGCTGGCTCCTGAAAATCCATGATACGCAGCATGGTTCCCAGACCCAAGGTGGCACCAGTACCAAGTAGGGCTGGTTTCATAGTACCCAGTGGCTCCTGCAATCTGCCATCCAGAAGAGGGGCAGTTGAGTTTTGTTTTCCAGAGAAAAGGGCCGTGGTTTGTGTTTGGGGCCTATGGCTGAGAGTGACCGGCTGGCCCCTGAAAATCCACGATAGGAAGGATGATTCCCAGATCCAAGGTGGCACCAGTGCCATGTTGTGCTGGTGTGATAGTCCCAAGTGGCTCCTGCAATCTGCCATCCAGAAGCGGGGCAGCTGAATTTTGTTTGCCAGAGAAAAAGGCTGTGGTTTTTGTTTGGGGGCCTATGGCTGGGAGTGTCCAGCTGGCTCCTGACAATCCACAATACGCAGGATGGTTCCCAGACCCAAGGTGGCACCAGTGCCAAGTCGTGCTGGTTTGATAGTACCAAGTGCGTCCTGCAATTTGCCATCCAGAAGAGGGGCAGTTGAGTTTTGTTTGCCAGAGAAAAGCGCCGTTGTTTGTGTTTGGGGGCTTGTGGCTGGGAGTGGCCGACTGGCGCCTTAGAATCTGCGATACGCAGCATGGTTCCCAGACCCAAGGTGGCACCAGTGCCAAGTCGGGCTGGTTTGATAGTACCAAGTGGCTCCTGCAATCTGCCATCCAGAAGCGGGGCAGCTTACTTTTGTTTGCCAGGGAAACGGGCCGAGGTTTGTGACTGGGGGCCTATGGCTGGGAGTGACCGGCTGGCTCCTGGAAAGCTACAATAGGCAGGATGCTTACCAGACCCATGGTGGCACCAGTGCCAAGTTGGGCTGGTTTGATAGTACCAAGTTGCTCCTGCAATCTGCCATCAAAAGTTGGCAGGCGAGTTTTGTTTTCCAGGGAAAAGCGCCGTTGTTTGTATTTGGGGGCCTGTGGCTGGGAGTGGCCGGCTGGCTCCTTAGAATCCACGATACGCAGGATGGTTCCCAGACCCAAGGTGGCACCAGTGCCAAGTCGGGCTGGTTTGATACTACCAAGTGGTTCCTGCAATCTGCCATCCAGAAGCGGGGCAGCTTACTTTTGTTTGCCAGGGAAACGGGCCGTGGGTTTTGTTTGGGGGCATATAGCTGAGAGTGGCCGGCTGGCCCCTGAAAATCCACGCTAGGCAGCATGGTTCCAGGATGCAAGGTGGCACCAGTGCCAAGTCGGGCTGGTTTGATGGGTCAAAGTGGCTCCTGCAATCTGCCATCCAGAAGCGGGGCAGCTGATTTTTGTTTGCCAGAGAAACGGGCCGAGGTTTCTGTTTGGGGGCATATGGCTGAGAGTGGCCGGCTGGCCCCTGAAAATCCACGATACACAACATGGTTCCCAGATCCAAGGTGGCACCAGTGCCAAGTTGGGCTGGTTTGATAGTCCCAAGTGTCTCCTGCAATCTGCCATCCAGAAGCGGGGCAGCTTACTTTTGTTTACCAGAGAAATAGGCCTAGGTTTTTGTTTGGGGGCCTGTGGCTAGGAGTGGCCGGCTGGCTCCTAAGAATCCACGATACGCAGGATGTTTACCAGACCCATGGTGGCACCAGTGCCAAGTTGGGCTGGTTTGATAGTACCAAGTGGCTCCTGCAAACTCCATCAAAAAGTTGGCAGGCGTGTTTTGTTTTCCAGGGAACAGCGCCGTTGATTTTGTTTGGGGGCCTGTGGCTGGGAGTGGCCGGCTGGCTCCTTAGAATCCACGATACGCAGGATTGTTCCCAGACCAAGGTGGCACCAGTGCCAAGTCGGGCTGGTTTGATTACACCAAGTGACTCCTGCAATCTGCCATCCAGAAGTGAGGCAGCTAAGTTTTGTTTGCGAGAAAAAAGGGCCGTGGTTTTTGTTGGGGGCCTGTGGCTTGGAGTAGCCGGCTGGCTCCTTAAAATCCACGATAGGCAGGATGGTTCCCAGACCCAAGGTGGCACCAGTGCCAAGTCGGGCTGGTTTGATAGTACCAAGTGGCTCCTGCAATCTGCCATCAAAAAGTTGGCAGGCGAGTTTTGTTTGCCAGAGAAAAAGGCTGTGGTTTTTGTTTGGGGGCCTGTGGCTGGCAGTGGCCGGCTGGCTCCTGAAAATCCACGATACGCAGCATGGTTCCCAGACCCAAGGTGGCACCAGTACAAAGTGGGGCTCTTTTGACAGTGTCAAGTGCCTCCTGCAATCTCCCATCCAGAAGCGGGGCAGCTGAGTTTTTTTTGCCAGGGAAACGGACCTTTGTTTTTGATTGGGGTCTGTGGCCGAGAGTGGTCGGCTGTCTCCTGACAATCCACAATACGCAGGATGGTTCCCAGACCAAAGGTGGCACCAGTGCCAAGTCGGGCTGGTTTGATAGTACCAAGTGGCTCCTGCACTCTGCCATCCAGAAGCGGGGCAGCTGAGTTTTGTTTGCCAGAGAAAAGGGCCGTGGGTTGTGTTTGGGGGCATATGGCTGGGAGTGGCCACCTGGCTCCTTAAAATGCACGAAACGCCGCATGGTAACCAGACGCAAGGTGGCACCAGTGCCAATCGGGCTGTTTTTGTAGTACCCTGTGGCTCCTGCAATTTGCCATCCAGAACCGGGGCAGCTAAATTTTGTTTGCTAGAGAAAAGGGCTGTGGTTTGTGTTTGGGGGCCTATGGCCGAGAGTGGTAGGCTGGCCCCTGAAAATCAACGATAGGCAGGATGGTTCCCAGATACAAGGTGGCACCAGTGCCAAGTAAGGCTGGTTGTATGGTTCAAAGTGACTCCTGCTATCTGCCATCCAGAAGTGGGGCAGCTGATTTTTGTTTGCCAGAGAAAAGGTCCGTGGTTTGTGTTTGGGGGCATATGGCTGAGAGTGGCCGGCTGGCCCCTGAAAATCCACGATACACAGGATGGTTCCCAGATCCAAGGTGGCACCTGTGCCAAGTCGGGCTGATTTGATAGTACTAAGTAGCTCCTGCAATCTGCCATCCAGAAGCAGGGCAGCTTACTTTTGTTTGCCAGGGAAACGGGCCGAGGTTTCTGTTTGGGGGCCTATGGCTGGGAGTGACCGGCTGGCTCCTGAAAAGCTACAATAGGCAGGATGGTTCCCAGAGCCAAGGTGGCACCAGTGCCAAGTTGGGCTGGTTTGATAGTACCAAGTGGCTCCTGCAATCTGCCATCCAGAAGCAGGGCAGCTGAGTTTTGTTTGCCAGAGAAAAGGGCTTGGTTTGTGTTTGGGGGCATATGGCTGTGTGTGGCCAGCTGGCTCCTTAAAATGCACGATATGCAACATGGCTCCCAGACCCATAGTGGCACCAGTGCCAAGTCGGGGTGGTTTGATAGTACCAAGTGGCTCCTGCAATCTTCCATGATCACGTGGAGAAATACTTTCTGGTTTCAGCCATATGCTCTTTCTTCTCTCCCTCAACTTCTCTATCACCTCTCATCTGGTTCACATGCGCTGTCTTCAAGGTCCACAGGCTACTTTTCACAGAATCTTCTGGCCTGATGAAGTAAGAATGATGAATAGAACAGAGCTGGGATCTATTTTCCAGTTTGGATAAAATGCATTCTGCACACAAATCCAAGGAGAACGTGCTGCCCCAATGCCCAGAAAATCTTTCACTCCTGCTAGTGTTCTACGTCAACCGCAACTTAGTCTGAAAGAAAAGCTTTTTCTCTGAGAGCATCTGAGAGGTTTGCATGAAGCACTGATATCTGACATATGCAATTTTGAATAGGAGAGGAAAAAGAAAATGGCAAGGAGTTTTTAATTTTAGTGGTTTCAATTTTAATTTCCGTGCACTTTTTCAAAACTTGTCAGCTCAAATGCCCATCAACATCTTTTAGTCATCTGTAAGTCAGTATTCATATAAAATGTGCTTCAAATCCAAAGAATTTCAAATGTGCACTCCAAGCTTCTATGCCTAGATTTATGATTTCCTACACATATTAGATGAAAGGAAGGCCTTTTTTACTGTGGGAGTGCTGGAACACTGGAACAGGTTGCCCAGAGAAGTTGTGGGTGTCCCATCCCTGAAAGTATTCAAGGTCACCTTGGACGGGGCTTGGAGCAGCAACAAAGGAGAAGCTTGATGGTAGAGAAACAAAGTTGGACTATAGAAGAAACTCGGATTGAAGTATAGGATCAAGTTTTCTCTCAGCTCTTGGGGTAAATTCAAAGTTGTACAAAATGACATTTATCTGTGCTATTCACTACTGTAACAGAAAGTTTCATGAAAACTGTACAGAAGATAGTAAATTTTAAAAGAGATAAGAATTACAGCATAAAATCCATGGGATAGGTTACAACATGAGACACTCTCTAAGAGAAAATCTCTTTGTTTCAGCACTTCATCGGGGTAAGATTTCATGAAGTGCCAAAGAAGGCGGCAAAATATCATTCGGGTCCATTATTTACTGGAATTCAGCCTGGCCATTAGTAGGAACTGCCTTTGAACATATCATGTAGATATACCACACACACTTTCCCTTCACTGAAAAATTACTGTTTACAACAAATAAGCAATTGACGATCAAAATTGATTGAAAGCATCTTAAACATGTCAAGTATTTCATTGTAGATGATCTGTGATCCAAATGCTTCTTCCACCTTCGAGAGGGACAGAAGAATTCTTCCATATCATGATGGTTTAAAATTGTATCAACCAATGTTTTCTGCTGAAAAGATATCATCTATTTTTTTCTATTTTTGGAAGAAAATATTCCTAGACATACAACAGGTGAGAACTAAGTAATTTTAAAGAAACAAATGAAATGAAAATATTCTGTAAATAGAATGAAATGAAAAGCTGTGTTTTAAATAGGAGCTAAATATTAAACAGAATTTTTGTACCAGGCATTTGAATTACTGCACCAGCTCTTTTGCCCATCAAGAGAGGCATTTAGCATTTCAGTCTTTTCCAAGGTGTTCATGATCTGCTATGCTGATCTCTGTGTGTGCCTAGGTGTGTGTGGAGGGGGGGGCATATGAAGGGGAGTGTGTATGTTTGCTTTACAATTGTTGTGGCAGATTCATGCCTCAGCTCCACATTTTGTTTTAAAAAGGTCACACCGAGTGGATATGAAGTTTACTATCAACAAGAGATCGATTCCCAAATCATCCATTTGACTCTCCCTTATAAATCATGTGCTTTGTTGCATATTTTATCAAATATACTTTCAAGCCAGATGGAGGAAGGAGGATGTGGGAATCCCTCCACCATCTTGCAACTTTTATGTAAGTAGGTTTTCAAGAAAATCATCATTTCTCTTTTAAATATGTCTGGAACAGGCATGATGGTAGTGTCAACCTGTTGGAGTTTTTGTTGCTGGAAGAAGTTGTACAAAAGGATTGGTTTTTACATTGACCAGTTACTGAATCAAGCGCAGGAATACATTGGAAATTTAGCTGGGGGTTCCTTTTCCCAGCAGACTACTTCTAGAACGAGCTTGTACACTGAAGCTGACTCTTTTGCTCTCTTTTTGTTTCTTTCCTATTTTCTTGGCTTCTTTGCCACTATCTAGACAATTTTGGAACTTTGTTCCCAACTAAAATGGTTTCAATAGTCTGATTGTGATCATACATTTTTACAAGGAATTTTTAAAATCTTTCCTCGAGTCCAGAAAGTCAAGGACTTAGATCTTTTTCTTCCCTTATCAATATTGCCATGAAATTGATAAATAAAGACCAACTCTTTATTTTTGTTTTTAACCCACGTAGATAATTCCCATCCATTAATCCATTTTGTGGACCAATAGCTGCCATTCTGATGGAAGCTGTCACTTCTTAACAATAGGCATTCTGTGACTATGTTGACTGCACTTTGGGTGAAGATCCTAACTGGTCTTAGATATACATAGGGAGAAATTTGCTCAGCCAGTGTCAGTCTTAAGCATGCGTATCAGAAGATCTTTCTAGAGCTGGGAATTTTCCCATGAAAGGGATTCAGTTAGGGAAGAGACACTTGTGCCAGAGTTTTACATTCTTCTTGAACACTGCTTAAGGAACTTAGATGCCATGTCCATTTGGATCTCTGTCTGCACAGAACTTTGTCATGCCAGCGCTTTGAAATGCATCTTGAAGAGAATTCACTAGCACAGAATGAAAGAGAGTGGAAGGGGTTGGTGGGGCTAACCAGGCCCAACCCCCCTGCCTAAACCAGGATACCTAGAGCCTCTTGCCCAGGATTCTATCTGGGTGTACTTTTAATGTCTTCGAAGATCCAGGCTCCACAATCTTTCTGGGCAGTCTGTGCCGTGGTTCAGTCACCCTGACAGTAAAGAAACATTTACTGATGTTCAAAGGCAATCTCCTGTATTTCAGTGTGTGCCCACTGCCTCTTGTCTTTTCCCTCAGCATCACTGAAAAGACACTGATTCCCTCCCCTTTGCACTATTGCTTCCATATGTATGTGTGATGCCATGTAGAGGTATGTCAAAAACCTCCCTGAAGCCCAGGCAGATAATATTCCCTTCATCTACCAGTCAAGTTGATTCATCAGAGGAGTTTAAAGTGATGTTCAGCATGAAATTCCCCTGAAAAATCATGCTAACTACATTATTTGGTCATCTGTCATGTGCCTGGCAAGGATTTCCAGGAAGAGCTGCTTCATCAACTTCCTGGGGATAAAAAAGAGGCTGGCTGGTTTGTACTATGGCGAGTCCTCTTAATTGCCTTTTTTGAAGATGGGTGTCATTTGCTAACATCCACTCTTTTGCTCCTCTTCTCATCTACACCTCAGCAAAAAGCTTTTCCACTATGTCTGGCTAGGAAAAACTGTGCCAGCACAGAAAACATCTCCCATCGTGTTCTAGAAGTTGCACGGATGTCTGCCAAGTGTTTGGCAGGAAGAAGAGAAAAGTTGTCCAAAACAGCTTCCAATCGAATGTTCCTGTGATTGGAAAAGTCAGGAGAGTGCAAAGGTACTGTTTTCTATCAGTTGGCAAGGTGCGCACACAATCCCAGTGTTGTACAGCTTGCTTCTTCACCTTCCCGAAGCTGCCGCTCTCGCCGGCTGCCGGAGCCCAAGAAGCGGCTTCTTCGCGCAAAGACGATTGTGCCGCTCACAGTGCTCTCCTTAGCGCGGCTTCTGCCGAAAGACGCCCGGCAGCGGCTCTTACCTCCGGAGAGCATCCTACCTTCGTCTTTAGCTCCTCTTCTCATCTACACCTCGGCAAAACGCTTTTCCACTATGTCTGGCTAGGAAAAACTGTGCCAGCACAGAAAACATCTCCCATCGTGTTCTAGAAGTTGCACGGATGTCTGCCAAGTGTTTGGCAGGAAGAAAAGAAAAGTTGTCCAAAACAGCTTCCAATCGAATGTTCCTGTGATTGGAAAAGTCAGGAGAGTGCAAAGGTACTGTTTTCTATCAGTTGGCAAGGTGCGCACACAATCCCAGTGTTGTACAGCTTGCTTCTTCACCTTCCCGAAGCTGCCGCTCTCGCCGGCTCCCGGAACCGAAGAAGCGGCTTCTTCGCGCAAAGACGATTGTGCTGCTCACAGGGCTCTCCTTAGCGCGGCTTCTGCCGAAAGACGCCCGGCAGCGGCTCTTACCTCCGGAGAGCATCCTACCTTCGTCTTTCGCGTCTTTTGTAGTCTACATCTTAGCAAAACGCTTTTCCACTATGTCTGGCTAGGAAAAACTGTGCCAGCACAGAAAACATCTCCCATCGTGTTCTAGAAGTTGCACGGATGTCTGCCAAGTGTTTGGCAGGAAGAAAAGAAAAGTTGTCCAAAACAGCTTCCAATCGAATGTTCCTGTGATTGGAAAAGTCAGGAGAGTGCAAAGGTACTGTTTTCTATCAGTTGGCAAGGTGCGCACACAATCCCAGTGTTGTACAGCTTGCTTCTTCACCTTCCCGAAGCTGCCGCTCTCGCCGGCTGCCGGAGCCCAAGAAGCGGCTTCTTCGCGCAAAGACGATTGTGCCGCTCACAGTGCTCTCCTTAGCGCGGCTTCTGCCAAAAGACGCCCGGCAGCGGCTCTTACCTCCGGAGAGCATCCTACCTTCGTCTTTCGCGTCTTTTGTAGTCTACATCTTAGCAAAACGCTTTTCCACTATGTCTGGCTAGGAAAAACTGTGCCAGCACAGAAAACATCTCCCATCGTGTTCTAGAAGTTGCAGATATGTCTGCCAAGTGTTTGGCAGGAAGAAAAGAAAAGTTGTCCAAAACAGCTTCCAATCGAATGTTCCTGTGATTGGAAAAGTCAGGAGAGTGCAAAGGTACTGTTTTCTATCAGTTGGCAAGGTGCGCACACAATCCCAGTGTTGTACAGCTTGCTTCTTCACCTTCCCGAAGCTGCCACTCTCAGGAGGTAAGAGCCGCTGCCGGGCGTCTTTCGGCAGAAGCCGCGCTAAGGGGAGCACTGTGAGCGGCACAATCGTCTTTGCGCGAAGAAGCCGCTTCTTGGGCTCCGGCAGCCGGCGAGAGCGGCAGCTTCGGGAAGGTGAAGAAGCAAGCTGTACAACACTGGGATTGTGTGCGCACCTTGCCAACTGATAGAAAACAGTACCTTTGCACTCTCCTGACTCTTCCAATCACAGGAACATTCGATTGGAAGCTGTTTTGGACAACTTTTCTTTTCTTCCTCCCAAACACTTGGCAGATATATCTGCAACTTCTAGAAAACGATGGGAGATGTTTTCTGGGCTGGCACGGTTTTTCCTAGCCAGACATAGTGGAAAAGCTTTTTGCCGAGGTGTAGACTACATAAGACGCGAAAGACGAAGGTAGGATGCTCTCCGGAGTTAAGAGCCGCTGCCGGGCGTCTTTCGGCAGAAGCCGCGCTAAGGAGAGCCCTGTGAGCGGCACAATCGTCTTTGCGCGAAGAAGCCGCTTCTTGGGCTCCGGCAGCCGGCGAGAGCGGCAGCTTCGGGAAGGTGAAGAAGCAAGCTGTACAACACTGGGATTGTGTGCGCACCTTGCCAACTGATAGAAAACAGTACCTTTGCACTCTCCTGACTTTTCCAATCACAGGAACATTCGATTGGAAGCTGTTTTGGACAACTTTTCTTTTCTTCCTGCCAAACACTTGGCAGACATCCGTGCAACTTCTAGAACACGATGGGAGATGTTTTCTGTGCTGGCACAGTTTTTCCTAGCCAGACATAGTGGAAAAGCGTTTTGCCGAGGTGTAGACTACAAAAGACGCGAAAGACGAAGGTAGGATGCTCTCCGGAGGTAAGAGCCGCTGCCGGGCGTCTTTCGGCAGAAGCCGCGCTAAGGAGAGCCCTGTGAGCGGCACAATCGTCTTTGCGCGAAGAAGCCGCTTCTTGGGCTCCGGCAGCCGGCGAGAGCGGCAGCTTCGGGAAGGTGAAGAAGCAAGCTGTACAACACTGGGATTGTGTGCGCACCTTGCCAACTGATAGAAAACAGTACCTTTGCACTCTCCTGACTTTTCCAATCACAGGAACATTCGATTGGAAGCTGTTTTGGACAACTTTTCTTTTCTTCCTGCCAAACACTTGGCAGACATCCGTGCAACTTCTAGAACACGATGGGAGATGTTTTCTGTGCTGGCACAGTTTTTCCTAGCCAGACATAGTGGAAAAGCGTTTTGCCGAGGTGTAGACTACATAAGACGCGAAAGACGAAGGTAGGATGCTCTCCGGAGGTAAGAGCCGCTGCCGGGCGTCTTTCGGCAGAAGCCGCGCTAAGGAGAGCACTGTGAGCGGCACAATCGTCTTTGCGCGAAGAAGCCGCTTCTTGGGCTCCGGGAGCCGGCGAGAGCGGCAGCTTCGGGAAGGTGAAGAAGCAAGCTGTACAACACTGGGATTGTGTGCGCACCTTGCCAACTGATAGAAAACAGTACCTTTGCACTCTCCTGACTTTTCCAATCACAGGAACATTCGATTGGAAGCTGTTTTGGACAACTTTTCTTTTCTTCCTGCCAAACACTTGGCAGACATCCGTGCAACTTCTAGAACACGATGGGAGATGTTTTCTGTGCTGGCACAGTTTTTCCTAGCCAGACATAGTGGAAAAGCTTTTTGCCGAGGTGTAGATGAGAAGAGGAGCTAAAGAGTGGATGTTAGCAAATGACACCCATCTTCAAAAAAGGCAATTAAGAGGACTCGCCATAGTACAAACCAGCCAGCCTCTTTTTTATCCCCAGGAAGTTGATGAAGCAGCTCTTCCTGGAAATCCTTGCCAGGCACATGACAGATGACCAAATAATGTAGTTAGCATGATTTTTCAGGGGAATTTCATGCTGAACATCACTTTAAACTCCTCTGATGAATCAACTTGACTGGTAGATGAAGGGAATATTATCTGCCTGGGCTTCAGGGAGGTTTTTGACATACCTCTACATGGCATCACACATACATATGGAAGCAATAGTGCAAAGGGGAGGGAATCAGTGTCTTTTCAGTGATGCTGAGGGAAAAGACAAGAGGCAGTGGGCACACACTGAAATACAGGAGATTGCCTTTGAACATCAGTAAATGTTTCTTTACTGTCAGGGTGACTGAACCACGGCACAGACTGCCCAGAAAGATTGTGGAGCCTGGATCTTTGAAGACATTAAAAGTACACCCAGATAGAATCCTGGGCAAGAGGCTCTAGGTATCCTGGTTTAGGCAGGGGGGTTGGGCCTGGTTAGCCCCACCAACCCCTTCCACTCTCTTTCATTCTGTGCTAGTGAATTCTCTTCAAGATGCATTTCAAAGCGCTGGCATGACAAAGTTCTGTGCAGACAGAGATCCAAATGGACATGGCATCTAAGTTCCTTAAGCAGTGTTCAAGAAGAATGTAAAACTCTGGCACAAGTGTCTCTTCCCTAACTGAATCCCTTTCATGGGAAAATTCCCAGCTCTAGAAAGATCTTCTGATACGCATGCTTAAGACTGACACTGGCTGAGCAAATTTCTCCCTATGTATATCTAAGACCAGTTAGGATCTTCACCCAAAGTGCAGTCAACATAGTCACAGAATGCCTATTGTTAAGAAGTGACAGCTTCCATCAGAATGGCAGCTATTGGTCCACAAAATGGATTAATGGATGGGAATTATCTACGTGGGTTAAAAACAAAAATAAAGAGTTGGTCTTTATTTATCAATTTCATGGCAATATTGATAAGGGAAGAAAAAGATCTAAGTCCTTGACTTTCTGGACTCGAGGAAAGATTTTAAAAATTCCTTGTAAAAATGTATGATCACAATCAGACTATTGAAACCATTTTAGTTGGGAACAAAGTTCCAAAATTGTCTAGATAGTGGCAAAGAAGCCAAGAAAATAGGAAAGAAACAAAAAGAGAGCAAAAGAGTCAGCTTCAGTGTACAAGCTCGTTCTAGAAGTAGTCTGCTGGGAAAAGGAACCCCCAGCTAAATTTCCAATGTATTCCTGCGCTTGATTCAGTAACTGGTCAATGTAAAAACCAATCCTTTTGTACAACTTCTTCCAGCAACAAAAACTCCAACAGGTTGACACTACCATCATGCCTGTTCCAGACATATTTAAAAGAGAAATGATGATTTTCTTGAAAACCTACTTACATAAAAGTTGCAAGATGGTGGAGGGATTCCCACATCCTCCTTCCTCCATCTGGCTTGAAAGTATATTTGATAAAATATGCAACAAAGCACATGATTTATAAGGGAGAGTCAAATGGATGATTTGGGAATCGATCTCTTGTTGATAGTAAACTTCATATCCACTCGGTGTGACCTTTTTAAAACAAAATGTGGAGCTGAGGCATGAATCTGCCACAACAATTGTAAAGCAAACATACACACTCCCCTTCATATGCCCCCCCCTCCACACACACCTAGGCACACACAGAGATCAGCATAGCAGATCATGAACACCTTGGAAAAGACTGAAATGCTAAATGCCTCTCTTGATGGGCAAAAGAGCTGGTGCAGTAATTCAAATGCCTGGTACAAAATTCTGTTTAATATTTAGCTCCTATTTAAAACACAGCTTTTCATTTCATTCTATTTACAGAATATTTTCATTTCATTTGTTTCTTTAAAATTACTTAGTTCTCACCTGTTGTATGTCTAGGAATATTTTCTTCCAAAAATAGAAAAAAATAGATGATATCTTTTCAGCAGAAAACATTGGTTGATACAATTTTAAACCATCATGATATGGAAGAATTCTTCTGTCCCTCTCGAAGGTGGAAGAAGCATTTGGATCACAGATCATCTACAATGAAATACTTGACATGTTTAAGATGCTTTCAATCAATTTTGATCGTCAATTGCTTATTTGTTGTAAACAGTAATTTTTCAGTGAAGGGAAAGTGTGTGTGGTATATCTACATGATATGTTCAAAGGCAGTTCCTACTAATGGCCAGGCTGAATTCCAGTAAATAATGTCCCGAATGATATTTTGCCGCCTTCTTTGGCACTTCATGAAATCTTACCCCGATGAAGTGCTGAAACAAAGAGATTTTCTCTTAGAGAGTGTCTCATGTTGTAACCTATCCCATGGATTTTATGCTGTAATTCTTATCTCTTTTAAAATTTACTATCTTCTGTACAGTTTTCATGAAACTTTCTGTTACAGTAGTGAATAGCACAGATAAATGTCATTTTGTACAACTTTGAATTTACCCCAAGAGCTGAGAGAAAACTTGATCCTATACTTCAATCCGAGTTTCTTCTATAGTCCGACTTTGTTTCTCTACCATCAAGCTTCTCCTTTGTTGCTGCTCCAAGCCCCGTCCAAGGTGACCTTGAATACTTTCAGGGATGGGACACCCACAACTTCTCTGGGCAACCTGTTCCAGTGTTCCAGCACTCCCACAGTAAAAAAGGCCTTCCTTTCATCTAATATGTGTAGGAAATCATAAATCTAGGCATAGAAGCTTGGAGTGCAAATTTGAAATTCTTTGGATTTGAAGCACATTTTATATGAATACTGACTTACAGATGACTAAAAGATGTTGATGGGCATTTGAGCTGACAAGTTTTGAAAAAGTGCACGGAAATTAAAATTGAAACCACTAAAATTAAAAACTCCTTGCCATTTTCTTTTTCCTCTCCTATTCAAAATTGCATATGTCAGATATCAGTGCTTCATGCAAACCTCTCAGATGCTCTCAGAGAAAAAGCTTTTCTTTCAGACTAAGTTGCGGTTGACGTAGAACACTAGCAGGAGTGAAAGATTTTCTGGGCATCGGGGCAGCCCGTTCTCCTTGGATTTGTGTGCAGAATGCATTTTATCCAAACTGGAAAATAGATCCCAGCTCTGTTCTATTCATCATTCTTACTTCATCAGGCCAGAAGATTCTGTGAAAAGTAGCCTGTGGACCTTGAAGACAGCGCATGTGAACCAGATGAGAGGTGATAGAGAAGTTGAGGGAGAGAAGAAAGAGCATGAGGCTGAAACCAGAAAGTATTTCTCCACGTGATCATGGAAGATTGCAGGAGCCACTTGGTACTATCAAACCAGCCCAACTTGGCACTGGTGCCACCTTGGGTCCGGGAGCCATGTTGCATATCGTGCATTTTAAGGAGCCAGCTGGCCACACCCAGCCATATGCCCCCAAACACAAACCAAGGCCCTTTTCTCTGGCAAACAAAACTCAGCTGCCCTGCTTCTGGATGGCAGATTGCAGGAACCACTTGGTACTATCAAACCAGCCCAACTTGGCACTGGTGCCACCATGGGTCTGGTCACCATCCTGCCTATTGTAGCTTTTCAGGAGCCAGCCGGTCACTCTCAGCCATAGGCCCCCAAACACAAACCTCGGCCCGTTTCCCTGGCAAACAAAAGTAAGCTGCCCCGCTTCTGGATGGCAGATTGCAGGAGCTACTTAGTACTATCAAATCAGCCCGACTTGGCACAGGTGCCACCTTGGATCTGGGAACCATCCTGTGTATCGTGGATTTTCAGGGGCCACCCAGCCACTCTCAGCCATATGCCCCCAAAAACAAACCACGGACCTTTTCTCTGGCAAACAAAACTCAACTGCCCCTCTTCTGGATGGCAAATTTTAGGACGCACTTTGTACTACGAAAACCGCCCGACGTGGCACTGGTGCCACCTTGTGTCAGGGAACCATCCTGCATATCGAGCTTTTTAAGGAGCCAGCCGGCCAGGCCCAGCCATATACCCCCAAAAACAAACCACGGACCATTTCTCATGGAAACAAAAATCCGCTGCCCCGCGTCTGGATGGCAGATTGCAGGAGCCACTTTGCACCATCAAATCAGCCCGACTTGGCACTGGTACCACCTTGGGTCTGGGAACAATCCTGCGTATCGTACATATTCAGGAACCAGCCGAACACTCCCAGCCACAGGCCCCCAAACACAAACAACGGCCCATTTCCCTGGCAAACAAAACTCAGCTGCCCCGCTTCTGGATGGCAGTTTGCAGGAGCCACTTGGGACTATCAAACCAGCCCGACTTGGCACTGGTGCCACCTTGGGTCTGGGAACCATCCTGCATATGGTGGATTCTAAGGAGCCAGCCGGCCACTCCCAGCCACAGGCCCCCAACAAAAACCACGGCCCTTTTTTCTGGCAAACAAAACTTAGCTGCCTCACTTCTGGATGGCAGATTGCAGGAGCCACTTGGTGTAATCAAACCAGCCCGACTTGGCACTGGTGCCACCTTGGGTCTGGGAACCATCCTGCGTATCGTGGATTCTAAGGAGCCAGCCGGCCACTCCCAGCCACAGGCCCCCAAACAAAATCAACGGCGCTGTTCCCTGGAAAACAAAACACGCCTGCCAACTTTTTGATGGAGTTTGCAGGAGCCACTTGGTACTATCAAACCAGCCCGACTTGGCACTGGTGTCACCTTGGGTCTGAGAAACATCCTGCGTATCGTGGATTCTAAGGAGCCAGCCGGCCACTCCTAGCCACAGGCCCCCAGACAAAAACCTAGGCCTATTTCTCTGGCAAACAAAAGTAAGCTGCCCCGCTTCTGGATGGCAGATTGCAGGAGCCACTTGGTACTATCAAACCAGCCCAACTTGGCACTGGTGCCACCTTGGCTCTGGGAACCATCCTGCCTATTGTAGCTTTTCAGGAGCCAGCCGGTCACTCCCAGCCATAGGCCCCCAAACAGAAACCTCGGCCCGTTTCCCTGGCAAACAAAAGTAAGCTGCCCCGCTTCTGGATGGCAGATTGCAGGAGCTACTTAGTACTATCAAATCAGCCCGACTTGGCACAGGTGCCACCTTGGATCTGGGAACCATCCTGTGTATCGTGGATTTTCAGGGGCCAGCCGGCCACTCTCAGCCATATGCCCCCAAACACAAACCACGGACCTTTTCTCTGGCAAACAAAAATCAGCTGCCCCACTTCTGGATGGCAGATTGCAGGAGCCACTTGGGACTATCACACCAGCACAACATGGCACTGCTGCCACCTTGGATCTGGGAACAATCCTGCGTATCGTACATATTCAGGAACCAGCCGAACACTCCCAGCCACAGGCCTCCAAACACAAACAACGGCCCATTTCCCTGGCAAACAAAACTCAGCTGCCCCGCTTCTGGTGTGGCAGTTTGCAGGAGCCACTTGGGACTATCAAAGCAGCCCGACTTGGTAATGGTACCATCTTGGATCTGGGAACCATCCGGCGTATCGTGGATTTTCAGGGGCCAGCCGGTCATTCCCAGCCATATGCTCCCAAACACAAACCTCGGCCCTTTTCTCTGGCAAACAAAACTCAACTGCCCCTCTTCTGGATGGCAAATTGCAGGACGCACTTGGTACTACAAAAAGAGCCCGACTTGGCAGTGGTGCCACCTTGGCTCTGGGAACCATCCTGCGTATCGAGCATTTTAAGGAGCCAGCCGGCAATTCCCAGCCGTATGCCCCAAAAAGAAACCACGGACCTTTTCTCTGGCAAAAAACTCAGCTGTCCCGCTTCTGGATGGCAGATTGCAGGAGTCACTTTGAACCATACAACCAGCCTTACTTGGCACTGGTGCCACCTTGTATCTGGGAACCATCCTGCCTATCGTTGATTTTCAGGGGCCAGCCTACCACTCTCGGCCATAGGCCCCCAAACACAAACCACAGCCCTTTTCTCTAGCAAACAAAATTTAGCTGCCCCGCTTCTGGATGGCAAATTGCAGGAGCCACTGGGTACTACAAAAACAGCCCGACTTGGCACTGGTGCCACCTTGCGTCTGGTTACCATGCGGCGTATCGTGCATTTTAAGGAGCCAGGTGGCCACTCCCAGCCATATGCCCCCAAACACAACCCACGGCCCTTTTCTCTGGCAAACAAAACTCAGCTGCCCCGCTTCTGGATGGCAGAGTGCAGGAGACACTTGGTACTATCAAACCAGCCCGACTTGGCACTGGTGCCACCTTTGGTCTGGGAACCATCCTGCGTATTGTGGATTGTCAGGAGACAGCCGACCACTCTCGGCCACAGACCCCAATCAAAAACAAAGGTCCGTTTCCCTGGCAAAAAAAACTCAGCTGCCCCGCTTCTGGATGGGAGATTGCAGGAGGCACTTGACACTGTCAAACGAGCCCCACTTTGTACTGGTGCCACCTTGGGTCTGGGAACCATGCTGCGTATCGTGGATTTTCAGGAGCCAGCCGGCCACTGCCAGCCACAGGCCCCCAAACAAAAACAACAGCCTTTTTCTCTGGCAATAAAAACTCAGCTGCCCCGCTTCTGGATGGCAGATTGCAGGAGCCACTTGGTACTATCAAACCAGCCCGACTTGGCACTGGTGCCACCTTGGGTCTGGGAACCATCCTGCCTATCGTGGATTTTAAGGAGCCAGCCGGCTACTCCCAGCCACAGGCCCCCAACAAAAACCACGGCCCTTTTTTCTCGCAAACAAAACTTAGCTGCCTCACTTCTGGATGGCAGATTGCAGGAGTCACTTGGTGTAATCAAACCAGCCCGACTTGGCACTGGTGCCACCTTGGGTCTGGGAACCATCCTGCGTAACGTGGATTCTAAGGAGCCAGCCGGCCACTCCCAGCCACAGGCCCCCAAACAAAATCAACGGCGCTGTTCCCTGGAAAACAAAACACGCCTGCCAACTTTTTGATGGAGTTTGCAGGAGCCACTTGGTACTATCAAACCAGCCCAACTTGGCACTGGTGCCACCATGGGTCTGGTAAACATCCTGCGTATCGTGGATTCTTAGGAGCCAGCCGGCCACTCCTAGCCACAGGCCCCCAAACAAAAACCTAGGCCTATTTCTCTGGCAAACAAAAGTAAGCTGCCCCGCTTCTGGATGGCAGATTGCAGGAGACACTTGGGACTATCAAACCAGCCTAACTTGGCACTGGTGCCACCTTGGATCTGGGAACCATGCTGTGTATCGTGGATTTTCAGGGGCCAGCCGGCCACTCTCAGCCATATGCCCCCAAACAGAAACCTCGGCCCGTTTCTCTGGCAAACAAAACTCAACTGCCCCTCTTCTGGATGGCAAATTGCAAGATGAACTTGATACTAAAACCGCAGGCCGACTTGGTAGTGGTGACACCTTGGGCCTGGGAACCATCATGCGTATCGAGCATTTTAAGGAGCCAGCCGGCCACTCCCAGCAATATGCCCCCAAAAACAATCCACGGAATTTTTCTCTGGCAAACAAAAATCAGCTGCCCCGCTTCTGGATGGCAGATTGCAGGAGCCACTTTGCACCATCAAACCAGCCCGACTTGGCACTGGTGCCACCTTGCATCCTGGAACCATGCTGCCTAGCGTGGATTTTCAGGGGCCAGCCGGCCACTCTCAGCTATATGCCCCCAAACAAAACCCACGGCCCGTTTCCCTGGCAAACAAAAGTAAGCTGCCCCGCTTCTGGATGGCAGATTGCAGGACGCACTTGGTAGTATCAAACCAGCCCGACTTGGCACTGGTGCCACCTTGGGTCTGGGAACCATCCTGCGTATCGTGGATTCTAAGGAGCCAGCCGGCCACTCCCAGCCACAGGCCTCCAAATACAAACAACGGCGCTTTTCCCTGGAAAACAAAACTCGCCTGCCAACTTTTTGATGGCAGATTGCAGGAGCAACTTGGTACTATCAAACCAGCCCAACTTGGCACTGGTGCCACCATGGGTCTGGTAACCATCCTGCCTATTGTAGCTTTTCAGGAGCCAGCCGGTCACTCCCAGCCATAGGCCCCCAGTCACAAACCTCGGCCCGTTTCCCTGGCAAACAAAAGTAAGCTGCCCCGCTTCTGGATGGCAGATTGCAGGAGCCACTTGGTACTATCAAACCAGCCCGACTTGGCACTGGTGCCACCTTGGGTCTGGGAACCATGCTGCGTATCGCAGATTCTAAGGCGCCAGTCGGCCACTCCCAGCCACAAGACCCCAAACACAAACAACGGCGCTTTTCTCTGGCAAACAAAACTCAACTGCCCCTCTTCTGGATGGCAAATTGCAGGACGCACTTGGTACTATCAAACCAGCACGACTTGGCACTGGTGCCACCTTGGGTCTGGGAACCATCCTGCGTATTGTGGATTGTCAGGAGCCAGCTGGACACTCTCGGCCACAGACCCCAATCAAAAACAACGGCCCGTTTCACAGGCAAACAAAACTCAGCTGCCCCGCTTCTGGATGGGAGATTGCAGGAGGCACTTGACACTGTGAAACCAGCCCCACTTGGCACTGGTGCCACCTTGGGTCTGGGAACCATGCTGCGTATCATGGATTTACAGGAGCCAGCCGGCCACTCCCAGCCATAGGCCCCCAAACAAAAACCACAGCCTTTTTCTCTGGCAAACAAAATTCAGCTGCCCCGCTTCTGGATGGCAGATTGCAGGAGCCACTTGGGACTATCACACCAGCACAACATGGCACTGGTGCCACCTTGGATCTGGGAATCATCCTTCCTATCGTGGATTTTCAGGGGCCAGCCGGTCACTCTCAGCCATAGGCCCCAAACACAAACCACGGCCCTTTTCTCTGGAAAACAAAACTCAACTGCCCCTCTTCTGGATGGCAGATTGCAGGAGACACTGGGTACTATGAAACCAGCCCTACTTGGCACTGGTGCCACCTTGGGTCTGGGAACCATGCTGCGTATCATGGATTTTCAGGAGCCAGCCGTCCACTGCCAGCCACAGGCCCCGAAACACAAACAACAGCCTTTTTCTCTGGCAAACAAAATTCAGCTGCCCCGCTTCTGGATGGCAGATTGCAGGAACCACTTGGTACTAACAAACCAGCCCGACTTGGCACTGGTGCCACCTTGGGTCTGGGAACCATCCTGCGTATCGTGGATTCTAAGGAGCCAGCTGGCCACTCCCAGCCACAGGCCCCAAAACACACACAACGGCGCTTTTCCCTGGAAAACAAAACTCGCCTGCCAACTTTTTGATGGCAGATTGCAGGAGCCACTTGGTACTATCAAACCAGCCCAACTTGCCACTGGTGCCACCATGGGTCTGGTCACCATCCTGCCTATCGTAGCTTTTCAGGAGCCAGCCGGTCACTCCCTGCCATAGGCCCCGAGACACAAAGCTCGGCCCGTTTCCCTGGCAAACAAAAGTAAGCTGGCCCGCTTCTGGATGGCAGATTGCAGGAGCCACTTGGTACTATCAAACCAGCCCGACTTGGCACTGGTACCACCTTGGGTCTGGGAACCATCCTGCCTATCGTGGATTTTAAGGAGCCAGCCGGCTACTCCCAGCCACAGGCCCCCAACAAAAACCACGGCCCTTTTTTCTGGCAAACAAAACTTAGCTGCCTCACTTATGGATGGCAGATTGCAGGAGCCACTTGGTGTAATCAAACCAGCCCGACTTGGCACTGGTGTCACCTTGGGTCTGGGAACCATCCTGCGTATCGTGGATTCTAAGGAGCCAGCCGGCCACTCCCAGCCACAGGCCCCCAAACAAAATCAACGGCGCTGTTCCCTGGAAAACAAAACACGCCTGCCAACTTTTTGATGGAGTTTGCAGGAGCCACTTGGTACTATCAAACCAGCCCGACTTGGCACTGGTGCCACCATGGGTCTGGTAAACATCCTGCGTATCGTGGATTCTTAGGCGCCAGCAGGCCACTCCTAGCCACAGGCCCCCAAACAATAACCTAGGCCTATTTCTCTGGCAAACAAAAGTAAGCTGCCCCGCTTCTGGATGGCAGATTGCAGGAGACACTTGGGACTATCAAACCAGCCCAACTTGGCACTGGTGCCACCTTGGATCTGGGAACCATGTTGTGTATCGTGGATTTTCAGGGGCCAGCCGGCCACTCTCAGCCATATGTCCCCAAACAGAAACCTCGGCCCGTTTCTCTGGCAAACAAAACTCAACTGCCCCTCTTCTGGATGGCAAATTGCAGGATGAACTTGATACTAAAACCGCAGGCCGACTTGGTAGTGGTGACACCTTGGGCCTGGGAACCATCATGCGTATCGAGCATTTTAAGGAGCCAGCCGGCCACTCCCAGCAATATGCCCCCAAAAACAATCCACGGAATTTTTCTCTGGCAAACAAAAATCAGCTGCCCCGCTTCTGGATGGCAGATTGCAGGAGCCACTTTGCACCATCAAACCAGCCCGACTTGGCACTGGTGCCACCTTGCATCTGGGAACCATGCTGCCTAGCGTGGATTTTCAGGGGCCAGCGGGCCACTCTCAGCTATATGCCCCCAAACAAAACCCACGGCCCGTTTCCCTGGCAAACAAAAGTAAGCTGCCCTGCTTCTGGATGGCAGATTGCAGGAACCACTTGGTAGTATCAAACCAGCCCGACTTGGCACTGGTGCCACCTTGGGTCTGGGAACCATCCTGCGTATCGTGGATTCTAAGGAGCCAGCCGGCCACTCCCAGCCACAGGCCCCCAAACACAAACAACGGCGCTTTTCCCTGGAAAACAAAACTCGCCGGCCAACTTTTTGATGGCAGATTGCAGGAGCAACTTGGTACTATCAAACCAGCCCAACTTGGCACTGGTGCCACCATGGGTCTGGTCACCATCCTGCCTATTGTAGCTTTCCAGGAGCCAGCCGGTCACTCCCAGCCATAGGCCCCCAAACACAAACCTCGGCCCGTTTCCCTGGCAAACAAAAGTAAGCTGCCCCGCTTCTGGATGGCAGATTGCAGGAGCCACTTGGTACTATCAAACCAGCCCAACTTGGAACTGGTGCCACCTTGGGTCTGGGAACCATGCTGCGTATCGCAGATTCTAAGGCGCCAGTCGGCCACTCCCAGCCACAAGCCCCCAAACACAAACAACGGCGCTTTTCTCTGGCAAACAAAACTCAACTGCCCCTCTTCTGGATGGCAAATTGCAGGACGCACTTGGTACTATAAAAACAGCCCGACTTGGCACTGGTGCCACCTTGGGTCTGGGAACCATCCTGCGTATCGATCTTTTTAATGAGACAGCCGGCCACTCCCAGCCATATGCCCCCAAACACAACCCACAGCCCTTTCCTCTGGCAAACAAAACTCAGCTGCACCGCTTCTGGATGGCAGATTGCAGGAGCCACTTGGTACTATCAAACCAGCAAGACTTGGCACTGGTGCCACCTTGGGTCTGGGAACCATCCTGCGTATTGTGGATTGTCAGGAGCCAGCTGAACATTCTCGGCCACAGACCCCAATCAAAAACAACGGCCCGTTTCACAGGCAAACAAAACTCAGCTGCCCCGCTACTGGATGGGAGATTGCAGGAGGCACTTGACACTGTGAAACCAGCCCCACTTGGCACTGGTGCCACCTTGGGTCTGGGAACCATGCTGCGTATCATGGATTTTCAGGAGCCAGCCGGCCACTCCCAGCCATAGGCCCCCAAACAAAAACCACAGCCTTTTTCTCTGGCAAACAAAATTCAGCTGCCCCACTTCTGGATGGCAGATTGCAGGAGCCACTTGGGACTATCACACCAGCACAACATGGCACTGCTGCCACCTTGGACCTGGGAACCATCCTTCCTATCGTGGATTTTCAGGGGCCAGCCGGTCACTCTCAGCCATAGGCCCCAAACACAAACCACGGCCCTTTTCTCTGGAAAACAAA
Source organism: Melospiza melodia melodia (assembly GCF_035770615.1). Classification (NCBI taxonomy): domain Eukaryota; kingdom Metazoa; phylum Chordata; class Aves; order Passeriformes; family Passerellidae; genus Melospiza; species Melospiza melodia. The sequence continues at coordinate 35,364,416 of NC_086197.1, read as the reverse complement.
ACTCAACTGCCCCTCTTCTGGATGGCAGATTGCAGGAGCCACTGGGTACTATGAAACTAGCCCTACTTGGCACTGGTGCCACCTTGGGTCTGGGAACCATGCTGCGTATCATGGATTTTCAGGAGCCAGCCGTCCACTGCCAGCCACAGGCCCCGAAACACAAACAACAGCCTTTTTCTCTGGCAAACAAAATTCAGCTGCCCCGCTTCTGGATGGCAGATTGCAGGAACCACTTGGTACTAACAAACCAGCCCGACTTGGCACTGGTGCCACCTTGGGTCTGGGAACCATCCTGCGTATCGTGGATTCTAAGGAGCCAGCTGGCCACTCCCAGCCACAGGCCCCAAAACACACACAACGGCGCTTTTCCCTGGAAAACAAAACTCGCCTGCCAACTTTTTGATGGCAGATTGCAGGAGCCACTTGGTACTATCAAACCAGCCCAACTTGGCACTGGTGCCACCATGGGTCTGGTCACCATCCTGCCTATCGTAGCTTTTCAGGAGCCAGCCGGTCACTCCCAGCCATAGGCCCCCAGAAAAAAACCTCGGTCCGTTTCCCTGGCAAACAAAAGTAAGCTGCCCCGCTTCTGGATGGCAGATTGCAGGAGCCACTTGGTGCTATCAAACCAGCCCGACTTGGCACTGGTGCCACCTTGGGTCTGGGAACCATCCTGCGTATCCTGTGTTCTAAGGAGCCAGCCGGCCACTCCCAGCCACAGTCCCCCAAACAGAAACAACGGCGCTTTTCCCTGGAAAACAAAACTGACCTGCCAACTTTTTGATGGCAGATTGCAGGAGCCACTTGGTACTATCAAACCAGCCCAACTTGGCACTGGTGCCACCATGGGTCTGGTCACCATCCTGCCTATCGTAGCTTTTCAGGAGCCAGCCGGTCACTCCCAGCCATAGGTCCCCAGAAAAATACCTCGGCCCGTTTCCCTGGCAAACAAAAGTAAGCTGCCCCGCTTCTGGATGGCAGATTGCAGGAGCCACTTGGTACAATCAAACCAGCCCAACTTGACACTGGTGCCACCTTGGCTCTGGGAACCATGCTGCGTAACCTGGATTCTAAGACGACAGGCAGCCACTGCCAGCCACAGGCCTCCAAACAAAATCAACGGCGCTTTTCCCTGGAAAACAAAACTCGCCTGACAACTTTTAGATGGCAGATTGCAGGAGCCAGTTGGTACCATCAAACCAGCCCAACTTGGCACTGGTGCCACCTTGGGTCTGGGAACCATCCTGCCTATTGTTGCTTTTCAGGAGCCAGCCGGTCACTTCTAGCCCTAGGCCCCCAGTCATAAACCTCGGCCCGTTTCCCTGGCACACAAATGTAAGCTACCCCGCTTCAGGATGGCAGATTGCAGGAGCCACTTTTCACCATCAAACCAGCCCGACGTGGCACTGGTGCCACCTTGGGTCTGGGAACCATCCTGCGTATCGTGTGTTCTAAGGAGCCAGCCGGCCACTCCCAGCCACAGTCCCCCAAACACAAACAACGGCGCTTTTCCCTGGAAAACAAAACTGGCCTGCCAACATTTGATGGCAGATTGCAGGAGCCACTTGGTACTATCAAACCAGCCCAACTTGGCACTGGTGCCACCATGGGTCTGGTCACCATCCTGCCTATCGTAGCTTTTCAGGAGCCAGGCGGTCACTCCCAGCCATAGGCCCCCAGACACAAACCTCGGCCCGTTTCCCTGGCAAACAAAATAAGCTGCCCCGCTTGTGCATGGCAGATTGCAGGTGCTATTTAGTACTATCAAACCAGCCCGACTTGGCACTGGTGCCACCTCTGGTCTGGGAACCATCCTGCCTATCGTGGATTTTCAGGGGCCAGACGGACACTATCAGCCGTATGCCCCCAAAAACAAACCACGGCCCTTTTCTCTGGTAAACAAAACTCAACTGCCCCTCTTCTGGATGGCAAATTTTAGGACGCACTTTTTACTACGAAAACCGCCCGACTTGGCACTGGTGCCACCTTGGGTCAGGGAACCATCCTGCCTATCGTAGCTTTTCAGGAGCCAGCCGGTCACTCCCAGCCATAGGTCCCCAGACAAATACCTCGGCCCGTTTCCCTGGCAAACAAAAGTAAGCTGCCCCGCTTCTGGATGGCAGATTGCAGGAGCCACTTGGTACTATCAAACCAGCCCAACTTGACACTGGTGCCACCTTGGCTCTGGGAACCATGCTGCGTAACCTGGATTCTAAGACGACAGGCAGCCACTGCCAGCCACAGGCCTCCAAACAAAATCAACGGCGCTTTTCCCTGGAAAACAAAACTCGCCTGACAACTTTTAGATGGCAGATTGCAGGAGCCAGTTGGTACCATCAAACCAGCCCAACTTGGCACTGGTGCCACCTTGGGTCTGGGAACCATCCTGCCTATTGTTGCTTTTCAGGAGCCAGCCGGTCACTTCTAGCCCTAGGCCCCCAGTCATAAACCTCGGCCCGTTTCCCTGGCACACAAATGTAAGCTACCCCGCTTCAGGATGGCAGATTGCAGGAGCCACTTTTCACCATCAAACCAGCCCGACGTGGCACTGGTGCCACCTTGGGTCTGGGAACCATCCTGCGTATCGTGTGTTCTAAGGAGCCAGCCGGCCACTCCCAGCCACAGTCCCCCAAACACAAACAACGGCGCTTTTCCCTGGAAAACAAAACTCGCCTGCCAACTTTTTGATGGCAGATTGCAGGAGCAACTTGGTACTATCAAACCAGCCCAACTTGGCACTGGTGCCACCATGGGTCTGGTCACCATCCTGCCTATCGTAGCTTTTCAGGAGCCAGGCGGTCACTCCCAGCCATAGGCCCCCAGACACAAACCTCGGCCCGTTTCCCTGGAAAACAAAAGTAAGCTGCCCCGCTTCTGCATGGCAGATTGCAGGTGCTATTTAGTACTATCAAACCAGCCCGACTTGGCACTGGTGCCACCTCTGGTCTGGGAACCATCCTGCCTATCGTGGATTTTCAGGCGCCAGACGGCCACTATCAGCCATATGCCCCCAAAAACAAACCACGGCCCTTTTCTCTGGTAAACAAAACTCAACTGCCCCTCTTCTGGATGGCAAATTTTAGGACGCACTTTATACTACGAATACCGCCCGACTTGGCACTGGTGCCACCTTGGGTCAGGGAACCATCCTGCCTATCGTCGCTTTTTAAGGAGCCAGCAGGCCACGCCCAGCCATATAGCCCCAAAAACAAACCACGGACCATTTCTCTTGGAAACAAAAATCCGCTGCCCCGCGTCAGGATGGCAGATTGCAGGAGCCACTTTGCACCATCAAACCACCCCGACTTGGATCTGGTGCCATCTTGGATCTGGGAACCATCCTGCCTATCGTAGCTTTTCAGGAGCCAGCCGGTTACTCCCAACCATAGGCCCCCAGACAGAAAGCTCTGCCCGTTTCCCTGGCAAACAAAAGTAAGCTACCCCGCTTCTGGATGGCAGATTGCAGGAGCCACTTGGTACTATCAAACCAGCCCAACTTGGCACTGGTGCCACCATGGGTCTGGTCACCATCCTGCCTATCGTAGCTTTTCAGGAGCCAGGCGGTCACTCCCAGCCATAGGCCCCCAGACAAATACCTCGGCCCGTTTCCCTGGCAAACAAATGTAAGCTGCCCCGCTTCTGGATGGCAGATTGCAGGAGCCACATGGTAGTATCAAACCAGGCCAACATGGCACTGGTGCCACCTTGGCTCTGGGAACCATCCTGCCTATCGTGGATTTTCAGGCGCCAGACGGCCACTCTCAGCCATATGCCCCCAAACACAAACCACGGCCCTTTTCTCTGGTAAACAAAACTCAACTGCCCCTCTTCTGGATGGCAAATTGCAGGACGCACTTGGTACTACGAAAACAGCCCGACTTGGCAGTGATGCCACCTTGGGTCAGGGAACCATCCTGCGTATCGATGTTTTTCAGGAGTCAGCCGGCAACGTCCAGCCATATACCCCCAAAAAAAACCCACGGAACTTTTCTCCAGCAAGCAAAAATCCGCTGCCCCGCGTCTGGATGGCAGATTGCAGGAGCTATTTAGTATTATCAAACCAGCCCGACTTGGCACTGGTGCCACCATGGGTCTGGTCACCATCCTGCCTATCGTAGCTTTTCAGGAGCCAGCCGGTCACTCTCAGCCATAGGCCCCAAACACAAACCACGGCCCTTTTCTCTGGAAAACAAAACTCAACTGCCCCTCTTCTGGATGGCAGATTGCAGGAGCCACTGGGTACTATGAAACCAGCCCTACTTGGCACTGGTGCCACCTTGGGTCTGGGAACCATGCTGCGTATCATGGATTTTCAGGAGCCAGCCGTCCACTGCCAGCCACAGGCCCCGAAACACAAACAACAGCCTTTTTCTCTGGCAAACAAAATTCAGCTGCCCCGCTTCTGGATGGCAGATTGCAGGAACCACTTGGTACTAACAAACCAGCCCGACTTGGCACTGGTGCCACCTTGGGTCTGGGAACCATCCTGCGTATCGTGGATTCTAAGGAGCCAGCTGGCCACTCCCAGCCACAGGCCCCAAAACACACACAACGGCGCTTTTCCCTGGAAAACAAAACTCGCCTGCCAACTTTTTGATGGCAGATTGCAGGAGCCACTTGGTACTATCAAACCAGCCCAACTTGGCACTGGTGCCACCATGGGTCTGGTCACCATCCTGCCTATCGTAGCTTTTCAGGAGCCAGCCGGTCACTCCCAGCCATAGGCCCCCAGACACAAACCTCGGCCTGTTTCCCTGGCACACAAAAGTAAGCTACCGCACTTCTGGATGGCAGATTGCAGGAGCCACTTTGCACCATCAAATCAGCCCAACTTGGCACTGGTGCCACCTTGGCTCTGGGAACCATGCTGCGTAACCCGGATTCTAAGACGACAGGCAGCCACTGCCAGCCACAGGCCTCCAAACAAAATCAACGGCGCTTTTCCCTGGAAAACAAAACTCGCCTGACAACTTTTAGATGGCAGATTGCAGGAGCCAGTTGGTACCATCAAACCAGCCCAACTTGGCACTGGTGCCACCTTGGGTCTGGGAACCATCCTGCCTATTGTTGCTTTTCAGGAGCCAGCCGGTCACTCCTAGCCCTAGGCCCCCAGTCATAAACCTCGGCCCGTTTCCCTGGCACACAAAAGTAAGCTACCCCGCTTCAGGATGGCAGATTGCAGGAGCCACTTTTCACCATCAAACCAGCCCGACGTGGCACTGGTGCCACCTTGGGTCTGGGAACCATCCTGCGTATCGTGTGTTCTAAGGAGCCAGCCGGCCACTCCCACCAACAGTCCCCCAAACACAAACAACGGCGCTTTTCCCTGGAAAACAAAACTCGCCTGACAACTTTTTGATGGCAGATTGCCGGAGCCACTTGGTACTATCAAACCAGCCCAACTTGGCACTGGTGCCACCATGGGTCTGGTCACCATCCTGCCTATCGTAGCTTTTCAGGAGCCAGCCGGTCACTCCCAGCCATAGGCCCCCAGACACAAAGCTCTACCCGTTTCCCTGGCAAACAAAAGTAAGCTACCCCGCTTCTGGATGGCAGATTGCAGGAGTCACTTTGCACCATCAAACAAGCCCGACTTGGTACTGGTGCCACCTCTGGTCTGGGTACCACCTGGGTATCGTGGATCCTAAGGAGCCAGCCGGCCACTCCCAGCCACAGGCCCCCAAACAAAAACAACGGCGATTTTCCCTGGAAAACAAAACTCGCCTGACAACTTTTTGATGGCAGATTGCAGGAACCACTTGGTACTATCAAACCAGCCCAACTTGGCACTGGTGCCACCTTGGGTCTGGGAACCATGCTGCGTATTGTGGATTCTAAGGAGCCAGCCGGCCACTCCAGCCACAGGCCCGCAGACACAAACAACGGCGCTTTTCCCTGGAAAACAAAACTCGCCTGCCAACATTTTGATGGCAGATTGCAGGAGCCACTTGGTACTATGAAATCAGCCGAACATGGCACTGGTGCCACCATGGGTCTGGTCACCATCCTGCCTATCGTAGCTTTTCAGGAGCCAGCCGGTCACTCCCAGCCATAGGCCCCCAGACACAAAGCTCGGCCCGTTTCCCTGGCAAACAAAAGTAAGCTGCCCCGCTTCTGGATGGCAGATTGCAGGAACCATTTGCTACAATCAAACCAGCCCAACTTGGCACTGGTGCCACCTCAGGTCTGGGAACCATCCTGCGTATTTTGGATTCTACGGAGCCAGCCGGCCACTCCCAGCCACAGGCCCCCAAACACAAACAACGGCGCTTTTCCCTGGAAAACAAAACTCGCCTGCCGACTTTTTGATGGCATATTGCAGGAGCCACTTGGTACTATCAAACCAGCCCAACTTGGCACTGGTGCCACCATGGGTCTGGTCACTATCCTGCCTATCGTAGTTTCTCAGGAGCCAGCCGGTCACTCCCTGCCATAGGCCCCCAGACAAAACCTCGGCCCGTTTCCCTGGCAAACAAAAGTAAGCTGCCCCGCTTCTGGATGGCAGATGGCAGGACGCACTTGGTAGTATCAAACCAGCCCAACTTGGCACTGGTGCCACCTCAGGTCTGGGAACCATGCTGCGTATCGTGGATTCTAATTAGCCATCCGGCCACTCCCAGCCACAGGCCCCCAAACAAAAACAACGGCGCTTTTCCCTGGATAACAAACTCGCCTGCCAACTTTTTGATGGCAGATTGCAGGAGCCACTTGGTACTATCAAACCAGCCCAACTTGGCACTGGTGCCACCATGGGTCTGGTCACCATCCTGCCTATCGTAGCTTTTCAGGAGACAGCCGGTCACTCCCAGCCATAGGCCCCCAGACAAAAACCTCGGCCCTTTTCCCTGGCAAACAAAAGTAAGTTAACCCGCTTCTGGATGGCAGATTGCAGGAGCCACTTTTCACCATCAAACTAGCCCGACTTGGCACTGGTGTCACCTCTGGTCTGGGAACCATCCTGCCTGTCGTGGATTCTAATTAGCCAGCCGGCCACTCCCAGCCACAGGCCCCCAAACACAAACAACGGCGCTTTTCCCTGGGAAACAAAACTCGCCTGCCAAGTTTTTGATGGCAGATTGCAGGAGCCACTTGGTACTATCAAACCAGCCCAACTTGGCACTGGTGCCACCATGGGTCTGGTCACAATCCTGCCTATCGTAGCCTTTCAGGAGCCAGCCGGTCACTCCCAGCCATAGGCCCCCAGACACAAACCTCGGCCCGTTTCCCTGGCAAACAAAAGTAAGCTGCCCCGCTTCTGGATGGCAGATTGCAGGAAACACTTGGTACTATCAAACCAGCCCAACTTGGGACTGGTGCCACCTTGGGTCTGGGAACCATCCTGCGTATCGTGGATTCTAAGGAGCCAGCCGGCCACTCCCAGCCACAGGCCCCCAAACACAAACAACGGCGCTTTTCCCTGGAAAACAAAACTCGCCTGCCGACATTTTGATGGCAGATTGCAGGAGCCACTTGGTACTATCAAACCAGCCGAACTTGGCACTGGTGCCACCATGGGTCTGGTCACCATCCTGCCTATCGTAGCTTTTCAGGAGCCAGCCGGTCACTCCCAGCCATAGGCCCCGAGACACAAAGCTCGGACCGTTTCCCTGGCAAACAAAAGTAAGCTGCCCCGCTTCTGGATGGCAGATTGCAGGAGCCACTTTGCACCATCATACTAGCCCGACTTGGCACTGGTGCCACCTTGGGTCTGGGAACCATCCTGCGTATCGTGGATTCTAAGCAGCCAGCCGGCCACTCCCAGCCACAGGCCCCCAAACACAAACAACGGCGCTTTTCCCTGGAAAATAAAAACTCGCCTGCCAAATTTTGACGGCAGATTGCAGGAGCCACTTGGTACTATCAAATCAGCCCAACTTGGGACTGGTGCCACCATGGGTCTGGTCACCATCCTGCCTATCGTAGCTTTTCAGGAGCCAGCCGGTCACTCCCAGCCATAGGCCCCCAGACAAAAACCTCGGCCCGTTTCCCTGGCAAACAAAAGTAAGCTGCCCTGCTTCTGGATGGCAGATTGCAGGAACCACTTGGTACTATCAAACCAGCAAAACTTGGCACTGGTGCCACCGTGGGTCTGGGAACCATGCTGCGTATCATGGATTTTCAGGAGCCAGCCGTCCACTGCCAGCCACAGGCCCCGAAACACAAACAACAGCCTTTTTCTCTGGCAAACAAAATTCAGCTGCCCCGCTTCTGGATGGCAGATTGCAGGAACCACTTGGTACTAACAAACCAGCCCGACTTGGCACTGGTGCCACCTTGGGTCTGGGAACCATCCTGCGTATCGTGGATTCTAAGGAGCCAGCTGGCCACTCCCAGCCACAGGCCCCAAAACACACACAACGGCGCTTTTCCCTGGAAAACAAAACTCGCCTGCCAACTTTTTGATGGCAGATTGCAGGAGCCACTTGGTACTATCAAACCAGCCCAACTTGGCACTGGTGCCACCATGGGTCTGGTCACCATCCTGCCTATCGTAGCTTTTCAGGAGCCAGCCGGTCACTCCCAGCCATAGGCCCCCAGACACAAACCTCAGCCTGTTTCCCTGGCACACAAAAGTAAGCTACCGCACTTCTGGATGGCAGATTGCAGGAGCCACTTTGCACCATCAAACCAGCCCAACTTGGCACTGGTGCCACCTTGGCTCTGGGAACCATGCTGCGTAACCCGGATTCTAAGACGACAGGCAGCCACTGCCAGCCACAGGCCTCCAAACAAATCAACGGCGCTTTTCCCTGGAAAACAAAACTCGCCTGACAACTTTTAGATGGCAGATTGCAGGAGCCAGTTGGTACCATCAAACCAGCCCAACTTGGCACTGGTGCCACCTTGGATCTGGGAACCATCCTGCCTATTGTTGCTTTTCAGGAGCCAGCCGGTCACTCCTAGCCCTAGGCCCCCAGTCATAAACCTCGGCCCGTTTCCCTGGCACACAAAAGTAAGCTACCCCGCTTCAGGATGGCAGATTGCAGGAGCCACTTTTCACCATCAAACCAGCCCGACGTGGCACTGGTGCCACCTTGGGTCTGGGAACCATCCTGCGTATCGTGTGTTCTAAGGAGCCAGCCGGCCACTCCCACCAACAGTCCCCCAAACACAAACAACGGCGCTTTTCCCTGGAAAACAAAACTCGCCTGACAACTTTTTGATGGCAGATTGCAGGAGCCACTTGGTACTATCAAACCAGCCCAACTTGGCACTGGTGCCACCATGGGTCTGGTCACCATCCTGCCTATCGTAGCTTTTCAGGAGCCAGCCGGTCACTCCCAGCCATAGGCCCCCAGACACAAAGCTCTACCCGTTTCCCTGGCAAACAAAAGTAAGCTACCCCGCTTCTGGATGGCAGATTGCAGGAGTCACTTTGCACCATCAAACAAGCCCGACTTGGTACTGGTGCCACCTCTGGTCTGGGTACCACCTGGGTATCGTGGATCCTAAGGAGCCAGCCGGCCACTCCCAGCCACAGGCCCCCAAACAAAAACAACGGCGATTTTCCCTGGAAAACAAAACTCGCCTGACAACTTTTTGATGGCAGATTGCAGGAGCCACTTGGTACTATGAAATCAGCCGAACATGGCACTGGTGCCACCATGGGTCTGGTCACCATCCTGCCTATCGTAGCTTTTCAGGAGCCAGCCGGTCACTCCCAGCCATAGGCCCCCAGACACAAAGCTCGGCCCGTTTCCCTGGCAAACAAAAGTAAGCTGCCCCGCTTCTGGATGGCAGATTGCAGGAACCATTTGCTACAATCAAACCAGCCCAACTTGGCACTGGTGCCACCTCAGGTCTGGGAACCATCCTGCGTATTTTGGATTCTACGGAGCCAGCCGGCCACTCCCAGCCACAGGCCCCCAAACACAAACAACGGCGCTTTTCCCTGGAAAACAAAACTCGCCTGCCAACATTTTGATGGCAGATTGCAGGAGCCAATTGGTACTATCAAACCTGCCCAACTTGGCACTGGTGCCACCATGGGTCTGGTCACTATCCTGCCTATCGTAGTTTCTCAGGAGCCAGCCGGTCACTCCCTGCCATAGGCCCCCAGACAAAACCTCGGCCCGTTTCCCTGGCAAACAAAAGTAAGCTGCCCCGCTTCTGGATGGCAGATGGCAGGACGCACTTGGTAGTATCAAACCAGCCCAACTTGGCACTGGTGCCACCTCAGGTCTGGGAACCATGCTGCGTATCGTGGATTCTAATTAGCCATCCGGCCACTCCCAGCCACAGGCCCCCAAACAAAAACAACGGCGCTTTTCCCTGGATAACAAACTCGCCTGCCAACTTTTTGATGGCAGATTGCAGGAGCCACTTGGTACTATCAAACCAGCCCAACTTGGCACTGGTGCCACCATGGGTCTGGTCACCATCCTGCCTATCGTAGCTTTTCAGGAGACAGCCGGTCACTCCCAGCCATAGGCCCCCAGACAAAAACCTCGGCCCTTTTCCCTGGCAAACAAAAGTAAGTTAACCCGCTTCTGGATGGCAGATTGCAGGAGCCACTTTTCACCATCAAACTAGCCCGACTTGGCACTGGTGTCACCTCTGGTCTGGGAACCATCCTGCCTGTCGTGGATTCTAATTAGCCAGCCGGCCACTCCCAGCCACAGGCCCCCAAACACAAACAACGGCGCTTTTCCCTGGGAAACAAAACTCGCCTGCCAAGTTTTTGATGGCAGATTGCAGGAGCCACTTGGTACTATCAAACCAGCCCAACTTGGCACTGGTGCCACCATGGGTCTGGTCACAATCCTGCCTATCGTAGCCTTTCAGGAGCCAGCCGGTCACTCCCAGCCATAGGCCCCCAGACACAAACCTCGGCCCGTTTCCCTGGCAAACAAAAGTAAGCTGCCCCGCTTCTGGATGGCAGATTGCAGGAAACACTTGGTACTATCAAACCAGCCCAACTTGGGACTGGTGCCACCTTGGGTCTGGGAACCATCCTGCGTATCGTGGATTCTAAGGAGCCAGCCGGCCACTCCCAGCCACAGGCCCCCAAACACAAACAACGACGCTTTTCCCTGGAAAACAAAACTCGCCTGCCAACTTTTTGATGGCAGATTGCAGGAACCACTGGGTACTATCAAACCAGCCCAACTTGGCACTGGTGCCACCTTGGGTCTGGGAACCATGCTGCGTATCGTGGATTCTAAGGAGCCAGCCGGCCACTCCAGCCACAGGCCCGCAGACAAAAACAACGGCGCTTTTCCCTGGAAAACAAAACTCGCCTGCCGACTTTTTGATGGCAGATTGCAGGAGCCACTTGGTACTATGAAATCAGCCGAACATGGCACTGGTGCCACCATGGGTCTGGTCACCATCCTGCCTATCGTAGCTTTTCAGGAGCCAGCCGGTCACTCCCAGCCATAGGCCCCCTGACACAAAGCTCGGCCCGTTTCCCTGGCAAACAAAAGTAAGCTGCCCCGCTTCTGGATGGCAGATTGCAGGAACCACTTTGCACCATCAAACCAGCCCGACTTGGCACTGGTGCCACCTCAGGTCTGGGAACCATCCTGCGTATCGTGGATTCTAAGCAGCCAGCCGGCCACTCCCAGCCACAGGCCCCCAAACACAAACAACGGCGCTTTTCCCTGGAAAACAAAACTCGCCTGCCGACATTTTGATGGCAGATTGCAGGAGCCACTTGGTACTATCAAACCAGCCCAACTTGGCACTGGTGCCACCATGGGTCTGGTCACCATCCTGCCTATCGTAGCTTTTCAGGAGCCAGCCGGTCACTCCCAGCCATAGGCCCCGAGACACAAAGCTCGGACCGTTTCCCTGGCAAACAAAAGTAAGCTGCCCCGCTTCTGGATGGCAGATTGCAGGAGCCACTTTGCACCATCATACTAGCCCGACTTGGCACTGGTGCCACCTTGGGTCTGGGAACCATCCTGCGTATCGTGGATTCTAAGCAGCCAGCCGGCCACTCCCAGCCACAGGCCCCCAAATACAAACAACGGCGCTTTTCCCTGGAAAATAAAAACTCGCCTGCCAAATTTTGACGGCAGATTGCAGGAGCCACTTGGTACTATCAAATCAGCCCAACTTGGGACTGGTGCCACCATGGGTCTGGTCACCATCCTGCCTATCGTAGCTTTTCAGGAGCCAGCCGGTCACTCCCAGCCATAGGCCCCCAGACAAAAACCTCGGCCCGTTTCCCTGGCAAACAAAAGTAAGCTGCCCTGCTTCTGGATGGCAGATTGCAGGAACCACTTGGTACTATCAAACCAGCACAACTTGGCACTGGTGCCACCTTGGGTCTGGATACCATGCTGCGTATCGTGGATTCTAAGGAGCCAGCCGGCCACTCCCAGCCACAGGCCCCCAAACACAAACAACGGCGCTTTTCCCTGGAAAACAAAACTCTCCTGCCAACTTTTTGATGGCAGATTGCAGGAGCCACTTGGTTTTATCAAATCAGCCCAACTTGGCACTGGTGCCACCATGGGTCTGGTCACCATCCTGCCTATCTTAGCTTTTCAGGAGCCAGCCGGTCACTCCCCGCCATAGGCCCCCAGACAAAAAGCTCGGCCCGTTTCCCTGGCAAACAAAAGTAAGCTACCCCGCTTCTGGATGGCAGATTGCAGGAGCCACTTTGCACCATCAAACTAGCCCGTCTTGGCGCTTGTGCCACCTCTTGTCTGGGAACCATCCTGCGTATCGTGGATTCTAATTAGCCAGCCGGCCACTCCCTACCACAGGCCCCCAAACACAAACAACGGCGCTTTTCCCTGGAAAACAAAACTCGCCTACCAACTATTTGATTGCAGATTACAGGAGCCACTTGGTACTATCAAACCAGCCCAACTTGGCACTGGTGCCACCATGGGTCTGGTCACAATCCTGCCTATCGTAACTTTTCAGGAGCCAGCCGGTCACTCCCAGCCATAGGTCCCCAGTCACAAACCTCGGCCCGTTTCCCTGGCAAACAAAAGTAAGCTGCCCCGCTTCTGGATGGCAGATTGCAGGAGCCACTTGGTACTATCAAACCAGCCCGACTTGGCACTGGTGCCACCTCTGGTCTGGGACCCATCCTGCGTATCGTGGATTCTAAGGAGCCAGTCGGCCACTCCCAGCCACAGGCCCCCAAACACAAACAACGGCCCGTTTCCGTGGCAAACAAAAGTAAGCTGCCCCGTTTCTGGATGGCAGATTGCAGGAACCACTTGGCAGTATCAAACCAGCACAACTTGGCACTGGTGGCACCTCTTGTCTGGTAACCATGCTGCGTAACGTGGTTTCTAAGGAGCCAGCCGGGCACTCCCAACCACAGGTCCCCAAACACAAACAATGGCGCTTTTCCCTGGAAAACAAAACTCGCCTGCCAACTTTTTGATGGCAGATTGCAGGAGCCACTTGGTACTATCAAACCAGCCCAACTTGGCACTGGTGCCACCATCGGTCTGGTCACCATCCTGCCTATCGTAGCTTTTCAGGAGCCAGCCGGTCACTCCCAGCCATAGGCCCCCAGACAGAAAGCCCGGCCCGTTTCCCTGGCAAACAAAAGTAAGCTGCCCCGCTTCTGGATGGCAGATTGCAGGAGCCACTTTGTACCATCAAACCAGCCCGACTTGGCACTGGTGCCACCTCTGGTCTGGGAACCATGCTGCGTATCGTGGATTTTAAGGAGCCAGTCGGCCACTCCCAGCCATACGCCTCCAAACACAAACAACGGTCCATTTCCCTGGCAAACAAAAGTAAGCTGCCCCGCTTCTGGATGTCAGATTGCAGGAACCACTTGTTGCCAAGTTGGGGTGGTTTGATAGTACCAAGTGGCTCCTGCAATCTGCCATCAAAAAGTTGGCAAGCGAGTTTTGTTTTCCAGGGAAAAGCGCCGTTGTTTGTGTTTGGGGGCCTGTGGCTGGGAGTGGCCGGCTGGCTCCTTAGAATCCACGATACGCAGGATGGTTCCCAGACCTGAGGTGGCACCAGTGCCAAGTCGGGCTGGTTTTATAGTACCAAGTGCGTCCTGCAATCTGCCATCCAGAAGCGGGGCAGCTTACTTTTGTTTGCCAGGGAAACAGGTAGAGCTTTGTGTCTGGGGGCCTATGGCTGGGAGTGACCGGCTGGCTCCTGAAAAGCTACGATAGGCAGGATGGTGACCAGACCCATGGTGGCACCAGTGCCAAGTTGGGCTGGTTTGATAGTACCAAGTGGCTCCTGCAATCTGCCATCAAAAAGTTGGCAGGTGAGTTTTGTTTTCCAGGGAAAAGCACCGTTGTTTGTGTTTGGGGGCCTGTGGCTGGGAGTGGCCAGCTGGCTCCTTAGAATCCACGATACGCAGGATGGTTCCCAGACCAGAGGTGGCACCAGTGCCATGTTGGCCTGGTTTGATACTACCAAGTGCGTCCTGCAATCTGCCATCCAGAAGCGGGGCTGCTTACTTTTGTTTGCCAGGGAAACGGGCCGAGATATTTGTCTGGGGGCCTATGGCTGGGAGTGACCGGCTGGCTCCTGAAAAGCTACGATAGGCAGGATGGTGACCAGACCCATGGTGGCACCAGTGCCAAGTTGGGCTGGTTTGATAGTACCAAGTGGCTCCTGCAATCTGCCATCAAAAAGTTGTCAGGCGACTTTTGTTTTCCAGGGAAAAGCGCCGTTGTTCTTGTTTAGAGGCCTGTGGCTGGGAGTGACCGGCTGCCTCCTTTGAACCCAGGATACACAGGATGGTTCCCAGAGCCAAGGTGGCACCAGTGCCAAGTTGGGCTGGTTTGATAGTACCAAGTGGCTCCTGCAATCTGCCATCCAGAAGCGGGTCAGCTTACTTTTGTTTCCCAGGGAAACGGGCCGAGGTTTGTGTCTGGGGGCCTATGGCTGGGAGTGACCGGCTGGCTACTGAAAAGCTACGATAGGCAGGATGGTTACCAGACTCATGGTGGCACCAGTGCCAAGTCGGGCTGGTTTGATAATACTAAATAGCTCCTGAAATCTGCCATTCAGACGCGGGGCAGCGGATTTTTGTTTGCTGGAGAAAAGTTCCGTGGTTTTTTTTTGGGGGTATATGGCTGGACGTGGCCGGCTGGCTCCTTAAAAAGATCGATACGCAGGATTCTTCACTGACCCAAGGTGGCATCACTGCCAAGTCGGGCTGTTTTCGTAATACCAAGTGCGTCCTGCAATTTGCCATCCAGAAGAGGGGCAGTTGAGTTTTGTTTGCCAGAGCAAAGGGCCGTGGTATGTGTTTGGGGGCATATGGCTGAGAGTGGCCGGCTGGCCCCTGAAAATCCACGATAGGCAGGATGGTTCCCAGAGCCAAGGTGGCACCAGTGCCATGTTGGCCTGGTTTGATAGTACCATGTGGCTGCTGTAATCTGCCATCCAGAAGCGGGGCAGCTTACTTTTGTTTGCCAGGGGAACGGGCCGAGATATTTGTCTGGGGGCCTATGGCTGGGAGTGACCGGCTGGCTCCTGAAAAGCTACGATAGGCAGGATGGTGACCAGACCCATGGTGGCACCAGTACCAAGTTGGGCTGGTTTGATAGTACCAAGTGGCTCCTGCAATCTGCCATCAAAAATTTGGCAGGCGAGTTTTGTTTTCCAGGGAAAAGCGCCGTTGTTTGTGTTTGGGCGCCTGTGGCTCAGAGTGGCCGGGTGGCTGCTTAGAATCCACGATACGCAGGATGGTTCCCAGACCTGACGTGGCACCAGTGCCAAGTCGGGCTAGTTTGATGCTGCAAAGTGGCTCCTGCAATCTGCCATGCAGAAGCGGGGTAGCTTACTTTTGTTTGCCAGGGATACGGGCCGAGGTTTTTGTCTGGCGGCCTATGGCTGGGAGTGACCGGCTGGCTCCTGAAATGCTACAATAGGCAGGATGGTGACCAGACCCATGGTGGCACCAGTGCCAAGTTGGGATGATTTGATAGTACCAAGTGGCTCCTGCAATCTGCCATCAAAAAGCTGGCAGGCGAGTTTTGTTTTCCAGGGAAAAGCGCCGTTGTTTGTGTTTGGGGGCCAGTGGTTGGGAGTGGCCGGCTGGCTCCTTAGAATCCACGATATGCAGGATTGTTCCCAGACCCAAGGTGGCACCAGTGCCAAGTCGGGCTGGTTTGATGGTGCAAAGTGGCTCCTGCAATCTGCCATCCAGACGCGGGGCAGCGGATTTTTGTTTCCATGAGGAATGGTCCGTGGTTTTTTTTTGGGGGTATATGGCTGGGCGTGGCCGGCTGGCTCCTTAAAAAGCTCGATATGCAGGATGGTTCCCTGACACAAGGTGGCACCAGTGCCACGTCGGGCAGTTTTCGTAGTACAAAGTGCGTCCTAAAATTTCCATCCAGAAGAGGGGCAGTTGAGTTTTGTTTACCAGAGAAAAGGGCCGTGGTTTGTTTTTGGGGGCATATGGCTGAGAGTGGCCGGCTGGCCCCTGAAAATCCACGATACACAGGATGGTTCCCAGACCAGAGGTGTCACCAGTGCCAAGTCGGGCTGGTTTGATAGTACTAAATAGCTCCTGCAATCTGCCATGCCGAAGCGGGGCAGCTTACTTTTGTTTGCCAGGGAAACGGGCCGAGGTTTGTGTCTGGGGGCCTATGGCTGGGAGTGACCGGCTGGCTCCTGAAAAGCTACGATAGGCAGGATGGTGACCAGACCCATGGTGGCACCAGTGCCAAGTTGGGCTGATTTGATAGTACCAAGTGGCTCCGGCAATCTGCCATCAAAAAGTTGGCAGGCGAGTTTTGTTTTCCAGGGAAAAGCGCCGTTGTTTGTGTTTGGGGGCCTGTGGCTGGGAGTGGCCAGCTGGCTCCTTAGAACCCACGATACGCAGGATGGTTCCCAGACCAGAGGTGGCACCAGTGCCAAGTTGGGCTGGTTTGATGGTGCAAAGTGGCTCCTGCAATCTGCCATCCAGAAGCGGGGTAGCTTACTTTTGTTTGCCAGGGAAACGGGCCGAAATATTTGTCTAGGGTCCTCTGGCTGGGGGTGGCTGGCTGGCACCTGAAAAGCTACGATAGGCAGGATGGTGACCAGACCCATGGTGGCACCAGTGCCAAGTTGGGCTGGTTTGATAGTACCAAGTGGCTCCTGCAATCTGCCATCAAATGTTTGGCAGGCGAGTTTTGTTTTCCAGGGAAAAGCACCGTTGTGTGTGTTTTGGGGCCTGTGGCTGGGAGTGGCCAGCTGGCTCCTTAGAATCCACGATACGCAGGATGGTTCCCAGACCCAAGGTGGCACCAGTGCCAAGTCGGGCTGGTTTGTTAGTACCAAGTGGTTCCTGCAATCTGCCATCCAGAAGCGGGGCAGCTGAATTTTGTTTGCCAGAGAAAAAGGCTGTTGTTTGTGTTTCGGGGCCTGTGGCTGGCAGTGGACGGCTGGCTCCTGAAAATCCATGATACGCAGCATGGTTCCCAGACCCAAGGTGGCACCAGTGCCAAGTCGGGCTGGTTTGATACTACCAAGTGCGTCCTGCAATCTGCCATCCAGAAGCGAGGCAGCTTAATTTTGTTTGCCAGGGAAACGGGCCGTGGGTTTTGTATGGGGGCCTATGGCTGAGAGTGGCCGGCTGGCTCCTGAAAATCCACGCTAGGCAGCATGGTTCCCAGATGCAAGGTGGCACCAGTGCCAAGTCGGGCTGGTTTGATGGTGCAAAGTGGCTCCTGCAATCTGCCATCCAGAAGCGGGGCAGCTGATTTTTGTTTGCCAGAGAAAAATTCCGTGGATTGTTTTTGGGGGCATATTGCTGGGAGTGGCCGGCTGGCTCCTTAAAATGCTCGATACGCATGATGGTTCCCAGGCCCAAGGTGTCACCACTACCAAGTCGGCCTGCGGTTTTAGTATCAAGTTCATCCTGCAATTTGCCATCCAGAAGAGGGGCAGTTGAGTTTTGTTTGCCAGAGAAACGGGCCGAGGTTTCTGTTTGGGGACATATGGCTGAGAGTGGCCGGCTGGCCCCTGAATATCCACGATACACAGCATGGTTCCCAGATCCAAGGTGGCACCAGTGCCAAGTTGGGCTGGTTTGATAGTCCCAAGTGTCTCCTGCAATCTGCCATCCAGAAGCGGGGCAGCTTACTTTTGTTTGCCAGAGAAATAGGCCTAGGTTTTTGTCTGGGGGCCTGTGGCTAGGAGTGGCCGGCTGGCTCCTTAGAATCCACGATACGCAGGATGTTTCCCAGACCCAAGGTGGCACCAGTGCCAAGTCGGGCTGGTTTGATAGTACCAAGTGGCTCCTGCAAACTCCATCAAAATGTTGGCAGACGTGTTTTGTTTTCCAGGGAACAGCGCCGTTGATTTTGTTTGGGGACCTGTGGCTGGGAGTGGCCGGCTGGCTCCTTAGAATCCACGATACGCAGGATGTTTCCCAGACCCAAGGTGGCACCAGTGCCAAGTCGGGCTGGTTTGATTACACCAAGTGGCTCCTGCAATCTGCCATCCAGAAGTGAGGCAGCTAAGTTTTGTTTGCCAGAAAAAAGGGCCCTGGTTTTTGTTGGGGGCCTGTGGCTGGGAGTGGCTGGCTGGCTCCTTAAAATCCACGATAGGCTGGATGGTTCCCAGACCCAAGGTGGCACCAGTGCCAAGTCGGGCTGGTTTGATAGTACCAAGTGGCTCCTGCAATCTGCCATCCAGAAGCGGTGCAGTTGAGTTTTGTTTGCCAGAGAAAAGGGCCGTGGGTTGTGTTTGGGGGCATATGGCTGGGAGTGGCCGGCTGTCTCATTAAAAAGATCGATACGCAGGATGGTTCCCAGACCCAAGGTGGCACCAGTGCCAAGTCGGGCTGTTTTTATAGTACCAAGTGCGTCCTGCAATTTGCCATCCAGAAGAGGGGCAGTGGAGTTTTGTTTGCCAGAGAATAGCGCCGTTGTTTGTGTTTGGGGGCTTGTGGCTGGGAGTGGCCGACTGGCGCCTTAGAATCTGTGTTACGCAGCATGGTTCCCAGACCAGAGGTGGCACCAGTGCCAAGTTGGGCTGGTTTGATAGTACCAAGTGGCTCCTGCAATCTGCCATCAAAAAGTTGTCAGGCGAGTTTTGTTTTCCAGGGAAAAGCGCCGTTGTTTGTATTTGGGGGCCTGTGGCTGGGAGTGGCCGGCTGGCTCCTTTGAACCCACGATACGCAGGATGGTTCCCAGACCCAAGGTGGCACCAGTGCCAAGTTGGGCTGGTTTGATACTACCAAGTGCCTCCTGCAATCTGCCATCCAGAAGCGGGGCAGCTTAATTTTGTTTGCCAGGGAAACGGGCCGTGGGTTTTGTTTGGGGGCCTATGGCTGAGAGTGGCCGGCTGGCTCCTGAAAATCCACGCTAGGCAGCATGGTTCCCAGATGCAAGGTGGCACCAGTGCCAAGTCGGGCTGGTTTGATGGTGCAAAGTGGCTCCTGCAATCTGCCATCCAGAAGCGGGGCAGCTGATTTTTGTTTGCCAGAGAAAAATTCCGTGGATTGTTTTTGGGGGCATATTGCTGGGAGTGGCCGGCTGGCTCCTTAAAATGCTCGATACGCATGATGGTTCCCAGGTCCAAGGTGTCACCACTACCAAGTCGGCCTGCGGTTTTAGTATCAAGTTCATCCTGCAATTTGCCATCCAGAAGAGGGGCAGTTGAGTTTTGTTTGCCAGAGAAACGGGCCGAGGTTTCTGTTTGGGGACATATGGCTGAGAGTGGCCGGCTGGCCCCTGAATATCCACGATACACAGCATGGTTCCCAGATCCAAGGTGGCACCAGTGCCAAGTTGGGCTGGTTTGATAGTACCAAGTGTCTCCTGCAATCTGCCATCCAGAAACGGGGCAGCTTACTTTTGTTTGCCAGAGAAATAGGCCTAGGTTTTTGTCTGGGGGCCTGTGGCTAGGAGTGGCCGGCTGGCTCCTAAGAATCCACGATACGCAGGATGTTTCCCAGACCCAAGGTGGCACCAGTGCCAAGTCGGGCTGGTTTGATAGTACCAAGTGGCTCCTGCAAACTCCATCAAAAAGTTGGCAGGCGTGTTTTGTTTTCCAGGGAACAGCGCCGTTGATTTTGTTTGGGGGCCTGTGGCTGGGAGTGGCCGGCTGGCTCCTTAGAATCCACGATACGCAGGATGGTTCCCAGACCCAAGGTGGCACCAGTGCCAAGTCGGGCTGGTTTGATTACACCAAGTGGCTCCTGCAATCTGCCATCCAGAAGTGAGGCAGCTAAGTTTTGTTTGCCAGAAAAAAGGGCCGTGGTTTTTGTTGGGGGCCTGTGGCTGGGAGTGGCCGGCTGGCTCCTTAGAATCCACCATACGCAGGATGGTTCCCAGACCCAAGGTGGCACCAGTGCCAAGTCGGGCTGGTTTGATAGTACCAAGTGGCTCCTGCAATCTGCCATCCAGAAGCGGTGCAGTTGAGTTTTGTTTGCCAGAGAAAAGTGCCGTGGGTTGTGTTTGGGGGCATATGGCTGGGAGTGGCCGGCTGTCTCATTAAAAAGATCGATACGCAGGATGGTTCCCAGACCCAAGGTGGCACCAGTGCCAAGTCGGGCTGTTTTTATAGTACCAAGTGCGTCCTGCAATTTGCCATCCAGAAGAGGGGCAGTGGAGTTGTGTTTGCCAGAGAATAGCGCCGTTGTTTGTGTTTGGGAGCTTGTGGCTGGGAGTGGCCGACTGGCGCCGTAGAATCTGTGTTACGCAGCATGGTTCCCAGACCAGAGGTGGCACCAGTGCCAAGTTGGGGTGGTTTGATAGTACCAAGTGGCTCCTGCAATCTGCCATCCAGAAGCGGGGCAGCTTACTTTTGTTTGCCAGGGAAACGGGCCGAGGTTTGTGACTGGGGACCTATGGCTGGGAGTGACCGGCTGGCTCCTGAAAAGCTACGATAGGCAGGATTGTTCCCAGACCCATGGTGGCACCAGTGCCAAGTTGGGCTGGTTTGATAGTACCAAGTGGCTCCTGCAATCTGCCATCAAAAAGTTGTCAGGCGAGTTTTGTTTTCCAGGGAAAAGCGCCGTTGTTTGTATTTGGGGGCCTGTGGCTGGGAGTGGCCGGCTGGCTCCTTTGAACCCACAATACGCAGGATGGTTCCCAGACCCAAGGTGGCACCAGTGCCAAGTCGGGCTGGTTGGATACTACCAAGTGCGTCCTGCAATCTGCCATCCAGAAGCGGGGCAGCTTAATTTTGTTTGCCAGGGAAACGGGCCGTGGGTTTTGTTTGGGGGCCTATGGCTGAGAGTGACCGGCTGGCTCCTTAGAATCCACGCTAGGCAGCATGGTTCCCAGATGCAAGGTGGCACCAGTGCCAAGTCGGGCTGGTTTGATGGTGCAAAGTGGCTCCTGCAATCTGCCATCCAGAAGCGGGGCAGCTGATTTTTGTTTGCCAGAGAAAAATTCCGTGGATTGTTTTTGGGGGCATATTGCTGGGAGTGGCCGGCTGGCTCCTTAAAATGCTCGATACGCATGATGGTTCCCAGGTCCAAGGTGTCACCACTACCAAGTCGGCCTGCGGTTTTAGTATCAAGTTCATCCTGAGGCAGCTAAGTTTTGTTTGCCAGAAAAAAGGGCCGTGGTTTTTGTTGGGGGCCTGTGGCTGGGAGTGGCCGGCTGGCTCCTTAGAATCCACGATACGCAGGATGGTTCCCAGACCCAAGGTGGCACCAGTGCCAAGTCGGGCTAGTATGATGGTGCAAAGTGGCTCCTGCAATCTGCCATCCAGAAGCGGGGCAGATTACTTTTGTTTGCCAGGGAAAAGGGCTTAGCTTTGTGTCTCGGGACCTATGGCTGGGAGTGACCGGCTGGCTCCTGAAAAGCTACGATAGGCAGGATGGTGACCAGACCCATGGTGGCACCAGTGCCAAGTTGGGCTGGTTTGATAGTACCAAGTGGCTCCTGCAATCTGCCATCAAAATGTCGGCAGGCGAGTTTTGTTTTCCAGGGAAAAGCGCCGTTGTTTGTGTTTGGGGGCCTGTGGCTGGGAGTGGCCGGCTGGCTCCTTAGAATCCACGATACGCAGGATGGTTCCCAGACCTGAGGTGGCACCAGTGCCAAGTCGGGCTGGTTTGATAGTACCAAGTGCGTCCTGCAATCTGCCATCCAGAAGCGGGGCAGCTTACTTTTGTTTGCCAGGGAAACGGGCCGAGCTTTTTGTATGGGGGCCTATGGCTGGGAGTGACCGGCTGCCCCCTGAAAAGCTATGATAGGCAGAATGGTGAGCAGACCCATGGTGGCACAAGTGCCAAGTTGGGCTGGTTTGATAGTACCAAGTGGCTCCTGCAATCTGCCATCAAAAAGTTGGCAGGCGAGTTTTGTTTTCCCGGGAAAAGCGCCGTTGTTTGTGTTTGGGTGCCTATGTCTGGGAGTGGCCGGCTGGCTCCTTAGAATCCAGGATACGCAGGATGGTTCCCAGACCAGAGGTGGCACCAGTGCCAAGTCGGGCTGGTTTGATAGTACCGCGTGCGTCCTACAATCTGCCATCCAGAAGCGGGACAGCTTGCTTTTGTTTGCCAGGGAAACGGGTCGAGCTTTGTGTCTGGGGGCCTATGGCTGGGAGTGACTGGCTAGGTCCTGAAAAGCTAAGGTAGGCAGGATGGTGACCAGACCCATGGTGGCACAAGTGCCAAGTTGGGCTGGTTTGATAGTACCAAGTGGCTCCTGCAATCTGCCATCAAAAAGTTGGCAGGCGAGTTTTGTTTTCCAGGGAAAAGCGCCGTTGTTTGTGTTTGGGGGCCTTTAACTGGGAGTGGCCGGCTGGCTCCTTAGAATCCACGATACGCAGCATGGTTCCCAGACCAGAGGTGGCACCAGTGCCAAGTCGGGCTGGTTTTATAGTACCAAGTGGTTCCTGCAATCTGCCATCCAGAAGCGGGGCAGCTTACTTTGGTTTGCCAGGGAAAAGGGCAGAGCATTGTGTCTTTGCGCCTATGGCTTGGAGTGACCGGCTGGCTCCTGAAAAGCTACGATAGGCAGGATGGTGACCAGACCCATGGTGGCACCAGTGCCAAGTTGGGCTGATTTGATAGTACCAAGTGGCTCCTGCAATCTGCCATCAAAAAGTTGGCCGGCGAATTTTGTTTTCCAGGGAAAAGCGCTGTGGTTTGTGTTTGGGGGCCTGTGGCTGGGAGTGGCCGGCTGGCTCCTTATAATCCATGATACGCAGCATGGTTCCCAGACCCAAGGTGGCACCAGTGCCAAGTTGGGCTGGTTTGATAGTACCAAGTGGCTCTGGCAATCTGCCATCAAAAAGTTAGCAGATGAGTTTTGTTTTCCAGGGAAAAGCGCCGTTGTTTTTGTTTGGGGGCCTGTGGCTGGGAGTGGACGGATGGCTAATTAGAATCCACGATACGCAGGATGGTGACCAGACCCATGGTGGCACCAGTGCCAAGTCGGGCTGGTTTGATAGTACCAAGTGGCTCCTGGAATCTGCCATCCAGGAGCGGGATAACTTACTTTTGTTTGTCAGGGAAACGGGCCGAGGTTTGTGTCTGGGGGCCTATGGCTGGGAGTGACCGGCTGGCTCCTGAAAAGCTACGATAGGCAGGATGGTGACCAGACCCATGGTGGCACCAGTGCCAAGTTGGTCTGATTTGATAAAACCAAGTGGCTCCTGCAATCTCCCATCAAAAAGTTGGCAGGAGAGTTTTGTTTCCCAGGGAAAAGCGCCGTTGTTTGTGTTTGGGGGCCTGTGGCTGGGAGTGGCCGGCTGGCTCCTTAGAATCCACGATACGCAGCATGGTATCCAGACCCAAGGTGGCACCAGTGCCAAGTTTTGCTGGTTTGATAGTACCAAGTGGTTCCTGCAATCTGCCATCCAGAAGCGGGTCAGCTTACTTTTCTTTGCCAGGGAAACGGGCCGAGGTTTTTGTCTGGGGGCCTATGGCTGGGAGTGACCGGCTGGCTCCTGAAAAGCTACGATAGGCAGGATGGTGACCAGACCCATGGTGGCACCAGTCCCAAGTTGGGCTGATTTGATAGTACCAAGTGGCTCCTGCAATCTGCCGTCAAAATTTGGCAGGCGAGTTTTGTTTTCCAGGGAAAAGCGCCGTTGTTTGTGTTTGGGGGCCTGTGGCTGGGAGTGGCCGGCTGGCTCCTTAGAATCCACGATACGCAGGATGGTTCCCAGACCTGAGGTGGCACCAGTGCCAAGTCGGGCTGGTTTGATAGTACTAAATAGCTCCTGCAATCTGCCATCCAGAAGCGGGGCAGCTTACTTTTTTTTGCCAGGGAAACGGGCCGAGGTTTGTGTCTGGGGGCCTATGGCTGGGAGTGACCGGCTGCCCCCTGAAAAGCTATGATAGGCAGAATGGTGACCAGACCCATGGTGGCACAAGTGCCAAGTTGGGCTGGTTTGATAGTACCAAGTGGCTCCTGCAATCTGCCATCAAAAAGTTGGCAGGCGAGTTTTGTTTTCCAGGGAAAAGCGCCGTTGTTTGTGTTTGGGTGCCTATGTCTGGGAGTGGCCGGCTGGCTCCTTAGAATCCAGGATACGCAGGATGGTTCCCAGACCAGAGGTGGCACCAGTGCCAAGTCGGGCTGGTTTGATAGTACCGAGTGCGTCCTACAATCTGCCATCCAGAAGCGGGACAGCTTGCTTTTGTTTGCCAGGGAAACGGGTCGAGCTTTGTGTCTGGGGGCCTATGGCTGGGAGTGACCGGCTAGGTCCTGAAAAGCTAAGGTAGGCAGGATGGTGACCAGACCCATGGTGGCAAAAGTGCCAAGTTGGGCTGGTTTGATAGTACCAAGTGGCTCCTGCAATCTGCCATCAAAAAATTGGCAGGCGAGTTTTGTTTTCCAGGGAAAAGCGCCGTTGTTTGTGTTTGGGGGCCTTTAACTGGGAGTGGCCGGCTGGCTCCTTAGAATCCACGATACGCAGCATGGTTCCCAGACCAGAGGTGGCACCAGTGCCAAGTCGGGCTGGTTTTATAGTACCAAGTGGTTCCTGCAATCTGCCATCCAGAAGCGGGGCAGCTTACTTTGGTTTGCCAGGGAAAAGGGCAGAGCATTGTGTCTTTGCGCCTATGGCTTGGAGTGACCGGCTGGCTCCTGAAAAGCTACGATAGGCAGGATGGTGACCAGACCCATGGTGGCACCAGTGCCAAGTTGGGCTGATTTGATAGTACCAAGTGGCTCCTGCAATCTGCCATCACAAAGTTGGCCGGCGAATTTTGTTTTCCAGGGAAAAGCGCTGTGGTTTGTGTTTGGGGGCCTGTGGCTGGGAGTGGCCGGCTGGCTCCTTATAATCCATGATACGCAGCATGGTTCCCAGACCCAAGGTGGCACCAGTGCCAAGTTGGGCTGGTTTGATAGTACCAAGTGGCTCTGGCAATCTGCCATCAAAAAGTTAGCAGACGAGTTTTGTTTTCTAGGGAAAAGCGCCGTTGTTTTTGTTTGGGGGCCTGCGGCTGGCAGTGGACGGATGGCTAATTAGAATCCACGATACGCAGGATGGTGACCAGACCCATGGTGGCACCAGTGCCAAGTCGGGCTGGTTTGATAGTACCAAGTGGCTCCTGGAATCTGCCATCCAGGAGCGGGATAACTTACTTTTGTTTGTCAGGGAAACGGGCCGAGGTTTGTGTCTGGGGGCCTATGGCTGGGAGTGACCGGCTGGCTCCTGAAAAGCTACGATAGGCAGGATGGTGACCAGACCCATGGTGGCACCAGTGCCAAGTTGGTCTGATTTGATAAAACCAAGTGGCTCCTGCAATCTCCCATCAAAAAGTTGGCAGGAGAGTTTTGTTTCCCAGGGAAAAGCGCCGTTGTTTGTGTTTGGGGGCCTGTGGCTGGGAGTGGCCGGCTGGCTCCTTAGAATCCACGATACGCAGCATGGTATCCAGACCCAAGGTGGCACCAGTGCCAAGTTTTGCTGGTTTGATAGTACCAAGTGGTTCCTGCAATCTGCCATCCAGAAGCGGGTCAGCTTACTTTTGTTTGCCAGGGAAACGGGCCGAGGTTTTTGTCTGGGGGCCTATGGCTGGGAGTGACCGGCTGGCTCCTGAAAAGCTACGATAGGCAGGATGGTGACCAGACCCATGGTGGCACCAGTCCCAAGTTGGGCTGATTTGATAGTACCAAGTGGCTCCTGCAATCTGCCATCAAAATTTGGCAGGCGAGTTTTGTTTTCCAGGGAAAAGCGCCGTTGTTTGTGTTTGGGGGCCTGTGGCTGGGAGTGGCCGGCTGGCTCCTTAGAATCCACGATACGCAGGATGGTTCCCAGACCTGAGGTGGCACCAGTGCCAAGTCGGGCTGGTTTGATAGTACTAAATAGCTCCTGCAATCTGCCATCCAGAAGCGGGGCAGCTTACTTTTGTTTGCCAGGGAAACGGGCCGAGGTTTGTGTCTGGGGGCCTATGGCTGCGAGTGACCGTCTGGCTCCTGAAAAGCTACGATAGGCAGGATGGTGAGCAGACCCATGGTGGCACCAGTGCCAAGTTGAGCTGGTTTGATAGTACCAAGTGGCTCCTGCAATCTGCCATCAAAAAGTTGGCAGGCGAGTTTTGTTTTCCAGGGAAAAGCGCCGTTGTTTGTGTTTGGGTGCCTATGGCTGGGAGTGGCCGGCTGGCTCCTTAGAATCCACGATACGCACCATAGTTCCCAGACCAGAGGTGGCACCAGTGCCAAGTCGGGCTGGTTTGATAGTACCAAGTGCGTCCTACAATCTGCCATCCAGAAGCGGGGCAGCTTACTTTTGTTTGCCAGGGAAACGGGCCGAGCTTTGTGTCTGGGGGCCTATGACTGGGAGTGACCGGCTGGCTCCTGAAAAGCTACGATAGGCAGGATGGTGACCAGACCCATGGTGGCACCAGTGCCAAGTTGGGCTGATTTGATAGCAGCAAGTGGCTCCTGCAATCTGCCATCAAAATGTCGGCAGGCGGGTTTTGTTTTCCAGGGAAAAGCGCTGTGGTTTGTGTTTGGGGGCCTGTGGCTGGGAGTGGCCGGCTGGCTCCTTATAATCCACGATACGCAGCATGGTTCCCAGACCCAAGGTGGCACCAGTGCCAAGTTGGGCTGGTTTGATAGTACCAAGTGGCTCTGGCAATCTGCCGTCAAAAAGTTGGCAGACGAGTTTTGTTTTCCAGGGAAAAGCGCCGTTGTTTTTGTTTGGGGGCCTGTGGCTGGGAGTGGACGGATGGCTAATTAGAATCCACGACAGACAGGATGGTGACCAGACCCATGGTGGCACCAGTGCCAAGTCGGGCTGGTTTGATAGTACCAAGTGGCTCCGGCAATCTGCCATCCAGAAGCGGGGTAACTTACTTTTGTTTGCCAGGGAAACGGGCCGAGGTTTGTGTCTGGGGGCCTATGGCTGGGAGTGACCGGCTGGCTCCTGAAAAGCTACGATAGGCAGGATGGTGACCAGACCCATGGTGGCACCAGTGCCAAGTTGGTCTGATTTGATAAAACCAAGTGGCTCCTGCAATCTCCCATCAAAAAGTTGGCAGGAGAGTTTTGTTTCCCAGGGAAAAGCGCCGTTGTTTGTGTTTAGGGGCCTGTGGCTGGGAGTGGCCGGCTGGCTCCTTAGAATCCACGATACGCAGCATGGAATCCAGACCCAAGGTGGCACCAGTGCCAAGTTTTGCTGGTTTGATAGTACCAAGTGGTTCCTGCAATCTGCCATCCAGAAGCAGGGCAGCTTTCTTTTGTTTGCCAGGGAAACGGGCCGAGGTTTTTGTCTGGGGGCCTATGGCTGGGAGTGACCGGCTGGCTCCTGAAAAGCTACGATAGGCAGGATGGTGACCAGACCCATGGTGGCACCAGTGCCAAGTTGGGCTGGTTTGATAGTACCAAGTGGCTCCTGCAATCTGCCATCAAAATGTCGGCAGGCGAGTTTTGTTTTCCAGGGAAAAGCGCCGTTGTTTGTGTTTGGGGGCCTGTGGCTGGGAGTGGCCGGCTGGCTCCTTAGAATCCACGATACGCAGGATGGTTCCCAGACCTGAGGTGGCACCAGTGCCAAGTCGGGCTGGTTTGATAGTACCAAGTGCGTCCTGCAATCTGCCATCCAGAAGCGGGGCAGCTTACTTTTGTTTGCCAGGGAAACGGGCCGAGCTTTTTGTCTGGGGGCCTATGGCTGGGAGTGAGCGGCTGGCTCCTGAAAAGCTACGATAGGCAGAATGGTGAGCAGACCCATGGTGGCACAAGTGCCAAGTTGGGCTGGTTTGATAGCACCAAGTGGCTCCTGCAATCTGCCATCAAAAATTTGGCAGGTGAGTTTTGTTTTCCAGGGAAAAGCGCCGTTGTTTGTGTTTGGGTGCCTATGTCTGGGAGTGGCCGGCTGGCTCCTTAGAATCCACGATACGCAGGATGGTTCCCAGACCAGAGGTGGCACCTGTGCCAAGTCGGGCTGGTTTGATAGTACCAAGTGCGTCCTACAATCTGCCATCCAGAAGCGGGGCAGCTTACTTTTGTTTGCCAGGGAAACGGGCCGAGCTTTGTGTCTGGGGGCCTATGACTGGGAGTGACCGGCTGGCTCCTGAAAAGCTACGATAGGCAGGATGGTGACCAGACCCATGGTGGCACCAGTGCCAAGTTGGGCTGATTTGATAGCAGCAAGTGGCTCCTGCAATCTGCCATCAAAATGTCGGCAGGCGGGTTTTGTTTTCCAGGGAAATGCGCTGTGGTTTTTGTTTGGGGGCCTGTGGCTGGGAGTGACCGGCTGGCTCCTTAGAATCCACGATACGCAGGATGGTTCCCAGACCCAAGGTGGCACCAGTGCCAAGTTGGGCTGGTTTGATAGTACCAAGTGGCTCCTGCAATCTGCCATCCAGAAGCGGGGCAGCTTACTTTTGTTTGCCAGGGAAACGGGCCGAGCTTTGTGTCTGGGGGCCTATGGCTGGGAGTGACCGGCTGGCTCCTGAAAAGCTACGATAGGCAGGATGGTGACCAGACCCATGGTGGCACCAGTGTCAAGTTGGGCTGGTTTGATAGTACCAAGTGGCTCCTGCAATCTGCCATCAAAAAGTTGGCAGGCGAGTTTTGTTTTCCAGGGAAAAGCGCCGTTGTTTTTGTTTGGGGGCCTGTGGCTGGGAGTGGCCGGCTGGCTCCTTAGAATCCACGATACGCAGCATGGTTCCCAGACCAGAGGTGGCACCAGTGCCAAGTCGGGCTGGTTTGATAGTACCAAGTGGTTCCTGCAATCTGCCATCCAGAAGCGGGGCAGCTTACTTTGGTTTGCCAGGGAAAAGGGCAGAGCATTGTGTCTGGGCGCCTATGGCTGGGAGTGACCGGCTGGCTCCTGAAAAGCTACGATAAGCAGGATGGTGACCAGACCCATGGTGGCACCAGTGCCAAGTTGGGCTGATTTGATAGTACCAAGTGGCTCCTGCAATCTGCCATCAAAATTTGGCCGGCGAATTTTGTTTTCCAGGGAAAAGCGCTGTGGTTTGTGTTTGGGGGCCTGTGGCTGGGAGTGGCCGGCTGGCTCCTTATAATCCACGATACGCAGCATGGTTCCCAGACCCAAGGTGGCACCAGTGCCAAGTTGGGCTGGTTTGATAGTACCAAGTGGCTCTGGCAATCTGCCATCAAAAAGTTGGCAGACGAGTTTTGTTTTCCAGGGAAAAGCGCCGTTGTTTTTGTTTGGGGGCCTGTGGCTGGGAGTGGACGGATGGCTAATTAGAATCCACGATAGGCAGGAGGGTGACCAGACCCATGGTGGCACCAGTGCCAAGTTGGGCTGGTTTTATAGTACCAAGTGGCTCCTGCAATCTGCCATGCAGAAGCGGGGCAGCTTACTTTTGTTTGCCAGGGAAACGGGCCGAGCTTTGTGTCTGGGGGCCTATGGCTGGGAGTGACCGGCTGGCTCCTGAAAAGCTACGATAGGCAGGATGGTGACCAGACCCATGGTGGCACCAGTGCCAAGTTGGGCTGATTTGATAGTACCAAGTGGCTCCTGCAATCTGCCATCAAAATGTCGGCACGCGGGTTTTGTTTTCCAGGGAAAAGCGCTGTGGTTTGTGTTTGGGGGCCTGTGGCTGGGAGTGACCGGCTGGCTCCTTAGAATCCACGATACGCAGGATGGTTCCCAGACCCAAGGTGGCACCAGTGCCAAGTTGGGCTGGTTTGATAGTACCAAGTGCGTCCTGCAATCTGCCATCCAGAAGCGGGGCAGCTTACTTTTGTTTGCCAGGGAAACGGGCCGAGGTTTGTGTCTGGGGGCCTATGGCTGGGAGTGACCGGCTGGCTCCTGAAAAGCTAAGATAGGCAGGATGGTGACCAGACCCATGGTGGCACCAGTGTCAAGTTGGGCTGGTTTGATAGTACCAAGTGGCTCCTGCAATCTGCCATCAAAATGTTGGCAGGCGAGTTTTGTTTTCCAGGGAAAAGCGCCGTTGTTTTTGTTTGGGGGCCTGTGGCTGGGAGTGGCCGGCTGGCTCCTTAGAATCCACGATACGCAGGATGGTTCCCAGACCAGAGGTGGCACCAGTGCCAAGTTGGGCTGGTTTGATAGTACCAAGTGCGTCCTGCAATCTGCCATCCAGAAGCGGGGTAGCTTACTTTTGTTTGCCAGGGAAACGGGCCGAGGTTTGTGTCTCGGGGCCTATGGCTGGGAGTGACCGGCTGGCTCCTGAAAAGCTACGATAGGCAGGATGGTGACCAGACCCATGGTGGCACCAGTGCCAAGTTGGGCTGGTTTGATAGTACCAAGTGGCTCCTGCAATCTGCCATCAAAAAGTTGGCAGGCGAGTTTGTTATCCAGGGAAATGCGCCGTTGTTTCTGTTTGGGGGCCTGTGGCTGGGAGTGGCCGGCTGGCTCCTTAGAATCCACGATACGCAGCATGGTTCCCAGACCTGAGGTGGCACCAGTGCCAAGTCGGGCTGGTTTGATGGTGAAAAGTGGCTCCTGCAATCTGCCATCCAGTAGCGGGATAACTTATTTTGTTTGCCAGGGAAACGGGCCAAGGTTTTTGTCTGGGGGCCTATGGCTGGGAGTGACCGGCTGGCTCCTGAAATGCTACGATTGGCAGGATGGTGACCAGACCCATGGTGGCACCAGTGTCAAGTTGGGCTGGTTTGATAGTACCCAGTGGCTCCGGCAATCTGCCATCAAAATTTGGCAGGCGAGTTTTGTTTTCCAGGGAAAAGCGCCGTTGTTTTTGTTTGGGGGCCTGTGGCTGGGAGTGGGCGGATGGCAAATTAGAATCCACGATACGCAGGATGGTTCCCAGACCAGAGGTGGCACCAGTGCCAAGTCGAGCTGGTTTGATGGTGCAAAGTGGCTCCTGCAATCTGCCATCCAGAAGCGTGGCAGCTTATTTTTATTTGCCAGGGAAACAGGCCGAGGTTTTTGTCTGGGGGCCTATGGCTTGGAGTGACCGGCTGGCTCCTGAAAAGCTACGATAGGCAGGATGGTGACCAGACCCATGGTGGCACCAGTGCCAAGTTGGGCTGGTTTGATAGTACCAAGTGGCTCCTGCAATCTGCCATCAAAATGTTGGCAGGCGAGTTTTGTTTTCCAGGGAAAAGCGCCGTTGTTTGTGTTTTGGGGCCTGTGGCTGGGAGTGGCCGGCTGGCTGCTTAGAATCCACGATACGCAGGATGGTTCCCAGACCAGAGGTGGCACCAGTGCCAAGTCGGGCTGGTTTGATAGTACCAAGTGGCTCCGGAAATCTGCCATCCAGAAGCGGGGCAGCTTACTTTTGTTTGCCAGGGAAACGGGCCGAGCTTTGTGTCTGGGCGCCTATGGCTGGGAGTGACCTGCTAGGTCCTGAAAAGCTACGATAGGCAGGATGGTGACCAGACCCATGGTGGCACCAGTGCCAAGTTGGGCTGATTTGATAGTACCAAGTGGCTCCTGCAATCTGCCATCTAAAAGTTGGCAGGCGAGTTTTGTTTTCCAGGGAAAAGCGCCGTTGTTTGTGTCTGGGGGCCTGTGGCTGGAGTGGCCGGCTGGCTCCTTAGAATGAACGATACGCAGGATGGTTCCCAGACCTGAGGTGGCACCAGTGCCAAGTCGGGCTAGTTTGATGGTGCAAAGTGGCTCCTGCAATCTGCCATCCAGAAGCGGGGTAGCTTACTTTTGTTTGCCAGGGAAACGGGCCGAGGTTTTTCTCTGGGGGCCTATGGCAGGGAGGGACCGGCTGTCTCCTGAAAAGCTACGATAGGCAGGATGGTGACCAGACCCATGGTGGCACCAGTGCCAAGTTGGGCTGATTTGATAGTAGCAAGTGGCTCCTGCAATCTGCCATCAAAAAGTTGGCAGGCGAGTTTTGTTTTCCAGGGAAAAGCGCCGTTGTTTGTGTTTGGGGGCCTGTGGCTGGGAGTGACCGGCTGGCTCCTTAGAATCCACGATACGCGGCATGGTTCCCAGACCAGAGGTGGCACCAGTGCCAAGTCGGGCTGGTTTGATAGTACCAAGTGGTTCCTGCAATCTGCCATCCAGAAGCAGGGCAGCTTACTTTGTT
The DNA here is from genome assembly GCF_035770615.1 of Melospiza melodia melodia. NCBI lineage: Eukaryota > Metazoa > Chordata > Aves > Passeriformes > Passerellidae > Melospiza > Melospiza melodia. The sequence continues at coordinate 35,332,129 of NC_086197.1, read as the reverse complement.
TGCCAGGGAAACGGGCCGAGCTTTTTGTCTGGGCGCCTATGGCTTGGAGTGACCGGCTAGGTCCTGAAAAGCTACGATAGGCAGGATGGTGACCAGACCCATGGTGGCACCAGTGCCAAGTTGGGCTGGTTTGATAGTACCAAGTGGCTCCTGCAATCTGCCATCAAAATGTTGGCAGGCGAGTTTTGTTTTCCAGGGAAAAGCGCCGTTGTTTGTGTTTGGGGGCCTGTGGCTGGGAGTGGACGGATGGCTCCTTAGAACCACGATACGCAGGATGGTTCCCAGACCAGAGGTGGCACCAGTGCCAAGTCGGGCTGGTTTGATAGTACCAAGTTGTTCCTGCAATCTGCCATCCAGAAGCGGGGCAGCTTAGTTTTGTATGCCAGGGAAACGGGCCGAGGTTTTTGTCTGGGGGCCTATGGCTGGGAGTGACCGTCTGGCTCCTGAAAAGCTACGATAGGCAGGATGGTGACCAAACGCATGGTGGCACCAGTGCCAAGTTGGGCTGATTTGATAGTACCAAGTGGCTCCTGCAATCTGCCATCAAAATGTTGGCAGGCGAGTTTTGTTTTCCAGGGAAAAGCGCCGTTGTTTGTGTTTGGGGGCCTGTGGCTGGGAGTGGCCGGCTGGCTGCTTAGAATCCACGATACGCAGGATGGTTCCCAGACCAGAGGTGGCACCAGTGCCAAGTCGGGCTGGTTTGATACTATCAAGTGCGTCCTGCAATCTGCCATCCAGAAGCGGGGCAGCTTACTTTTGTTTGCCAGGGAAACGGGCCGAGCTTTGTGTCTGGGGGCCTATGGCTGCGAGTGACCGGCTGGCTCCTGAAAAGCTACGATAGGCAGGATGGTGCCCAGACCCATGGTGGCACCAGTGCCAAGTTGGGCTGGTTTGATAGTACCAAGTGGCTCCTGCAATCTGCCATCAAAAAGTTGGCAGGCGAGTTTTGTTTTCCAGGGAATAGCGCCGTTGTTTTTGTTTGGGGGCCTGTGTCTGGGAGTGGACGGATGGCTCCTTAGAATCCACGATACGCAGCATGGTTCCCAGACCAGAGGTGGCACCAGTGCCAAGTCGGGCTAGTTTGATGGTGCAAAGTGGTTCCTGCAATCTGCCATCCAGAAGCGGGGTAGGTTACTTTTGTTTGCCAGGGAAACGGGCCGAGCTTTGTGTCTGGGGGCCTATGGCTGGGAGTGACCGGCTGGCTCCTGAAAAGCTACGATAGGCAGGATGGTGACCAGACCCATGGTGGCACCAGTGCCAAGTTGGGCTGATTTGATAGTACCAAGTGGCTCCTGCAATCTGCCATGAAAAAGTTGGCAGGCGAGTTTTGTTTTCCAGGGAAAAGCGCCGTTGTTTTTGTTTGGGGGCCTGTGGCTGGGAGTGGCCGGCTGGCTCCTTAGAATCCACGATACGCAGGATGGTTCCCAGACCAGAGGTGGCACCAGTGCCAAGTTGGGCTGGTTTGATAGTACCAAGTGCGTCCTGCAATCTGCCATCCAGAAGCGGGGTAGCTTACTTTTGTTTGCCAGGGAAACGGGCCGAGGTTTGTGTCTCGGGGCCTATGGCTGGGAGTGACCGGCTGGCTCCTGAAAAGCTATGATAGGCAGGATGGTGACCAGACCCATGGTGGCACCAGTGCCAAGTTGGGCTGGTTTGATAGTACCAAGTGGCTCCTGCAATCTGCCATCAAAAAGTTGGCAGGCGAGTTTGTTATCCAGGGAAATGCGCCGTTGTTTGTGTTTGGGGGCCTGTGGCTGGGAGTGGCCGGCTGGCTCCTTAGAATCCACGATACGCAGCATGGTTCCCAGACCTGAGGTGGCACCAGTGCCAAGTCGGGCTGGTTTGATGGTGAAAAGTGGCTCCTGCAATCTGCCATCCAGTAGCGGGATAACTTATTTTGTTTGCCAGGGAAACGGGCCAAGGTTTTTGTCTGGGGGCCTATGGCTGGGAGTGACCGGCTGGCTCCTGAAATGCTACGATAGGCAGGATGGTGACCAGACCCATGGTGGCACCAGTGTCAAGTTGGGCTGGTTTGATAGTACCCAGTGGCTCCGGCAATCTGCCATCAAAATTTGGCAGGCGAGTTTTGTTTTCCAGGGAAAAGCGCCGTTGTTTTTGTTTGGGGGCCTGTGGCTGGGAGTGGGCGGATGGCAAATTAGAATCCACGATACGCAGGATGGTTCCCAGACCAGAGGTGCACCAGTGCCAAGTCGGGCTGGTTTGATGGTGCAAAGTGGCTCCTGCAATCTGCCATCCAGAAGCGGGGCAGCTTATTTTTATTTGCCAGGGAAACAGGCCGAGGTTTTTGTCTGGGGCTCTATGGCTTGGAGTGACCGGCTGGCTCCTGAAAAGCTACGATAGGCAGGATGGTGACCAGACCCATGGTGGCACCAGTGCCAAGTTGGGCTGGTTTGATAGTACCAAGTGGCTCCTGCAATCTGCCATCAAAATGTTGGCAGGCGAGTTTTGTTTTCCAGGGAAAAGCGCCGTTGTTTGTGTTTGGGGGCCTGTGGCTGGGAGTGGCCGGCTGGCTCCTTATAATCCATGATACGCAGCATGGTTCCCAGACCCAAGGTGGCACCAGTGCCAAGTTGGGCTGGTTTGATAGTACCAAGTGGCTCTGGCAATCTGCCATCAAAAAGTTAGCAGACGAGTTTTGTTTTCTAGGGAAAAGCGCCGTTGTTTTTGTTTGGGGGCCTGTGGCTGGGAGTGGACGGATGGCTAATTAGAATCCACGATACGCAGGATGGTGACCAGACCCATGGTGGCACCAGTGCCAAGTCGGGCTGGTTTGATAGTACCAAGTGGCTCCTGGAATCTGCCATCCAGGAGCGGGATAACTTACTTTTGTTTGTCAGGGAAACGGGCCGAGGTTTGTGTCTGGGGGCCTATGGCTGGGAGTGACCGGCTGGCTCCTGAAAAGCTACGATAGGCAGGATGGTGACCAGACCCATGGTGGCACCAGTGCCAAGTTGGTCTGATTTGATAAAACCAAGTGGCTCCTGCAATCTCCCATCAAAAAGTTGGCAGGAGAGTTTTGTTTCCCAGGGAAAAGCGCCGTTGTTTGTGTTTGGGGGCCTGTGGCTGGGAGTGGCCGGCTGGCTCCTTAGAATCCACGATACGCAGCATGGTATCCAGACCCAAGGTGGCACCAGTGCCAAGTTTTGCTGGTTTGATAGTACCAAGTGGTTCCTGCAATCTGCCATCCAGAAGCGGGTCAGCTTACTTTTGTTTGCCAGGGAAACGGGCCGAGGTTTTTGTCTGGGGGCCTATGGCTGGGAGTGACCGGCTGGCTCCTGAAAAGCTACGATAGGCAGGATGGTGACCAGACCCATGGTGGCACCAGTCCCAAGTTGGGCTGATTTGATAGTACCAAGTGGCTCCTGCAATCTGCCATCAAAATTTGGCAGGCGAGTTTTGTTTTCCAGGGAAAAGCGCCGTTGTTTGTGTTTGGGGGCCTGTGGCTGGGAGTGGCCGGCTGGCTCCTTAGAATCCACGATACGCAGGATGGTTCCCAGACCTGAGGTGGCACCAGTGCCAAGTCGGGCTGGTTTGATAGTACTAAATAGCTCCTGCAATCTGCCATCCAGAAGCGGGGCAGCTTACTTTTGTTTGCCAGGGAAACGGGCCGAGGTTTGTGTCTGGGGGCCTATGGCTGCGAGTGACCGTCTGGCTCCTGAAAAGCTACGATAGGCAGGATGGTGAGCAGACCCATGGTGGCGCCAGTGCCAAGTTGAGCTGGTTTGATAGTACCAAGTGGCTCCTGCAATCTGCCATCAAAAAGTTGGCAGGCGAGTTTTGTTTTCCAGGGAAAAGCGCCGTTGTTTGTGTTTGGGTGCCTATGGCTGGGAGTGGCCGGCTGGCTCCTTAGAATCCACGATACGCACCATAGTTCCCAGACCAGAGGTGGCACCAGTGCCAAGTCGGGCTGGTTTGATAGTACCAAGTGCGTCCTACAATCTGCCATCCAGAAGCGGGGCAGCTTACTTTTGTTTGCCAGGGAAACGGGCCGAGCTTTGTGTCTGGGGGCCTATGACTGGGAGTGACCGGCTGGCTCCTGAAAAGCTACGATAGGCAGGATGGTGACCAGACCCATGGTGGCACCAGTGCCAAGTTGGGCTGATTTGATAGCAGCAAGTGGCTCCTGCAATCTGCCATCAAAATGTCGGCAGGCGGGTTTTGTTTTCCAGGGAAAAGCGCTGTGGTTTGTGTTTGGGGGCCTGTGGCTGGGAGTGGCCGGCTGGCTCCTTATAATCCACGATACGCAGCATGGTTCCCAGACCCAAGGTGGCACCAGTGCCAAGTTGGGCTGGTTTGATAGTACCAAGTGGCTCTGGCAATCTGCCATCAAAAAGTTGGCAGACGAGTTTTGTTTTCCAGGGAAAAGCGCCGTTGTTTTTGTTTGGGGGCCTGTGGCTGGGAGTGGACGGATGGCTAATTAGAATCCACGACAGACAGGATGGTGACCAGACCCATGGTGGCACCAGTGCCAAGTCGGGCTGGTTTGATAGTACCAAGTGGCTCCGGTAATCTGCCATCCAGAAGCGGGGTAACTTACTTTTGTTTGCCAGGGAAACGGGCCGAGGTTTGTGTCTGGGGGCCTATGGCTGGGAGTGACCGGCTGGCTCCTGAAAAGCTACGATAGGCAGGATGGTGACCAGACCCATGGTGGCACCAGTGCCAAGTTGGTCTGATTTGATAAAACCAAGTGGCTCCTGCAATCTCCCATCAAAAAGTTGGCAGGAGAGTTTTGTTTCCCAGGGAAAAGCGCCGTTGTTTGTGTTTAGGGGCCTGTGGCTGGGAGTGGCCGGCTGGCTCCTTAGAATCCACGATACGCAGCATGGAATCCAGACCCAAGGTGGCACCAGTGCCAAGTTTTGCTGGTTTGATAGTACCAAGTGCGTCCTGCAATCTGCCATCCAGAAGCAGGGCAGCTTTCTTTTGTTTGCCAGGGAAACGGGCCGAGGTTTTTGTCTGGGGGCCTATGGCTGGGAGTGACCGGCTGGCTCCTGAAAAGCTACGATAGGCAGGATGGTGACCAGACCCATGGTGGCACCAGTGCCAAGTTGGGCTGGTTTGATAGTACCAAGTGGCTCCTGCAATCTGCCATCAAAATGTCGGCAGGCGAGTTTTGTTTTCCAGGGAAAAGCGCCGTTGTTTGTGTTTGGGGGCCTGTGGCTGGGAGTGGCCGGCTGGCTCCTTAGAATCCACGATACGCAGGATGGTTCCCAGACCTGAGGTGGCACCAGTGCCAAGTCGGGCTGGTTTGATAGTACCAAGTGCGTCCTGCAATCTGCCATCCAGAAGCGGGGCAGCTTACTTTTGTTTGCCAGGGAAACGGGCCGAGCTTTTTGTCTGGGGGCCTATGGCTGGGAGTGAGCGGCTGGCTCCTGAAAAGCTACGATAGGCAGAATGGTGAGCAGACCCATGGTGGCACAAGTGCCAAGTTGGGCTGGTTTGATAGCACCAAGTGGCTCCTGCAATCTGCCATCAAAAATTTGGCAGGCGAGTTTTGTTTTCCAGGGAAAAGCGCCGTTGTTTGTGTTTGGGTGCCTATGTCTGGGAGTGGCCGGCTGGCTCCTTAGAATCCACGATACGCAGGATGGTTCCCAGACCAGAGGTGGCACCTGTGCCAAGTCGGGCTGGTTTGATAGTACCAAGTGCGTCCTACAATCTGCCATCCAGAAGCGGGGCAGCTTACTTTTGTTTGCCAGGGAAACGGGCCGAGCTTTGTGTCTGGGGGCCTATGACTGGGAGTGACCGGCTGGCTCCTGAAAAGCTACGATAGGCAGGATGGTGACCAGACCCATGGTGGCACCAGTGCCAAGTTGGGCTGATTTGATAGCAGCAAGTGGCTCCTGCAATCTGCCATCAAAATGTCGGCAGGCGGGTTTTGTTTTCCAGGGAAATGTGCTGTGGTTTGTGTTTGGGGGCCTGTGGCTGGGAGTGACCGGCTGGCTCCTTAGAATCCACGATACGCAGGATGGTTCCCAGACCCAAGGTGGCACCAGTGCCAAGTTGGGCTGGTTTGATAGTACCAAGTGGCTCCTGCAATCTGCCATCCAGAAGCGGGGCAGCTTACTTTTGTTTGCCAGGGAAACGGGCCGAGCTTTGTGTCTGGGGGCCTATGGCTGGGAGTGACCGGCTGGCTCCTGAAAAGCTACGATAGGCAGGATGGTGACCAGACCCATGGTGGCACCAGTGTCAAGTTGGGCTGGTTTGATAGTACCAAGTGGCTCCTGCAATCTGCCATCAAAAAGTTGGCAGGCGAGTTTTGTTTTCCAGGGAAAAGCGCCGTTGTTTTTGTTTGGGGGCCTGTGGCTGGGAGTGGCCGGCTGGCTCCTTAGAATCCACGATACGCAGCATGGTTCCCAGACCAGAGGTGGCACCAGTGCCAAGTCGGGCTGGTTTGATAGTACCAAGTGGTTCCTGCAATCTGCCATCCAGAAGCGGGGCAGCTTACTTTGGTTTGCCAGGGAAAAGGGCAGAGCATTGTGTCTGGGCGCCTATGGCTGGGAGTGACCGGCTGGCTCCTGAAAAGCTACGATAAGCAGGATGGTGACCAGACCCATGGTGGCACCAGTGCCAAGTTGGGCTGATTTGATAGTACCAAGTGGCTCCTGCAATCTGCCATCAAAATTTGGCCGGCGAATTTTGTTTTCCAGGGAAAAGCGCTGTGGTTTGTGTTTGGGGGCCTGTGGCTGGGAGTGGCCGGCTGGCTCCTTATAATCCACGATACGCAGCATGGTTCCCAGACCCAAGGTGGCACCAGTGCCAAGTTGGGCTGGTTTGATAGTACCAAGTGGCTCTGGCAATCTGCCATCAAAAAGTTGGCAGACGAGTTTTGTTTTCCAGGGAAAAGCGCCGTTGATTTTGTTTGGGGGCCTGTGGCTGGGAGTGGACGGATGGCTAATTAGAATCCACGATAGGCAGGATGGTGACCAGACCCATGGTGGCACCAGTGCCAAGTTGGGCTGGTTTGATAGTACCAAGTGGCTCCTGCAATCTGCCATGCAGAAGCGGGGCAGCTTACTTTTGTTTGCCAGGGAAACGGGCCGAGCTTTGTGTCTGGGGGCCTATGGCTGGGAGTGACCGGCTGGCTCCTGAAAAGCTACGATAGGCAGGATGGTGACCAGACCCATGGTGGCACCAGTGCCAAGTTGGGCTGATTTGATAGTACCAAGTGGCTCCTGCAATCTGCCATCAAAATGTCGGCACGCGGGTTTTGTTTTCCAGGGAAAAGCGCTGTGGTTTGTGTTTGGGGGCCTGTGGCTGGGAGTGACCGGCTGGCTCCTTAGAATCCACGATACGCAGGATGGTTCCCAGACCCAAGGTGGCACCAGTGCCAAGTTGGGCTGGTTTGATAGTACCAAGTGCGTCCTGCAATCTGCCATCCAGAAGCGGGGCAGCTTACTTTTGTTTGCCAGGGAAACGGGCCGAGGTTTGTGTCTGGGGGCCTATGGCTGGGAGTGACCGGCTGGCTCCTGAAAAGCTAAGATAGGCAGGATGGTGACCAGACCCATGGTGGCACCAGTGTCAAGTTGGGCTGGTTTGATAGTACCAAGTGGCTCCTGCAATCTGCCATCAAAATGTTGGCAGGCGAGTTTTGTTTTCCAGGGAAAAGCGCCGTTGTTTTTGTTTGGGGGCCTGTGGCTGGGAGTGGCCGGCTGGCTCCTTAGAATCCACGATACGCAGGATGGTTCCCAGACCAGAGGTGGCACCAGTGCCAAGTTGGGCTGGTTTGATAGTACCAAGTGCGTCCTGCAATCTGCCATCCAGAAGCGGGGTAGCTTACTTTTGTTTGCCAGGGAAACGGGCCGAGGTTTGTGTCTCGGGGCCTATGGCTGGGAGTGACCGGCTGGCTCCTGAAAAGCTACGATAGGCAGGATGGTGACCAGACCCATGGTGGCACCAGTGCCAAGTTGGGCTGGTTTGATAGTACCAAGTGGCTCCTGCAATCTGCCATCAAAAAGTTGGCAGGCGAGTTTGTTATCCAGGGAAATGCGCCGTTGTTTCTGTTTGGGGGCCTGTGGCTGGGAGTGGCCGGCTGGCTCCTTAGAATCCACGATACGCAGCATGGTTCCCAGACCTGAGGTGGCACCAGTGCCAAGTCGGGCTGGTTTGATGGTGAAAAGTGGCTCCTGCAATCTGCCATCCAGTAGCGGGATAACTTATTTTGTTTGCCAGGGAAACGGGCCAAGGTTTTTGTCTGGGGGCCTATGGCTGGGAGTGACCGGCTGGCTCCTGAAATGCTACGATAGGCAGGATGGTGACCAGACCCATGGTGGCACCAGTGTCAAGTTGGGCTGGTTTGATAGTACCCAGTGGCTCCGGCAATCTGCCATCAAAATTTGGCAGGCGAGTTTTGTTTTCCAGGGAAAAGCGCCGTTGTTTTTGTTTGGGGGCCTGTGGCTGGGAGTGGGCGGATGGCAAATTAGAATCCACGATACGCAGGATGGTTCCCAGACCAGAGGTGGCACCAGTGCCAAGTCGAGCTGGTTTGATGGTGCAAAGTGGCTCCTGCAATCTGCCATCCAGAAGCGTGGCAGCTTATTTTTATTTGCCAGGGAAACAGGCCGAGGTTTTTGTCTGGGGGCCTATGGCTTGGAGTGACCGGCTGGCTCCTGAAAAGCTACGATAGGCAGGATGGTGACCAGACCCATGGTGGCACCAGTGCCAAGTTGGGCTGGTTTGATAGTACCAAGTGGCTCCTGCAATCTGCCATCAAAATGTTGGCAGGCGAGTTTTGTTTTCCAGGGAAAAGCGCCGTTGTTTGTGTTTTGGGGCCTGTGGCTGGGAGTGGCCGGCTGGCTGCTTAGAATCCACGATACGCAGGATGGTTCCCAGACCAGAGGTGGCACCAGTGCCAAGTCGGGCTGGTTTGATACTACCAAGTGCGTCCTGCAATCTGCCATCCAGAAGCGGGACAGCTTACTTTTGTTTGCCAGGGAAACGGGCCGAGTTTTGTGTCACGGGGCCTATGGCTGGGAGTGACCGTCTAGGTCCTGAAAAGCTACGATAGGCAGGATGGTGAGCAGACCCATGGTGGCACCAGTGCCAAGTTGGGCTGGTTTGATAGTACCAAGTGGCTCCTGCAATCTGCCATCAAAAAGTTGGCAGGCGAGTTTTGTTTTCCAGGGAAAAGCGCCGTTGTTTTTGTTTGGAGGCCTGTGGCTGGGAGTGGCCGGCTTGATAATTGGAATCCACGATACGCAGCATGGTTCCCAGACCCAAGGTGGCACCAGTGCCAAGTTGGGCTGGTTTGATAGTACCAAGTGGCTCTGGCAATCTGCCATCAAAAAGTTGGCAGACGAGTTTTGTTTTCCAGGGAAAAGCGCCGTTGTTTTTGTTTGGGGGCCTGTGGCTGGGAGTGGACGGATGGCTAATTAGAATCCACGATAGGCAGGATGGTGACCAGACCCATGGTGGCACCAGTGCCAAGTTGGGCTGGTTTGATAGTACCAAGTGGCTCCTGCAATCTGCCATGCAGAAGCGGGGCAGCTTACTTTTGTTTGCCAGGGAAACGGGCCGAGCTTTGTGTCTGGGGGCCTATGGCTGGGAGTGACCGGCTGGCTCCTGAAAAGCTACGATAGGCAGGATGGTGACCAGACCCATGGTGGCACCAGTGCCAAGTTGGGCTGATTTGATAGTACCAAGTGGCTCCTGCAATCTGCCATCAAAATGTCGGCACGCGGGTTTTGTTTTCCAGGGAAAAGCGCTGTGGTTTGTGTTTGGGGGCCTGTGGCTGGGAGTGACCGGCTGGCTCCTTAGAATCCACGATACGCAGGATGGTTCCCAGACCCAAGGTGGCACCAGTGCCAAGTTGGGCTGGTTTGATAGTACCAAGTGCGTCCTGCAATCTGCCATCCAGAAGCGGGGCAGCTTACTTTTGTTTGCCAGGGAAACGGGCCGAGGTTTGTGTCTGGGGGCCTATGGCTGGGAGTGACCGGCTGGCTCCTGAAAAGCTAAGATAGGCAGGATGGTGACCAGACCCATGGTGGCACCAGTGTCAAGTTGGGCTGGTTTGATAGTACCAAGTGGCTCCTGCAATCTGCCATCAAAATGTTGGCAGGCGAGTTTTGTTTTCCAGGGAAAAGCGCCGTTGTTTTTGTTTGGGGGCCTGTGGCTGGGAGTGGCCGGCTGGCTCCTTAGAATCCACGATACGCAGGATGGTTCCCAGACCAGAGGTGGCACCAGTGCCAAGTTGGGCTGGTTTGATAGTACCAAGTGCGTCCTGCAATCTGCCATCCAGAAGCGGGGTAGCTTACTTTTGTTTGCCAGGGAAACGGGCCGAGGTTTGTGTCTCGGGGCCTATGGCTGGGAGTGACCGGCTGGCTCCTGAAAAGCTACGATAGGCAGGATGGTGACCAGACCCATGGTGGCACCAGTGCCAAGTTGGGCTGGTTTGATAGTACCAAGTGGCTCCTGCAATCTGCCATCAAAAAGTTGGCAGGCGAGTTTGTTATCCAGGGAAATGCGCCGTTGTTTCTGTTTGGGGGCCTGTGGCTGGGAGTGGCCGGCTGGCTCCTTAGAATCCACGATACGCAGCATGGTTCCCAGACCTGAGGTGGCACCAGTGCCAAGTCGGGCTGGTTTGATGGTGAAAAGTGGCTCCTGCAATCTGCCATCCAGTAGCGGGATAACTTATTTTGTTTGCCAGGGAAACGGGCCAAGGTTTTTGTCTGGGGGCCTATGGCTGGGAGTGACCGGCTGGCTCCTGAAATGCTACGATAGGCAGGATGGTGACCAGACCCATGGTGGCACCAGTGTCAAGTTGGGCTGGTTTGATAGTACCCAGTGGCTCCGGCAATCTGCCATCAAAATTTGGCAGGCGAGTTTTGTTTTCCAGGGAAAAGCGCCGTTGTTTTTGTTTGGGGGCCTGTGGCTGGGAGTGGGCGGATGGCAAATTAGAATCCACGATACGCAGGATGGTTCCCAGACCAGAGGTGGCACCAGTGCCAAGTCGAGCTGGTTTGATGGTGCAAAGTGGCTCCTGCAATCTGCCATCCAGAAGCGTGGCAGCTTATTTTTATTTGCCAGGGAAACAGGCCGAGGTTTTTGTCTGGGGGCCTATGGCTTGGAGTGACCGGCTGGCTCCTGAAAAGCTACGATAGGCAGGATGGTGACCAGACCCATGGTGGCACCAGTGCCAAGTTGGGCTGGTTTGATAGTACCAAGTGGCTCCTGCAATCTGCCATCAAAATATTGGCAGGCGAGTTTTGTTTTCCAGGGAAAAGCGCCGTTGTTTGTGTTTTGGGGCCTGTGGCTGGGAGTGGCCGGCTGGCTGCTTAGAATCCACGATACGCAGGATGGTTCCCAGACCAGAGGTGGCACCAGTGCCAAGTCGGGCTGGTTTGATACTACCAAGTGCGTCCTGCAATCTGCCATCCAGAAGCGGGACAGCTTACTTTTGTTTGCCAGGGAAACGGGCCGAGTTTTTTGTCACGGGGCCTATGGCTGGGAGTGACCGTCTAGGTCCTGAAAAGCTACGATAGGCAGGATGGTGAGCAGACCCATGGTGGCACCAGTGCCAAGTTGGGCTGGTTTGATAGTACCAAGTGGCTCCTGCAATCTGCCATCAAAAAGTTGGCAGGCGAGTTTTGTTTTCCAGGGAAAAGCGCCGTTGTTTTTGTTTGGAGGCCTGTGGCTGGGAGTGGCCGGCTTGCTAATTGGAATCCACGATACGCAGGATGGTTCCCAGACCAGAGGTGGCACCAGTGCCAAGTTGGGCTGGTTTGATGGTGCAAAGTGGCTCCTGCAATCTGCCATCCAGAAGTGGGGCAGCTTACTTTTGTTTGCCAGGGAAACGGGCCGAGGTTTTTCTCTGGGGGCCTATGGCTGGGAGTGACCGGCTGGCGCCTGAACAGCTACGATAGGCAGGATGGTGACCAGACCCATGGTGGCACCAGTGCCAAGATGGGCTGATTTGATAGTAGCAAGTGGCTCCTGCAATCTGCCATCAAAATGTTGGCAGGCGAGTTTTGTTTTCCAGGGAAAAGCGCCGTTGTTTGTGTTTGGGGGCCTGTGGCTGGGAGTGGCCGGCTGGCTCCTTAGAATCCACGATACGCAGGATGGTTCCCAGACCAGAGGTGGCACCAGTGCCAAGTCGGGCTGGTTTGATAGTACCAAGTGGCTCCGGAAATCTGCCATCCAGAAGCGGGGCAGCTTACTTTTGTTTGCCAGGGAAACGGGCCGAGCTTTGTGTCTGGGCGCCTATGGCTGGGAGTGACCTGCTAGGTCCTGAAAAGCTACGATAGGCAGGATGGTGACCAGACCCATGGTGGCACCAGTGCCAAGTTGGGCTGATTTGATAGTACCAAGTGGCTCCTGCAATCTGCCATCTAAAAGTTGGCAGGCGAGTTTTGTTTTCCAGGGAAAAGCGCCGTTGTTTGTGTCTGGGGGCCTGTGGCTGGAGTGGCCGGCTGGCTCCTTAGAATGAACGATACGCAGGATGGTTCCCAGACCTGAGGTGGCACCAGTGCCAAGTCGGGCTAGTTTGATGGTGCAAAGTGGCTCCTGCAATCTGCCATCCAGAAGCGGGGTAGCTTACTTTTGTTTGCCAGGGAAACGGGCCGAGGTTTTTCTCTGGGGGCCTATGGCAGGGAGGGACCGGCTGTCTCCTGAAAAGCTACGATAGGCAGGATGGTGACCAGACCCATGGTGGCACCAGTGCCAAGTTGGGCTGATTTGATAGTAGCAAGTGGCTCCTGCAATCTGCCATCAAAAAGTTGGCAGGCGAGTTTTGTTTTCCAGGGAAAAGCGCCGTTGTTTGTGTTTGGGGGCCTGTGGCTGGGAGTGACCGGCTGGCTCCTTAGAATCCACGATACGCGGCATGGTTCCCAGACCAGAGGTGGCACCAGTGCCAAGTCGGGCTGGTTTGATAGTACCAAGTGGTTCCTGCAATCTGCCATCCAGAAGCAGGGCAGCTTACTTTGTTTGCCAGGGAAACGGGCCGAGCTTTTTGTCTGGGCGCCTATGGCTTGGAGTGACCGGCTAGGTCCTGAAAAGCTACGATAGGCAGGATGGTGACCAGACCCATGGTGGCACCAGTGCCAAGTTGGGCTGGTTTGATAGTACCAAGTGGCTCCTGCAATCTGCCATCAAAATGTTGGCAGGCGAGTTTTGTTTTCCAGGGAAAAGCGCCGTTGTTTGTGTTTGGGGGCCTGTGGCTGGGAGTGGACGGATGGCTCCTTAGAACCACGATACGCAGGATGGTTCCCAGACCAGAGGTGGCACCAGTGCCAAGTCGGGCTGGTTTGATAGTACCAAGTTGTTCCTGCAATCTGCCATCCAGAAGCGGGGCAGCTTAGTTTTGTATGCCAGGGAAACGGGCCGAGGTTTTTGTCTGGGGGCCTATGGCTGGGAGTGACCGTCTGGCTCCTGAAAAGCTACGATAGGCAGGATGGTGACCAAACGCATGGTGGCACCAGTGCCAAGTTGGGCTGATTTGATAGTACCAAGTGGCTCCTGCAATCTGCCATCAAAATGTTGGCAGGCGAGTTTTGTTTTCCAGGGAAAAGCGCCGTTGTTTGTGTTTGGGGGCCTGTGGCTGGGAGTGGCCGGCTGGCTGCTTAGAATCCACGATACGCAGGATGGTTCCCAGACCAGAGGTGGCACCAGTGCCAAGTCGGGCTGGTTTGATACTATCAAGTGCGTCCTGCAATCTGCCATCCAGAAGCGGGGCAGCTTACTTTTGTTTGCCAGGGAAACGGGCCGAGCTTTGTGTCTGGGGGCCTATGGCTGCGAGTGACCGGCTGGCTCCTGAAAAGCTACGATAGGCAGGATGGTGCCCAGACCCATGGTGGCACCAGTGCCAAGTTGGGCTGGTTTGATAGTACCAAGTGGCTCCTGCAATCTGCCATCAAAAAGTTGGCAGGCGAGTTTTGTTTTCCAGGGAATAGCGCCGTTGTTTTTGTTTGGGGGCCTGTGTCTGGGAGTGGACGGATGGCTCCTTAGAATCCACGATACGCAGCATGGTTCCCAGACCAGAGGTGGCACCAGTGCCAAGTCGGGCTAGTTTGATGGTGCAAAGTGGTTCCTGCAATCTGCCATCCAGAAGCGGGGCAGCTTACTTTTGTTTGCCAGGGAAACGGGCCGAGGTTTGTGTCTGGGGGCCTATTGCTGGGAGTGACCGGCTGGCTCCTGAAAAGCTACGATAGGCAGGATGGTGACCAGACCCATGGTGGCACCAGTGCCAAGTTGGGCTGATTTGATAGTACCAAGTGGCTCCTGCAATCTGCCATGAAAAAGTTGGCAGGCGAGTTTTGTTTTCCAGGGAAAAGCGCCGTTGTTTTTGTTTGGGGGCCTGTGGCTGGGAGTGGCCGGCTGGCTCCTTAGAATCCACGATACGCAGGATGGTTCCCAGACCAGAGGTGGCACCAGTGCCAAGTTGGGCTGGTTTGATAGTACCAAGTGCGTCCTGCAATCTGCCATCCAGAAGCGGGGTAGCTTACTTTTGTTTGCCAGGGAAACGGGCCGAGGTTTGTGTCTCGGGGCCTATGGCTGGGAGTGACCGGCTGGCTCCTGAAAAGCTATGATAGGCAGGATGGTGAGCAGACCCATGGTGGCACCAGTGCCAAGTTGGGCTGGTTTGATAGTACCAAGTGGCTCCTGCAATCTGCCATCAAAAAGTTGGCAGGCGAGTTTGTTATCCAGGGAAATGCGCCGTTGTTTGTGTTTGGGGGCCTGTGGCTGGGAGTGGCCGGCTGGCTCCTTAGAATCCACGATACGCAGCATGGTTCCCAGACCTGAGGTGGCACCAGTGCCAAGTCGGGCTGGTTTGATGGTGAAAAGTGGCTCCTGCAATCTGCCATCCAGTAGCGGGATAACTTATTTTGTTTGCCAGGGAAACGGGCCAAGGTTTTTGTCTGGGGGCCTATGGCTGGGAGTGACCGGCTGGCTCCTGAAATGCTACGATAGGCAGGATGGTGACCAGACCCATGGTGGCACCAGTGTCAAGTTGGGCTGGTTTGATAGTACCCAGTGGCTCCGGCAATCTGCCATCAAAATTTGGCAGGCGAGTTTTGTTTTCCAGGGAAATGCGCCGTTGTTTTTGTTTGGGGGCCTGTGGCTGGGAGTGGGCGGATGGCAAATTAGAATCCACGATACGCAGGATGGTTCCCAGACCAGAGGTGCACCAGTGCCAAGTCGGGCTGGTTTGATGGTGCAAAGTGGCTCCTGCAATCTGCCATCCAGAAGCGGGGCAGCTTATTTTTATTTGCCAGGGAAACAGGCCGAGGTTTTTGTCTGGGGGCCTATGGCTTGGAGTGACCGGCTGGCTCCTGAAAAGCTACGATAGGCAGGATGGTGACCAGACCCATGGTGGCACCAGTGCCAAGTTGGGCTGGTTTGATAGTACCAAGTGGCTCCTGCAATCTGCCATCAAAATGTTGGCAGGCGAGTTTTGTTTTCCAGGGAAAAGCGCCGTTGTTTGTGTTTTGGGGCCTGTGGCTGGGAGTGGCCGGCTGGCTGCTTAGAATCCACGATACGCAGGATGGTTCCCAGACCAGAGGTGGCACCAGTGCCAAGTCGGGCTGGTTTGATACTACCAAGTGCGTCCTGCAATCTGCCATCCAGAAGCGGGACAGCTTCCTTTTGTTTGCCAGGGAAACGGGCCGAGCTTTGTGTCACGGGGCCTATGGCTGGGAGTGACCGTCTAGGTCCTGAAAAGCTACGATAGGCAGGATGGTGAGCAGACCCATGGTGGCACCAGTGCCAAGTTGGGCTGGTTTGATAGTACCAAGTGGCTCCTGCAATCTGCCATCAAAAAGTTGGCAGGCGAGTTTTGTTTTCCAGGGAAAAGCGCCGTTGTTTTTGTTTGGAGGCCTGTGGCTGGGAGTGGCCGGCTTGCTAATTGGAATCCACGATACGCAGGATGGTTCCCAGACCAGAGGTGGCACCAGTGCCAAGTTGGGCTGGTTTGATGGTGCAAAGTGGCTCCTGCAATCTGCCATCCAGAAGTGGGGCAGCTTACTTTTGTTTGCCAGGGAAACGGGCCGAGGTTTTTCTCTGGGGGCCTATGGCTGGGAGTGACCGGCTGGCGCCTGAACAGCTACGATAGGCAGGATGGTGACCAGACCCATGGTGGCACCAGTGCCAAGATGGGCTGATTTGATAGTAGCAAGTGGCTCCTGCAATCTGCCATCAAAATGTTGGCAGGCGAGTTTTGTTTTCCAGGGAAAAGCGCCGTTGTTTGTGTTTGGGGGCCTGTGGGTGGGAGTGGCCGGCTGGCTCCTTAGAATCCACGATACGCAGCATGGTTCCCAGACCAGAGGTGGCACCAGTGCCAAGTCGGGCTGGTTTGATAGTACCAAGTGGTTCCTGCAATCTGCCATCCAGAAGCGGGGCAGCTTACTTTGTTTGCCAGGGAAACGGGCCGAGCTTTTTGTCTGGGCGCCTATGGCTTGGAGTGACCGGCTAGGTCCTGAAAAGCTACGATAGGCAGGATGGTGACCAGACCCATGGTGGCACCAGTGCCAAGTTGGGCTGGTTTGATAGTACCAAGTGGCTCCTGCAATCTGCCATCAAAAAGTTGGCAGGCGAGTTTTGTTTTCCAGGGAAAAGCGCCGTTGTTTGTGTTTGGGGGCCTGTGGCTGGGAGTGGACGGATGGCTCCTTAGAACCACGATACGCAGGATGGTTCCCAGACCAGAGGTGGCACCAGTGCCAAGTCGGGCTGGTTTGATAGTACCAAGTTGTTCCTGCAATCTGCCATCCAGAAGCGGGGCAGCTTAGTTTTGTATGCCAGGGAAACGGGCCGAGGTTTTTGTCTGGGGGCCTATGGCTGGGAGTGACCGTCTGGCTCCTGAAAAGCTACGATAGGCAGGATGGTGACCAAACGCATGGTGGCACCAGTGCCAAGTTGGGCTGATTTGATAGTACCAAGTGGCTCCTGCAATCTGCCATCAAAATGTTGGCAGGCGAGTTTTGTTTTCCAGGGAAAAGCGCCGTTGTTTGTGTTTGGGGGCCTGTGGCTGGGAGTGGCCGGCTGGCTGCTTAGAATCCACGATACGCAGGATGGTTCCCAGACCAGAGGTGGCACCAGTGCCAAGTCGGGCTGGTTTGATACTATCAAGTGCGTCCTGCAATCTGCCATCCAGAAGCGGGGCAGCTTACTTTTGTTTGCCAGGGAAACGGGCCGAGTATTGTTTCTGGGGGCCTATGGCTGCGAGTGACCGGCTGGCTCCTGAAAAGCTACGATAGGCAGGATGGTGCCCAGACCCATGGTGGCACCAGTGCCAAGTTGGGCTGGTTTGATAGTACCAAGTGGCTCCTGCAATCTGCCATCAAAAAGTTGGCAGGCGAGTTTTGTTTTCCAGGGAAAAGCGCCGTTGTTTTTGTTTGGGGGCCTGTGTCTGGGAGTGGACGGATGGCTCCTTAGAATCCACGATACGCAGGATGGTTCCCAGACCAGAGGTGGCACCAGTGCCAAGTCGGGCTAGTTTGATGGTGCAAAGTGGTTCCTGCAATCTGCCATCCAGAAGCGGGGCAGCTTACTTTTGTTTGCCAGGGAAACGGGCCGAGCTTTGTGTCTGGGGGCCTATTGCTGGGAGTGACCGGCTGGCTCCTGAAAAGCTACGATAGGCAGGATGGTGACCAGACCCATGGTGGCACCAGTGCCAAGTTGGGCTGATTTGATAGTACCAAGTGGCTCCTGCAATCTGCCATGAAAAAGTTGGCAGGCGAGTTTTGTTTTCCAGGGAAAAGCGCCGTTGTTTCTGTTTGGGGGTCTGT
Source organism: Melospiza melodia melodia (assembly GCF_035770615.1). NCBI lineage: Eukaryota > Metazoa > Chordata > Aves > Passeriformes > Passerellidae > Melospiza > Melospiza melodia. Next base: position 35,314,397 of record NC_086197.1, on the reverse strand, counting down.
GGCTGGGAGTGGCCGGCTGGCTCCTTAGAATCCACGATACGCGGCATGGTTCCCAGACCAGAGGTGGCACCAGTGCCAAGTTGGGCTGGTTTGATAGTACCAACTGCGTCCTGCAATCTGCCATCCAGAAGCGGGGTAGCTTACTTTTGTTTGCCAGGGAAACGGGCCGAGGTTTGTGTCTCAGGGCCTATGGCTGGGAGTGACCGCCTGGCTCCTGAAAAGCTACGATAGGCAGGATGGTTCCCAGACCCATGGTGGCACCAGTGCCAAGTTGGGCTGGTTTGATAGTACCAAGTGGCTCCTGCAATCTGCCATCAAAAAGTTGGCAGGCGAGTTTGTTTTCCAGGGAAAAGCGCCGTTGTTTTTGTTTGGGGGCCTGTGGCTGGGAGTGGCCGGCTGGCTCCTTAGAATCCACGATACGCAGGATGGTTCCCAGACCAGAGGTGGCACCAGTGCCAAGTCGGGCTGGTTTGATGGTGAAAAGTGGCTCCTGCAATCTGCCATCCAGAAGCGGGATAACTTACTTTTGTTTGCCAGGGAAACGGGCCGAGGTTTTTGTCTGGGGGCCTATGGCTGGGAGTGACCGGCTGGCTCCTGAAAAGCTACGATAGGCAGGATGGTGACCAGACCCATGGTGGCACCAGTGCCAAGTTGGGCTGATTTGATAGTACCAAGTGGCTCCTGCAATCTGCCATCTAAAAGTTGGCAGGCGAGTTTTGTTTTCCAGGGAAAAGCGCCGTTGTTTGTGTCTGGGGGCCTGTGGCTGGAGTGGCCGGCTGGCTCCTTAGAATGAACGATACGCAGGATGGTTCCCAGACCTGAGGTGGCACCAGTGCCAAGTCGGGCTAGTTTGATGGTGCAAAGTGGCTCCTGCAATCTGCCATCCAGAAGCGGGGTAGCTTACTTTTGTTTGCCAGGGAAACGGGCCGAGGTTTTTCTCTGGGGGCCTATGGCAGGGAGGGACCGGCTGTCTCCTGAAAAGCTACGATAGGCAGGATGGTGACCAGACCCATGGTGGCACCAGTGCCAAGTTGGGCTGATTTGATAGTAGCAAGTGGCTCCTGCAATCTGCCATCAAAATGTTGGCAGGCGAGTTTTGTTTTCCAGGGAAAAGCGCCGTTGTTTGTGTTTGGGGGCCTGTGGCTGGGAGTGACCGGCTGGCTCCTTAGAATCCACGATACGCGGCATGGTTCCCAGACCAGAGGTGGCACCAGTGCCAAGTCGGGCTGGTTTGATAGTACCAAGTGGTTCCTGCAATCTGCCATCCAGAAGCAGGGCAGCTTACTTTGTTTGCCAGGGAAACGGGCCGAGCTTTTTGTCTGGGCGCCTATGGCTTGGAGTGACCGGCTAGGTCCTGAAAAGCTACGATAGGCAGGATGGTGACCAGACCCATGGTGGCACCAGTGCCAAGTTGGGCTGGTTTGATAGTACCAAGTGGCTCCTGCAATCTGCCATCAAAATGTTGGCAGGCGAGTTTTGTTTTCCAGGGAAAAGCGCCGTTGTTTGTGTTTGGGGGCCTGTGGCTGGGAGTGGACGGATGGCTCCTTAGAACCACGATACGCAGGATGGTTCCCAGACCAGAGGTGGCACCAGTGCCAAGTCGGGCTGGTTTGATAGTACCAAGTTGTTCCTGCAATCTGCCATCCAGAAGCGGGGCAGCTTAGTTTTGTATGCCAGGGAAACGGGCCGAGGTTTTTGTCTGGGGGCCTATGGCTGGGAGTGACCGTCTGGCTCCTGAAAAGCTACGATAGGCAGGATGGTGACCAAACGCATGGTGGCACCAGTGCCAAGTTGGGCTGATTTGATAGTACCAAGTGGCTCCTGCAATCTGCCATCAAAATGTTGGCAGGCGAGTTTTGTTTTCCAGGGAAAAGCGCCGTTGTTTGTGTTTGGGGGCCTGTGGCTGGGAGTGGCCGGCTGGCTGCTTAGAATCCACGATACGCAGGATGGTTCCCAGACCAGAGGTGGCACCAGTGCCAAGTCGGGCTGGTTTGATACTATCAAGTGCGTCCTGCAATCTGCCATCCAGAAGCGGGGCAGCTTACTTTTGTTTGCCAGGGAAACGGGCCGAGCTTTGTGTCTGGGGGCCTATGGCTGCGAGTGACCGGCTGGCTCCTGAAAAGCTACGATAGGCAGGATGGTGCCCAGACCCATGGTGGCACCAGTGCCAAGTTGGGCTGGTTTGATAGTACCAAGTGGCTCCTGCAATCTGCCATCAAAAAGTTGGCAGGCGAGTTTTGTTTTCCAGGGAATAGCGCCGTTGTTTTTGTTTGGGGGCCTGTGTCTGGGAGTGGACGGATGGCTCCTTAGAATCCACGATACGCAGCATGGTTCCCAGACCAGAGGTGGCACCAGTGCCAAGTCGGGCTAGTTTGATGGTGCAAAGTGGTTCCTGCAATCTGCCATCCAGAAGCGGGGTAGGTTACTTTTGTTTGCCAGGGAAACGGGCCGAGGTTTGTGTCTGGGGGCCTATGGCTGGGAGTGACCGGCTGGCTCCTGAAAAGCTACGATAGGCAGGATGGTGACCAGACCCATGGTGGCACCAGTGCCAAGTTGGGCTGATTTGATAGTACCAAGTGGCTCCTGCAATCTGCCATGAAAAAGTTGGCAGGCGAGTTTTGTTTTCCAGGGAAAAGCGCCGTTGTTTTTGTTTGGGGGCCTGTGGCTGGGAGTGGCCGGCTGGCTCCTTAGAATCCACGATACGCAGGATGGTTCCCAGACCAGAGGTGGCACCAGTGCCAAGTTGGGCTGGTTTGATAGTACCAAGTGCGTCCTGCAATCTGCCATCCAGAAGCGGGGTAGCTTACTTTTGTTTGCCAGGGAAACGGGCCGAGGTTTGTGTCTCGGGGCCTATGGCTGGGAGTGACCGGCTGGCTCCTGAAAAGCTATGATAGGCAGGATGGTGACCAGACCCATGGTGGCACCAGTGCCAAGTTGGGCTGGTTTGATAGTACCAAGTGGCTCCTGCAATCTGCCATCAAAAAGTTGGCAGGCGAGTTTGTTATCCAGGGAAATGCGCCGTTGTTTGTGTTTGGGGGCCTGTGGCTGGGAGTGGCCGGCTGGCTCCTTAGAATCCACGATACGCAGCATGGTTCCCAGACCTGAGGTGGCACCAGTGCCAAGTCGGGCTGGTTTGATGGTGAAAAGTGGCTCCTGCAATCTGCCATCCAGTAGCGGGATAACTTATTTTGTTTGCCAGGGAAACGGGCCAAGGTTTTTGTCTGGGGGCCTATGGCTGGGAGTGACCGGCTGGCTCCTGAAATGCTACGATAGGCAGGATGGTGACCAGACCCATGGTGGCACCAGTGTCAAGTTGGGCTGGTTTGATAGTACCAAGTGGCTCCGGCAATCTGCCATCAAAATTTGGCAGGCGAGTTTTGTTTTCCAGGGAAAAGCGCCGTTGTTTTTGTTTGGGGGCCTGTGGCTGGGAGTGGGCGGATGGCAAATTAGAATCCACGATACGCAGGATGGTTCCCAGACCAGAGGTGCACCAGTGCCAAGTCGGGCTGGTTTGATGGTGCAAAGTGGCTCCTGCAATCTGCCATCCAGAAGCGGGGCAGCTTATTTTTATTTGCCAGGGAAACAGGCCGAGGTTTTTGTCTGGGGGCCTATGGCTGGGAGTGACCGGCTGGCTCCTGAAAAGCTACGATAGGCAGGATGGTGACCAGACCCATGGTGGCACCAGTGCCAAGTTGGGCTGGTTTGATAGTACCAAGTGGCTCCTGCAATCTGCCATCAAAATGTTGGCAGGCGAGTTTTGTTTTCCAGGGAAAAGCGCCGTTGTTTGTGTTTTGGGGCCTGTGGCTGGGAGTGGCCGGCTGGCTGCTTAGAATCCACGATACGCAGGATGGTTCCCAGACCAGAGGTGGCACCAGTGCCAAGTCGGGCTGGTTTGATACTACCAAGTGCGTCCTGCAATCTGCCATCCAGAAGCGGGACAGCTTACTTTTGTTTGCCAGGGAAACGGGCCGAGCTTTGTGTCACGGGGCCTATGGCTGGGAGTGACCGTCTAGGTCCTGAAAAGCTACGATAGGCAGGATGGTGAGCAGACCCATGGTGGCACCAGTGCCAAGTTGGGCTGGTTTGATAGTACCAAGTGGCTCCTGCAATCTGCCATCAAAAAGTTGGCAGGCGAGTTTTGTTTTCCAGGGAAAAGCGCCGTTGTTTTTGTTTGGAGGCCTGTGGCTGGGAGTGGCCGGCTTGCTAATTGGAATCCACGATACGCAGGATGGTTCCCAGACCAGAGGTGGCACCAGTGCCAAGTTGGGCTGGTTTGATGGTGCAAAGTGGCTCCTGCAATCTGCCATCCAGAAGTGGGGCAGCTTACTTTTGTTTGCCAGGGAAACGGGCCGAGGTTTTTCTCTGGGGGCCTATGGCTGGGAGTGACCGGCTGGCGCCTGAACAGCTACGATAGGCAGGATGGTGACCAGACCCATGGTGGCACCAGTGCCAAGATGGGCTGATTTGATAGTAGAAAGTGGCTCCTGCAATCTGCCATCAAAATGTTGGCAGGCGAGTTTTGTTTTCCAGGGAAAAGCGCCGTTGTTTGTGTTTGGGGGCCTGTGGGTGGGAGTGGCCGGCTGGCTCCTTAGAATCCACGATACGCAGCATGGTTCCCAGACCAGAGGTGGCACCAGTGCCAAGTCGGGCTGGTTTGATAGTACCAAGTGGTTCCTGCAATCTGCCATCCAGAAGCGGGGCAGCTTACTTTGTTTGCCAGGGAAACGGGCCGAGCTTTTTGTCTGGGCGCCTATGGCTTGGAGTGACCGGCTAGGTCCTGAAAAGCTACGATAGGCAGGATGGTGACCAGACCCATGGTGGCACCAGTGCCAAGTTGGGCTGGTTTGATAGTACCAAGTGGCTCCTGCAATCTGCCATCAAAAAGTTGGCAGGCGAGTTTTGTTTTCCAGGGAAAAGCGCCGTTGTTTGTGTTTGGGGGCCTGTGGCTGGGAGTGGACGGATGGCTCCTTAGAACCACGATACGCAGGATGGTTCCCAGACCAGAGGTGGCACCAGTGCCAAGTCGGGCTGGTTTGATAGTACCAAGTTGTTCCTGCAATCTGCCATCCAGAAGCGGGGCAGCTTAGTTTTGTATGCCAGGGAAACGGGCCGAGGTTTTTGTCTGGGGGCCTATGGCTGGGAGTGACCGTCTGGCTCCTGAAAAGCTACGATAGGCAGGATGGTGACCAAACGCATGGTGGCACCAGTGCCAAGTTGGGCTGATTTGATAGTACCAAGTGGCTCCTGCAATCTGCCATCAAAATGTTGGCAGGCGAGTTTTGTTTTCCAGGGAAAAGCGCCGTTGTTTGTGTTTGGGGGCCTGTGGCTGGGAGTGGCCGGCTGGCCGCTTAGAATCCACGATACGCAGGATGGTTCCCAGACCAGAGGTGGCACCAGTGCCAAGTCGGGCTGGTTTGATACTATCAAGTGCGTCCTGCAATCTGCCATCCAGAAGCGGGGCAGCTTACTTTTGTTTGCCAGGGAAACGGGCCGAGTATTGTTTCTGGGGGCCTATGGCTGCGAGTGACCGGCTGGCTCCTGAAAAGCTACGATAGGCAGGATGGTGCCCAGACCCATGGTGGCACCAGTGCCAAGTTGGGCTGGTTTGATAGTACCAAGTGGCTCCTGCAATCTGCCATCAAAAAGTTGGCAGGCGAGTTTTGTTTTCCAGGGAAAAGCGCCGTTGTTTTTGTTTGGGGGCCTGTGTCTGGGAGTGGACGGATGGCTCCTTAGAATCCACGATACGCAGCATGGTTCCCAGACCAGAGGTGGCACCAGTGCCAAGTCGGGCTAGTTTGATGGTGCAAAGTGGTTCCTGCAATCTGCCATCCAGAAGCGGGGCAGCTTACTTTTGTTTGCCAGGGAAACGGGCCGAGGTTTGTGTCTGGGGGCCTATTGCTGGGAGTGACCGGCTGGCTCCTGAAAAGCTACGATAGGCAGGATGGTGACCAGACCCATGGTGGCACCAGTGCCAAGTTGGGCTGATTTGATAGTACCAAGTGGCTCCTGCAATCTGCCATGAAAAAGTTGGCAGGCGAGTTTTGTTTTCCAGGGAAAAGCGCCGTTGTTTCTGTTTGGGGGTCTGTGGCTGGGAGTGGCCGGCTGGCTCCTTAGAATCCACGATACGCGGCATGGTTCCCAGACCAGAGGTGGCACCAGTGCCAAGTTGGGCTGGTTTGATAGTACCAACTGCGTCCTGCAATCTGCCATCCAGAAGCGGGGTAGCTTACTTTTGTTTGCCAGGGAAACGGGCCGAGGTTTGTGTCTCAGGGCCTATGGCTGGGAGTGACCGCCTGGCTCCTGAAAAGCTACGATAGGCAGGATGGTTCCCAGACCCATGGTGGCACCAGTGCCAAGTTGGGCTGGTTTGATAGTACCAAGTGGCTCCTGCAATCTGCCATCAAAAAGTTGGCAGGCGAGTTTGTTTTCCAGGGAAAAGCGCCGTTGTTTTTGTTTGGGGGCCTGTGGCTGGGAGTGGCCGGCTGGCTCCTTAGAATCCACGATACGCAGGATGGTTCCCAGACCAGAGGTGGCACCAGTGCCAAGTCGGGCTGGTTTGATGGTGAAAAGTGGCTCCTGCAATCTGCCATCCAGAAGCGGGATAACTTACTTTTGTTTGCCAGGGAAACGGGCCGAGGTTTTTGTCTGGGGGCCTATGGCTGGGAGTGACCGGCTGGCTCCTGAAAAGCTACGATAGGCAGGATGGTGACCAGACCCATGGTGGCACCAGTGCCAAGTTGGGCTGATTTGATAGTACCAAGTGGCTCCTGCAATCTTCCATCAAATATTTGGCAGGCGAGTTTTGTTTTCCAGGGAAAAGCGCCGTTGTTTGTGTCTGGGGGCCTGTGGCTGGGAGTGGCCGGCTGGCTCCTTACAATGAACGATACGCAGGATGGTTCCCAGACCTGAGGTGGCACCAGTGCCAAGTCGGGCTAGTTTGATGGTTCAAAGTGGCTCCTGCAATCTGCCATCCAGAAGCGGGGTAGCTTACTTTTGTTTGCCAGGGAAACGGGCCGAAGTTTTTCTCTGGGGGACTATGGCAGGGAGGGACCGGCTGGCTCCTGAAAAGCTACGATAGGCAGGATGGTGACCAGACCCATGGTGGCGCCAGTGCCAATTTGGGCTGATTTGATAGTAGCAAGTGGCTCCTGCAATCTTCCATCAAAATGTTGGCAGGCGAGTTTTGTTTTCCAGGGAAAAGCGCCGTTGTTTGTGTTTGGTGGCCTGTGGCTGGGAGTGACCGGCTGGCTCCTTAGAATCCACGATACGCAGGATGGTTCCCAGACCCAAGGTGGCACCAGTGCCAAGTTGGGCTGGTTGGATAGTACCAAGTGGTTCCTGCAATCTGCCATCCAGAAGCGGGATAACTTACTTTTGTTTGCCAGGGAAACGGGCCGAGGTTTTTCTCTGGGGGCCTATGGCTTGGAGTGACCGGCTAGGTCCTGAAAAGCTACGATAGGCAGGATGGTGACCAGATCCATGGTGGCACCAGTGCCAAGTTGGGCTGGTTTGATAGTACCAAGTGGCTCCTGCAATCTGCCATCAAAAAGTTGGCAGGCGAGTTTTGTTTTCCAGGGAAAAGCGCTGTGGTTTGTGTTTGGGGGCCTGTGGCTGGGAGTGGCCGGCTGGCTCCTTAGAATCCACGATACGCAGGATGGTTCCCAGACCAGAGGTGGCACCAGTGCCAAGTCGGGCTGGTTTGATGGTGAAAAGTGGCTCCTGCAATCTGCCATCCAGAAGCGGGATAACTTACTTTTGTTTGCCAGGGAAACGGGCCAAGGTTTTTGTCTGGGGGCCTATGGCTGGGAGTGACCGGCTGGCTCCTGAAAAGCTACGATAGGCAGGATGGTGACCAGACCCATGGTGGCACCAGTGTCAAGTTGGGCTGGTTTGATAGTACCAAGTGGCTCCTGCAATCTGCCATCAAAATTTGGCAGGCGAGGTTTGTTTTCCAGGGAAAAGCGCCGTTGTTTTTGTTTGGGGGCCTGTGGGTGGGAGTGGCCAGATGGCTCCTTAGAATCCACGATACGCAGCATGGTTCCCAGACCAGAGGTGGCACCAGGGCCAAGTCGGGCTGGTTTGATACTATCAAGTGCGTCCTGCAATCTGCCATCCAGAAGCGGGGTAGCTTACTTTTGTTTGCCAGGGAAACGGGCCGAGGTTTGTGTCTGGGGGCCTATGGCTGGGAGTGACCGGCTGGCTCCTGAAAAGCTACGATAGGCAGGATGGTGACCAGACCCATGGTGGCACCAGTGCCAAGTTGGGCTGGTTTGATAGTACCAAGTGGCTCCTGCAATCTGCCATCAAAAAATTGGCAGGCGAGTTTTGTTTTCCAGGGAAAAGCGCCGTTGTTTTTGTTTGGGGGCCTGTGGGTGGGAGTGGCCGGCTGGCGCCTTAGAATCCACGATACGCAGGATGGTTCCCAGACCAGAGGTGGCACCAGTGCCAAGTCGGGCTAGTTTGATGGTGCAAAGTGGCTCCTGCAATCTGCCATCCAGAAGCGGGGCAGCTTACTTTTGTTTGCCAGGGAAACGGGCCGAGTATTGTTTCTGGGGGCCTATGGCTGCGAGTGACCGGCTGGCTCCTGAAAAGCTACGATAGGCAGGATGGTGACCAGACCCATGGTGGCACCAGTGCCAAGTTGGGCTGATTTGATAGTACCAAGTGGCTCCTGCAATCTGCCATCAAAAAGTTGGCAGGCGAGTTTTGTTTTCCAGGGAAAAGCGCCGTTGTTTGTGTTTGGGGGCCTGTGGCTGGGAGTGGACGGATGGCTCCTTAGAACTACGATACGCAGGATGGTTCCCAGACCAGAGGTGGCACCAGTGCCAAGTCGGGCTGGTTTGATACTACCAAGTGGTTCCTGCAATCTGCCATCCAGAAGCGGGGCAGCTTACTTTTGTTTGCCAGGGAAACGGGCCGAGGTTTGTGTCTGGGGGCCTATGGCTGGGAGTGACCGCCTGGCTCCTGAAAAGCTACGATAGGCAGGATGGTGACCAGACCCATGGTGGCACCAGTGCCAAGTTGGGCTGGTTTGATAGTACCAAGTGGCTCCTGCAATCTGCCATCAAAAAGTTGGCAGGCGAGTTTGTTATCCAGGGAAAAGCGCCGTTGTTTGTGTTTGGGGGCCTGTGGCTGGGAGTGGCCTGCTGGCTCCTTAGAATCCACGATACGCAGGATGGTTCCCAGACCTGAGGTGGCACCAGTGCCAAGTCGGGCTGGTTTGATGGTGAAAAGTGGCTCCTGCAATCTGCCATCCAGAAGCGGGATAACTTACTTTTGTTTGCCAGGGAAACGGGCCGAGGTTTTTATCTGGGGGCCTGTGGCTGGGAGTGACCGGCTGGCTCCTGAAAAGCTATGATAGGCAGGATGGTGACCAGACCCATGGTGGCGCCAGTGCCAAGTTGGGCTGGTTTGATAGTACCAAGTGGCTCCTGCAATCTGCCATCAAAATGTTGGCAGGCGAGTTTTGTTTTCCACGGAAAAGTGCCGTTGTTTGTGTTTGGGGGCCTGTGGGTGGGAGTGACCGGCTGGCTCCTTAGAATCCACGATACGCAGGATGGTTCCCAGACCAGAGGTCGCACCAGTGCCAAGTCGGGCCAGTTTGATGGTGCAAAGTGGCTCCTGCAATCTGCCATCCAGAAGCGGGGTAGCTTACTTTTGTTTGCCAGGGAAACGGGCCGAGTTTTGTGTCTGGGGGCCTATGGCTGCGAGTGACCGGCTGGCTCCTGAACAGCTACGATAGGCAGGATGGTGACCAGACCCATGGTGGCACCAGTGCCAAGTTGGGCTGATTTGATAGTACCAAGTGGCTCCTGCAATCTGCCATCAAAAAGTTGGCAGGCGAGTTTTGTTTTCCAGGGAAAAGCGCCGTTGTTTGTGTCTGGGGGCCTGTGGCTGGGAGTGGCCGGCTGGCTCCTTACAATGAACGATACGCAGGATGGTTCCCAGACCTGAGGTGGCACCAGTGCCAAGTCAGGCTAGTTTGATGGTGCAAAGTGGCTCCTGCAATCTGCCATCCAGAAGCGGGGTAGCTTACTTTTGTTTGCCAGGGAAACGGGCCGAGGTTTTTCTCTGGGGGCCTATGGCAGGGAGGGACCGGCTGGCTCCTGAAAAGCTACGATAGGCAGGATGGTGACCAGACCCATGGTGGCACCAGTGCCAAGTTGGGCTGGTTTGATAGTACCAAGTGGCTCCTGCAATCTGCCATCAAAAAGTTGGCAGGCGAGTTTTGTTTTCCAGGGAAAAGCGCCGTTGTTTGTGTTTGGTGGCCTGTGGCTGGGAGTGACCGGCTGGCTCCTTAGAATCCACGATACGCAGGATGGTTCCCAGACCCAAGGTGGCACCAGTGCCAAGTTGGGCTGGTTTGATAGTACCAAGTGGTTCCTGCAATCTGCCATCCAGAAGCGGGGCAGTTTACTTTTGTTTGCCAGGGAAACGGGCCGAGGTTTTTCTCTGGGGGCCTATGGCTTGGAGTGACCGGCTAGGTCCTGAAAAGCTACGATAGGCAGGATGGTGACCAGACCCATGGTGGCACCAGTGCCAAGTTGGGCTGGTTTGATAGTACCAAGTGGCTCCTGCAATCTGCCATCAAAAAGTTGGCAGGCGAGTTTTGTTTTCCAGGGAAAAGCGCTGTGGTTTGTGTTTGGGGGCCTGTGGCTGGGAGTGGCCGGCTGGCTCCTTAGAATCCACGATACGCAGGATGGTTCCCAGACCAGAGGTGGCACCAGTGCCAAGTCGGGCTGGTTTGATGGTGAAAAGTGGCTCCTGCAATCTGCCATCCAGAAGCGGGATAACTTACTTTTGTTTGCCAGGGAAACGGGCCAAGGTTTTTGTCTGGGGGCCTATGGCTGGGAGTGACCGGCTGGCTCCTGAAAAGCTACGATAGGCAGGATGGTGACCAGACCCATGGTGGCACCAGTGTCAAGTTGGGCTGGTTTGATAGTACCAAGTGGCTCCGGCAATCTGCCATCAAAATTTGGCAGGCGAGGTTTGTTTTCCAGGGAAAAGCGCCGTTGTTTTTGTTTGGGGGCCTGTGGGTGGGAGTGGCCAGATGGCTAATTAGAATCCACGATACGCAGCATGGTTCCCAGACCTGAGGTGGCACCAGTGCCAAGTCGGGCTGGTTTGATACTATCAAGTGCGTCCTGCAATCTGCCATCCAGAAGCGGGGTAGCTTACTTTTGTTTGCCAGGGAAACGGGCCGAGGTTTGTGTCTGGGGGCCTATGGCTGGGAGTGACCGGCTGGCTCCTGAAAAGCTACGATAGGCAGGATGGTGACCAGACCCATGGTGGCACCAGTGCCAAGTTGGGCTGGTTTGATAGTACCAAGTGGCTCCTGCAATCTGCCATCAAAAAATTGGCAGGCGAGTTTTGTTTTCCAGGGAAAAGCGCCGTTGTTTTTGTTTGGGGGCCTGTGGGTGGGAGTGGCCGGCTGGCTCCTTAGAATCCACGATACGCAGGATGGTTCCCAGACCAGAGGTGGCACCAGTGCCAAGTCGGGCTAGTTTGATGGTGCAAAGTGGCTCCTGCAATCTGCCATCCAGAAGCGGGGCAGCTTACTTTTGTTTGCCAGGGAAACGGGCCGAGTATTGTTTCTGGGGGCCTATGGCTGCGAGTGACCGGCTGGCTCCTGAAAAGCTACGATAGGCAGGATGGTGACCAGACCCATGGTGGCACCAGTGCCAAGTTGGGGTGATTTGATAGTACCAAGTGGCTCCTGCAATCTGCCATCAAAAAGTTGGCAGGCGAGTTTTGTTTTCCAGGGAAAAGCGCCGTTGTTTGTGTTTGGGGGCCTGTGGCTGGGAGTGGACGGATGGCTCCTTAGAACCACGATACGCAGGATGGTTCCCAGACCAGAGGTGGCACCAGTGCCAAGTCGGGCTGGTTTGATAGTACCAAGTGGTTCCTGCAATCTGCCATCCAGAAGCGGGGCAGCTTACTTTTGTATGCCAGGGAAACGGGCCGAGGTTTTTGTCTGGGGGCCTATAGCTGGGAGTGACCGTCTGGCTCCTGAAAAGCTACGATAGGCAGGATGGTGACCAAACGCATGGTGGCACCAGTGCCAAGTTAGGCTGATTTGATAGTACCAAGTGGCTCCTGCAATCTGCCATCAAAATGTTGGCAGGCGAGTTTTGTTTTCCAGGGAAAAGAGCCGTTGTTTGTGTTTGGGGGCCTGTGGCTGGGAGTGGCCGGCTGGCTGCTTAGAATCCACGATACGCAGGATGGTTCCCAGACCAGAGGTGGCACCAGTGCCAAGTCGGGCTGGTTTGATACTACCAAGTGCGTCCTGCAATCTGCCATCCAGAAGCGGGGCAGCTTACTTTTGTTTGCCAGGGAAACGGGCCGAGGTTTGTGTCTGGGGGCCTATGGCTGGGAGTGACCGGCTGGCTCCTGAAAAGCTACGATAGGCAGGATGGTGACCAGACCCATGGTGGCACCAGTGCCAAGTTGGGCTGGTTTGATAGTACCAAGTGGCTCCTGCAATCTGCCATCAAAAAGTTGGCAGGCGAGTTTTGTTTTCCAGGGAAAAGCGCCGTTGTTTGTGTTTGGGGTCCTGTGGCTGGGAGTGGCCGGCTGGCTCCTTACAATGAACGATACGCAGGATGGTTCCCAGACCTGAGGTGGCACCAGTGCCAAGTCGGGCTAGTTTGATGGTGCAAAGTGGCTCCTGCAATCTGCCATCCAGAAGCGGGGTAGCTTACTTTTGTTTGCCAGGGAAACGGGCCGAGGTTTTTCTCTGGGGGCCTATGGCAGGGAGGGACCGGCTGGCTCCTGAAAAGCTACGATAGGCAGGATGGTGACCAGACCCATGGTGGCGCCAGTGCCAATTTGGGCTGATTTGATAGTAGCAAGTGGCTCCTGCAATCTTCCATCAAAATGTTGGCAGGCGAGTTTTGTTTTCCAGGGAAAAGCGCCGTTGTTTGTGTTTGGTGGCCTGTGGCTGGGAGTGACCGGCTGGCTCCTTAGAATCCACGATACGCAGGATGGTTCCCAGACCCAAGGTGGCACCAGTGCCAAGTTGGGCTGGTTTGATAGTACCAAGTGGTTCCTGCAATCTGCCATCCAGAAGCGGGACAGCTTACTTTTGTTTGCCAGGGAAACGGGCCGAGGTTTTTCTCTGGGGGCCTATGGCTTGGAGTGACCGGCTAGGTCCTGAAAAGCTACGATAGGCAGGATGGTGACCAGATCCATGGTGGCACCAGTGCCAAGTTGGGCTGATTTGATAGTACCAAGTGGCTCCTGCAATCTGCCATCAAAAAGTTGGCAGGCGAGTTTTGTTTTCCAGGGAAAAGCGCTGTGGTTTGTGTTTGGGGGCCTGTGGCTGGGAGTGGCCGGCTGGCTCCTTAGAATCCACGATACGCAGGATGGTTCCCAGACCAGAGGTGGCACCAGTGCCAAGTCGGGCTGGTTTGATGGTGAAAAGTGGCTCCTGCAATCTGCCATCCAGAAGCGGGTTAACTTACTTTTGTTTGCCAGGGAAACGGGCCAAGGTTTTTGTCTGGGGGCCTATGGCTGGGAGTGACCGGCTGGCTCCTGAAAAGCTACGATAGGCAGGATGGTGACCAGACCCATGGTGGCACCAGTGTCAAGTTGGGCTGGTTTGATAGTACCAAGTGGCTCCTGCAATCTGCCATCAAAATTTGGCAGGCGAGGTTTGTTTTCCAGGGAAAAGCGCCGTTGTTTTTGTTTGGGGGCCTGTGGGTGGGAGTGGCCAGATGGCTAATTAGAATCCACGATACGCAGCATGGTTCCCAGACCAGAGGTGGCACCAGGGCCAAGTCGGGCTGGTTTGATACTATCAAGTGCGTCCTGCAATCTGCCATCCAGAAGCGGGGTAGCTTACTTTTGTTTGCCAGGGAAACGGGCCGAGGTTTGTGTCTGGGGGCCTATGGCTGGGAGTGACCGGCTGGCTCCTGAAAAGCTACGATAGGCAGGATGGTGACCAGACCCATGGTGGCACCAGTGCCAAGTTGGGCTGGTTTGATAGTACCAAGTGGCTCCTGCAATCTGCCATCAAAAAATTGGCAGGCGAGTTTTGTTTTCCAGGGAAAAGCGCCGTTGTTTTTGTTTGGGGGCCTGTGGGTGGGAGTGGCCGGCTGGCGCCTTAGAATCCACGATACGCAGGATGGTTCCCAGACCAGAGGTGGCACCAGTGCCAAGTCGGGCTAGTTTGATGGTGCAAAGTGGCTCCTGCAATCTGCCATCCAGAAGCGGGGCAGCTTACTTTTGTTTGCCAGGGAAACGGGCCGAGTATTGTTTCTGGGGGCCTATGGCTGCGAGTGACCGGCTGGCTCCTGAAAAGCTACGATAGGCAGGATGGTGACCAGACCCATGGTGGCACCAGTGCCAAGTTGGGCTGATTTGATAGTACCAAGTGGCTCCTGCAATCTGCCATCAAAAAGTTGGCAGGCGAGTTTTGTTTTCCAGGGAAAAGCGCCGTTGTTTGTGTTTGGGGGCCTGTGGCTGGGAGTGGACGGATGGCTCCTTAGAACTACGATACGCAGGATGGTTCCCAGACCAGAGGTGGCACCAGTGCCAAGTCGGGCTGGTTTGATACTACCAAGTGGTTCCTGCAATCTGCCATCCAGAAGCGGGGCAGCTTACTTTTGTTTGCCAGGGAAACGGGCCGAGGTTTGTGTCTGGGGGCCTATGGCTGGGAGTGACCGCCTGGCTCCTGAAAAGCTACGATAGGCAGGATGGTGACCAGACCCATGGTGGCACCAGTGCCAAGTTGGGCTGGTTTGATAGTACCAAGTGGCTCCTGCAATCTGCCATCAAAAAGTTGGCAGGCGAGTTTGTTATCCACGGAAAAGCGCCGTTGTTTGTGTTTGGGGTCCTGTGGCTGGGAGTGGCCGGCTGGCTCCTTAGAATCCACGATACGCAGGATGGTTCCCAGACCTGAGGTGGCACCAGTGCCAAGTCGGGCTGGTTTGATGGTGAAAAGTGGCTCCTGCAATCTGCCATCCAGAAGCGGGATAACTTACTTTTGTTTGCCAGGGAAACGGGCCGAGGTTTTTATCTGGGGGCCTGTGGCTGGGAGTGACCGGCTGGCTCCTGAAAAGCTACGATAGGCAGGATGGTGACCAGACCCATGGTGGCGCCAGTGCCAAGTTGGGCTGGTTTGATAGTACCAAGTGGCTCCTGCAATCTGCCATCAAAATGTTGGCAGGCGAGTTTTGTTTTCCACGGAAAAGTGCCGTTGTTTGTGTTTGGGGGCCTGTGGGTGGGAGTGACCGGCTGGCTCCTTAGAATCCACGATACGCAGGATGGTTCCCAGACCAGAGGTCGCACCAGTGCCAAGTCGGGCCAGTTTGATGGTGCAAAGTGGCTCCTGCAATCTGCCATCCAGAAGCGGGGTAGCTTACTTTTGTTTGCCAGGGAAACGGGCCGAGTTTTGTGTCTGGGGGCCTATGGCTGCGAGTGACCGGCTGGCTCCTGAAAAGCTACGATAGGCAGGATGGTGACCAGACCCATGGTGGCACCAGTGCCAAGTTGGGCTGATTTGATAGTACCAAGTGGCTCCTGCAATCTGCCATCAAAAAGTTGGCAGGCGAGTTTTGTTTTCCAGGGAAAAGCGCCGTTGTTTGTGTCTGGGGGCCTGTGGCTGGGAGTGGCCGGCTGGCTCCTTACAATGAATGATACGCAGGATGGTTCCCAGACCTGAGGTGGCACCAGTGCCAAGTCAGGCTAGTTTGATGGTGCAAAGTGGCTCCTGCAATCTGCCATCCAGAAGCGGGGTAGCTTACTTTTGTTTGCCAGGGAAACGGGCCGAGGTTTTTCTCTGGGGGCCTATGGCAGGGAGGGACCGGCTGGCTCCTGAAAAGCTACGATAGGCAGGATGGTGACCAGACCCATGGTGGCACCAGTGCCAAGTTGGGCTGGTTTGATAGTACCAAGTGGCTCCTGCAATCTGCCATCAAAATGTTGGCAGGCGAGTTTTGTTTTCCAGGGAAAAGCGCCGTTGTTTGTGTTTGGTGGCCTGTGGCTGGGAGTGACCGGCTGGCTCCTTAGAATCCACGATACGCAGGATGGTTCCCAGACCCAAGGTGGCACCAGTGCCAAGTTGGGCTGGTTTGATAGTACCAAGTGGTTCCTGCAATCTGCCATCCAGAAGCGGGGCAGTTTACTTTTGTTTGCCAGGGAAACGGGCCGAGGTTTTTCTCTGGGGGCCTATGGCTTGGAGTGACCGGCTAGGTCCTGAAAAGCTACGATAGGCAGGATGGTGACCAGACCCATGGTGGCACCAGTGCCAAGTTGGGCTGGTTTGATAGTACCAAGTGGCTCCTGCAATCTGCCATCAAAAAGTTGGCAGGCGAGTTTTGTTTTCCAGGGAAAAGCGCTGTGGTTTGTGTTTGGGGGCCTGTGGCTGGGAGTGGCCGGCTGGCTCCTTAGAATCCACGATACGCAGGATGGTTCCCAGACCAGAGGTGGCACCAGTGCCAAGTCGGGCTGGTTTGATGGTGAAAAGTGGCTCCTGCAATCTGCCATCCAGAAGCGGGATAACTTACTTTTGTTTGCCAGGGAAACGGGCCAAGGTTTTTGTCTGGGGGCCTATGGCTGGGAGTGACCGGCTGGCTCCTGAAAAGCTACGATAGGCAGGATGGTGACCAGACCCATGGTGGCACCAGTGTCAAGTTGGGCTGGTTTGATAGTACCAAGTGGCTCCTGCAATCTGCCATCAAAATTTGGCAGGCGAGGTTTGTTTTCCAGGGAAAAGCGCCGTTGTTTTTGTTTGGGGGCCTGTGGGTGGGAGTGGCCAGATGGCTCCTTAGAATCCACGATACGCAGCATGGTTCCCAGACCAGAGGTGGCACCAGGGCCAAGTCGGGCTGGTTTGATGGTGAAAAGTGGCTCCTGCAATCTGCCATCCAGAAGCGGGATAACTTACTTTTGTTTGCCAGGGAAACGGGCCAAGGTTTTTGTCTGGGGGCCTATGGCTGGGAGTGACCGGCTGGCTCCTGAAAAGCTACGATAGGCAGGATGGTGACCAGACCCATGGTGGCACCAGTGTCAAGTTGGGCTGGTTTGATAGTACCAAGTGGCTCCGGCAATCTGCCATCAAAATTTGGCAGGCGAGGTTTGTTTTCCAGGGAAAAGCGCCGTTGTTTTTGTTTGGGGGCCTGTGGGTGGGAGTGGCCAGATGGCTAATTAGAATCCACGATACGCAGCATGGTTCCCAGACCTGAGGTGGCACCAGTGCCAAGTCGGGCTGGTTTGATACTATCAAGTGCGTCCTGCAATCTGCCATCCAGAAGCGGGGTAGCTTACTTTTGTTTGCCAGGGAAACGGGCCGAGGTTTGTGTCTGGGGGCCTATGGCTGGGAGTGACCGGCTGGCTCCTGAAAAGCTACGATAGGCAGGATGGTGACCAGACCCATGGTGGCACCAGTGCCAAGTTGGGCTGGTTTGATAGTACCAAGTGGCTCCTGCAATCTGCCATCAAAAAATTGGCAGGCGAGTTTTGTTTTCCAGGGAAAAGCGCCGTTGTTTTTGTTTGGGGGCCTGTGGGTGGGAGTGGCCGGCTGGCTCCTTAGAATCCACGATACGCAGGATGGTTCCCAGACCAGAGGTGGCACCAGTGCCAAGTCGGGCTAGTTTGATGGTGCAAAGTGGCTCCTGCAATCTGCCATCCAGAAGCGGGGCAGCTTACTTTTGTTTGCCAGGGAAACGGGCCGAGTATTGTTTCTGGGGGCCTATGGCTGCGAGTGACCGGCTGGCTCCTGAAAAGCTACGATAGGCAGGATGGTGACCAGACCCATGGTGGCACCAGTGCCAAGTTGGGGTGATTTGATAGTACCAAGTGGCTCCTGCAATCTGCCATCAAAAAGTTGGCAGGCGAGTTTTGTTTTCCAGGGAAAAGCGCCGTTGTTTGTGTTTGGGGGCCTGTGGCTGGGAGTGGACGGATGGCTCCTTAGAACCACGATACGCAGGATGGTTCCCAGACCAGAGGTGGCACCAGTGCCAAGTCGGGCTGGTTTGATAGTACCAAGTGGTTCCTGCAATCTGCCATCCAGAAGCGGGGCAGCTTACTTTTGTATGCCAGGGAAACGGGCCGAGGTTTTTGTCTGGGGGCCTATAGCTGGGAGTGACCGTCTGGCTCCTGAAAAGCTACGATAGGCAGGATGGTGACCAAACGCATGGTGGCACCAGTGCCAAGTTAGGCTGATTTGATAGTACCAAGTGGCTCCTGCAATCTGCCATCAAAATGTTGGCAGGCGAGTTTTGTTTTCCAGGGAAAAGAGCCGTTGTTTGTGTTTGGGGGCCTGTGGCTGGGAGTGGCAGGCTGGCTGCTTAGAATCCACGATACGCAGGATGGTTCCCAGACCAGAGGTGGCACCAGTGCCAAGTCGGGCTGGTTTGATACTACCAAGTGCGTCCTGCAATCTGCCATCCAGAAGCGGGGCAGCTTACTTTTGTTTGCCAGGGAAACGGGCCGAGGTTTGTGTCTGGGGGCCTATGGCTGGGAGTGACCGGCTGGCACCTGAAAAGCTACGATAGGCAGGATGGTGACCAGACCCATGGTGGCACCAGTGCCAAGTTGGGCTGGTTTGATAGTACCAAGTGGCTCCTGCAATCTGCCATCAAAAAGTTGGCAGGCGAGTTTTGTTTTCCAGGGAAAAGCGCCGTTGTTTGTGTTTGGGGGCCTGTGGCTGGGAGTGGACGGATGGCTCCTTAGAATCCACGATACACAGCATGGTTCCCAGACCAGAGGTGGCACCAGTGCCAAGTCGGGCTAGTTTGATGGTGCAAAGTGGTTCCTGCAATCTGCCATCCAGAAGCGGGGCAGCTTACTTTTGTTTGCCAGGGAAACGGGCCGAGGTTTGTGTCTGGGGGCCTATGGCTGGGAGTGACCGGCTGGCTCCTGAAAAGCTACGATAGGCAGGATGGTGACCAGACCCATGGTGGCACCAGTGCCAAGTTGGGCTGATTTGATAGTACCAAGTGGCTCCTGCAATCTGCCATCAAAATGTTGGCAGGCGAGTTTTGTTTTCCAGGGAAAAGCGCCGTTGTTTGTGTTTGGGGGCCTGTGGCTGGGAGTGGCCGGCTGGCTCCTTAGAATCCACGATACGCAGGATGGTTCCCAGACCAGAGGTGGCACCAGTGCCAAGTTGGGCTGGTTTGATAGTACCAAGTGCGTCCTGCAATCTGCCATCCAGAAGCGGGGCAGCTTAATTTTGTTTGCCAGGGAAACGGGCCGAGGTTTGTGTCTCAGGGCCTAGGGCTGGGAGTGACCGGCTGGCTCCTGAAAAGCTACGATAGGCAGGATGGTGACCAGACCCATGGTGGCACCAGTGCCAAGTTGGGCTGGTTTGATAGTACCAAGTGGCTCCTGCAATCTGCCATCAAAAAGTTGGCAGGCGAGTTTGTTATCCAGGGAAAAGCGCCGTTGTTTGTGTTTGGGGGCCTCTGGCTGGGAGTGGCCGGCTGGCTCCTTAGAATCCATGATACGCAGGATGGTTCCCAGACCAGAGGTGACACCAGTGCCAAGTCGGGCTGGTTTGATGGTGAAAAGTGGCTCCTGCAATCTGCCATCCAGAAGCGGGATGACTTACTTTTGTTTGCCAGGGAAACGGGCCGAGGTTTGTGTCTGGGGGCCTATGGCTGGGAGTGACCGGCTGGCTCCTGAAAAGCTACGATAGGCAGGATGGTGACCAGACCCATGGTGGCACCAGTGCCAAGTTGGGCTGGTTTGATAGTACCAAGTGGCTCCTGCAATCTGCCATCAAAAAGTTGGCAGGCGAGTTTTGTTTTCCAGGGAAAAGCGCCGTTGTTTGTGTTTGGGGGCCTGTGGGTGGGAGTGACCGGCTGGCTCCTTAGAATCCACGATACGCAGGATGGTTCCCAGACCAGAGGTGGCACCAGTGCCAAGTCGGGCTAGTTTGATGGTGCAAAGTGGCTCCTGCAATCTGCCATCCAGAAGCGGGGTAGCTTACTTTTGTTTGCCAGAGAAACGGGCCGAGTTTTGTGTCTGGGGGCCTATGGCTGCGAGTGACCGGCTGGCTCCTGAAAAGCTACGATAGGCAGGATGGTGACCAGACCCATGGTGGCACCAGTGCCAAGTTGGGCTGATTTGATAGTAGCAAGTGGCTCCTGCAATCTGCCATCAAAAAGTTGGCAGGCGAGTTTTGTTTTCCAGGGAAAAGCGCCGTTGTTTGTGTCTGGGGGCCTGTGGCTGGAGTGGCCGGCTGGCTCCTTACAATGAACGATACGCAGGATGGTTCCCAGAGCTGAGGTGGCACCAGTGCCAAGTCGGGCTAGTTTGATGGTGCAAAGTGGCTCCTGCAATCTGCCATCCAGAAGCGGGGTAGCTTACTTTTGTTTGCCAGGGAAACGGGCCGAAATATTTGTCTAGGGGCCTCTGGCTGGGGGTGGCTGGCTGGCTCCTGAAAAGCTACGATAGGCAGGATGGTGACCAGACCCATGGTGGCACCAGTGCCAAGTTGGGCTGGTTTGATAGTGCCAAGTGGCTCCTGCAATCTGCCATCAAAAAGTTGTCAGGCGAGTTTTGTTTTCCAGGGAAAAGCGCCGTTGTTTGTATTTGGGGGCCTGTGGCTGGGAGTGGCCGGCTGGCTCCTTTGAACCCACGATACGCAGGATGGTTCCCAGACCCAAGGTGGCACCAGTGCCAAGTCGGGCTGGTTTGATACTACCAAGTGCGTCCTGCAATCTGCCATCCAGAAGCGGGGCAGCTTAATTTTGTTTGCCAGGGAAACGGGCCGTGGGTTTTGTTTGGGGGCCTATGGCTGAGAGTGGCCGGCTGGCTCCTGAAAATCCACGCTAGGCAGCATGGTTCCCAGATGCAAGGTGGCACCAGTGCCAAGTCGGGCTGGTTTGATGGTGCAAAGTGGCTCCTGCAATCTGCCATCCAGAAGCGGGGCAGCTGATTTTTGTTTGCCAGAGAAAAATTCCGTGGATTGTTTTTGGGGGCATATTGCTGGGAGTGGCCGGCTGGCTCCTTAAAATGCTCGATACGCATGATGGTTCCCAGGTCCAAGGTGTCACCACTACCAAGTCGGCCTGCGGTTTTAGTATCAAGTTCATCCTGCAATTTGCCATCCAGAAGAGGGGCAGTTGAGTTTTGTTTGCCAGAGAAACGGGCCGAGGTTTCTGTTTGGGGACATATGGCTGAGAGTGGCCGGCTGGCCCCTGAATATCCACGATACACAGCATGGTTCCCAGATCCAAGGTGGCACCAGTGCCAAGTTGGGCTGGTTTGATAGTACCAAGTGTCTCCTGCAATCTGCCATCCAGAAGCGGGGCAGCTTACTTTTGTTTGCCAGAGAAATAGGCCTAGGTTTTTGTCTGGGGGCCTGTGGCTAGGAGTGGCCGGCTGGCTCCTAAGAATCCACAATACGCAGGATGTTTCCCAGACCCAAGGTGGCACCAGTGCCAAGTCGGGCTTGTTTGATAGTGCCAAGTGGCTCCTGCAAACTCCATCAAAAAGTTGGCAGGCGTGTTTTGTTTTCCAGGGAACAGCGCCGTTGATTTTGTTTGGGGGCCTGTGGCTGGGAGTGGCCGGCTGGCTCCTTAGAATCCACGATACGCAGGATGGTTCCCAGACCCAAGGTGGCACCAGTGCCAAGTCGGGCTGGTTTGATTACACCAAGTGGCTCCTGCAATCTGCCATCCAGAAGTGAGGCAGCTAAGTTTTGTTTGCCAGAAAAAAGGGCCGTGGTTTTTGTTGGGGGCCTGTGGCTGGGAGTGGCCGGCTGGCTCCTTAGAATCCACGATACGCAGGATGGTTCCCAGACCCAAGGTGGCACCAGTGCCAAGTCGGGCTGGTTTGATTACACCAAGTGGCTCCTGCAATCTGCCATCCAGAAGCGGTGCAGTTGAGTTTTGTTTGCCAGAGAAAAGGGCCGTGGGTTGTGTTTGGGGGCATATGGCTGGGAGTGGCCGGCTGTCTCATTAAAAAGATCGATACGCAGGATGGTTCCCAGACCCAAGGTGGCACCAGTGCCAAGTCGGGCTGTTTTTATAGTACCAAGTGCGTCCTGCAATTTGCCATCCAGAAGAGGGGCAGTGGAGTTTTGTTTGCCAGAGAATAGCGCCGTTGTTTGTGTTTGGGGGCTTGTGGCTGGGAGTGGCCGACTGGCGCCTTAGAATCTGTGTTACGCAGCATGGTTCCCAGACCAGAGGTGGCACCAGTGCCAAGTTGGGCTGGTTTGATAGTACCAAGTGGCTCCTGCAATCTGCCATCCAGAAGCGGGGCAGCTTACTTTTGTTTGCCAGGGAAACGGGCCGAGGTGTGTGTCTGGGGGCCTATGGCTGGGAGTGACCGGCTGGCTCCTGAAAAGCTACGATAGGCAGGATGGTGACCAGACCCATGGTGGCACCAGTGCCAAGTTGGGCTGATTTGATAGTACCAAGTGGCTCCTGCAATCTGCCATGAAAAAGTTGGCAGGCGAGTTTTGTTTTCCAGGGAAAAGCGCCGTTGTTTCTGTTTGGGGGCCTGTATCTGGGAGTGGCCGGCTGGCTCCTTAGAATCCACGATACGCGGCATGGTTCCCAGACCAGAGGTGGCACCAGTGCCAAGTTGGGCTGGTTTGATAGTACCAAGTGCGTCCTGCAATCTGCCATCCAGAAGCGGGGCAGCTTACTTTTGTTTGCCAGGGAAACGGGCCGAGGTTTGTGTCTCAGGGCCTATGGCTGGGAGTGACCGCCTGGCTCCTGAAAAGCTACGATAGGCAGGATGGTGACCAGACCCATGGTGGCACCAGTGCCAAGTTGGGCTGGTTTGATAGTACCAAGTGGCTCCTGCAATCTGCCATCAAAAAGTTGGCAGGCGAGTTTGTTATCCAGGGAAAAGCGCCGTTGTTTGTGTTTGGGGGCCTGTGGCTGGGAGTGGCCGGCTGGCTCCTTAGAATCCACGATACGGAGGATGGTTCCCAGACCAGAGGTGGCACCAGTGCCAAGTCGGGCTGGTTTGATGGTGAAAAGTGGCTCCTGCAATCTGCCATCCAGAAGCGGGATAACTTACTTTTGTTTGCCAGGGAAACGGGCCGAGGTTTTTGTCTGGGGGCCTATGGCTGGGAGTGACCGGCTGGCTCCTGAAAAGCTACGATAGGCAGGATGGTGACCAGACCCATGGTGGCACCAGTGCCAAGTTGGGCTGGTTTGATAGTACCAAGTGGCTCCGGCAATCTGCCATCAAAATTTGGCAGGCGAGGTTTGTTTTCCAGGGAAAAGCGCCGTTGTTTTTGTTTGGGGGCCTGTGGGTGGGAGTGGCCAGATGGCTAATTAGAATCCACGATACGCAGCATGGTTCCCAGACCTGAGGTGGCACCAGTGCCAAGTCGGGCTGGTTTGGTACTATCAAGTGCGTCCTGCAATCTGCCATCCAGAAGCGGGGTAGCTTACTTTTGTTTGCCAGGGAAACGGGCCGAGGTTTGTGTCTGGGGGCCTATGGCTGGGAGTGACCGTCTGGCTCCTGAAAAGCTACGATAGGCAGGATGGTGACCAGACCCATGGTGGCACCAGTGCCAAGTTGGGCTGGTTTGATAGTACCAAGTGGCTCCTGCAATCTGCCATCAAAAAATTGGCAGGCGAGTTTTGTTTTCCAGGGAAAAGCGCCGTTGTTTTTGTTTGGGGGCCTGTGGGTGGGAGTGGCCGGCTGGCTCCTTAGAATCCACGATACGCAGGATGGTTCCCAGACCTGAGGTGGCACCAGTGCCAAGTCGGGCTAGTTTGATGGTGCAAAGTGGCTCCTGCAATCTGCCATCCAGAAGCGGGGCAGCTTACTTTTGTTTGCCAGGGAAACGGGCCGAGTATTGTTTCTGGGGGCCTATGGCTGCGAGTGACCGGCTGGCTCCTGAAAAGCTACGATAGGCAGGATGGTGACCAGACCCATGGTGGCACCAGTGCCAAGTTGGGCTGATTTGATAGTACCAAGTGGCTCCTGCAATCTGCCATCAAAAAGTTGGCAGGCGAGTTTTGTTTTCCAGGGAAAAGCGCCGTTGTTTGTGTTTGGGGGCCTGTGGCTGGGAGTGGCGGATGGCTCCTTAGAACCACGATACGCAGGATGGTTCCCAGACCAGAGGTGGCACCAGTGCCAAGTCGGGCTGGTTTGATACTACCAAGTGGTTCCTGCAATCTGCCATCCAGAAGCGGGGCAGCTTACTTTTGTTTGCCAGGGAAACGGGCCGAGGTTTGTGTCTGGGGGCCTATGGCTGGGAGTGACCGGCTGGCTCCTGAAAAGCTACGATAGGCAGGATGGTGACCAGACCCATGGTGGCACCAGTGCCAAGTTGGGCTGGTTTGATAGTACCAAGTGGCTCCTGCAATCTGCCATCAAAAAGTTGGCAGGCGAGTTTGTTATCCAGGGAAAAGCGCCGTTGTTTGTGTTTGGGGGCCTGTGGGTGGGAGTGGCCGGCTGGCTCCTTAGAATCCACGATACGCAGCATGGTTCCCAGACCAGAGGTGGCACCAGTGCCAAGTCGGGCTGGTTTGATGGTGAAAAGTGGCTCCTGCAATCTGCCATCCAGAAGCGGGATAACTTACTTTTGTTTGCCAGGGAAACGGGCCGAGGTTTGTGTCTGGGGGCCTATGGCTGCGAGTGACCGGCTGGCTCCTGAAAAGCTACGATAGGCAGGATGGTGACCAGACCCATGGTGGCACCAGTGCCAAGTTGGGCTGATTTGATAGTACCAAGTGGCTCCTGCAATCTGCCATCAAAATGTTGGCAGGCGAGTTTTGTTTTCCAGGGAAAAGCGCCGTTGTTTGTGTCTGGGGGCCTGTGGCTGGGAGTGGCCGGCTGGCTCCTTACAATGAACGATACGCAGGATGGTTCCCAGACCTGAGGTGGCACCAGTGCCAAGTCGGGCTAGTTTGATGGTGCAAAGTGGCTCCTGCAATCTGCCATCCAGAAGCGGGGTAGCTTACTTTTGTTTGCCAGGGAAACGGGCCGAGGTTTTTCTCTGGGGGCCTATGGCAAGGAGGGACCGGCTGGCTCCTGAAAAGCTACGATAGGCAGGATGGTGACCAGACCCATGGTGGCACCAGTGCCAAGTTGGGCTGATTTGATAGTACCAAGTGGCTCCTGCAATCTGACATCAAAATGTTGGCAGGCGAGTTTTGTTTTCCAGGGAAAAGCGCCGTTGTTTGTGTTTGGTGGCCTGTGGCTGGGAGTGACCGGCTGGCTCCTTAGAATCCACGATACGCAGGATGGTTCCCAGACCAGAGGTGGCACCAGTGCCAAGTCGGGCTGGTTTGATGGTGAAAAGTGGCTCCTGCAATCTGCCATCCAGAAGCGGGATAACTTACTTTTGTTTGCCAGGGAAACGGGCCAAGGTTTTTGTCTGGGGGCCTATGGCTGGGAGTGACCGGCTGGCTCCTGAAAAGCTACGATAGGCAGGATGGTGACCAGACCCATGGTGGCACCAGTGTCAAGTTGGGCTGGTTTGATAGTACCAAGTGGCTCCGGCAATCTGCCATCAAAATTTGGCAGGCGAGGTTTGTTTTCCAGGGAAAAGCGCCGTTGTTTTTGTTTGGGGGCCTGTGGGTGGGAGTGGCCAGATGGCTAATTAGAATCCACGATACGCAGCATGGTTCCCAGACCTGAGGTGGCAACAGTGCCAAGTCGGGCTGGTTTGATACTATCAAGTGCGTCCTGCAATCTGCCATCCAGAAGCGGGGTAGCTTACTTTTGTTTGCCAGGGAAACGGGCCGAGGTTTGTGTCTGGGGGCCTATGGCTGGGAGTGACCGGCTGGCTCCTGAAAAGCTACGATAGGCAGGATGGTGACCAGACCCATGGTGGCACCAGTGCCAAGTTGGGCTGGTTTGATAGTACCAAGTGGCTCCTGCAATCTGCCATCAAAAAATTGGCAGGCGAGTTTTGTTTTCCAGGGAAAAGCGCCGTTGTTTTTGTTTGGGGGCCTGTGGGTGGGAGTGGCCGGCTGGCTCCTTAGAATCCACGATACGCAGGATGGTTCCCAGACCAGAGGTGGCACCAGTGCCAAGTCGGGCTAGTTTGATGGTGCAAAGTGGCTCCTGCAATCTGCCATCCAGAAGCGGGGCAGCTTACTTTTGTTTGCCAGGGAAACGGGCCGAGTATTGTTTCTGGGGGCCTATGGCTGCGAGTGACCGGCTGGCTCCTGAAAAGCTACGATAGGCAGGATGGTGACCAGACCCATGGTGGCACCAGTGCCAAGTTGGGGTGATTTGATAGTACCAAGTGGCTCCTGCAATCTGCCATCAAAAAGTTGGCAGGCGAGTTTTGTTTTCCAGGGAAAAGCGCCGTTGTTTGTGTTTGGGGGCCTGTGGCTGGGAGTGGACAGATGGCTCCTTAGAACCACGATACGCAGGATGGTTCCCAGACCAGAGGTGGCACCAGTGCCAAGTCGGGCTGGTTTGATAGTACCAAGTGGTTCCTGCAATCTGCCATCCAGAAGCGGGGCAGCTTACTTTTGTATGCCAGGGAAACGGGCCGAGGTTTTTGTCTGGGGGCCTATAGCTGGGAGTGACCGTCTGGCTCCTGAAAAGCTACGATAGGCAGGATGGTGACCAAACGCATGGTGGCACCAGTGCCATGTTCGGCTGATTTGATAGT
This sequence comes from Melospiza melodia melodia, assembly GCF_035770615.1. NCBI lineage: Eukaryota > Metazoa > Chordata > Aves > Passeriformes > Passerellidae > Melospiza > Melospiza melodia. The sequence goes on along the minus strand of NC_086197.1, from coordinate 35,287,849 downwards.
ACCAAGTGGCTCCTGCAATCTGCCATCAAAATGTTGGCAGGCGAGTTTTGTTTTCCAGGGAAAAGCGCCGTTGTTTGTGTTTGGGGGCCTGTGGCTGGGAGTGGCCGGCTGGCTGCTTAGAATCCACGATACGCAGGATGGTTCCCAGACCAGAGGTGGCACCAGTGCCAAGTCGGGCTGGTTTGATACTACCAAGTGCGTCCTGCAATCTGCCATCCAGAAGCGGGGCAGCTTACTTTTGTTTGCCAGGGAAACGGGCCGAGGTTTGTGTCTGGGGGCCTATGGCTGGCAGTGACCGGCTGGCTCCTGAAAAGCTACGATAGGCAGGATGGTGACCAGACCCATGGTGGCACCAGTGCCAAGTTGGGCTGGTTTGATAGTACCAAGTGGCTCCTGCAATCTGCCATCAAAAAGTTGGCAGGCGAGTTTTGTTTTCCAGGGAAAAGCGCCGTTGTTTGTGTTTGGGGGCCTGTGGCTGGGAGTGGACGGATGGCTCCTTAGAATCCACGATACACAGCATGGTTCCCAGACCAGAGGTGGCACCAGTGCCAAGTCGGGCTAGTTTGATGGTGCAAAGTGGTTCCTGCAATCTGCCATCCAGAAGCGGGGCAGCTTACTTTTGTTTGCCAGGGAAACGGGCCGAGGTTTGTGTCTGGGGGCCTATGGCTGGGAGTGCCCGGCTGGCTCCTGAAAAGCTACGATAAGCAGGATGGTGACCAGACCCATGGTGGCACCAGTGCCAAGTTGGGCTGATTTGATAGTACCAAGTGGCTCCTGCAATCTGCCATCACAAAGTTGGCAGGCGAGTTTTGTTTTCCAGGGAAAAGCGCCGTTGTTTGTGTTTGGGGGCCTGTGGCTGGGAGTGGCCAGCTGGCTCCTTAGAATCCACGATACGCAGGATGGTTCCCAGACCAGAGGTGGCACCAGTGCCAAGTTGGGCTGGTTTGATAGTACCAAGTGCGTCCTGCAATCTACCATCCAGAAGCGGGGCAGCTTACTTTTGTTTGCCAGGGAAACGGGCCGAGGTTTGTGTCTCAGGGCCTATGGCTGGGAGTGACCGGCTGGCTCCTGAAAAGCTACGATAGGCAGGATGGTGACCAGACCCATGGTGGCACCAGTGCCAAGTTGGGCTGGTTTGATAGTACCAAGTGGCTCCTGCAATCTGCCATCAAAAAGTTGGCAGGCGAGTTTGTTATCCAGGGAAAAGCGCCGTTGTTTGTGTTTGGGGGCCTCTGACTGGGAGTGGCCGGCTGGCTCCTTAGAATCCATGATACGCAGGATGGTTCCCAGACCAGAGGTGGCACCAGTGCCAAGTCGGGCTGGTTTGATGGTGAAAAGTGGCTCCTGCAATCTGCCATCCAGAAGCGGGGCAGCTTACTTTTGTTTGCCAGGGAAACGGGCCGAGGTTTTTGTCTGGGGGCCTATGGCTGGGAGTGACCGGCTGGCTCCTGAAAAGCTACGATAGGCAGGATGGTGACCAGACCCATGGTGGCACCAGTGCCAAGTTGGGCTGGTTTGATAGTACCAAGTGGCTCCTGCAATCTGCCATCAAAAAGTTGGCAGGCGAGTTTTGTTTTCCAGTGAAAAGTGCCGTTGTTTGTGTTTGGGGGCCTGTGGGTGGGAGTGACCGGCTGGCTCCTTAGAATCCACGATACGCAGGATGGTTCCCAGACCAGAGGTGGCACCAGTGCCAAGTCGGGCTAGTTTGATGGTGCAAAGTGGCTCCTGCAATCTGCCATCCAGAAGCGGGGTAGCTTAGTTTTGTTTGCCAGGGAAACGGGCCGAGTTTTGTGTCTGGGGCCTATGGCTGGGAGTGACCGGCTGGCTCCTGAAAAGCTACGATAGGCAGGATGGTGACCAGACCCATGGTGGCACCAGTGCCAAGTTGGGCTGGTTTGATAGTACCAAGTGGCTCCTGCAATCTGCCATCAAAAAGTTGGCAGGCGAGTTTTGTTTTCCAGGGAAAAGCGCCGTTGTTTGTGTCTGGGGGCCTGTGGCTGGAGTAGCCGGCTGGCTCCTTACAATGAACGATACGCAGGATGGTTCCCAGAGCTGAGGTGGCACCAGTGCCAAGTCGGGCTAGTTTGATGGTGCAAAGTGGCTCCTGCAATCTGCCATCCAGAAGCGGGGTAGCTTACTTTTGTTTGCCAGGGAAACGGGCCGAAATATTTGTCTAGGGGCCTCTGGCTGGGGGTGGCTGGCTGGCTCCTGAAAAGCTACGATAGGCAGGATGGTGACCAGACCCATGGTGGCACCAGTGCCAAGTTGGGCTGGTTTGATAGTACCAAGTGTCTCCTGCAATCTGCCATCAAAAAGTTGTCAGGCGAGTTTTGTTTTCCAGGGAAAAGCGCCGTTGTTTGTATTTGGGGGCCTGTGGCTGGGAGTGGCCGGCTGGCTCCTTTGAACCCACGATACGCAGGATGGTTCCCAGACCCAAGGTGGCACCAGTGCCAAGTCGGGCTGGTTTGATACTACCAAGTGCGTCCTGCAATCTGCCATCCAGAAGCGGGGCAGCTTAATTTTGTTTGCCAGGGAAACGGGCCGTGGGTTTTGTTTGGGGGCCTATGGCTGAGAGTGGCCGGCTGGCTCCTGAAAATCCACGCTAGGCAGCATGGTTCCCAGATGCAAGGTGGCACCAGTGCCAAGTCGGGCTGGTTTGATGGTGCAAAGTGGCTCCTGCAATCTGCCATCCAGAAGCGGGGCAGCTTACTTTTGTTTGCCAGAGAAATAGGCCTAGGTTTTTGTCTGGGGGCCTGTGGCTAGGAGTGGCCGGCTGGCTCCTAAGAATCCACGATACGCAGGATGTTTCCCAGACCCAAGGTGGCACCAGTGCCAAGTAGGGCTGGTTTGATAGTACCAAGTGGCTCCTGCAAACTCCATCAAAAAGTTGGCAGGCGTGTTTTGTTTTCCAGGGAACAGCGCCGTTGATTTTGTTTGGGGGCCTGTGGCTGGGAGTGGCCGGCTGGCTCCTTAGAATCCACGATACGCAGGATTGTTCCCAGACCCAAGGTGGCACCAGTGCCAAGTCGGGCTGGTTTGATTACACCAAGTGGCTCCTGCAATCTGCCATCCAGAAGCGGGGCAGCTGATTTTTGTTTGCCAGAGAAAAATTCCGTGGATTGTTTTTGGGGGCATATTGCTGGGAGTGGCCGGCTGGCTCCTTAAAATGCTCGATACGCATGATGGTTCCCAGGTCCAAGGTGTCACCACTACCAAGTCGGCCTGCGGTTTTAGTATCAAGTTCATCCTGCAATTTGCCATCCAGAAGAGGGGCAGTTGAGTTTTGTTTGCCAGAGAAACGGGCCGAGGTTTCTGTTTGGGGACATATGGCTGAGAGTGGCCGGCTGGCCCCTGAATATCCACGATACACAGCATGGTTCCCAGATCCAAGGTGGCACCAGTGCCAAGTTGGGCTGGTTTGATAGTACCAAGTGTCTCCTGCAATCTGCCATCCAGAAGCGGGGCAGCTTACTTTTGTTTGCCAGAGAAATAGGCCTAGGTTTTTGTCTGGGGGCCTGTGGCTAGGAGTGGCCGGCTGGCTCCTAAGAATCCACGATACGCAGGATGTTTCCCAGACCCAAGGTGGCACCAGTGCCAAGTCGGGCTGGTTTGATAGTACCAAGTGGCTCCTGCAAACTCCATCAAAAAGTTGGCAGGCGTGTTTTGTTTTCCAGGGAACAGCGCCGTTGATTTTGTTTGGGGGCCTGTGGCTGGGAGTGGCCGGCTGGCTCCTTAGAATCCACGATACGCAGGATGGTTCCCAGACCCAAGGTGGCACCAGTGCCAAGTCGGGCTGGTTTGATTACACCAAGTGGCTCCTGCAATCTGCCATCCAGAAGTGAGGCAGCTAAGTTTTGTTTGCCAGAAAAAAGGGCCGTGGTTTTTGTTGGGGGCCTGTGGCTGGGAGTGGCCGGCTGGCTCCTTAGAATCCACCATACGCAGGATGGTTCCCAGACCCAAGGTGGCACCAGTGCCAAGTCGGGCTGGTTTGATAGTCCCAAGTGGCTCCTGCAAACTGCCATCCAGAAGCGGGGCAGCTGAGTTTTGTTTGCCAGGGAAATGGGCCGTTGTTTGTGTTTGGGGGCCTGTGGCTGGGAGTGTTCGGCTGGTTCCTGAATATGTACGATACGCAGGATTGTTCCCAGACCCAAGGTGGCACCAGTGCCAAGTCGGGCTGGTTTGATGGTGCAAAGTGGCTCCTGCAAACTGCCATCCAGACGCGGGGCAGCGGATTTTTGTTTCCATGAGAAATGGTCCGTGGTTTGTTTTTGGGGGTATATGGCTGGGCCTGGCCGGCTGGCTCCTTAAAAAGCTCGATATGCAGGATGGTTCCCTGACACAAGGTGGCACCAGTGCCACGTCGGGCGGTTTTCGTAGTACAAAGTGCGTCCTAAAATTTGCCATCCAGAAGAGGGGCAGTTGAGTTTTGTTTGCCAGAGAAAAGGTCCGTGGTTTGTTTTTGGGGGCATATGGCTGAGAGTGGCTGGCTGGCCCCTGAAAATCCACGATACACAGGATGGTTCCCAGACCCAAGGTGGCACCTGTGCCAAGTCGGGCTGATTTGATAGTACTAAGTAGCTCCTGCAATCTGCCATCCAGAAGCGGGACAGCTTACTTTTGTTTGCCAGGGAAACGGGCCGAGGTTTGTGTTTGGGGGCCTATGGCTGAGAGTGACCGGCTGGCTCCTGAAAAGCTACAATAGGCAGGATGGTGACCAGACCCATGGTGGCACCAGTGCCAAGTTGGGCTGGTTTGATAGTACCAAGTGGTTCCTGCAATCTGCCATCCAGAAGCAGGGCAGCTGAGTTTTGTTTGCCAGAGAAAAGGGCCTTGGTTTGTGTTTGGGGGCATATGGCTGGGTGTGGCCAGCTGGCTCCTTAAAATGCACGATATGCAACATGGCTCCCAGACCCAAGGTGGCACCAGTGCCAAGTTGGGCTGGTTTGATAGTACCAAGTGGCTCCTGCAATCTTCCATGATCACGTGGAGAAATACTTTCTGGTTTCAGCCTCATGCTCTTTCTTCTCTCCCTCAACTTCTCTATCACCTCTCATCTGGTTCACATGCGCTGTCTTCAAGGTCCACAGGCTACTTTTCACAGAATCTTCTGGCCTGATGAAGTAAGAATGATGAATAGAACAGAGCTGGGATCTATTTTCCAGTTTGGATAAAATGCATTCTGCACACAAATCCAAGGAGAACGTGCTGCCCCGATGCCCAGAAAATCTTTCACTCCTGCTAGTGTTCTACGTCAACCGCAACTTAGTCTGAAAGAAAAGCTTTTTCTCTGAGAGCATCTGAGAGGTTTGCATGAAGCACTGATATCTGACATATGCAATTTTGAATAGGAGAGGAAAAAGAAAATGGCAAGGAGTTTTTAATTTTAGTGGTTTCAATTTTAATTTCCGTGCACTTTTTCAAAACTTGTCAGCTCAAATGCCCATCAACATCTTTTAGTCATCTGTAAGTCAGTATTCATATAAAATGTGCTTCAAATCCAAAGAATTTCAAATTTGCACTCCAAGCTTCTATGCCTAGATTTATGATTTCCTACACATATTAGATGAAAGGAAGGCCTTTTTTACTGTGGGAGTGCTGGAACACTGGAACAGGTTGCCCAGAGAAGTTGTGGGTGTCCCATCCCTGAAAGTATTCAAGGTCACCTTGGACGGGGCTTGGAGCAGCAACAAAGGAGAAGCTTGATGGTAGAGAAACAAAGTTGGACTATAGAAGAAACTCGGATTGAAGTATAGGATCAAGTTTTCTCTCAGCTCTTGGGGTAAATTCAAAGTTGTACAAAATGACATTTATCTGTGCTATTCACTACTGTAACAGAAAGTTTCATGAAAACTGTACAGAAGATAGTAAATTTTAAAAGAGATAAGAATTACAGCATAAAATCCATGGGATAGGTTACAACATGAGACACTCTCTAAGAGAAAATCTCTTTGTTTCAGCACTTCATCGGGGTAAGATTTCATGAAGTGCCAAAGAAGGCGGCAAAATATCATTCGGGACATTATTTACTGGAATTCAGCCTGGCCATTAGTAGGAACTGCCTTTGAACATATCATGTAGATATACCACACACACTTTCCCTTCACTGAAAAATTACTGTTTACAACAAATAAGCAATTGACGATCAAAATTGATTGAAAGCATCTTAAACATGTCAAGTATTTCATTGTAGATGATCTGTGATCCAAATGCTTCTTCCACCTTCGAGAGGGACAGAAGAATTCTTCCATATCATGATGGTTTAAAATTGTATCAACCAATGTTTTCTGCTGAAAAGATATCATCTATTTTTTTCTATTTTTGGAAGAAAATATTCCTAGACATACAACAGGTGAGAACTAAGTAATTTTAAAGAAACAAATGAAATGAAAATATTCTGTAAATAGAATGAAATGAAAAGCTGTGTTTTAAATAGGAGCTAAATATTAAACAGAATTTTTGTACCAGGCATTTGAATTACTGCACCAGCTCTTTTGCCCATCAAGAGAGGCATTTAGCATTTCAGTCTTTTCCAAGGTGTTCATGATCTGCTATGCTGATCTCTGTGTGTGCCTAGGTGTGTGTGGAGGGGGGGGCATATGAAGGGGAGTGTGTATGTTTGCTTTAAAATTGTTGTGGCAGATTCATGCCTCAGCTCCACATTTTGTTTTAAAAAGGTCACACCGAGTGGATATGAAGTTTACTATCAACAAGAGATCGATTCCCAAATCATCCATTTGACTCTCCCTTATAAATCATGTGCTTTGTTGCATATTTTATCAAATATACTTTCAAGCCAGATGGAGGAAGGAGGATGTGGGAATCCCTCCACCATCTTGCAACTTTTATGTAAGTAGGTTTTCAAGAAAATCATCATTTCTCTTTTAAATATGTCTGGAACAGGCATGATGGTAGTGTCAACCTGTTGGAGTTTTTGTTGCTGGAAGAAGTTGTACAAAAGGATTGGTTTTTACATTGACCAGTTACTGAATCAAGCGCAGGAATACATTGGAAATTTAGCTGGGGGTTCCTTTTCCCAGCAGACTACTTCTAGAACGAGCTTGTACACTGAAGCTGACTCTTTTGCTCTCTTTTTGTTTCTTTCCTATTTTCTTGGCTTCTTTGCCACTATCTAGACAATTTTGGAACTTTGTTCCCAACTAAAATGGTTTCAATAGTCTGATTGTGATCATACATTTTTACAAGGAATTTTTAAAATCTTTCCTCGAGTCCAGAAAGTCAAGGACTTAGATCTTTTTCTTCCCTTATCAATATTGCCATGAAATTGATAAATAAAGACCAACTCTTTATTTTTGTTTTTAACCCACGTAGATAATTCCCATCCATTAATCCATTTTGTGGACCAATAGCTGCCATTCTGATGGAAGCTGTCACTTCTTAACAATAGGCATTCTGTGACTATGTTGACTGCACTTTGGGTGAAGATCCTAACTGGTCTTAGATATACATAGGGAGAAATTTGCTCAGCCAGTGTCAGTCTTAAGCATGCGTATCAGAAGATCTTTCTAGAGCTGGGAATTTTCCCATGAAAGGGATTCAGTTAGGGAAGAGACACTTGTGCCAGAGTTTTACATTCTTCTTGAACACTGCTTAAGGAACTTAGATGCCATGTCCATTTGGATATCTGTCTGCACAGAACTTTGTCATGCCAGCGCTTTGAAATGCATCTTGAAGAGAATTCACTAGCACAGAATGAAAGAGAGTGGAAGGGGTTGGTGGGGCTAACCAGGCCCAACCCCCCTGCCTAAACCAGGATACCTAGAGCCTCTTGCCCAGGATTCTATCTGGGTGTACTTTTAATGTCTTCAAAGATCCAGGCTCCACAATCTTTCTGGGCAGTCTGTGCCGTGGTTCAGTCACCCTGACAGTAAAGAAACATTTACTGATGTTCAAAGGCAATCTCCTGTATTTCAGTGTGTGCCCACTGCCTCTTGTCTTTTCCCTCAGCATCACTGAAAAGACACTGATTCCCTCCCCTTTGCACTATTGCTTCCATATGTATGTGTGATGCCATGTAGAGGTATGTCAAAAACCTCCCTGAAGCCCAGGCAGATAATATTCCCTTCATCTACCAGTCAAGTTGATTCATCAGAGGAGTTTAAAGTGATGTTCAGCATGAAATTCCCCTGAAAAATCATGCTAACTACATTATTTGGTCATCTGTCATGTGCCTGGCAAGGATTTCCAGGAAGAGCTGCTTCATCAACTTCCTGGGGATAAAAAAGAGGCTGGCTGGTTTGTACTATGGCGAGTCCTCTTAATTGCCTTTTTTGAAGATGGGTGTCATTTGCTAACATCCACTCTTTAGCCTCTGTTGTCGTCTACATCTTAGCAAAACGCTTTTCCACTATGTCTGGCTAGGAAAAACTGTGCCAGCACAGAAAACATCTCCCATCGTGTTCTAGAAGTTGCACGGATGTCTGCCAAGTGTTTGGCAGGAAGAAAAGAAAAGTTGTCCAAAACAGCTTCCAATCGAATGTTCCTGTGATTGGAAAAGTCAGGAGAGTGCAAAGGTACTGTTTTCTATCAGTTGGCAAGGTGCGCACACAATCCCAGTGTTGTACAGCTTGCTTCTTCACCTTCCCGAAGCTGCCGCTCTCGCCGGCTGCCGGAGCCCAAGAAGCGGCTTCTTCGCGCAAAGACGATTGTGCCGCTCACAGTGCTCTCCTTAGCGCGGCTTCTGCCGAAAGACGCCCGGCAGCGGCTCTTACCTCCGGAGAGCATCCTACCTTCGTCTTTAGCTCCTCTTCTCATCTACACCTCGGCAAAACGCTTTTCCACTATGTCTGGCTAGGAAAAACTGTGCCAGCACAGAAAACATCTCCCATCGTGTTCTAGAAGTTGCACGGATGTCTGCCAAGTGTTTGGCAGGAAGAAAAGAAAAGTTGTCCAAAACAGCTTCCAATCGAATGTTCCTGTGATTGGAAAAGTCAGGAGAGTGCAAAGGTACTGTTTTCTATCAGTTGGCAAGGTGCGCACACAATCCCAGTGTTGTACAGCTTGCTTCTTCACCTTCCCGAAGCTGCCGCTCTCGCCGGCTCCCGGAACCGAAGAAGCGGCTTCTTCGCGCAAAGACGATTGTGCCGCTCACAGTGCTCTCCTTAGCGCGGCTTCTGCCGAAAGACGCCCGGCAGCGGCTCTTACCTCCGGAGAGCATCCTACCTTCGTCTTTAGCTCCTCTTCTCACCTACACCTCGGCAAAACGCTTTTCCACTATGTCTGGCTAGGAAAAACTGTGCCAGCACAGAAAACATCTCCCATCGTGTTCTAGAAGTTGCACGGATGTCTGCCAAGTGTTTGGCAGGAAGAAAAGAAAAGTTGTCCAAAACAGCTTCCAATCGAATGTTCCTGTGATTGGAAAAGTCAGGAGAGTGCAAAGGTACTGTTTTCTATCAGTTGGCAAGGTGCGCACACAATCCCAGTGTTGTACAGCTTGCTTCTTCACCTTCCCGAAGCTGCCGCTCTCGCCGGCTCCCGGAACCGAAGAAGCGGCTTCTTCGCGCAAAGACGATTGTGCCGCTCACAGTGCTCTCCTTAGCGCGGCTTCTGCCGAAAGACGCCCGGCAGCGGCTCTTACCTCCGGAGAGCATCCTACCTTCGTCTTTCGCGTCTTTTGTAGTCTACATCTTAGCAAAACGCTTCTCCACTATGTCTGGCTAGGAAAAACTGTGCCAGCACAGAAAACATCTCCCATCGTGTTCTAGAAGTTGCACGGATGTCTGCCAAGTGTTTGGCAGGAAGAAAAGAAAAGTTGTCCAAAACAGCTTCCAATCGAATGTTCCTGTGATTGGAAAAGTCAGGAGAGTGAAAAGGTACTGTTTTCTATCAGTTGGCAAGGTGCGCACACAATCCCAGTGTTGTACAGCTTGCTTCTTCACCTTCCCGAAGCTGCCGCTCTCGCCGGCTCCCGGAACCGAAGAAGCGGCTTCTTCGCGCAAAGACGATTGTGCCGCTCACAGTGCTCTCCTTAGCGCGGCTTCTGCCGAAAGACGCCCGGCAGCGGCTCTTACCTCCGGAGAGCATCCTACCTTCGTCTTTCGCGTCTTTTGTAGTCTACATCTTAGCAAAACGCTTCTCCACTATGTCTGGCTAGGAAAAACTGTGCCAGCACAGAAAACATCTCCCATCGTGTTCTAGAAGTTGCACGGATGTCTGCCAAGTGTTTGGCAGGAAGAAAAGAAAAGTTGTTCAAAACAGCTTCCAATCGAATGTTCCTGTGATTGGAAAAGTCAGGAGAGTGCAAAGGTACTGTTTTCTATCAGTTGGCAAGGTGCGCACACAATCCCAGTGTTGTACAGCTTGCTTCTTCACCTTCCCGAAGCTGCCGCTCTCGCCGGCTGCCGGAGCCCAAGAAGCGGCTTCTTCGCGCAAAGACGATTGTGCCGCTCACAGTGCTCTCCTTAGCGCGGCTTCTGCCGAAAGACGCCCGGCAGCGGCTCTTACCTCCGGAGAGCATCCTACCTTCGTCTTTCGCGTCTTATGTAGTCTACACCTCGGCAAAAAGCTTTTCCACTATGTCTGGCTAGGAAAAACTGTGCCAGCACAGAAAACATCTCCCATCGTGTTCTAGAAGTTGCACGGATGTCTGCCAAGTGTTTGGCAGGAAGAAAAGAAAAGTTGTCCAAAACAGCTTCCAATCGAATGTTCCTGTGATTGGAAAAGTCAGGAGAGTGCAAAGGTACTGTTTTCTATCAGTTGGCAAGGTGCGCACACAATCCCAGTGTTGTACAGCTTGCTTCTTCACCTTCCCGAAGCTGCCGCTCTCGCCGGCTGCCGGAGCCCAAGAAGCGGCTTCTTCGCGCAAAGACGATTGTGCCGCTCACAGTGCTCCCCTTAGCGCGGCTTCTGCCGAAAGACGCCCGGCAGCGGCTCTTACCTCCTGAGAGTGGCAGCTTCGGGAAGGTGAAGAAGCAAGCTGTACAACACTGGGATTGTGTGCGCACCTTGCCAACTGATAGAAAACAGTACCTTTGCACTCTCCTGACTTTTCCAATCACAGGAACATTCGATTGGAAGCTGTTTTGGACAACTTTTCTTTTCTTCCTCCCAAACACTTGGCAGACATATCTGCAACTTCTAGAAAACGATGGGAGATGTTTTCTGGGCTGGCACGGTTTTTCCTAGCCAGACATAGTGGAAAAGCGTTTTGCTAAGATGTAGACTACATAAGACGCGAAAGACGAAGGTAGGATGCTCTCCGGAGGTAAGAGCCGCTGCCGGGCGTCTTTCGGCAGAAGCCGCGCTAAGGAGAGCACTGTGAGCGGCACAATCGTCTTTGCGCGAAGAAGCCGCTTCTTCGGTTCCGGGAGCCGGCGAGAGCGGCAGCTTCGGGAAGGTGAAGAAGCAAGCTGTACAACACTGGGATTGTGTGCGCACCTTGCCAACTGATAGAAAACAGTACCTTTGCACTCTCCTGACTTTTCCAATCACAGGAACATTCGATTGGAAGCTGTTTTGGACAACTTTTCTTTTCTTCCTGCCAAACACTTGGCAGACATCCGTGCAACTTCTAGAACACGATGGGAGATGTTTTCTGTGCTGGCACAGTTTTTCCTAGCCAGACATAGTGGAAAAGCGTTTTGCTAAGATGTAGACTACAAAAGACGCGAAAGACGAAGGTAGGATGCTCTCCGGAGGTAAGAGCCGCTGCCGGGCGTCTTTCGGCAGAAGCCGCGCTAAGGAGAGCACTGTGAGCGGCACAATCGTCTTTGCGCGAAGAAGCCGCTTCTTGGGCTCCGGCAGCCGGCGAGAGCGGCAGCTTCGGGAAGGTGAAGAAGCAAGCTGTACAACACTGGGATTGTGTGCGCACCTTGCCAACTGATAGAAAACAGTACCTTTGCACTCTCCTGACTTTTCCAATCACATGAACATTCGATTGGAAGCTGTTTTGGACAACTTTTCTTTTCTTCCTGCCAAACACTTGGCAGACATCCGTGCAACTTCTAGAACACGATGGGAGATGTTTTCTGTGCTGGCACAGTTTTTCCTAGCCAGACATAGTGGAAAAGCTTTTTGCCGAGGTGTAGACTACATAAGACACGAAAGACGAAGGTAGGATGCTCTCCGGAGGTAAGAGCCGCTGCCGGGCGTCTTTCGGCAGAAGCCGCGCTAAGGAGAGCACTGTGAGCGGCACAATCGTCTTTGCGCGAAGAAGCCGCTTCTTGGGCTCCGGCAGACGGCGAGAGCGGCAGCTTCGGGAAGGTGAAGAAGCAAGCTGTACAACACTGGGATTGTGTGCGCACCTTGCCAACTGATAGAAAACAGTACCTTTGCACTCTCCTGACTTTTCCAATCACATGAACATTCGATTGGAAGCTGTTTTGGACAACTTTTCTTTTCTTCCTGCCAAACACTTGGCAGACATCCGTGCAACTTCTAGAACACGATGGGAGATGTTTTCTGTGCTGGCACAGTTTTTCCTAGCCAGACATAGTGGAAAAGCGTTTTGCTAAGATGTAGACTACAAAAGACGCGAAAGACGAAGGTAGGATGCTCTCCGGAGGTAAGAGCCGCTGCCGGGCGTCTTTCGGCAGAAGCCGCGCTAAGGAGAGCACTGTGAGCGGCACAATCGTCTTTGCGCGAAGAAGCCGCTTCTTGGGCTCCGGCAGCCGGCGAGAGCGGCAGCTTCGGGAAGGTGAAGAAGCAAGCTGTACAACACTGGGATTGTGTGCGCACCTTGCCAACTGATAGAAAACAGTACCTTTGCACTCTCCTGACTTTTCCAATCACATGAACATTCGATTGGAAGCTGTTTTGGACAACTTTTCTTTTCTTCCTGCCAAACACTTGGCAGACATCCGTGCAACTTCTAGAACACGATGGGAGATGTTTTCTGTGCTGGCACAGTTTTTCCTAGCCAGACATAGTGGAAAAGCTTTTTGCCGAGGTGTAGACTACATAAGACACGAAAGACGAAGGTAGGATGCTCTCCGGAGGTAAGAGCCGCTGCCGGGCGTCTTTCGGCAGAAGCCGCGCTAAGGAGAGCACTGTGAGCGGCACAATCGTCTTTGCGCGAAGAAGCCGCTTCTTGGGCTCCGGCAGACGGCGAGAGCGGCAGCTTCGGGAAGGTGAAGAAGCAAGCTGTACAACACTGGGATTGTGTGCGCACCTTGCCAACTGATAGAAAACAGTACCTTTGCACTCTCCTGACTTTTCCAATCACAGGAACATTCGATTGGAAGCTGTTTTGAACAACTTTTCTTTTCTTCCTGCCAAACACTTGGCAGACATCCGTGCAACTTCTAGAACACGATGGGAGATGTTTTCTGTGCTGGCACAGTTTTTCCTAGCCAGACATAGTGGAAAAGCGTTTTGCCGAGGTGTAGACTACATAAGACGCGAAAGACGAAGGTAGGATGCTCTCCGGAGGTAAGAGCCGCTGCCGGGCGTCTTTCGGCAGAAGCCGCGCTAAGGAGAGCCCTGTGAGCGGCACAATCGTCTTTGCGCGAAGAAGCCGCTTCTTGGGCTCCGGCAGCCGGCGAGAGCGGCAGCTTCGGGAAGGTGAAGAAGCAAGCTGTACAACACTGGGATTGTGTGCGCACCTTGCCAACTGATAGAAAACAGTACCTTTGCACTCTCCTGACTTTTCCAATCACAGGAACATTCGATTGGAAGCTGTTTTGGACAACTTTTCTTTTCTTCCTGCCAAACACTTGGCAGACATCCGTGCAACTTCTAGAACACGATGGGAGATGTTTTCTGTGCTGGCACAGTTTTTCCTAGCCAGACATAGTGGAGAAGCGTTTTGCTAAGATGTAGACTACAAAAGACGCGAAAGACGAAGGTAGGATGCTCTCCGGAGGTAAGAGCCGCTGCCGGGCGTCTTTCGGCAGAAGCCGCGCTAAGGAGAGCACTGTGAGCGGCACAATCGTCTTTGCGCGAAGAAGCCGCTTCTTCGGTTCCGGGAGCCGGCGAGAGCGGCAGCTTCGGGAAGGTGAAGAAGCAAGCTGTACAACACTGGGATTGTGTGCGCACCTTGCCAACTGATAGAAAACAGTACCTTTGCACTCTCCTGACTTTTCCAATCACAGGAACATTCGATTGGAAGCTGTTTTGGACAACTTTTCTTTTCTTCCTGCCAAACACTTGGCAGACATCCGTGCAACTTCTAGAACACGATGGGAGATGTTTTCTGTGCTGGCACAGTTTTTCCTAGCCAGACATAGTGGAAAAGCGTTTTGCCGAGGTGTAGATGAGAAGAGGAGCTAAAGACGAAGGTAGGATGCTCTCCGGAGGTAAGAGCCGCTGCCGGGCGTCTTTCGGCAGAAGCCGCGCTAAGGAGAGCACTGTGAGCGGCACAATCGTCTTTGCGCGAAGAAGCCGCTTCTTGGGCTCCGGCAGCCGGCGAGAGCGGCAGCTTCGGGAAGGTGAAGAAGCAAGCTGTACAACACTGGGATTGTGTGCGCACCTTGCCAACTGATAGAAAACAGTACCTTTGCACTCTCCTGACTTTTCCAATCACTGGAACATTCGATTGGAAGCTGTTTTGGACAACTTTTCTTTTCTTCCTGCCAAACACTTGGCAGACATCCGTGCAACTTCTAGAACACGATGGGAGATGTTTTCTGTGCTGGCACAGTTTTTCCTAGCCAGACATAGTGGAAAAGCTTTTTGCCGAGGTGTAGATGAGAAGAGGAGCTAAAGAGTGGATGTTAGCAAATGACACCCATCTTCAAAAAAGGCAATTAAGAGGACTCGCCATAGTACAAACCAGCCAGCCTCTTTTTTATCCCCAGGAAGTTGATGAAGCAGCTCTTCCTGGAAATCCTTGCCAGGCACATGACAGATGACCAAATAATGTAGTTAGCATGATTTTTCAGGGGAATTTCATGCTGAACATCACTTTAAACTCCTCTGATGAATCAACTTGACTGGTAGATGAAGGGAATATTATCTGCCTGGGCTTCAGGGAGGTTTTTGACATACCTCTACATGGCATCACACATACATATGGAAGCAATAGTGCAAAGGGGAGGGAATCAGTGTCTTTTCAGTGATGCTGAGGGAAAAGACAAGAGGCAGTGGGCACACACTGAAATACAGGAGATTGCCTTTGAACATCAGTAAATGTTTCTTTACTGTCAGGGTGACTGAACCACGGCACAGACTGCCCAGAAAGATTGTGGAGCCTGGATCTTTGAAGACATTAAAAGTACACCCAGATAGAATCCTGGGCAAGAGGCTCTAGGTATCCTGGTTTAGGCAGGGGGGTTGGGCCTGGTTAGCCCCACCAACCCCTTCCACTCTCTTTCATTCTGTGCTAGTGAATTCTCTTCAAGATGCATTTCAAAGCGCTGGCATGACAAAGTTCTGTGCAGACAGATATCCAAATGGACATGGCATCTAAGTTCCTTAAGCAGTGTTCAAGAAGAATGTAAAACTCTGGCACAAGTGTCTCTTCCCTAACTGAATCCCTTTCATGGGAAAATTCCCAGCTCTAGAAAGATCTTCTGATACGCATGCTTAAGACTGACACTGGCTGAGCAAATTTCTCCCTATGTATATCTAAGACCAGTTAGGATCTTCACCCAAAGTGCAGTCAACATAGTCACAGAATGCCTATTGTTAAGAAGTGACAGCTTCCATCAGAATGGCAGCTATTGGTCCACAAAATGGATTAATGGATGGGAATTATCTACGTGGGTTAAAAACAAAAATAAAGAGTTGGTCTTTATTTATCAATTTCATGGCAATATTGATAAGGGAAGAAAAAGATCTAAGTCCTTGACTTTCTGGACTCGAGGAAAGATTTTAAAAATTCCTTGTAAAAATGTATGATCACAATCAGACTATTGAAACCATTTTAGTTGGGAACAAAGTTCCAAAATTGTCTAGATAGTGGCAAAGAAGCCAAGAAAATAGGAAAGAAACAAAAAGAGAGCAAAAGAGTCAGCTTCAGTGTACAAGCTCGTTCTAGAAGTAGTCTGCTGGGAAAAGGAACCCCCAGCTAAATTTCCAATGTATTCCTGCGCTTGATTCAGTAACTGGTCAATGTAAAAACCAATCCTTTTGTACAACTTCTTCCAGCAACAAAAACTCCAACAGGTTGACACTACCATCATGCCTGTTCCAGACATATTTAAAAGAGAAATGATGATTTTCTTGAAAACCTACTTACATAAAAGTTGCAAGATGGTGGAGGGATTCCCACATCCTCCTTCCTCCATCTGGCTTGAAAGTATATTTGATAAAATATGCAACAAAGCACATGATTTATAAGGGAGAGTCAAATGGATGATTTGGGAATCGATCTCTTGTTGATAGTAAACTTCATATCCACTCGGTGTGACCTTTTTAAAACAAAATGTGGAGCTGAGGCATGAATCTGCCACAACAATTGTAAAGCAAACATACACACTCCCCTTCATATGCCCCCCCCTCCACACACACCTAGGCACACACAGAGATCAGCATAGCAGATCATGAACACCTTGGAAAAGACTGAAATGCTAAATGCCTCTCTTGATGGGCAAAAGAGCTGGTGCAGTAATTCAAATGCCTGGTACAAAAATTCTGTTTAATATTTAGCTCCTATTTAAAACACAGCTTTTCATTTCATTCTATTTACAGAATATTTTCATTTCATTTGTTTCTTTAAAATTACTTAGTTCTCACCTGTTGTATGTCTAGGAATATTTTCTTCCAAAAATAGAAAAAAATAGATGATATCTTTTCAGCAGAAAACATTGGTTGATACAATTTTAAACCATCATGATATGGAAGAATTCTTCTGTCCCTCTCGAAGGTGGAAGAAGCATTTGGATCACAGATCATCTACAATGAAATACTTGACATGTTTAAGATGCTTTCAATCAATTTTGATCGTCAATTGCTTATTTGTTGTAAACAGTAATTTTTCAGTGAAGGGAAAGTGTGTGTGGTATATCTACATGATATGTTCAAAGGCAGTTCCTACTAATGGCCAGGCTGAATTCCAGTAAATAATGTCCCGAATGATATTTTGCCGCCTTCTTTGGCACTTCATGAAATCTTACCCCGATGAAGTGCTGAAACAAAGAGATTTTCTCTTAGAGAGTGTCTCATGTTGTAACCTATCCCATGGATTTTATGCTGTAATTCTTATCTCTTTTAAAATTTACTATCTTCTGTACAGTTTTCATGAAACTTTCTGTTACAGTAGTGAATAGCACAGATAAATGTCATTTTGTACAACTTTGAATTTACCCCAAGAGCTGAGAGAAAACTTGATCCTATACTTCAATCCGAGTTTCTTCTATAGTCCAACTTTGTTTCTCTACCATCAAGCTTCTCCTTTGTTGCTGCTCCAAGCCCCGTCCAAGGTGACCTTGAATACTTTCAGGGATGGGACACCCACAACTTCTCTGGGCAACCTGTTCCAGTGTTCCAGCACTCCCACAGTAAAAAAGGCCTTCCTTTCATCTAATATGTGTAGGAAATCATAAATCTAGGCATAGAAGCTTGGAGTGCAAATTTGAAATTCTTTGGATTTGAAGCACATTTTATATGAATACTGACTTACAGATGACTAAAAGATGTTGATGGGCATTTGAGCTGACAAGTTTTGAAAAAGTGCACGGAAATTAAAATTGAAACCACTAAAATTAAAAACTCCTTGCCATTTTCTTTTTCCTCTCCTATTCAAAATTGCATATGTCAGATATCAGTGCTTCATGCAAACCTCTCAGATGCTCTCAGAGAAAAAGCTTTTCTTTCAGACTAAGTTGCGGTTGACGTAGAACACTAGCAGGAGTGAAAGATTTTCTGGGCATCGGGGCAGCACGTTCTCCTTGGATTTGTGTGCAGAATGCATTTTATCCAAACTGGAAAATAGATCCCAGCTCTGTTCTATTCATCATTCTTACTTCATCAGGCCAGAAGATTCTGTGAAAAGTAGCCTGTGGACCTTGAAGACAGCGCATGTGAACCAGATGAGAGGTGATAGAGAAGTTGAGGGAGAGAAGAAAGAGCATGAGGCTGAAACCAGAAAGTATTTCTCCACGTGATCATGGAAGATTGCAGGAGCCACTTGGTACTATCAAACCAGCCCAACTTGGCACTGGTGCCACCTTGGGTCTGGGAGCCATGTTGCATATCGTGCATTTTAAGGAGCCAGCTGGCCACACCCAGCCATATGCCCCCAAACACAAACCAAGGCCCTTTTCTCTGGCAAACAAAACTCAGCTGCCCTGCTTCTGGATGGCAGATTGCAGGAACCACTTGGTACTATCAAACCAGCCCAACTTGGCACTGGTGCCACCATGGGTCTGGTCACCATCCTGCCTATTGTAGCTTTTCAGGAGCCAGCCGGTCACTCTCAGCCATAGGCCCCCAAACACAAACCTCGGCCCGTTTCCCTGGCAAACAAAAGTAAGCTGTCCCGCTTCTGGATGGCAGATTGCAGGAGCTACTTAGTACTATCAAATCAGCCCGACTTGGCACAGGTGCCACCTTGGGTCTGGGAACCATCCTGTGTATCGTGGATTTTCAGGGGCCAGCCAGCCACTCTCAGCCATATGCCCCCAAAAACAAACCACGGACCTTTTCTCTGGCAAACAAAACTCAACTGCCCCTCTTCTGGATGGCAAATTTTAGGACGCACTTTGTACTACGAAAACCGCCCGACGTGGCACTGGTGCCACCTTGTGTCAGGGAACCATCCTGCATATCGAGCTTTTTAAGGAGCCAGCCGGCCAGGCCCAGCCATATACCCCCAAAAACAAACCACGGACCATTTCTCATGGAAACAAAAATCCGCTGCCCCGCGTCTGGATGGCAGTTTGCAGGAGCCACTTTGCACCATCAAACCAGCCCGACTTGGCACTGGTGCCACCTTGGGTCTGGGAACAATCCTGCGTATCGTACATATTCAGGAACCAGCCGAACACTCCCAGCCACAGGCCCCCAAACACAAACAACGGCCCATTTCCCTGGCAAACAAAACTCAGCTGCCCCGCTTCTGGATGGCAGTTTGCAGGAGCCACTTGGGACTATCAAACCAGCCCGACTTGGCACTGGTGCCACCTTGGGTCTGGGAACCATCCTGCGTATGGTGGATTCTAAGGAGCCAGCCGGCCACTCCCAGCCACAGGCCCCCAACAAAAACCACGGCCCTTTTTTCTGGCAAACAAAACTTAGCTGCCTCACTTCTGGATGGCAGATTGCAGGAGCCACTTGGTGTAATCAAACCAGCCCGACTTGGCACTGGTGCCACCTTGGGTCTGGGAACCATCCTGCGTATCGTGGATTCTAAGGAGCCAGCCGGCCACTCCCAGCCACAGGCCCCCAAACAAAATCAACGGCGCTGTTCCCTGGCAAACAAAACACGCCTGCCAACTTTTTGATGGAGTTTGCAGGAGCCACTTGGTACTATCAAACCAGCCCGACTTGGCACTGGTGCCACCTTGGGTCTGGGAAACATCCTGCGTATCGTGGATTCTTAGGAGCCAGCCGGCCACTCCTAGCCACAGGCCCCCAGACAAAAACCTAGGCCTATTTCTCTGGCAAACAAAAGTAAGCTGCCCCGCTTCTGGATGGCAGATTGCAGGAGACACTTGGTACTATCAAACCAGCCCAACTTGGCACTGGTGCCACCTTGGATCTGGGAACCATGCTGTGTATCGTGGATATTCAGGGGCCAGCCGGCCACTCTCAGCCATATGTCCCCAAACAGAAACCTCGGCCCGTTTCTCTGGCAAACAAAACTCAACTGCCCCTCTTCTGGATGGCAAATTGCAGGATGAACTTGATACTAAAACCGCAGGCCGACTTGGTAGTGGTGACACCTTGGACCTGGGAACCATCATGCGTATCGAGCATTTTAAGGAGCCAGCCGGCCACTCCCAGCAATATGCCCCCAAAAACAATCCACGGAATTTTTCTCTGGCAAACAAAAATCAGCTGCCCCGCTTCTGGATGGCAGATTGCAGGAGCCACTTTGCACCATCAAACCAGCCCGACTTGGCACTGGTGCCACCTTGCATCTGGGAACCATGCTGCCGAGCGTGGATTTTCAGGAGCCAGCCGGCCACTCTCAGCCATAGGCCCCCAAACAAAACCCACGGCCCGTTTCCCTGGCAAACAAAATTAAGCTGCCCCGCTTCTGGATGGCAGATTGCAGGACGCACTTGGTAGTATCAAACCAGCCCGACTTGGCACTGGTGCCACCTTGGGTCTGGGAACCATCCTGCGTATCGTGGGTTCAAAGGAGCCAGCCGGCCACTCCCAGCCACAGGCCCCCAAATACAAACAACGGCGCTTTTCCCTGGAAAACAAAACTCGCCTGACAACTTTTTGATGGCAGATTGCAGGAGCCACTTGGTACTATCAAACCAGCCCAACTTGGCACTGGTGCCACCATGGGTCTGGTCACCATCCTGCCTATCGTAGCTTTTCAGGAGCCAGCCGGTCACTCCCAGCCATAGGTCCCCAGTCACAAACCTCGGCCCGTTTCCCTGGCAAACAAAAGTAAGCTGCCCCGCTTCTGGATGGCAGATTGCAGGAGCCAATTGGTACTATCAAACCAGCCCAACTTGGCACTGGTGCCACCTCTGGTCTGGGAACCATGCTGCGTAACACAGATTCTAAGGCGCCAGTCGGCCACTCCCAGACACAAGCCCCCAAACACAAACAACGGCGCTATTCTCTGGCAAACAAAACTCCACTGCCCCTCTTCTGGATGGCAAATTGCAGGACGCACTTGGTACTATAAAAACAGCCCGACTTGGCACTGGTGCCACCTTGGGTCTGGGAACCATCCTGCGTATCGATCTTTTTAATGAGACAGCCGGCCACTCCCAGCCATATGCCCCCAAACACAACCCACGGTCCTTTTCTCTGGCAAACAAAACTCAACTGCACCGCTTCTGGATGGCAGATTGCAGGAGCCACTTGGTACTATCAAACCAGCCCGACTTGGCACTGGTGCCACCTTGGGTCTGGGAACCATCCTGCGTATGGTGGATTCTAAGGAGCCAGCCGGCCACTCCCAGCCACAGGCCCCCAACAAAAACCACGGCCCTTTTTTCTGGCAAACAAAACTTAGCTGCCTCACTTCTGGATGGCAGATTGCAGGAGCCACTTGGTGTAATCAAACCAGCCCGACTTGGCACTGGTGCCACCTTGGGTCTGGGAACCATCCTGCGTATCGTGGATTCTAAGGAGCCAGCCGGCCACTCCCAGCCACAGGCCCCCAAACAAAATCAACGGCGCTGTTCCCTGGAAAACAAAACACGCCTGCCAACTTTTTGATGGAGTTTGCAGGAGCCACTTGGTACTATCAAACCAGCCCGACTTGGCACTGGTGCCACCTTGGGTCTGGGAAACATCCTGCGTATCGTGGATTCTTAGGAGCCAGCCGGCCACTCCTAGCCACAGGCCCCCAGACAGAAACCTAGGCCTATTTCTCTGGCAAACAAAAGTAAGCTGCCCCGCTTCTGGATGGCAGATTGCAGGAGACACTTGGTACTATCAAACCAGCCCAACTTGGCACTGGTGCCATCTTGGATCTGGGAACCATGCTGTGTATCGTGGATATTCAGGGGCCAGCCGGCCACTCTCAGCCATATGTCCCCAAACAGAAACCTCGGCCCGTTTCTCTGGCAAACAAAACTCAACTGCCCCTCTTCTGGATGGCAAATTGCAGGATGAACTTGATACTAAAACCGCAGGCCGACTTGGTAGTGGTGACACCTTGGACCTGGGAACCATCATGCGTATCGAGCATTTTAAGGAGCCAGCCGGCCACTCCCAGCAATATGCCCCCAAAAACAATCCACGGAATTTTTCTCTGGCAAACAAAAATCAGCTGCCCCGCTTCTGGATGGCAGATTGCAGGAGCCACTTTGCACCATCAAACCAGCCCGACTTGGCACTGGTGCCACCTTGCATCTGGGAACCATGCTGCCTAGCGTGGATTTTCAGGAGCCAGCCGGCCACTCTCAGCCATATGCCCCCAAAAACAAACCACGGACCTTTTCTCTGGCAAACAAAACTCAACTGCCCCTCTTCTGGATGGCAAATTTTAGGACGCACTTTGTACTACGAAAACCGCCCGACGTGGCACTGGTGCTACCTTGTGTCAGGGAACCATCCTGCATATCGAGCTTTTTAAGGAGCCAGCCGGCCAGGCCCAGCCATATACCCCCAAAAACAAACCACGGACCATTTCTCATGGAAACAAAAATCCGCTGCCCCGCGTCTGGATGGCAGATTGCAGGAGCCACTTTGCACCATCAAACCAGCCCGACTTGGCACTGGTGCCACCTTGGGTCTGGGAACAATCCTGCGTATCGTACATATTCAGGAACCAGCCGAACACTCCCAGCCACAGGCCCCCAAATACAAACAACGGCCCATTTCCCTGGCAAACAAAACTCAGCGGCCCCGCTTCTGGATGGCAGTTTGCAGGAGCCACTTGGGACTATCAAACCAGCCCGACTTGGCACTGGTGCCACCTTGGGTCTGGGAACCATCCTGCGTATGGTGGATTCTAAGGAGCCAGCCGGCCACTCCCAGCCACAGGCCCCCAACAAAAACCACGGCCCTTTTTTCTGGCAAACAAAACTTAGCTGCCTCACTTCTGGATGGCAGATTGCAGGAGCCACTTGGTGTAATCAAACCAGCCCGACTTGGCACTGGTGCCACCTTGGGTCTGGGAACCATCCTGCGTATCGTGGATTCTAAGGAGCCAGCCGGCCACTCCCAGCCACAGGCCCCCAAACAAAATCAACGGCGCTGTTCCCTGGAAAACAAAACACGCCTGCCAACTTTTTGATGGAGTTTGCAGGAGCCACTTGGTACTATCAAACCAGCCCGACTTGGCACTGGTGCCACCATGGGTCTGGTAAACATCCTGCGTATCGTGGATTCTTAGGAGCCAGCCGGCCACTCCTAGCCACAGGCCCCCAGACAAAAACCTAGGCCTATTTCTCTGGCAAACAAAAGTAAGCTGCCCCGCTTCTGGATGGCAGATTGCAGGAGACACTTGGGACTATCAAACCAGCCCAACTTGGCACTGGTGCCACCTTGGATCTGGGAACCATGCTGTGTATCGTGGATATTCAGGGGCCAGCCGGCCACTCTCAGCCATATGTCCCCAAACAGAAACCTCGGCCCGTTTCTCTGGCAAACAAAACTCAACTGCCCCTCTTCTGGATGGCAGATTGCAGGAGCCACTTTTCACCATCAAACCAGCCCGACTTGGCACTGGTGCCACCTCTAGTCTGGGAACCATCCTGCGTATCATGGATTCTAAGGAGCCAGCCGGCCACTCCCAGCCAGAGGCCCCCAAACAAAATCAATGGCGCTTTTCCCTGGATAACAAACTCGCCTGCCAACTTTTTGATGGCAGATTGCAGGAGCCACTTGGTACTATCAAACCAGCCCAACTTGGCACTGGTGCCACCATGGGTCTGGTCACCATCCTGCCTATCGTAGCTTTTCAGGAGCCAGCCGGTCACTCCCAGCCATAGGCCCTGAGACACAAACCTCGGCCCGTTTCCCTGGCAAACAAAAGTAAGCTGCTCCGCTTCTGGATGGTAGATTGCAGGACGCACTTGGTACTATCAAACCAGCCCAACTTGGCACTGGTGCCACCTCTGGTCTGGGAACCATCCTGCGTATCGTGGATTCTAAGGAGCCAGCCGGCCACTCCCAGCCACAGGCCCCCAAACACAAACAACGGCGCTTTTCCCTGGAAAACAAAACTCGCCTGACAACTTTTTGATGGCAGATTGCAGGAGCCACTTGGTACTATCAAATCAGCCCAACTTGGCACTGGTGCCACCATGGGTCTGGTCACCATCCTGCCTATCGTAGCTTTTCAGGAGCCAGCCGGTCACTCCCAGCCATAGGCCCCCAGACACAAACCGCGGCCCGTTTCCCTGGCAAACAAAAGTAAGCTGCCCCGCTTCTGGATGGCAGATTGCAGGAACCACTTTGCACCATCAAACTAGCCCGACTTGGCACTGGTGCCACCTCTGGTCTGGGAACCATGCTGCGTATCGTGGATTCTAAGGAGCCATCCGTCCACTCCCGGCCACAGGCCCCCAAACACAAACAACGGCGCTTTTCCCTGGAAAACAAAACTCGCCTGCCAACTTTTTGATGGCAGATTGCAGGAGCCACTTGGTACTATCAAATCAGCCCAACTTGGCACTGGTGCCACCATGGGTCTGGTCACCATCCTGCCTATCGTAGCTTTTCAGGAGCCAGCCGGTCACTCGCAGCCATAGGCCCCCAGAAACAATACTCGGCCCGTTTCCCTGGCAAACAAAAGTAAGCTGCCCCGCTTCTGGATGGCAGATTGCAGGAGCCACTTTGCACCATCAAACTAGCCCGACTTGGCACTGGTGCCACCTCAGGTCTGGGAACCATGCTGCGTATCGTGGATTCTAATTAGCCATCTGGCCACTCCCACCTACAGGCCCCCAAACAAAAACAACGGCGCTTTTCCCTGGAAAACAAACCTCGCCTGCCAAATTTTGATGGCAGATTGCCGGAGCCACTTGGTACTATCAAACCAGCCCAACTTGACACTGGTGCCACCATGGGTCTGGTCACCATCCTGCCTATCGTAGCTTTTCAGGAGCCAGCTGGTCACTCCCAGCCATAGGCCCCCAGACAAAAACCTTGGCCCGTTTCCCTGGCAAACAAAAGTAAGTTATCCCGCTTCTGGATGGCAGATTGCAGGAGCCACTTTTCACCATCAAACCAGCCTGACTTGGCACTGGTGCCACCTCTGGTCTGGGAACCATCCTGCGTATCGTGGATTCTAAGGAGCCAGCCGGCCACTCCCAGCCACAGGCCCCCAAACACAAACCACAGCGCTTTTCCCTGGAAAACGAAACTCGCCTGCCAAATTTTTGATGGCAGATTGCAGGAGCCACTTGGTACTATCAAACCAGCCCAACTTGGCACTGGTGCCACCATGGATCTGGTCACCATCCTGCCTATCGTAGCTTTTCAGGACCTAGCCGGTCACTCCAAGCCATAGGCCCCCAGACAAAAACCTCGGCCCGTTTCCCTGGCAAACAAAAGTAAGCTGCCCCGCTTCTGGATGGCAGATTGCAGGAACCACTTGGTACTATCAAACCAGCCCAACTTGGGACTGGTGCCACCTTGGGTCTGGGAACCATCCTGCGTATCGTGGATTCTAAGGAGCCAGCCGGTCACTCCCAGCCACAGGCCACCAAACACAAACAACGGCGCTTTTCCCTGGAAAACAAAACTCGCCTGCCAACATTTTGATGGCAGATTGCAGGAGCCACTTGCTACTATCAAATCAGCCCAACTTGGCACTGGTGCCACCATGGGTCTGGTCACCATCCTGCCTATCGTAGCTTTTCAGGAGCCAGCCGGTCCCTCCCTGCCATAGGCCCCCAGAGAAAAACCTCGGCCCGTTTCCCTGGCAAACAAAAGTAAGCTACCCCGCTTCTGGATGGCAGAGTGCAGGAGCCACTTTGCACCATCAAACTAGCCCGACTTGGCACTGGTGCCACCTCAGGTCTGGGAACCATCCTGCGTATCGTTCATTCTAAGGAGCCAGCCGGCCACTCCCAGCCACAGGCCCCCACACACAAACATCGGCGCTTTTCCCTGGAAAACAAAACTCGCCTGCCAACTTTTTGATGGCAGATTGCAGGAGCCACTTGGTACTATCAAATCAGCCCAACTTGGCACTGGTACCACCATGGGTCTGGTCACCATCCTGCCTATCGTAGCTTTTCAGGAGCCAGCCGGTCACTCGCAGCCATAGGCCCCCAGACACAAACCTCGGCCCGTTTCCCTGGCAAACAAAATAAGCTAGGCCGCTTCTGGATGGCAGATTTCAGGAGCCACTTTGCACCATCAAACCAGCCCGACTTGGCACTGGTGCGACCTCTGGTCTGGGAACCATCCTGCGTATCGTGGATTCTAAGGAGCCAGCCGGTCACTCCCACCCACAGGACCCCAAACACAAACAACGGCACTTTTCCCTGGAAAACAAAACTCGCCTGCCAACATTTTGATGGCAGATTGCAGGAGCCACTTGGTACTATCAAACCAGCCCAACTTGGCACTGGTGCCACCATGGGTCTGGTCACCATCCTGCCTATCGTAGCTTTTCAGGAGCCAGCCGGTCACTCCCAGCCATAGGCCCCCAGACAAAAACCTCGGCCCGTTTCCCTGGCAAACAAAAGTAAGTTATCCCGCTTCTGGATGGCAGATTGCAGGAGCCACTTTTCACCATCAAACCAGCCCGACTTGGCACTGGTGCCACCTCTGGTCTGGGAACCATCCTGCGTATCGTGGATTCTAAGGAGCCAGCCGGCCACTCCCAGCCACAGGCCCCCAAACAAAAACAACGGCGCTTTTCCCTGGATAACAAACTCGCCTGCCAACTTTTTGATGGCAGATTGCAGGAGCCACTTGGTACTATCAAACCAGCCCGACTTGGCACTGGTGCCACCATGGGTCTGGTCACCATCCTGCCTATCGTAGCTTTTCAGGAGCCAGCCGGTCACTCCCAGCCATAGGCCCTGAGACACAAACCTCGGCCCGTTTCCCTGGCAAACAAAAGTAAGCTGCCCCGCTTCTGGATGGCAGATTGCAGGACGCACTTGGTACTATCAAACCAGCCCAACTTGGCACTGGTGCCACCTCTGGTCTGGGAACCATGCCGCGTATCGTGGTTTCTAAGGAGCCAGCCGGCCACTCCCAGCCACAGGCCCCCAAACAGAAACAACGGCGCTTTTCCCTGGAAAACAAAACTCGCCTGCCAAATTTTTCATGGCAGATTGCAGGAGCCACTTGGTAATATCAAATCAGCCCAACTTGGCACTGGTGCCACCATGGGTCTGGTCACCATCCTGCCTATCGTAGCTTTTCAGGAGCCAGCCGGTCACTCCCAGCCATAGGCCCCCAGACACAAACCTCGGCCCGTTTCCCTGGCAAACAAAAGTAAGCTGCCCCGCTTCTGGATGGCAGATTGCAGGAGCCACTTGGTACTATCAAACCAGCCCAACTTGGCACTGGTGCCACCTCTGGTCTGGGAACCATGCTGCGTAACACAGATTCTAAGGCGCCAGTCGGCCACTCCCAGCCACAAGCCCCCAAACACAAACAACGGCGCTATTCTCTGGCAAACAAAACTCCACTGCCCCTCTTCTGGATGGCAAATTGCAGGACGCACTTGGTACTATAAAAACAGCCCGACTTGGCACTGGTGCCACCTTGGGTCTGGGAACCATCCTGCGTATCGATCTTTTTAATGAGACAGCCGGCCACTCCCAGCCATATGCCCCCAAACACAACCCACGGCCCTTTTCTCTGGCAAACAAAACTCAACTGCACCGCTTCTGGATGGCAGATTGCAGGAGCCACTTGGTACTATCAAACCAGCCCGACTTGGCACTGGTGCCACCTTGGGTCTGGGAACCATCCTGCGTATGGTGGATTCTAAGGAGCCAGCCGGCCACTCCCAGCCACAGGCCCCCAACAAAAACCACGGCCCTTTTTTCTGGCAAACAAAACTTAGCTGCCTCACTTCTGGATGGCAGATTGCAGGAGCCACTTGGTGTAATCAAACCAGCCCGACTTGGCACTGGTGCCACCTTGGGTCTGGGAACCATCCTGCGTATCGTGGATTCTAAGGAGCCAGCCGGCCACTCCCAGCCACAGGCCCCCAAACAAAATCAACGGCGCTGTTCCCTGGAAAACAAAACACGCCTGCCAACTTTTTGATGGAGTTTGCAGGAGCCACTTGGTACTATCAAACCAGCCCGACTTGGCACTGGTGCCACCTTGGGTCTGGGAAACATCCTGCGTATCGTGGATTCTTAGGAGCCAGCCGGCCACTCCTAGCCACAGGCCCCCAGACAAAAACCTAGGCCTATTTCTCTGGCAAACAAAAGTAAGCTGCCCCGCTTCTGGATGGCAGATTGCAGGAGACACTTGGTACTATCAAACCAGCCCAACTTGGCACTGGTGCCACCTTGGATCTGGGAACCATGCTGTGTATCGTGGATATTCAGGGGCCAGCCGGCCACTCTCAGCCATATGTCCCCAAACAGAAACCTCGGCCCGTTTCTCTGGCAAACAAAACTCAACTGCCCCTCTTCTGGATGGCAAATTGCAGGATGAACTTGATACTAAAACCGCAGGCCGACTTGGTAGTGGTGACACCTTGGACCTGGGAACCATCATGCGTATCGAGCATTTTAAGGAGCCAGCCGGCCACTCCCAGCAATATGCCCCCAAAAACAATCCACGGAATTTTTCTCTTGCAAACAAAAATCAGCTGCCCCGCTTCTGGATGGCAGATTGCAGGAGCCACTTTGCACCATCAAACCAGCCCGACTTGGCAATGGTGCCACCTTGCATCTGGGAACCATGCTGCCTAGCGTGGATTTTCAGGAGCCAGCCGGCCACTCTCAGCCATAGGCCCCCAAACAAAACCCACGGCCCGTTTCCCTGGCAAACAAAATTAAGCTGCCCCGCTTCTGGATGGCAGATTGCAGGACGCACTTGGTAGTATCAAACCAGCCCGACTTGGCACTGGTGCCACCTTGGGTCTGGGAACCATCCTGCGTATCGTGGGTTCAAAGGAGCCAGCCGGCCACTCCCAGCCACAGGCCCCCAAATACAAACAACGGCGCTTTTCCCTGGAAAACAAAACTCGCCTGACAACTTTTTGATGGCAGATTGCAGGAGCCACTTGGTACTATCAAACCAGCCCAACTTGGCAATGGTGCCACCATGGGTCTGGTCACCATCCTGCCTATCGTAGCTTTTCAGGAGCCAGCCAGCCACCCCCAGCCAGAGGCCCCTAGACAAATATTTCGGCCCGTTTCCCTGGCAAACAAAAGTAAGCTACCCCGCTTCTGGATGGCAGATTGCAGGAGCCACTTTTCACCATCAAACCAGCCCGACTTGGCACTGGTGCCACCTCAGCTCTGGGAACCATCCTGCGTATCGTTCATTGTAAGGAGCCAGCCGGCCACTCCAGCCACAGGCCCCCAGACACAAACAACGGCGCTTTTCCCTGGAAAACAAAACTCGCCTGCCAACTTTTTGATGGCAGATTGCAGGAGCCACTTGCTACTATCAAATCAGCCCAACTTGGCACTGGTGCCACCATGGGTCTGGTCACCATCCTGCCTATCGTAGCTTTTCAGGAGCCAGCCGGTCACTCGCAGCCATAGGCCCCCAGACACAAAACTCGGCCCGTTTCCCTGGCAAACAAAAGTAAGCTACCCCGCTTCTGGATGGCAGATTGCAGGAGCCACTTTGCACCATCAAAGTAGCCCGACTTGGCACTGGTGCCACCTCTGGTCTGGGAACCATCCTGCGTATCGTGGATTCTAAGGAGCCAGCCGGTCACTCCCACCCACAGGCCCCCAAACACAAACAACGGCACTTTTCCCTGGAAAACAAAACTCGCCTGCCAACTTTTTGATGGCAGATTGCAGGAGCCACTTGGTACTATCAAACCAGCCCAACTTGGCACTGGTGCCACCATGGGTCTGGTCACCATCCTGCCTATCGTAGCTTTTCAGGAGCCAGCCGGTCACTCCCAGCCATAGGCCCCCAGACAAAAACCTCGGCCCGTTTCCCTGGCAAGCAAAAGTAAGTCATCCCGCTTCTGGATGGCAGATTGCAGGAGCCACTTTTCACCATCAAACCAGCCCGACTTGGCACTGGTGCCACCTCTGGTCTGGGAACCATCCTGCGTATCGTGGATTCTAAGCAGCCAGCCGGCCACTCCCAGCCACAGGCCCCCAAACACAAACAACGGCGCTTTTCCCTGGAAAACAAAACTCGCCTGCCAACATTTTGATGGCAGATTGCAGGAGCCACTTGGTACTATCAAATCAGCCACACTTGGCACTGGTGCCACCATGCGTTTGGTCACCATCCTGCCTATCGTAGCTTTTCAGGAGCCAGACGGTCACTCCCAGCCATAGGCCCCCAGAGAAAAACCTCGGCCCGTTTCCCTGGCATACAGAAGTAAGCTGCCCCGCTTCTGGATGGCAGATTGCAGGAACCACTTGGTACTATCAAACCAGCCCGACTTGGCACTGGTGCCACCTCTGGTCTGGGAACCATCCTGCGTATCGTGGTTCTAAGGAGCCATCCGTCCACTCCCAGCCACAGGCCCCCAAACACAAACAACGGCGCTTTTCCCTGGAAAACAAAACTCGCCTGCCAACTTTTTGATGGCAGATTGCAGGAGCCACTTGGTACTATCAAATCAGCCCAACTTGGCACTGGTGCCACCATGGGTCTGGTCACCATCCTGCCTATCGTAGCTTTTCAGGAGCCAGCCGGTCACTCGCAGCCATAGGCCCCCAGAAACAATACTCGGCCCGTTTCCCTGGCAAACAAAAGTAAGCTGCCCCGCTTCTGGATGGCAGATTGCAGGAGCCACTTTGCACCATCAAACTAGCCCGACTTGGCACTGGTGCCACCTCTGGTCTGGGAACCATCCTGCGTATCGTGGATTCTAAGGAGCCAGCCGGCCACTCCCAGCCACAGGCCCCCAAACAAAAACAACGGCGCTTTTCCCTGGAAAACAAAACTCGCCTGCCAATTTTTTGATGGCAGATTGCAGGAGCCACTTGGTACTATCAAACCAGCCCAACTTGGCACTGGTGCCACCATAGGTCTGGTCACCATCCTGCCTATCGTAGCTTTTCAGGAGCCAGCCGGTCACTCCCAGCCATAGGCCCCCAGACACAAACCTCGGCCCGTTTCCCTGGCAAACAAAAGTAAGCTACCCCGCTTCTGGATGGCAGATTGCAGGACGCACTTGATAGTATCAAACCAGCCCGACTTGGCACTGGTGCCACCTCAGGTCTGGGAACCATGCTGCGTATCGTGGATTCTAATTAGCCATCTGGCCACTCCCACCCACAGGCCCCCAAACAAAAACAACGGCGCTTTTCCCTGGAAAACAAACCTCGCCTGCCAAATTTTGATGGCAGATTGCCGGAGCCACTTGGTACTATCAAACCAGCCCAACTTGACACTGGTGCCACCATGGGTCTGGTCACCATCCTGCCTATCGTAGCTTTTCAGGAGCCAGCCGGTCACTCCCAGCCATAGGCCTCCAGACAAAAACCTTGGCCCGTTTCCCTTGCAAAAAAAAGTAAGTTATCCCGCTTCTGGATGGCAGATTGCAGGAGCCACTTTTCACCATCAAACCAGCCCGACTTGGCACTGGTGCCACCTCTGGTCTGGGAACCATCCTGCGTATCGTGGATTCTAAGGAGCCAGCCGGCCACTCCCAGCCACAGGCCCCCAAACACAAACCACAGCGCTTTTCCCTGGAAAACAAAACTCGCCTGCCAGCTTTTTGATGGCAGATTGCAGGAGCCACTTGGTACTATCAAACCAGCCCAACTTGGCACTGGTGCCACCATGGATCTGGTCACCATCCTGCCTATCGTAGCTTTTCAGGACCTAGCCGGTCACTCCAAGCCATAGGCCCCCAGAGAAAAACCTCGGCCCGTTTCCCTGGCAAACAAAAGTAAGCTGCCCCGCTTCTGGATGGCAGATTGCAGGACGCACTTGGTACTATCAAATCAGCCCAACTTGGCACTGGTGCCACCTTGGGTCTGGGAACCATCCTGAGTATCGTGGATTCTAAGGAGCCAGCCGGTCACTCCCAGCCACAGGCCACCAAACACAAACAACGGCGCTTTTCCCTGGAAAACAAAACTCGCCTGCCAACATTTTGATGGCAGATTGCAGGAGCCACTTGCTACTATCAAATCAGCCCAACTTGGCACTGGTGCCACCATGGGTCTGGTCACCATCCTGCCTATCGTAGCTTTTCAGGAGCCAGCCGGTCCCTCCCTGCCATAGGCCCCCAGAGAAAAACCTCGGCCCGTTACCCTGGCAAACAAAAGTAAGCTACCCCGCTTCTGGATGGCAGATTGCAGGAGCCACTTTGCACCATAAAACTAGCCCGACTTGGCACTGGTGCCACCTCAGGTCTGGGAACCATCCTGCGTATCGTTCATTGTAAGGAGCCA
Source organism: Melospiza melodia melodia (assembly GCF_035770615.1). Classification (NCBI taxonomy): domain Eukaryota; kingdom Metazoa; phylum Chordata; class Aves; order Passeriformes; family Passerellidae; genus Melospiza; species Melospiza melodia. Next base: position 35,255,834 of record NC_086197.1, on the reverse strand, counting down.
GCTGGCCACTCCCAGCCACAGGCCCCCAGACACAAACAACGGCGCTTTTCCCTGGAAAACAAAACTCGCCTGCCAACTTTTTGATGGCAGATTGCAGGAGCCACTTGGTACTATCAAATCAGCCCAACTTGGCACTGGTGCCACCATGGGTCTGGTCACCATCCTGCCTATCGTAGCTTTTCAGGAGCCAGCCGGTCACTCCCAGCCATAGGCCCCCAGACAAAAACCTCGGCCCGTTTCCCTGGCAAACAAAAGTAAGTTATCCCGCTTCTGGATGGCAGATTGCAGGAGCCACTTTTCACCATCAAACCAGCCCGACTTGGCACTGGTGCCACCTCTGGTCTGGGAACCATCCTGCGTATAGTGGATTCTAAGGAGCCAGCCGGCCACTCCCACCCACAGGCCCCCAAACAAAAACAACGGCGCTTTTCCCTGGAAAACAAAACTCGCCTGCCAACTTTTTGATGGCAGATTGCAGGAGCCACTTGCTACTATCAAATCAGCCCAACTTGGCACTGGTGCCACCATGGGTCTGGTCACCATCCTGCCTATCGTAGCTTTTCAGGAGCCAGCCGGTCACTCCCAGCCATAGGCCCCCAGACACAAACCTCGGCCCGTTTCCCTGGCAAACAAAAGTAAGCTACCCCGCTTCTGGATGGCAGATTGCAGGACGCACTTGATAGTATCAAACCAGCCCGACTTGGCACTGGTGCCACCTCAGGTCTGGGAACCATGCTGCGTATCGTGGATTGTAATTAGCCATCTGGCCACTCCCACCCACAGGCCCCCAAACAAAAACAACGGCGCTTTTCCCTGGAAAACAAACCTCGCCTGCCAAATTTTGATGGCAGATTGCCGGAGCCACTTGGTACTATCAAACCAGCCCAACTTGACATTGGTGCCACCATGGGTCTGGTCACCATCCTGCCTATCGTAGCTTTTCAGGAGCCAGCCGGTCACTCCCAGCCTTAGGCCCCCAGACAAAAACCTTGGCCCGTTTCCCTGGCAAACAAAAGTAAGTTATCCCGCTTCTGGATGGCAGATTGCAGGAGCCACTTTTCACCATCAAACCAGCCCGACTTGGCACTGGTGCCACCTCTGGTCTGGGAACCATCCTGCGTATCGTGGATTCTAAGGAGCCAGCCGGCCACTGCAAGCCATAGGCCCCCAGACACAAAACTCGGCCCGTTTCCCTGGCAAACAAAAGTAAGCTACCCCGCTTCTGGATGGCAGATTGCAGGAGCCACTTTGCACCATCAAACCAGCCCGACTTGGCACTGGTGCGACCTCTGGTCTGGGAACCATCCTGCGTATCGTGGATTCTAAGGAGCCAGCCGGTCACTCCCACCCACAGGCCCCCAAACACAAACAACGGCACTTTTCCCTGGAAAACAAAACTCGCCTGCCAACATTTTGATGGCAGATTGCAGGAGCCACTTGGTACTATCAAACCAGCCCAACTTGGCACTGGTGCCACCATGGGTCTGGTCACCATCCTGCCTATCGTAGCTTTTCAGGAGCCAGCCGGTCACTCCCAGCCATAGGCCCCCAGACACAAACCTCGGCCCGTTTCCCTGGCAAACAAAAGTAAGCTACCCCGCTTCTGGATGGCAGATTGCAGGAACCACTTTGCACCATCAAACTAGCCCGACTTGGCACTGGTGCCACCTCTGGTCTGGGAACCATCCTGCGTATCGTGGATTCTAAGGAGCCATCCGTCCACTCCCGGCCACAGGCCCCCAAACACAAACAACGGCGCTTTTCCCTGGAAAACAAAACTCGCCTGCCAACTTTTTGATGGCAGATTGCAGGAGCCACTTGGTACTATCAAACCAGCCCAACTTGGCACTGGTGCCACCATGGGTCTGGTCACCATCCTGCCTATCGTAGCTTTTCAGGAGCCAGCCGGTCACTCGCAGCCATAGGCCCCCAGACACAAAGCTCGGCCCGTTTCCCTGGCAAACAAAAGTAAGCTGCCCCGCTTCTGGATGGCAGATTGCAGGACGCACTTGGTAGTATCAAACCAGCCCGACTTGGCACTGGTGCCACCTCTGGTCTGGGAACCATCCTGCGTATCGTGGATTCTAAGCAGCCAGCCGGCCACTCCCAGCCACAGGCCCCCAAACACAAACAACGGCGCTTTTCCCTGGAAAACAAAACTCGCCTGCCAACATTTTGATGGCAGATTGCAGGAGCCACTTGGTACTATCAAATCACCCCAACTTGGCACTCGTGCCACCATGCGTTTGGTCACCATCCTGCCTATCGTAGCTTTTCAGGAGCCAGACGGTCACTCCCAGCTATAGGCCCCCAGACAAAATCCTCGGCCCGTTTCCCTGGCATACAAAAGTAAGCTGCCCCGCTTCTGGATGGCAGATTGCAGGAACAACTTGGTACTATCAAACCAGCCCGACTTGGCACTGGTGCCACCTCTGGTCTGGGAACCATCCTGCGTATCGTGGTTCTAAGGAGCCATCCGTCCACTCCCAGCCACAGGCCCCCAAACACAAACAACGGCGCTTTTCCCTGGAAATCAAAAATCGCCTGCCAACATTTTGATGGCAGATTGCAGGAGCCACTTGGTACTATCAAACCAGCCCAACTTGGCACTGGTGCCACCATGGATCTGGTCACCATCCTGCCTATCGTAGCTTTTCAGGACCTAGCAGGTCACTCCCAGCCATAGGCGCCCAGACACAAAGCTCGGCCCGTTTCCCTGGCAAACAAAAGTAAGCTGCCCTGCTTCTGGATGGCAGATTTCCGGAGCCACTTGGTAGTATCAAACCAGCCCGACTTGGCAGTGGTGCCACCTCTGGTCTGGGAACCATGCTGCGTATCGTGGATTCTAAGGAGCCAGCCGGCCACTCCCAGCCACAAGCCCCCAAACACAAACAACGGCGCTTTTCCCTGGAAAACAAAACTCGCCTGCCAACATTTTGATGGCAGATTGCAGGAGCCACTTGCTACTATCAAATCAGCCCAACTTGGCACTGGTGCCACCATGGGTCTGGTCACCATCCTGCCTATCGTAGCTGTTCAGGCGCCAGCCGGTCACTCCCAGCCATAGGCCCCCAGAGAAAAACCTCGGCCCGTTTCCATGGCAAACAAAAGTAAGCTGCCCCGCTTCTGGATGGCAGATTGCAGGAGCCACTTTGCACCATCAAACCAGCCCAACTTGGCACTGGTGCCACCTCTGGTCTGGGAACCATGCTGCGTATCGTGGATTCCAATTAGCAAGCCGGCCACTCCCAGCCACAGGCCTCCAAACACAATCAAGGGCGCTTTTCCCTGGAAAACAAAACTGGCCTGCCAACTTTTTGATGGCAGATTGCAGGAGCCACTTGGTACTATCAAACCAGCCCAACTTGGCACTGGTGCCACCATGGGTCTGGTCACCATCCTGCCTATCGTAGCTTTTCAGGAACCAGCCGGTCACTCGCAGACATAGGCCCCCAGACAAAAACCTCGGCCCGTTTCCCTGGCAAAGAAAAATAAGCTGCCCCGCTTCTGGATGGCACATTGCAGGAGCCACTTTGCACCATCAAACCAGCCCGACTTGGCACTGGTGCCACCTCTGGTCTGGGAACCATGCCGCGTATCGTGGATTCTAATTAGCCATCCGTCCACTCCCAGCCACAGGCCCCCAAACAAAAACAACGGCGCTTTTCCCTGGAAAACAAAACTCGCCTGCCAACATTTTGATGGCAGATTGCAGGAGCCACTTGGTACTATCAAACCAGCCCAACTTGACACTGGTGCCACCATGGGTCTGGTCACCATCCTGCCTATCGTAGCTTTTCAGGAGCCAGCCGGTCACTCCCAGCCATAGGCCCCCAGACAAAAACCTTGGCCCATTTCCCTGGCAAACAAAAGTAAGTTATTCCGCTACTGGATGGCAGATTGCAGGAGCCACTTTTCACCATCAAACCAGCCCGACTTGGCACTGGTGCCACCTCTGGTCTGGGAACCATCCTGCGTATCGTGGATTCTAAGGAGCCAGCCGGCCACTCCCAGCCACAGGCCCCCAAACACAAACAACGGCGCATTTCCCTGGATAAGAAACTCGCCTGCCAATTTTGATGGCAGATTGCAGGAGCCACTTGGTACTATCAAACCAGCCCAACTTGGCACTGGTGCCACCATGGGTCTGGTCACCATCCTGCCTATCGTAGCTTTACAGGAGCCAGCCGGTCACTCCCAGCCATAGGCCCCGAGACACAAACCTCGGCCCGATTCCCTGGCAAACAAAAGTAAGCTACCCCGCTTCTGGATGGCAGATTGCAGGACGCACTTGGTACTATCAAACCAGCCCAACTTGGCACTGGTGCCACCTCTGGTCTGGGAACCATGCTGCGTATCGTGGATTCTAAGGAGCCAGCCGGCCACTCCCAGCCACAGGCCCCCAAACAAAAACAACGGCGCTTTTCCCTGGAAAACAAAAGTCGCCTGCCAACATTTTGATGGCAGATTGCAGGAGCCACTTGGTACTATCAAACCAGCCCAACTTGACACTGGTGCCACCATGGGTCTGGTCACCATCCTGCCTATCGTAGCTTTTCAGGAGCCAGCCGGTCACTCCCAGCCATAGGCCCCCAGACAAAAACCTCGGCCCGTTTCCCTGGCAAACAAAAGTAAGTTATCCCGCTTCTGGATGGCAGATTGCAGGAGCCACTTTTCACCATCAAACCAGCCCGACTTGGCACTGGTGCCACCTCTGGTCTGGGAACCATCCTGCGTATCGTGGATTCTAAGGAGCCAGCCGGCCACTCCCACCCACAGGCCCCCAAACAAAAACAACGGCGCTTTTCCCTGGAAAACAAAACTCGCCTGCCAAATTTTTGATGGCAGATTGCAGGAGCCACTTGCTACTATCAAATCAGCCCAACTTGGCACTGGTGCCACCATGGGTCTGGTCACCATCCTGCCTATCGTAGCTTTTCAGGAGCCAGCCGGTCACTCCCAGCCATAGGCCCCCAGACACAAACCTCGCCCCTTTTCCCTGGCAAACAAAAGTAAGCTGCCCCGCTTCTGGATGGAAGATTGCAGGAGCCACTTTGTACTATCAAACCAGCCCAACTTGGCACTGGTGCCACCTTGGGTCTGGGAACCATCCTGCGTATCGTGGATTCTAAGGAGCCAGCCGGTCACTCCCAGCCACTGGCCCCCAAACAAAAACCACAGCGCTTTTCCCTGGAAAACAAAACCCGCCTGCCGACATTTTGATGGCAGATTGCAGGAGCCACTTGCTACTATCAAATCAGCCCAACTTGGCACTGGTGCCACCATGGGTCTGGTCACCATCCTGCCTATCGTAGCTTTTCAGGAGCCAGCCGGTCACTCCCAGCCATAGGCCCCGAGACACAAAGCTCGGCCCGTTTCCCTGGCAAACAAAAGTAAGCTGCCCCGCTTCTGGATGGCAGATTGTAGGACGCACTTGGTACTATCAAACCAGCCCGACTTGGCACTGGTGCCACCTCTGGTCTGGGAACAATGGTGCGTATCGTGGATTATAAGGAGCCAGCCGGCCACTCCCAGCCATAGGCACCCAAACACAAACAACGGCGCTTTTCCCTGGGAAACAAAACTCTCCTGCCAACTTTTTGATGGGAGATTGCAGGAGCCACTTGGTTTTATCAAATCAGACCAACTTGGCACTGGTGCCACCATGGGTCTGGTCACCATCCTGCCTATCGTAGCTTTTCAGGAGCCAGCCGGTCACTCCCAGCCATAGGCCCCCAGACACAAACCTCGGCCCGTTTCCCTGACAAACAAAAGTAAGTTATCCCGCTTCTGGATGGCAGATTGCCGGAGCCACTTGGTACTATCAAACCAGCCCGACTTGGCACTGGTGCCACCATGGGTCTGGTCACCATCCTGCCTATCGTGGATTCTAATTAGCCATCCGTCCACTCCCAGCCACAGGCCCCCAAACAAAAACAACGGCGCTTTTCCCTGGAAAACAAAACTCGTCTGCCAACTTTTTGATGGCAGATTGCCAGAGCCACTTGGTACTATCAAACCAGCCCAACTTGGCACTGGTGCCACCTTGGGTCTGGGAACCATGCTGCGTATCGTGGATTATAAGGAGTCAGCCGGCCACTCCCAGCCACAGGCCCCCAAACACAATCCACAGCGCTTTTCCCTGGAAAACAATATTCGCCGGCCAACTTTTTGATGGCAGATTGCAGGAGCCACTTGGTACTATCAAATCAGCCCAACTTGGCACTGGTGCCACCATGGGTCTGGTCACCATCCTGCCTATCGTAGCTTTTCAGGAGCCAGCCGGTCACTCCCAGCCATAGGCGCCCAGACACAATGCTCTGCCCTTTTCCCTGGCAAACCAAAGTAAGCTGCCCCGCTTCTGGATGGCAGATTGCAGGAACCACTTGGTACTATAAAACCAGCCCGACTTGGCACTGGTGCCACCTCTGGTCTGGGAACCATGCTGCGTATCGTGGATTCTAAGGAGCCAGCCGGCCACTCCCAGCCACAGGCCCCCAAACAAAAACAACGGCGCTTTTCCCTGGAAAACAAAACTCGCCTGCCAACATTTTGATGGCAGATTGCAGGAGCCACTTGGTACTATCAAACCAGCCCAACTTGACACTGGTGCCACCATGGGTCTGGTCACCATCCTGCCTATCTTAGCTTTTCAGGAGCCAGCCGGTCACTCCCAGCCATAGGCCCCCAGACACAAAGCTCGGCCCGTTTCCCTGGCAAACAAAAGTAAGCTGCCCCGCTTCTGGATGGCAGATTGCAGGAGCCACTTGGTACTATCAAACCAGCCCAACTTGGCACTGGTGCCACCTTGGGTCTGGGAACCATCCTGCGTATCGTGGATTCTAAGGAGCCAGCCGGTCACTCCCAGCCACAGGCCCCCAAACACAAACCACAGCGCTTTTCCCTGGAAAACAAACCCGCCTGCCGACATTTTGATGGCAGATTGCAGGAGCCACTTGCTGCTATCAAATCAGCCCAACTTGGCACTGGTGCCACCATGGGTCTGGTCACCATCCTGCCTATCGTAGCTTTTCAGGAGCCAGCCGGTCACTCCCAGTCATATGCCCCCAGACACAAAGCTCGGCCCGTTTCCCTGGCAAACAAAAGTAAGCTGCCCCGCTTCTGGATGGCAGATTTTAGGACGCACTTGGTACTATCAAACCAGCCCAACTTGGCACTGGTGCCACCTCTGGTCTGGGAACTATGGTGCGTATCGTGGATTCTAAGGAGCCAGCCGGCCACTCCCAGCCATAGGCACCCAAACACAAACAACGGCGCTTTTCCCTGGAAAACAAAACTCGCCTGCCAACTTTTTGATGGCAGATTGCAGGAGCCACTTGGTACTATCAAACCAGCTCAACTTGGCACTGGTGCCACCATGGGTCTGCTCACCATCCTGCCTATCGTAGCTTTTCAGGAGCCAGACGGTCACTCGCAGCCATAGGCCCCCAGACAAAAACCTCGGCCCGTTTCCCTGGCAAACAAAAGTAAGCTGCCCCGCTTCTGCATGGCAGATTGCAGGAGCTATTTAGTACTATCAAACCAGCCCGACTTGGCACTGGTGCCACCTTGGGTCTGGATACCATGCTGCGTATCATGGATTCTAAGGAGCCAGCCGGCCACTCCCAGCCACAGGCCCCCAAACACAAACAACGGCGCTTTTCCCTGGGAAACAAAACTCTCCTGCCAATTTTTGATGGGAGATTGCAGGAGCCACTTGGTTTTATCAAATCAGACCAACTTGGCACTGGTGCCACCATGGGTCTGGTCACCATCCTGCCTATCGTAGCTTTTCAGGAGCCAGCCGGTCACTCCCAGCCATAGGCCCCCAGACACAAACCTCGGCCCGTTTCCCTTACAAACAAAAGTAAGTTATCCCGCTTCTGGATGGCAGATTCCAGGAGCCACTTGGTACTATCAAACCAGCCCGACTTGGCACTGGTGCCACCATGGGTCTGGTCACCATCCTGCGTATCGTGGATTCTAATTAGCCATCCGTCCACTCCCAGCCACAGGCCCCCAAACAAAAACAACGGCGCTTTTCCCTGGAAAACAAAACTCGTCTGCCAAATTTTTGATGGCAGATTCCCAGAGCCACTTGGTACTATCAAACCAGCCCAACTTGGCACTGGTGCCACCTTGGGTCTGGGAACCATGCTGCGTATCGTGGATTATAAGGAGCCAGCCGGCCACTCCCAGCCACAGGCCCCCACACACATACCACAGCGCTTTTCCCTGGAAAACAAAATTCGCCGGCCAAGTTTTTGATGGCAGATTGCAGGAGCCACTTGGTACTATCAAATCAGCCCAACTTGGCACTGGTGCCACCATGGGTCTGGTCACCATCCTGCTTATCGTAGCTTTTCAGGAGCCAGCCGGTCACTCCCAGCCATAGGCGCCCAGACACAATGCTCTGCCCTTTTCCCTGGCAAACCAAAGTAAGCTGCCCCGCTTCTGGATGGCAGATTGCAGGAACTACTTTTCACCATCAAATAGCCTGACTTGGAACTGGAGCCAACTCTGGTCTGGGAACCATGCTGCGTATCGTGGATTCTAAGGAGCCAGCCGGCCACTCCCAGCCAGAGGCCCCCAAACACAAACAACGGCGCTTTTCCCTGGAAAACAAGACTCGCCTGACAACTTTTTGATGGGAGATTGCAGGAGCCACTTGCTACTATCAAATCAGCCCAACTTGGCACTGGTGCCACCATGGGTCTGGTCACCATCCTGCCTATCGTAGCTTTTCAGGAGCCAGCCGGTCACTCCCAGCCATAGGCTCCCAGACAAAATCCTCGGCCCGTTTCCCTGGCAAACAAAAGTAAGCTGCCCCGCTTCTGGATGGCAGATTGCAGGAACCACTTGGTACTATAAAACCAGCCCGACTTGGCACTGGTGCCACCTCTGGTCTGGGAACCATGCTGCGTATCGTGGATTCTAAGGAGCCAGCCGGCCACTCCCAGCCAAAGGCCCCCAAACAAAAACAACGGCGCTTTTCCCTGGAAAACAAAACTCGCCTGCCAACTTTTTGATGGCAGATTGCAGGAGCCACTTGGTACTATCAAACCAGCCCAACTTGGCACTGGTGCCACCATGGGTCTGGTCACCATCCTGCCTACCTTAGCTTTTCAGGACCTAGCCGGTCACTCCCAGCCATAGGCCCCCAGACACAAAGCTCGACCCGTTTCCCTGGCAAACAAAAGCAAGCTGTCCCGCTTCTGGATGGCAGATTGCAGGACGCACTCGGTACTATCAAACCAGCCCGACTTGGCACTGGTGCCACCTCTGGTCTGGGAACCATCCTGCGTATCGTGGATTCTAAGGAGCCAGCCGGCCACTCCCAGACATAGGCCCCCAAACAGAAACAACGGCGCTTTTCCCTGGGAAACAAAACTCTCCTGCCAACTTTTTGATGGGAGATTGCAGGAGCCACTTGGTTTTATCAAATCAGACCAACTTGGCACTGGTGCCACCATGGGTCTGGTCATCATCCTGCCTATCGTAGCTTTTCAGGAGCCAGGCGGTCACTCCCAGCCATAGGCCCCCAGACACAAACCTCGGCCCGTTTCCCTGACAAACAAAAGTAAGTTATCCCGCTTCTGGATGGCAGATTGCCGGAGCCACTTGGTACTATCAAACCAGCCCGACTTGGCACTGGTGCCACCTTGGGTCTGGGAACCATGCTGCGTATCGTGGATTATAAGGAGCCAGCCGGCCACTCCCAGCCACAGGCCCCCAAACACAAACCACAGCGCTTTTCCCTGGAAAACAAAATTCGCCGGCCAACTTTTTGATGGCAGATTGCAGGAGCCACTTGGTACTATCAAATCAGCCCAACTTGGCACTGGTGCCACCATGGGTCTGGTCACCATCCTGCCTATCGTAGCTTTTCAGGAGCCAGCCGGTCACTCCCAGCCATAGGCGCCCAGACACAATGCTCTGCCCTTTTCCCTGGCAAACCAAAGTAAGCTGCCCCGCTTCTGGATGGCAGATTGCAGGAACCACTTGGTACTATAAAACCAGCCCGACTTGGCACTGGTGCCACCTCTGGTCTGGGAACCATCCTACCTATCGTGGATTCTAAGGAGCCAGCCGGCAACTCCCAGCCACAGGCCCCCAAACAAAAACAACGGCGCTTTTCCCTGGAAAACAAAACTCGCCTGCCAAATTTTTGATGGCAGATTGCAGGAGCCACTTGGTACTATCAAACCAGCCCAACTTGACACTGGTGCCACCATGGGTCTGGTCACCATCCTGCCTATCTTAGCTTTTCAGGAGCCAGCCGGTCACTCCCAGCCATAGGCCCCCAGACACAAACCTCGGCCCGTTTCCCTGGCAAACAAAAGTAAGCTGCCCCGCTTCTGGATGGCAGATTGCAGGAGCCACTTGATACTATCAAACCAGCCCAACTTGGCACTGGTGCCACCTTGGGTCTGGGAACCATCCTGCGTATCGTGGATTCTAAGGAGCCAGCCGGTCACTCCCAGCCACAGGCCCCCAAACACAAACCACAGCGCTTTTCCCTGGAAAACAAACCCGCCTGCCGACATTTTGATGGCAGATTGCAGGAGCCACTTGCTGCTATCAAATCAGCCCAACTTGGCACTGGTGCCACCATGGGTCTGGTCACCATCCTGCCTATCGTATCTTTTCAGGAGCCAGACGGTCACTCCCAGTCATAGGACCCAGACACAAAGCTCGGCCCGTTTCCCTGGCAAACAAAAGTAAGCTGCCCCGCTTCTGGATGGCAGATTGCAGGAACCACTTGGTACTATCAAACCAGCCCGACTTGGCACTGGTGCCACCTCTGGTCTGGGAACTATGGTGCGTATCGTGGATTCTAAGGAGCCAGCCGGCCACTCCCAGCCATAGGCACCCAAACACAAACAACGGCGCTTTTCCCTGGAAAACAAAACTCGCCTGCCGACATTTTGATGGCAGATTGCAGGAGCCACTTGGTACTATCAAACCAGCTCAACTTGGCACTGGTGCCACCATGGGTCTGCTCACCATCCTGCCTATTGTAGCTTTTCAGGAGCCAGACGGTCACTCGCAGCCATAGGCCCCCAGACAAAAACCTCGGCCCGTTTCCCTGGCAAACCAAAGTAAGCTGCCCCGCTTCTGGATGGCAGATTGCAGGAACCACTTTTCACCAGCAAATAGCCCGACTTGGAACTGGAGCCACCTCAGGTCTGGGAACCATGCTGCGTATCGTGGATTCTAAGGAGCCAGCCGGCCACTCCCAGCCACAGGCCCCCAAACAAAAACAACGGCGCTTTTCCCTGGAAAACAAAACTCGCCTGACTAATTTTTGATGGGAGATTGCAGGAGCCACTTGCTACTATCAAATCAGCCCAACTTGGCACTGGTGCCACCATGGGTCTGGTCACCATCCTGCCTATCGTAGCTTTTCAGGAGCCAGCCGGTCACTCCCAGCCATAGGCTCCCAGACAAAAACCTCGGCCCGTTTCCCTGGCAAACAAAAGTAAGCTGCCCCGCTTCTGGATGGCAGATTGCAGGAACCACTTGGTACTATAAAACCAGCCCGACTTGGCACTGGTGCCACCTCTGGTCTGGGAACCATCCTGCGTATCGTGGATTCTAAGGAGCCAGCCGGCCACTCCCAGCCAAAGGCCCCCAAACACAAACAACGGCGCTTTTCCCTGGAAAACAAAACTCGCCTGCCAACTTTTTGATGGCAGATTGCAGGAGCCACTTGGTACTATCAAACCAGCCCAACTTGGCACTGGTGCCACCATGGGTCTGGTCACCATCCTGCCTACCTTAGCTTTTCAGGACCTAGCCGGTCACTCACAGCCATAGGCCCCCAGACACAAAGCTCGACCCGTTTCCCTGGCAAACAAAAGCAAGCTGTCCCGCTTCTGGATGGCAGATTGTAGGACGCACTCGGTACTATCAAACCAGCCCGACTTGGCACTGGTGCCACCTCTGGTCTGGGAACCATCCTGCGTATCGTGGATTCTAAGGAGCCAGCCGGCCACTCCCAGACATAGGCACCCAAACACAAACAACGGCGCTTTTCCCTGGAAAACAAAACTCGCCTGCCAACTTTTTGATGGCAGATTGCAGGAGCCACTTGGTGCTATCAAACCAGCCCAACTTGGCACTTGTGCCACCATGGGTCTGCTCACCATCCTGCCTATCGTAGCTTTTCAGGAGCCAGCCGCTCACTCCCAGCCATAGGCCCCCAGACAAAAACCTCGGCCCGTTTCCCTGGCAAACAAAAGTAAGCTGCCCTGCTTCTGGATGGCAGATTGCAGGACGCACTTGGTACTATCAAACCAGCCCGACTTGGCACTGGTGCCACCTCAGGTCTGGGAACCATCCTGCGTATCGTGGATTCTAAGGAGCCAGCCGGCCACTCCCAGCCACAGGCCCCCAAACACAAACAACGGCGCTTTTCCCTGGAAAACAAAACTCGCCTGCCGACATTTTGATGGCAGATTGCAGGAGCCACTTGGTACTATCAAACCAGCCCAACTTGACACTGGTGCCACCATGGGTCTGGTCACCATCCTGCCTATCGTAGCTTTTCAGTAGCCAGCCGGTCACTCCCAGCCATAGGCCCCGAGACACAAAGCTCGGCCCTTTTCCCTGGCAAACAAAAGTAATCTGCCCCGCTTCTGGATGGCAGATTGCAGGAGCCACTTTGCACCATCATACTAGCCCGACTTGGCACTGGTGCCACCTTGGGTCTGGGAACCATCCTGCGTATCGTGGATTCTAAGGAGCCAGCCGGCCACTCCCAGCCACAGGCCCCCAAACACAAACAACGGCGCTTTTCCCTGGAAAACAAAACTCGCCTGCCAAATTTTGACGGCAGATTGCAGGAGCCACTTGGTACTATCAAATCAGCCCAACTTGGGACTGGTGCCAGCATGGGTCTGGTCACCATCCTGCCTATCGTAGCTTTTCAGGAGCCAGCCGGTCACTCCCAGCCATAGGCCCCCAGACACAAAGCTCGGCCCGTTTCCCTGGCAAACAAAAGTAAGCTGCCCTGCTTCTGGATGGCAGATTGCAGGAACCACTTGGTACTATCAAACCAGCAAAACTTGGCACTGGTGCCACCTTGGGTCTGGATACCATGCTGCGTATCGTGGATTCTAAGGAGCCAGCCGGCCACTCCCAGCCACAGGCCCCCAAACACAAACAACGGCGCTTTTCCCTGGAAAACAAAACTCTCCTGCCAACTTTTTGATGGCAGATTGCAGGAGCCACTTGGTTTTATCAAATCAGCCCAACTTGGCACTGGTGCCACCATGGGTCTGGTCACCATCCTGCCTATCGTAGCTTTTCAAGAGCCAGCCGGTCACTCGCAGCCATAGGCCCCCAGACAAAAAGCTTGGCCCGTTTCCCTGGCAAACAAAAGTAAGCTACCCCGCTTCTGGATGGCAGATTGCAGGAGCCACTTTGCACCATCAAACTAGCCCGTCTTGGCACTGGTGCCACCTCTGGTCTGGGAACCATCCTGCGTGTCGTGGATTTTAAGGAGCCAGTTGGCCACTCCCAGCCATACGCCTCCAAACACAAACAACGGTCCGTTTCCCTGGCAAAGAAAAGTAAGCTGCCCCGCTTCTGGATGTCAGATTGCAGGAACCACTTGTTGCCAAGTTGGGGTGGTTTGATAGTACCAAGTGGCTCCTGCAATCTTCCATCAAAAAGTTGGCAAGCAAGTTTTGTTTTCCAGGGAAAAGCGCCGTTGTTTGTGTTTAGGGGCCTGTGGCTGGGAGTGGCCAGCTGTCTCCTTAGAATCCACGATACGCAGGATGGGTCACAGACCAGAGGTGGCACCAGTGCCAAGTCGGGCTGGTTTGATGGTGCAAAGTGACTCCTGCAATCTGCCATCCAGAAGCGGGGTAGCTTACTTTTGTTTGCCAGGGAAACGGGCCGAGGTTTGTGTCTGGGGGCCTATGGCTGGGAGTGACCGGCTGGCTCCTGAAAAGCTACGATAGGCAGGATGGTGACCAGACCCATGGTGGCACCAGTGCCAAGTTGGGCTGGTTTGATAGTACCAAGTGGCTCCTGCAATCTGCCATGAAAAAGTTGGCAGGTGAGTATTGTTTTCCAGGGAAAAGCGCCGTTGTTTGTGTTTGGGGGCCTGTGGCTGGGAGTGGCCAGCTGGCTCCTTAGAATCCACGATACGCAGGATGGTTCCCAGAGCTGAGGTGGCACCAGTGCCAAGTCGGGCTGGTTTGATGGTGAAAAGTGGCTCCTGCAATCTGCCATCCAGACGGGGGGCAGCGGATTTTTGTTTGCTGGAGAAAAGTTCCGTGGTTTTTTTTTGGGGGTATATGGCTGGACGTGGCCGGCTGGCTCCTTAAAAGATCGATACGCAGGATTGTTCCCTGACCCAAGGTGGCATCAGTGCCAAGTCGGGCTGTTTTCGTAGTACCAAGTGCGTCCTGCAATTTGCCATCCAGAAGAGGGGCAGTTGAGTTTTGTTTGCCAGAGAAAAGGGCCGTGGTATATGTTTGGGGGCATATGGTTGAGAGTGGCCGGCTGGCCCCTGAAAATCCACGATAGGCAGGATGGTTCCCAGAACCAAGGTGGCACCAGTGCCATGTTGGCCTGGTTTGATAGTACCATGTGGCTCCTGCAATCTGCCATCCAGAAGCGGGACAGCTTACCTTTGTTTCCCAGGGAAACGGGCCGAGGTTTGTGTCTGGGGGCCTATGGCTGGGAGTGACCGGCTGGCTACTGAAAAGCTACGATAGGCAGGATGGTTACCAGACTCATGGTGGCACCAGTGCCAAGTCGGGCTGGTTTGATAATACTAAATAGCTCCTGAAATCTGCCATTCAGACGCGGGGCAGCGGATTTTTGTTTGCTGGAGAAAAGTTCCGTGGTTTTTTTTTGGGTGTATATGGCTGGACGTGGCCGGCTGGCTCCTTAAAAAGATCGATACGCAGGATTGTTCCCTGACCCAAGGTGGCATCACTGCCAAGTCGGGCTGTTTTCGTAGTACCAAGTGCGTCCTGCAATTTGCCATCCAGAAGAGGGGCAGTTGAGTTTTGTTTGCCAGAGCAAAGGGCCGTGGTATGTGTTTGGGGGCATATGGCTGAGAGTGGCCGGCTGGCCCCTGAAAATCCACGATAGGCAGGATGGTTCCCAGAGCCAAGGTAGCACCAGTGCCATGTTGGCCTGGTTTGATAGTACCATGTGGCTCCTGCAATCTGCCATCCAGAAGCGGGGCAGCTTACTTTTGTTTGCCAGGGAAACGGGCCGAGATATTTGTCTGGGGGCCTATGGCTGGGAGTGACCGGCTGGCTCCTGAAAAGCTACGATAGGCAGGATGGTGACCAGACCGAAAGTGGAACCAGTACCAAGTTGGGCTGGTTTGATAGTACCAAGTGGCTCCTGCAATCTGCCATCAAAAATTTGGCAGGCGAGTTTTGTTTTCCAGGGAAAAGCGCCGTTGTTTAGAGGCCTGTGGCTGGGAGTGGCCGCCTGTCCTCGTAGAATCTACGTTACGCAGCATGGTTCCCAGAGCCAAGGTGGCACCATGGCCAAGTCGGGCAGGTTTGATAGTACCAAATGCATCCTGCAATCTGCCATCCAAAAGCGGGGCAATTTACTTTTGTTTGCCAGGGAAACGGGCCGAGGTTTGTGTCTGGGGGCCTATGGCAGGGAGTGACCGTCTGGCTCCTGAAAAGCTACGATAGGCAGGATGTTTACCAGACCCATGGTGGCACCAGTGCCAAGTTGGGCTGATTTGATAGTACCAAGTGGCTCCTGCAATCTGCCATCCAGAATCGGGGCAGCTTACTTTTGTTTTCCAGGGAAACGGGCCGAGGTTTGTGTCTGGGGGTCTATGGCTGGGAGTGACCGGCTGGCTCCTGAAAAGCTACGATAGGCAGGATGGTGACCAGACCCATGGTGGCACCAGTGCCAAGTTGGGCTGGTTTGATAGCACCAAGTGGCTCCTGCAATCTGCCATCAAAATGTTGGCAGGCGATTTTTGTTTTCCAGGGAAAAGCGCCGTTGTTTGTGTTTGGGCGCCTGTGGCTCAGAGTGGCCGGGTGGCTGCTTAGAATCCACGATACGCCGGATGGTTCCCAGACCCAAGGTGGCACCAGTGCCAAGTTGGGCTGGTTTGACACTACCAAGTGGCTCCTGCAATCTGCCATCCAGAATCGGGGCAGCTTAATTTTGTTTGCCAGGGAAACGGTCCGAGGTTTGTGTCTGGGGGCCTATGGCTGGGAGTGACCGGCTGGCTCCTGAAATGCTACAATAGGCAGGATGGTTCCCAGACCCATAGTGGCACCAGTGCCAAGTTGGGATGATTTGATAGTAGCAAGTGGCTCCTGCAATCTGCCATCAAAAAGCTGGCAGGCGAGTTTTGTTTTCCAGGGAAAAGCGACGTTGTTTGTGTTTGGGGGCCTGTGGCTGGGAGTGGCCGGCTGGCTCCTTAGAATCCACGATATGCAGGATTGTTCCCAGACCCAAGGTGGCACCAGTGCCAAGTCGGGCTGGTTTGATGGTGCAAAGTGGCTCCTGCAATCTGCCATCCAGACGCGGGGCAGCGGATTTTTGTTTCCATGAGAAATGGTCCGTGGTTTGTTTTTGGGGCTATATGGCTGGGCGTGGCCGGCTGGCTCCTTAAAAAGCTCGATATGCAGGATGGTTCCCTGACACAAGGTGGCACCAGTGCCACGTCGGGCGGTTTTCGTAGTACAAACTGCGTCCCAAAATTTGCCATCCAGAAGAGGGGCAGTTGAGTTTTGTTTGCCAGAGAAAAGGGCCGTGGTTTGTTTTTGGGGGCATATGGCTGATAGTGGCCGGCTGGCCCCTGAAAATCCACGATAAGCAGGATGGTTCCCACACCAGAGGTGTCACCAGTGCCAAGTCGGGGTGGTTTGATAGTACTAAATAGCTCCTGCAATCTGCCATGCAGAAGCGGGGCAGCTTACTTTTGTTTCCCAGGGAAACGGGCCGAGGTTTGTGACTGGGGGCCTATGGCTGCGAGTGACCGGCTGGCTCCTGAAGAGCTACGATAGGCAGGATGGTGACCAGACCCATGGTGGCACCAGTGCCAAGTTGGGCTGGTTTGATAGTACCAAGTGGCTCCGGCAATCTGCCATCAAAATTTGGCAGGCGAGTTTTTTTTTCCAGGGAAAAGCGCCGTTGTTTGTCTTTGGGGGCCTGTGGCTGGGAGTGGCTAGCTGGCTCCTTAGAACCCACGATACGCAGGATGGTTCCCAGACCAGAGGTGGCACCAGTGCCAAGTTGGGCTGGTTTGATGGTGCAAAGTGGCTCCTGCAATCTGCCATCCAGAAGCGGGGTAGCTTACTTTTGTTTGCCAGGGAAACGGGCCGAAATATTTGATAAGGGGCCTCTGGCTGGGGGTGACTGGGTGGCACCTGAAAAGCTACGATAGGCAGGATGGTGACCAGACCCATGGTGGCACCAGTGCCAAGTTGGGCTTATTTGATAAAACCAAGTGGCTCCTGCAATCTGCCATCAAATGTTTGGCAGGCGAGTTTTGTTTTCCAGGGAAAAGCACCGTTGTGTGTGTTTTGGGGCCTGTGGCTGGGAGTGACCGGCTGGCTCCTTAGAATCCACGATACGCAGGATGGTTCCCAGACCCAAGGTGGCACCAGTGCCAAGTCGGGCTGGTTTGATAGTACCAAGTGGTTCCTGCAATCTGCCATCCAGAAGCGGGGCAGCTGAATTTTGTTTGCCAGAGAAAAAGGCTGTTGTTTGTGTTTCGGGGCCTGTGGCTGGCAGTGGCCGGCTGGCTCCTGAAAATCCACGCTAGGCAGCATGGTTCCCAGACCCAAGGTGGCACCAGTGCAGAGTAGGGCTGGTTTCATAGTACCCAGTGGCTCCTGCAATCTCCCATCCAGAAGAGGGGCAGTTGAGTTTTGTTTTCCAGAGAAAAGGGCCGTGGTTTGTGTTTGGGGCCTATGGCTGAGAGTGACCGGCTGGCCCCTGAAAATCCACGATAGGTAGGATGGTTCCCAGATCCAAGGTGGCAGCAGTGCCATGTTGTGCTGGTGTGATAGTCCCAAGTGGCTCCTGCAATCTGCCATCCAGAAGTGGGGCAGCTGAATTTTGTTTGCCAGAGAAAAATGCTGTGGTTTGTGTTTGGGGGCCTGTGGCTGGGAGTGGCCGGCTGGCTCCTGAAAATCCATGATACGCAGCATGGTTCCCAGACCCAAGGTGGCACCAGTGCCAAGTCGGGCTGGTTTCACAGTGTCAAGTGCCTCCTGCAATCTCCCATCCAGAAGCGGGGCAGCTGAGTTTTGTTTGCCTGTGAAACGGGCCGTTGTTTTTGATTGGGGTCTGTGGCCGAGAGTGTTCGGCTGGCTCCTGACAACCCACAATACGCAGGATGTTTCCCAGACCCAAGGTGGCACCAGTGCCAAGTCGTGCTGGTTTGATAGTACCAAGTGGCTCCTGCAATCTGCCATCCAGAAGCGGTGCAGTTGAGTTTTGTTTGCCAGAGTAAAGGGCCGTGGGTTGTGTTTGGGGGCATATGGCTGGGAGTGGCCGGCTGTCTCATTAAAAAGATCGATACGCAGGATGGTTCCCAGACCCAAGGTGGCACCAGTGCCAAGTAGGGCTGTTTTTATAGTACCAAGTGCGTCCTGCAATTTGCCATCCAGAAGAGGGGCAGTTGAGTTTTGTTTGCCAGAGAATAGCGCCGTTGTTTGTGTTTGGGGGCTTGTGGCTGGGAGTGTCCAACTGGCGCCTTAGAATCTGTGTTACGCAGCATGGTTCCCAGACCAGAGGTGGCACCAGTGCCAAGTTGGGCTGGTTTGATAGTACCAAGTGGCTCCTGCAATCTGCCATCCAGAAGCGGGGCAGCTTACTTTTGTTTGCCAGTGAAACGGGCCGAGGTTTGTGACTTGGGACCTATGGCTGGGAGTGGCCGGCTGGCTCCTTTGAACCCACGATACGCAGGATGGTTCCCAGACCCAAGGTGGCACCAGTGCCAAGTCGGGCTGGTTTGATACTACCAAGTGCGTCCTGCAATCTGCCATCCAGAAGCGGGGCAGCTTAATTTTGTTTGCCAGGGAATCGGGCCGTGGGTTTTGTATGGGGGCCTATGGCTGAGAGTGGCCCGCTGGCTCCTGAAAATCCACGCTAGGCAGCATGGTTCCCAGATGCAAGCTGGCACCAGTGCCAAGTCGGGCTGGTTTGATGGTGCAAAGTGGCTCCTGCAATCTGCCATCCAGAAGCGGGGCAGCTGATTTTTGTTTGCCAGAGAAAAATTCCGTGGATTGTTTTTGGGGGCATATTGCTGGGAGTGGCCGGCTGGCTCCTTAAAATGCTCGATACGCATGATGGTTCCCAGGCCCAAGGTGTCACCACTACCAAGTCGGCCTGCGGTTTTAGTATCAAGTTCATCCTGCAATTTGCCATCCAGAAGAGGGGCAGTTGAGTTTTGTTTGCCAGAGAAACGGGCCGAGGTTTCTGTTTGGGGACATATGGCTGAGAGTGGCCGGGTGGCCCCTGAATATCCACGATACACGGCATGGTTCCCAGATCCAAGGTGGCACCAGTGCCAAGTTGGGCTGGTTTGATAGTACCAAGTGTCTCCTGCAATCTGCCATCCAGAAGCGGGGCAGCTTACTTTTGTTTGCCAGAGAAATAGGCCTAGGTTTTTGTCTGGGGGCCTGTGGCTAGGAGTGGCCGGCTGGCTCCTAAGAATCCACGATACGCAGGATGTTTCCCAGACCCAAGGTGGCACCAGTGCCAAGTCGGGCTGGTTTGATAGTACCAAGTGGCTCCTGCAAACTCCATCAAAATGTTGGCAGACGTGTTTTGTTTTCCAGGGAACAGCGCCGTTGATTTTGTTTGGGGGCCTGTGGCTGGGAGTGGCCGGCTGGCTCCTTAGAATCCACGATACGCAGGATGGTTCCCAGACCCAAGGTGGCACCAGTGCCAAGTCGGGCTGGTTTGATTACACCAAGTGGCTCCTGCAATCTGCCATCCAGAAGTGAGGCAGCTGAGTTTTGTTTGCCAGAAAAAGGGCCGTGGTTTTTGTTGGGGGCCTGTGGCTGGGAGTAGCCGGCTGGCTCATTAAAATCCACGATAGGCTGGATGGTTCCCAGACCCAAGGTGGCACCAGTGCCAAGTCGGGCTGGTTTGATAGTACCAAGTGGCTCCTGCAATCTGCCATCCAGAAGCGGTGCAGTTGAGTTTTGTTTGCCAGAGAAAAGGGCCGTGGGTTGTGTTTGGGGGCATATGGCTGGGAGTGGCCGGCTGTCTCATTAAAAAGATCGATACGCAGGATGGTTCCCAGACCCAAGGTGGCACCAGTGCCAAGTCGGGCTGTTTTTATAGTACCAAGTGCGTCCTGCAATTTGCCATCCAGAAGAGGGGCAGTGGAGTTTTGTTTGCCAGAGAATAGCGCCGTTGTTTGTGTTTGGGGGCTTGTGACTGGGAGTGGCCGACTGGCGCCTTAGAATCTGTCTTACGCAGCATGGTTCCCAGACCAGAGGTGGCACCAGTGCCAAGTTGGGCTGGTTTGATAGTACCAAGTGGCTCCTGCAATCTGCCATCCAGAAGCGGGGCAGCTTACTTTTGTTTGCCAGGTAATCGGGCGGAGGTTTGTGACTGGGGACGTATGGCTGGGAGTGACCGGCTGGCTCCTGGAAAGCTACAATATGCAGGATGGTGACCAGACCCATGGTGGCACCAGTGCCAAGTTGGGCTGGTTTGATAGTACCAAGTGGCTCCTGCAATCTGCCATCAAAAAGTTGGCAGGCGAGTTTTGTTTTCCAGGGAAAAGCGCCGTTGTTTGTATTTGGGGGCCTGTGGCTGGGAGTGGCCTGCTGGCTCCTTTGAACCCACGATACGCAGGATGGTTCCCAGAACCAAGGTGGCACCAGTGCCAAGTCGGGCTGGTTTGATACTACCAAGTGCGTCCTGCAATCTGCCATCCAGAAGCGGGGCAGCTTAATTTTGTTTGCCAGGGAAACGGGCCGTGGGTTTTGTTTGGGGGCCTATGGCTGAGAGTGGCCGGCTGGCTCCTGAAAATCCACGCTAGGCAGCATGGTTCCCAGATGCAAGGTGGCACCAGTGCCAAGTCGGGCTGGTTTGATGGTGCAAAGTGGCTCCTGCAATCTGCCATCCAGAAGCGGGGCAGCTGATTTTTGTTTGCCAGAGAAAAATTCCGTGGATTGTTTTTGGGGGCATATTGCTGGGAGTGGCCGGCTGGCTCCTTAAAATTCTCGATACGCATGATGGTTCCCAGGTCCAAGGTGTCACCACTACCAAGTCGGCCTGCGGTTTTAGTATCAAGTTCATCCTGCAATTTGCCATCCAGAAGAGGGGCAGTTGAGTTTTGTTTGCCAGAGAAACGGGCCGAGGTTTCTGTTTGGGGACATATGGCTGAGAGTGGCCGGGTGGCCCCTGAATATCCACGATACACAGCATGGTTCCCAGATCCAAGGTGGCACCAGTGCCAAGTTGGGCTGGTTTGATAGTACCAAGTGGCTCCTGCAATCTGCCATCCAGAAGCGGGGCAGCTTACTTTTGTTTGCCAGAGAAATAGGCCTAGGTTTTTGTTTGGGGGCCTGTGGCTAGGAGTGGCCGGCTGGCTCCTAAGAATCCACGATACGCAGGATGTTTCCCAGACCCAAGGTGGCACCAGTGCCAAGTCAGGCTGGTTTGATAGTACCAAGTGGCTCCTGCAAACTCCATCAAAAAGTTGGCAGGCGTGTTTTGTTTTCCAGGGAACAGCGCCGTTGATTTTGTTTGGGGGCCTGTGGCTGGGAGTGGCCGGCTGGCTCCTTAGAATCCACGATACGCAGGATGGTTCCCAGACCCGAGGTGGCACCAGTGCCAAGTCGGGCTGGTTTGATTACACAAAGTGGCTCCTGCAATCTGCCATCCAGAAGTGAGGCAGCTAAGTTTTGTTTGCCAGAAAAAAGGGCCGTGGTTTTTGTTGGGGGCCTGTGGCTGGGAGTGGCCGGCTGGCTCCTTAGAATCCACCATACGCAGGATGGTTCCCAGACCCAAGGTGGCACCAGTGCCAAGTCGGGCTGGTTTGATACTCCCAAGTGGCTCCTGCAAACTGCCATCCAGAAGCGGGGCCGCTGAGTTTTGTTTGCCAGGGAAATGGGCCGTTGTTTGTGTTTGGGGGCCTGTGGCTGGGAGTGTTCGGCTGGTTCCTGAATATGTACGATACGCAGGATTGTTCCCAGACCCATGGTGGCACCAGTGCCAAGTCGGGCTGGTTTGATGGTGCAAAGTGGCTCCTGCAATCTGCCATCCAGACGCGGGGCAGCGGATTTTTGTTTCCATGAGAAATGGTCCGTGGTTTGTTTTTGGGGCTATATGGCTGGGCGTGGCCGGCTGGCTCCTTAAAAAGCTCGATATGCAGGATGGTTCCCTGACACAAGGTGGCACCAGTGCCACGTCGGGCGGTTTTCGTAGTACAAAGTGCGTCCTAAAATTTGCCATCCAGAAGAGGGGCAGTTGAGTTTTGTTTGCCAGAGAAAAGGGCCGTGGTTTGTTTTTGGGGGCATATGGCTGAGAGTGGCTGGCTGGCCCCTGAAAATCCACGATACACAGGATGGTTCCCAGATCCAAGGTGGCACCTGTGCCAAGTCGGGCTGATTTGATAGTACTAAGTAGCTCCTGCAATCTGCCATCCAGAAGCGGGGCAGCTTACTTTTGTTTGCCAGGGAAACGGGCCGAGGTTTGTGTTTGGGGGCCTATGGCTGAGAGTGACCGGCTGGCTCCTGAAAAGCTACAATAGGCAGGATGGTGACCAGACCCATGGTGGCACCAGTGCCAAGTTGGGCTGGTTTGATAGTACCAAGTGGTTCCTGCAATCTGCCATCCAGAAGCAGGGCAGCTGAGTTTTGTTTGCCAGAGAAAAGGGCCTTGGTTTGTGTTTGGGGGCATATGGCTGGGTGTGGCCAGCTGGCTCCTTAAAATGCACGATATGCAACATGGCTCCCAGACCCAAGGTGGCACCAGTGCCAAGTTGGGCTGGTTTGATAGTACCAAGTGGCTCCTGCAATCTTCCATGATCACGTGGAGAAATACTTTCTGGTTTCAGCCTCATGCTCTTTCTTCTCTCCCTCAACTTCTCTATCACCTCTCATCTGGTTCACATGCGCTGTCTTCAAGGTCCACAGGCTACTTTTCACAGAATCTTCTGGCCTGATGAAGTAAGAATGATGAATAGAACAGAGCTGGGATCTATTTTCCAGTTTGGATAAAATGCATTCTGCACACAAATCCAAGGAGAACGGGCTGCCCCGATGCCCAGAAAATCTTTCACTCCTGCTAGTGTTCTACGTCAACCGCAACTTAGTCTGAAAGAAAAGCTTTTTCTCTGAGAGCATCTGAGAGGTTTGCATGAAGCACTGATATCTGACATATGCAATTTTGAATAGGAGAGGAAAAAGAAAATGGCAAGGAGTTTTTAATTTTAGTGGTTTCAATTTTAATTTCCGTGCACTTTTTCAAAACTTGTCAGCTCAAATGCCCATCAACATCTTTTAGTCATCTGTAAGTCAGTATTCATATAAAATGTGCTTCAAATCCAAAGAATTTCAAATTTGCACTCCAAGCTTCTATGCCTAGATTTATGATTTCCTACACATATTAGATGAAAGGAAGGCCTTTTTTACTGTGGGAGTGCTGGAACACTGGAACAGGTTGCCCAGAGAAGTTGTGGGTGTCCCATCCCTGAAAGTATTCAAGGTCACCTTGGACGGGGCTTGGAGCAGCAACAAAGGAGAAGCTTGATGGTAGAGAAACAAAGTTGGACTATAGAAGAAACTCGGATTGAAGTATAGGATCAAGTTTTCTCTCAGCTCTTGGGGTAAATTCAAAGTTGTACAAAATGACATTTATCTGTGCTATTCACTACTGTAACAGAAAGTTTCATGAAAACTGTACAGAAGATAGTAAATTTTAAAAGAGATAAGAATTACAGCATAAAATCCATGGGATAGGTTACAACATGAGACACTCTCTAAGAGAAAATCTCTTTGTTTCAGCACTTCATCGGGGTAAGATTTCATGAAGTGCCAAAGAAGGCGGCAAAATATCATTCGGGACATTATTTACTGGAATTCAGCCTGGCCATTAGTAGGAACTGCCTTTGAACATATCATGTAGATATACCACACACACTTTCCCTTCACTGAAAAATTACTGTTTACAACAAATAAGCAATTGACGATCAAAATTGATTGAAAGCATCTTAAACATGTCAAGTATTTCATTGTAGATGATCTGTGATCCAAATGCTTCTTCCACCTTCGAGAGGGACAGAAGAATTCTTCCATATCATGATGGTTTAAAATTGTATCAACCAATGTTTTCTGCTGAAAAGATATCATCTATTTTTTTCTATTTTTGGAAGAAAATATTCCTAGACATACAACAGGTGAGAACTAAGTAATTTTAAAGAAACAAATGAAATGAAAATATTCTGTAAATAGAATGAAATGAAAAGCTGTGTTTTAAATAGGAGCTAAATATTAAACAGAATTTTTGTACCAGGCATTTGAATTACTGCACCAGCTCTTTTGCCCATCAAGAGAGGCATTTAGCATTTCAGTCTTTTCCAAGGTGTTCATGATCTGCTATGCTGATCTCTGTGTGTGCCTAGGTGTGTGTGGAGGGGGGGGCATATGAAGGGGAGTGTGTATGTTTGCTTTACAATTGTTGTGGCAGATTCATGCCTCAGCTCCACATTTTGTTTTAAAAAGGTCACACCGAGTGGATATGAAGTTTACTATCAACAAGAGATCGATTCCCAAATCATCCATTTGACTCTCCCTTATAAATCATGTGCTTTGTTGCATATTTTATCAAATATACTTTCAAGCCAGATGGAGGAAGGAGGATGTGGGAATCCCTCCACCATCTTGCAACTTTTATGTAAGTAGGTTTTCAAGAAAATCATCATTTCTCTTTTAAATATGTCTGGAACAGGCATGATGGTAGTGTCAACCTGTTGGAGTTTTTGTTGCTGGAAGAAGTTGTACAAAAGGATTGGTTTTTACATTGACCAGTTACTGAATCAAGCGCAGGAATACATTGGAAATTTAGCTGGGGGTTCCTTTTCCCAGCAGACTACTTCTAGAACGAGCTTGTATACTGAAGCTGACTCTTTTGCTCTCTTTTTGTTTCTTTCCTATTTTCTTGGCTTCTTTGCCACTATCTAGACAATTTTGGAACTTTGTTCCCAACTAAAATGGTTTCAATAGTCTGATTGTGATCATACATTTTTACAAGGAATTTTTAAAATCTTTCCTCGAGTCCAGAAAGTCAAGGACTTAGATCTTTTTCTTCCCTTATCAATATTGCCATGAAATTGATAAATAAAGACCAACTCTTTATTTTTGTTTTTAACCCACGTAGATAATTCCCATCCATTAATCCATTTTGTGGACCAATAGCTGCCATTCTGATGGAATCTGTCACTTCTTAACAATAGGCATTCTGTGACTATGTTGACTGCACTTTGGGTGAAGATCCTAACTGGTCTTAGATATACATAGGGAGAAATTTGCTCAGCCAGTGTCAGTCTTAAGCATGCGTATCAGAAGATCTTTCTAGAGCTGGGAATTTTCCCATGAAAGGGATTCAGTTAGGGAAGAGACACTTGTGCCAGAGTTTTACATTCTTCTTGAACACTGCTTAAGGAACTTAGATGCCATGTCCATTTGGATCTCTGTCTGCACAGAACTTTGTCATGCCAGTGCTTTGAAATGCATCTTGAAGAGAATTCACTAGCACAGAATGAAAGAGAGTGGAAGGGGTTGGTGGGGCTAACCAGGCCCAACCCCCCTGCCTAAACCAGGATACCTAGAGCCTCTTGCCCAGGATTCTATCTGGGTGTACTTTTAATGTCTTCAAAGATCCAGGCTCCACAATCTTTCTGGGCAGTCTGTGCCGTGGTTCAGTCACCCTGACAGTAAAGAAACATTTACTGATGTTCAAAGGCAATCTCCTGTATTTCAGTGTGTGCCCACTGCCTCTTGTCTTTTCCCTCAGCATCACTGAAAAGACACTGATTCCCTCCCCTTTGCACTATTGCTTCCATATGTATGTGTGATGCCATGTAGAGGTATGTCAAAAACCTCCCTGAAGCCCAGGCAGATAATATTCCCTTCATCTACCAGTCAAGTTGATTCATCAGAGGAGTTTAAAGTGATGTTCAGCATGAAATTCCCCTGAAAAATCATGCTAACTACATTATTTGGTCATCTGTCATGTGCCTGGCAAGGATTTCCAGGAAGAGCTGCTTCATCAACTTCCTGGGGATAAAAAAGAGGCTGGCTGGTTTGTACTATGGCGAGTACTCTTAATTGCCTTTTTTGAAGATGGGTGTCATTTGCTAACATCCACCCTTTATCTCCTCTTCTCATCTACACCTCGGCAAAACGCTTTTCCACTATGTCTGGCTAGGAAAAACTGTGCCAGCACAGAAAACATCTCCCATCGTGTTCTAGAAGTTGCACGGATGTCTGCCAAGTGTTTGGCAGGAAGAAAAGAAAAGTTGTCCAAAACAGCTTCCAATCGAATGTTCCTGTGATTGGAAAAGTCAGGAGAGTGCAAAGGTACTGTTTTCTATCAGTTGGCAAGGTGCGCACACAATCCCAGTGTTGTACAGCTTGCTTCTTCACCTTCCCGAAGCTGCCGCTCTCGCCGGCTGCCGGAGCCCAAGAAGCGGCTTCTTCGCGCAAAGACGATTGTGCCGCTCACAGTGCTCTCCTTAGCGCGGCTTCTGCCGAAAGACGCCCGGCAGCGGCTCTTACCTCCGGAGAGCATCCTACCTTCGTCTTTAGCTCCTCTTCTCACCTACACCTCGGCAAAAAGCTTTTCCAATATGTCTGGCTAGGAAAAACTGTGCCAGCACAGAAAACATCTCCCATCGTGTTCTAGAAGTTGCACGGATGTCTGCCAAGTGTTTGGCAGGAAGAAAAGAAAAGTTGTCCAAAACAGCTTCCAATCGAATGTTCCTGTGATTGGAAAAGTCAGGAGAGTGCAAAGGTACTGTTTTCTATCAGTTGGCAAGGTGCGCACACAATCCCAGTGTTGTACAGCTTGCTTCTTCACCTTCCCGAAGCTGCCGCTCTCGCCGGCTGCCGGAGCCCAAGAAGCGGCTTCTTCGCGCAAAGACGATTGTGCCGCTCACAGTGCTCTCCTTAGCGCAGCTTCTGCCGAAAGACGCCCGGCAGCGGCTCTTACCTCCGGAGAGCATCCTACCTTCGTCTTTCGCGTCTTTTGTAGTCTACATCTTAGCAAAACGCTTCTCCACTATGTCTGGCTAGGAAAAACTGTGCCAGCACAGAAAACATCTCCCATCGTGTTCTAGAAGTTGCACGGATGTCTGCCAAGTGTTTGGCAGGAAGAAAAGAAAAGTTGTCCAGAACAGCTTCCAATCGAATGTTCCTGTGATTGGAAAAGTCAGGAGAGTGCAAAGGTACTGTTTTCTATCAGTTGGCAAGGTGCGCACACAATCCCAGTGTTGTACAGCTTGCTTCTTCACCTTCCCGAAGCTGCCGCTCTCGCCGGCTGCCGGAGCCCAAGAAGCGGCTTCTTCGCGCAAAGACGATTGTGCCGCTCACAGTGCTCTCCTTAGCGCGGCTTCTGCTGAAAGACGCCCGGCAGCGGCTCTTACCTCCGGAGAGCATCCTACCTTCGTCTTTCGCGTCTTATGTAGTCTACAACTCGGCAAAAAGCTTTTCCACTATGTCTGGCTAGGAAAAACTGTGCCAGCACAGAAAACATCTCCCATCGTGTTCTAGAAGTTGCACGGATGTCTGCCAAGTGTTTGGCAGGAAGAAAAGAAAAGTTGTCCAAAACAGCTTCCAATCGAATGTTCCTGTGATTGGAAAAGTCAGGAGAGTGCAAAGGTACTGTTTTCTATCAGTTGGCAAGGTGCGCACACAATCCCAGTGTTGTACAGCTTGCTTCTTCACCTTCCCGAAGCTGCCGCTCTCGCCGGCTGCCGGAGCCCAAGAAGCGGCTTCTTCGCGCAAAGACGATTGTGCCGCTCACAGGGCTCTCCTTAGCGCGGCTTCTGCCGAAAGACGCCCGGCAGCGGCTCTTACCTCCGGAGAGCATCCTACCTTCGTCTTTCGCGTCTTTTGTAGTCTACATCTTAGCAAAACGCTTCTCCACTATGTCTGGCTAGGAAAAACTGTGCCAGCACAGAAAACATCTCCCATCGTGTTCTAGAAGTTGCACGGATGTCTGCCAAGTGTTTGGCAGGAAGAAAAGAAAAGTTGTTCAAAACAGCTTCCAATCGAATGTTCATGTGATTGGAAAAGTCAGGAGAGTGCAAAGGTACTGTTTTCTATCAGTTGGCAAGGTGCACACACAATCCCAGTGTTGTACAGCTTGCTTCTTCACCTTCCCGAAGCTGCCGCTCTCGCCGGCTGCCGGAGCCCAAGAAGCGGCTTCTTCGCGCAAAGACGATTGTGCCGCTCACAGTGCTCTCCTTAGCGCGGCTTCTGCCGAAAGACGCCCGGCAGCGGCTCTTACCTCCGGAGAGCATCCTACCTTCGTCTTTCGCGTCTTTTGTAGTCTACATCTTAGCAAAACGCTTTTCCACTATGTCTGGCTAGGAAAAACTGTGCCAGCACAGAAAACATCTCCCATCGTGTTCTAGAAGTTGCACGGATGTCTGCCAAGTGTTTGGCAGGAAGAAAAGAAAAGTTGTCCAAAACAGCTTCCAATCGAATGTTCCTGTGATTGGAAAAGTCAGGAGAGTGCAAAGGTACTGTTTTCTATCAGTTGGCAAGGTGCGCACACAATCCCAGTGTTGTACAGCTTGCTTCTTCACCTTCCCGAAGCTGCCGCTCTCGCCGGCTCCCGGAACCGAAGAATCGGCTTCTTCGCGCAAAGACGATTGTGCCGCTCACAGGGCTCTCCTTAGCGCCGCTTCTGCCGAAAGACGCCCGGCAGCGGCTCTTAACTCCGGAGAGCATCCTACCTTCGTCTTTCGCGTCTTATGTAGTCTACATCTTAGCAAAACGCTTTTCCACTATGTCTGGCTAGGAAAAACCGTGCCAGCCCAGAAAACATCTCCCATCGTTTTCTAGAAGTTGCAGATATGTCTGCCAAGTGTTTGGGAGGAAGAAAAGAAAAGTTGTCCAAAACAGCTTCCAATCGAATGTTCCTGTGATTGGAAGAGTCAGGAGAGTGCAAAGGTACTGTTTTCTATCAGTTGGCAAGGTGCGCACACAATCCCAGTGTTGTACAGCTTGCTTCTTCACCTTCCCGAAGCTGCCACTCTCAGGAGATAAGAGCCGCTGCCGGGCTTCTTTCGGCAGAAGCCGCGCTAAGGAGAGCACTGTGAGCGGCACAATCGTCTTTTGCGCGAAGAAGCCGCTTCTTGGGCTCCGGCAGCCGGCGAGAGCGGCAGCTTCGGGAAGGTGAAGAAGCAAGCTGTACAACACTGGGATTGTGTGCGCACCTTGCCAACTGATAGAAAACAGTACCTTTGCACTCTCCTGACTTTTCCAATCACAGGAACATTCGATTGGAAGCTGTTTTGGACAACTTTTCTTTTCTTCCTGCCAAACACTTGGCAGACATCCGTGCAACTTCTAGAACACGATGGGAGATGTTTTCTGTGCTGGCACAGTTTTTCCTAGCCAGACATAGTGGAAAAGCTTTTTCCCGAGGTGTAGACTACATAAGACGCGAAAGACGAAGGTAGGATGCTCTCCGGAGGTAAGAGCCGCTGCCGGGCGTCTTTCAGCAGAAGCCGCGCTAAGGAGAGCACTGTGAGCGGCACAATCGTCTTTGCGCGAAGAAGCCGCTTCTTGGTCTCCGGCAGCCGGCGAGAGCGGCAGCTTCGGGAAGGTGAAGAAGCAAGCTGTACAACACTGGGATTGTGTGCGCACCTTGCCAACTGATAGAAAACAGTACCTTTGCACTCTCCTGACTTTTCCAATCACAGGAACATTCGATTGGAAGCTGTTTTGGACAACTTTTCTTTTCTTCCTGCCAAACACTTGGCAGACATCCGTGCAACTTCTAGAACACGATGGGACATGTTTTCTGTGCTGGCACAGTTTTTCCTAGCCAGACATAGTGGAAAAGCTTTTTGCCGAGGTGTAGACTACATAAGACGCGAAAGACGAAGGTAGGATGCTCTCCGGAGGTAAGAGCCGCTGCCGGGCGTCTTTCGGCAGAAGCCGCGCTAAGGAGAGCACTGTGAGCGGCACAATCGTCTTTGCGCGAAGAAGCCGCTTCTTCGGTTCCGGCAGCCGGCGAGAGCGGCAGCTTCGGGAAGGTGAAGAAGCAAGCTGTACAACACTGGGATTGTGTGCGCACCTTGCCAACTGATAGAAAACAGTACCTTTGCACTCTCCTGACTCTTCCAATCACAGGAACATTCGATTGGAAGCTGTTTTGGACAACTTTTCTTTTCTTCCTGCCAAACACTTGGCAGACATCCGTGCAACTTCTAGAACACGATGGGAGATGTTTTCTGTGCTGGCACAGTTTTTCCTAGCCAGACATAGTGGAAAAGCGTTTTGCTAAGATGTAGACTACAAAAGACGCGAAAGACGAAGGTAGGATGCTCTCCGGAGGTAAGAGCCGCTGCCGGGCGTCTTTCGGCAGAAGCCGCGCTAAGGAGAGCCCTGTGAGCGGCACAATCGTCTTTGCGCGAAGAAGCCGCTTCTTCGGTTCCGGGAGCCGGCGAGAGCGGCAGCTTCGGGAAGGTGAAGAAGCAAGCTGTACAACACTGGGATTGTGTGCGCACCTTGCCAACTGATAGAAAACAGTACCTTTGCACTCTCCTGACTTTTCCAATCACAGGAACATTCGATTGGAAGCTGTTTTGGACAACTTTTCTTTTCTTCCTGCCAAACACTTGGCAGACATCCGTGCAACTTCTAGAACACGATGGGAGATGTTTTCTGTGCTGGCACAGTTTTTCCTAGCCAGACATAGTGGAAAAGCGTTTTGCTAAGATGTAGACTACAAAAGACGCGAAAGACGAAGGTAGGATGCTCTCCGGAGGTAAGAGCCGCTGCCGGGCGTCTTTCGGCAGAAGCCGCGCTAAGGAGAGCACTGTGAGCGGCACAATCGTCTTTGCGCGAAGAAGCCGCTTCTTCGGTTCCGGGAGCCGGCGAGAGCGGCAGCTTCGGGAAGGTGAAGAAGCAAGCTGTACAACACTGGGATTGTGTGCGCACCTTGCCAACTGATAGAAAACAGTACCTTTGCACTCTCCTGACTTTTCCAATCACATGAACATTCGATTGGAAGCTGTTTTGGACAACTTTTCTTTTCTTCCTGCCAAACACTTGGCAGACATCCGTGCAACTTCTAGAACACGATGGGAGATGTTTTCTGTGCTGGCACAGTTTTTCCTAGCCAGACATAGTGGAAAAGCGTTTTGCCGAGGTGTAGATGAGAAGAGGAGCTAAAGAGTGGATGTTAGCAAATGACACCCATCTTCAAAAAAGGCAATTAAGAGGACTCGCCATAGTACAAACCAGCCAGCCTCTTTTTTATCCCCAGGAAGTTGATGAAGCAGCTCTTCCTGGAAATCCTTGCCAGGCACATGACAGATGACCAAATAATGTAGTTAGCATGATTTTTCAGGGGAATTTCATGCTGAACATCACTTTAAACTCCTCTGATGAATCAACTTGACTGGTAGATGAAGGGAATATTATCTGCCTGGGCTTCAGGGAGGTTTTTGACATACCTCTACATGGCATCACACATACATATGGAAGCAATAGTGCAAAGGGGAGGGAATCAGTGTCTTTTCAGTGATGCTGAGGGAAAAGACAAGAGGCAGTGGGCACACACTGAAATACAGGAGATTGCCTTTGAACATCAGTAAATGTTTCTTTACTGTCAGGGTGACTGAACCACGGCACAGACTGCCCAGAAAGATTGTGGAGCCTGGATCTTTGAAGACATTAAAAGTACACCCAGATAGAATCCTGGGCAAGAGGCTCTAGGTATCCTGGTTTAGGCAGGGGGGTTGGGCCTGGTTAGCCCCACCAACCCCTTCCACTCTCTTTCATTCTGTGCTAGTGAATTCTCTTCAAGATGCATTTCAAAGCGCTGGCATGACAAAGTTCTGTGCAGACAGAGATCCAAATGGACATGGCATCTAAGTTCCTTAAGCAGTGTTCAAGAAGAATGTAAAACTCTGGCACAAGTGTCTCTTCCCTAACTGAATCCCTTTCATGGGAAAATTCCCAGCTCTAGAAAGATCTTCTGATACGCATGCTTAAGACTGACACTGGCTGAGCAAATTTCTCCCTATGTATATCTAAGACCAGTTAGGATCTTCACCCAAAGTGCAGTCAACATAGTCACAGAATGCCTATTGTTAAGAAGTGACAGCTTCCATCAGAATGGCAGCTATTGGTCCACAAAATGGATTAATGGATGGGAATTATCTACGTGGGTTAAAAACAAAAATAAAGAGTTTGTCTTTATTTATCAATTTCATGGCAATATTGATAAGGGAAGAAAAAGATCTAAGTCCTTGACTTTCTGGACTCGAGGAAAGATTTTAAAAATTCCTTGTAAAAATGTATGATCACAATCAGACTATTGAAACCATTTTAGTTGGGAACAAAGTTCCAAAATTGTCTAGATAGTGGCAAAGAAGCCAAGAAAATAGGAAAGAAACAAAAAGAGAGCAAAAGAGTCAGCTTCAGTGTACAAGCTCGTTCTAGAAGTAGTCTGCTGGGAAAAGGAACCCCCAGCTAAATTTCCAATGTATTCCTGCGCTTGATTCAGTAACTGGTCAATGTAAAAACCAATCCTTTTGTACAACTTCTTCCAGCAACAAAAACTCCAACAGGTTGACACTACCATCATGCCTGTTCCAGACATATTTAAAAGAGAAATGATGATTTTCTTGAAAACCTACTTACATAAAAGTTGCAAGATGGTGGAGGGATTCCCACATCCTCCTTCCTCCATCTGGCTTGAAAGTATATTTGATAAAATATGCAACAAAGCACATGATTTATAAGGGAGAGTCAAATGGATGATTTGGGAATCGATCTCTTGTTGATAGTAAACTTCATATCCACTCGGTGTGACCTTTTTAAAACAAAATGTGGAGCTGAGGCATGAATCTGCCACAACAATTGTAAAGCAAACATACACACTCCCCTTCATATGCCCCCCCTCCACACACACCTAGGCACACACAGAGATCAGCATAGCAGATCATGAACACCTTGGAAAAGACTGAAATGCTAAATGCCTCTCTTGATGGGCAAAAGAGCTGGTGCAGTAATTCAAATGCCTGGTACAAAAATTCTGTTTAATATTTAGCTCCTATTTAAAACACAGCTTTTCATTTCATTCTATTTACAGAATATTTTCATTTCATTTGTTTCTTTAAAATTACTTAGTTCTCACCTGTTGTATGTCTAGGAATATTTTCTTCCAAAAATAGAAAAAAATAGATGATATCTTTTCAGCAGAAAACATTGGTTGATACAATTTTAAACCATCATGATATGGAAGAATTCTTCTGTCCCTCTCGAAGGTGGAAGAAGCATTTGGATCACAGATCATCTACAATGAAATACTTGACATGTTTAAGATGCTTTCAATCAATTTTGATCGTCAATTGCTTATTTGTTGTAAACAGTAATTTTTCAGTGAAGGGAAAGTGTGTGTGGTATATCTACATGATATGTTCAAAGGCAGTTCCTACTAATGGCCAGGCTGAATTCCAGTAAATAATGTCCCGAATGATATTTTGCCGCCTTCTTTGGCACTTCATGAAATCTTACCCCGATGAAGTGCTGAAACAAAGAGATTTTCTCTTAGAGAGTGTCTCATGTTGTAACCTATCCCATGGATTTTATGCTGTAATTCTTATCTCTTTTAAAATTTACTATCTTCTGTACAGTTTTCATGAAACTTTCTGTTACAGTAGTGAATAGCACAGATAAATGTCATTTTGTACAACTTTGAATTTACCCCAAGAGCTGAGAGAAAACTTGATCCTATACTTCAATCCGAGTTTCTTCTATAGTCCGACTTTGTTTCTCTACCATCAAGCTTCTCCTTTGTTGCTGCTCCAAGCCCCGTCCAAGGTGACCTTGAATACTTTCAGGGATGGGACACCCACAACTTCTCTGGGCAACCTGTTCCAGTGTTCCAGCACTCCCACAGTAAAAAAGGCCTTCCTTTCATCTAATATGTGTAGGAAATCATAAATCTAGGCATAGAAGCTTGGAGTGCAAATTTGAAATTCTTTGGATTTGAAGCACATTTTATATGAATACTGACTTACAGATGACTAAAAGATGTTGATGGGCATTTGAGCTGACAAGTTTTGAAAAAGTGCACGGAAATTAAAATTGAAACCACTAAAATTAAAAACTCCTTGCCATTTTCTTTTTCCTCTCCTATTCAAAATTGCATATGTCAGATATCAGTGCTTCATGCAAACCTCTCAGATGCTCTCAGAGAAAAAGCTTTTCTTTCAGACTAAGTTGCGGTTGACGTAGAACACTAGCAGGAGTGAAAGATTTTCTGGGCATCGGGGCAGCCCGTTCTCCTTGGATTTGTGTGCAGAATGCATTTTATCCAAACTGGAAAATAGATCCCAGCTCTGTTCTATTCATCATTCTTACTTCATCAGGCCAGAAGATTCTGTGAAAAGTAGCCTGTGGACCTTGAAGACAGCGCATGTGAACCAGATGAGAGGTGATAGAGAAGTTGAGGGAGAGAAGAAAGAGCATGAGGCTGAAACCAGAAAGTATTTCTCCACGTGATCATGGAAGATTGCAGGAGCCACTTGGTACTATCAAACCAGCCCAACTTGGCACTGGTGCCACCATGGGTCTGGGAGCCATGTTGCATATCGTGCATTTTAAGGAGCCAGCTGGCCACACCCAGCCATATGCCCCCAAACACAAACCAAGGCCCTTTTCTCTGGCAAACAAAACTCAGCTGCCCTGCTTCTGGATGGCAGATTGCAGGAACCACTTGGTACTATCAAACCAGCCCAACTTGGCACTGGTGCCACCATGGGTCTGGTCACCATCCTGCCTATTGTAGCTTTTCAGGAGCCAGCCGGTCACTCTCAGCCATAGGCCCCCAAACACAAACCTCGGCCCGTTTCCCTGGCAAACAAAAGTAAGCTGCCCCGCTTCTGGATGGCAGATTACAGGAGCTACTTAGTACTATCAAATCAGCCCGACTTGGCACAGGTGCCACCTTGGATCTGGGAACCATCCTGTGTATCGTGGATTTTCAGGGGCCAGCCAGCCACTCTCAGCCATATGCCCCCAAAAACAAACCACGGACCTTTTCTCTGGCAAACAAAACTCAACTGCCCCTCTTCTGGATGGCAAATTTTAGGACGCACTTTGTACTACGAAAACCGCCCGACGTGGCACTGGTGCCACCTTGTGTCAGGGAACCATCCTGCATATCGAGCTTTTTAAGGAGCCAGCCGGCCAGGCCCAGCCATATACCCCCAAAAACAAACCACGGACCATTTCTCATGGAAACAAAAATCCGCTGCCCCGCGTCTGGATGGCAGATTGCAGGAGCCACTTTGCACCATCAAACCAGCCCGACTTGGCACTGGTGCCACCTTGGGTCTGGGAACAATCCTGCGTATCGATTTTTTAAGGAGCCAGCCGGCCACGTCCAGCCATATACCCCCAAAAAAAAACCACGGAACTTTTCTCCAGCAAACAAAAATCCGCTGCCCCGCGTCTGAATGGCAGATTTCAGGAGCTATTTAGTATTATCAAACCAGCCCGACTTGGCACTGGTGCCACCATGAGTCTGGTAACCATCCTGCCTATCGTAGCTTTTCAGTAGCCAGCCGGTCACTCCCAGCCATAGGCCCCCAGACACAAAACTCGGCCCGTTTCCCTGGGAAACCAAAGTAAGCTGACCCGCTTCTGGATGGCAGATTGCAGGAGCCACTTGGTACTATCAAACCAGCCCAACTTGGCACTGGTGCCACCTTGGCTCTGGGAACCATCCTGCGTATCCTGGGTTCAAAGGAGGCAGCCGGCCACTCCCAGACACAGGCCTCTAAACAAGAACAACGGCGCTTTTCCCTGGAAAACAAAAGTCGCCTGACAACTTTTTGATGGCAGATTGCAGGAGCCACTTGGTACTATCAAACCAGCCCAACTTGGCACTGGTGCCACCATGGGTCTGGTCACCATCCTGCCTATCGTAGCTTTTCAGGAGCCAGCCGCTCACTCCCAGCCATAGGCCCCCAGACAAATATCTCGGCCCGTTTCCCTGGCAAACAAAAGTAAGCAGCCCCGCTTCTGGATGGCAGATTGCAGGAGCCACATGGTACTATCAAACCAGGCCAACATGGCACTGGTGCCACCTCTGGTCTGGGAACCATCCTGCGTATCGTTGATTCTAAGGAGCCAGCTGGCCACTCCCAGCCACAGGCCCCCAAACACAAACAACGGTGCTTTTCCCTGGAAAACAAAACTCACCTGCCAACCTTTTGATGGCAGATTGCAGGAGCCACTTGGTACTATCAAACCAGCCCAACTTGGCACTGGTGCCACCATGGGTCTGGTCACCATCCTGCCTATCGTAGCTTTTCAGGAGCCAGCCGGTCACTCCCAGCCATAGGCCCCCAGACACAAAGCTCTACCCCTTTCCCTGGCAAACAAAAGTAAGCTACCCCGCTTCTGGATGGCAGATTGCAGGAGTCACTTTGCACCATCAAACCAGCCCGACTTGGCACTGGTGCCACCTCTGGTCTGGGACCCATCCTGCGTATCGTGGATTCTAAGGAGACAGCTGGCCACTCCGAGCCACAGGCCCCCAAACACAAACAACGGCGCTTTTCCCTGGAAAACAAAACTCGCTTGCCAACTTTTTGATGGCAGATTGCAGGAGCCACTTGTTACTATCAAACCACCCCAACTTGGCAACAAGTGGTTCCTGCAATCTGACATCCAGAAGCGGGGCAGCTTACTTTTGTTTGCCAGGGAAATGGACCGTTGTTTGTGTTTGGAGGCGTATGGCTGGGAGTGGCCGACTGGCTCCTTAAAATCCACGATACGCAGCATGGTTCCCAGACCAGAGGTGGCACCAGTGCCAAGTCGGGCTGGTTTGATAGTACAAAGTGGCTCCTGCAATCTGCCATCCAGAAGCGGGGCAGCTTACTTTTGTTTGCCAGGGAAACGGGCCGGGCTTTCTGTCTCGGGGCCTATGGCAGGGAGTGACCGGCTGGCTCCTGAAAAGCTACGATATGCAGGATGGTGACCAGACCCATGGTGGCACCAGTGCCAAGTTGGGCTGGTTTGATAGTACCAAGTGGCTCCTGCAATCTGCCATCAAAAAGTTGGCAGGCGAGTTTTGTTTTCCAGGGGAAAGCGCCATTGTTTGTGTTTGGGGACCTGTGGTTGGGAGTGCCCGGCTGGCTCCTTAGAAACCACGATACGCAGCATGGTTACCAGACAAGAGGTGCCACCAGTGCCAAGTTGTGCTGGTTTGATACTACCAAGTGGTTCCTGCAATCTGCCATCCAGAAGCGGGGCAGCTTACTTTTGTTTGCCACGGAAACGGGCCGTTGTTTGTGTTTGGGGGCCTGTGGCTGGGAGTGGCCGACTGGCTCCTTAGAATCCACGATACGCAGGATGGGTCCCAGACCCAAGGTGGCACCAGTGCCAAGTCGGGCTGGTTTGACAGTACCAAGTGGCTCCTGCAATCTGCCATCCAGAAGCGGGGCAGCTTACTTTTGTTTGCCAGTGAAACGGGCCGAGGTTTGTGACTGGGGACCTATGGCTGGGAGTGACCGGCTGGCTCCTGAAAAGTTACGATAGGCAGGATTGTGACCAGACCCATGGTGGCACCAGTGCCAAGTTGGGCTGGTTTGATAGTACCAAGTGGCTCCTGTAATCTGCCATCAAATAGTTGGTAGGCGAGTTTTGTTTTCCAGGGAAAAGCGCCGTTGTTTGTGTTTGGGGGCCTGTGGTAGGGAGTGGCCGGCTGGCTAATTAGAATCCACGATACGCAGGATGGTTCCCAGACCAGAGGTGGCACCAGTGCCAAGACGGGCTAGTTTGATGGTGCAAAGTGGCTCCTGCAATCTGCCATCCAGAAGCGGGGTAGCTTACTTTTGTTTGCCAGGGAAACGGGCTGAGCTTTTTGTCTGGGGGCCTATGGCGGGGAGTGACCGGCTGGCTCCTGAAAAGCTAAGATAGGCAGGATGGTGACCAGACCCATGGTGGCACCAGTGCCAAGTTGGGCTGATTTGATAAAACCAAGTGGCTCCTGCAATCTGCCATCAAAAAGTTGGCAGGAGAGTTTTGTTTTCCAGGGAAAAGCGCCGTTGTTTGTGTTTGGGGGCCTGTGGCTGGGAGTGGCCGGCTGGCTCCTTAGAATCCACGATACGCAGCATGGTATCCAGACCCAAGGTGGCACCAGTGCCAAGTTTTGCTGGTTTGATAGTACCAAGTGGTTCCTGCAATCTGCCATCCAGAAGCAGGGCAGCTTACTTTTGTTTGCCAGGGAAACGGGCCGAGGTTTTTGTCTGGGGGCCTATGGCTGGGAGTGACCGGCTGGCTCCTGAAAAGCTACGATAGGCAGGATGGTGACCAGACCCATGGTGGCACCAGTCCCAAGTTGGGCTGATTTGATAGTACCAAGTGGCTCCTGCAATCTGCCGTCAAAATTTGGCAGGCGAGTTTTTATTTTCCAGGGAAAAGCGCCGTTGTTTGTGTTTGGGGGCCTGTGGCTGGGAGTGGCCGGCTGGCTCCTTAGAATCCACGATACGCAGGATGGTTCCCAGACCCAAGGTGGCACCAGTCCCAAGTTGGGCTGGTTTGATAGTACCAAGTGGTTCCTGCAATCTGCCATCCAGAAGCGGGGCAGCTTACTTTTGTTTGCCAGGGAAACGGGCCGAGGTTTGTGTCTGGGGGCCTATGGCTGGGAGTGACCGGCTGGCTCCTGAAAGGCTACGATAGGCAGGATGGTGACCAGACCCATGGTGGCACCAGTGCCAAGTTGGGCTGGTGTGATAGTACCA
The DNA here is from genome assembly GCF_035770615.1 of Melospiza melodia melodia. Lineage (NCBI taxonomy): Eukaryota > Metazoa > Chordata > Aves > Passeriformes > Passerellidae > Melospiza > Melospiza melodia. The sequence continues at coordinate 35,216,851 of NC_086197.1, read as the reverse complement.
AGTGGCTCCTGCAATCTGCCATCAAAAACTTGGCAGGCGAGTTTTGTTTTCCAGGGAAAAGCGCCGTTGTTTGTGTTTGGGGGTCTGTGGCTGGGAGTGGCCGGCTGGCTAATTAGAATCCACGACAGGCAGGATGGTTCCCAGACCAGAGGTGACACCAGTGCCAAGTCGGGCTAGTTTGATGGTGAAAAGTGGCTCCTGCAATCTGCCATCCAGAAGCGGGGCAGCTTACTTTTTTTTGCCAGGGAAAATGGCCGAGGTTTTTGTCTGGGGGCCTATGGCTGGGAGTGACCGGCTGTCTCCTGAAAAGCTACGATAGGCAGGATGGTGACCAGACCCATGGTGGCACCAGTGCCAAGTTGGGCTGGTTTGATAGTACCAAGTGGCTCCTGCAATCTGCCATCAAAAAGTTGGCAGGCGAGTTTGTTATCCAGGGAAAAGCGCCGTTGTTTTTGTTTGGGGGCCTGTGGCTGGGAGTGGCCGGATGGCTAATTAGAATCCACGATACGCAGCATGGTTCCCAGACCTGAGGTGGCACCAGTGCCAAGTTGGGCTGGTTTGATACTACCAAGTGCGTCCTGCAATCTGCCATCCAGAAGCGGGGCAGCTTACTTTTGTTTGCCAGGGAAACGGGCCGAGGTTTTGTATGGGGGCCTATGGCAGGGAGTGACCGGCTGGCTCCTGAAAAACTACGATAGGCAGGATGGTGACCAGACCCATGGTGGCACCAGTGCCAAGTTGGGCTGGTTTGATAGTACCAAGTGGCTCCTGCAATCTGCCATCAAAATGTCGGCAGGCGAGTTTTGTTTTCCAGGGAAAAGCGCCGTTGTTTTTGTTTGGGGGCCTGTGGCTGGGAGTGGCCGGCTGGCTCCTTAGAATCCAAAATACGCAGGATGGTTCCCAGACCTGAGGTGGCACCAGTGCCAAGTTGGGCTGGTTTGATTGTAGCAAATGGTTCCTGCAATCTACCATCCAGAAGCGGGGCAGCTTACTTTTGTTTGCCAGGGAAACGGGCCGAGCTTTGTGTCTGGGGGCCTATGGCTGGGAGTGACCGGCTGGCTCCTGAAAAGCTACGATAGGCAGGATGGTGACCAGACCCATGGTGGCACCAGTGCCATGTTCGGCTGATTTCATAGTACCAAGTGGCTCCTGCAATCTGCCATCAAAAAGTTGGCAGGCGAGTTTTGTTTTCCAGGGAAAAGCGCCGTTGTTTGTGTCTGCGGGCCTGTGGCTGGAGTGGCCGGCTGGCTCCTTAGAATCCACAATACGCAGCATGGTTCCCAGACCCAAGGTGGCACCAGTGCCAAGTTGGGCTGGTTTGATAGTACCAAGTGGTTCCTGCAATCTGCCATCAAAAAGTTGTCAGGCGAGTTTTGTTTTCCAGGGAAAATCGCCGTTGTTTTTGTTTGGGGGCCTGTGGCTGGGAGTGGCCGGCTGGCTCCTTAGGATCCACGATACCCAGGATGGTTCCCAGACCAGAGGTGGCACCAGGACCAAGTCGGGCTGGTTTGATAATAACAAGTGGATCCAGCAATCTGCCATCCAGAAGCGGGGCAGCTTACTTTTGTTTGCCAGGGAAACGGGCCGAGCTTTGTGTCTGGGGGCCTATGGCTGGGAGTGACCGGCTGGCTCCTGAAAAGCTACGATAGGCAGGATGGTGACCAGACCCATGGTGGCACCAGTGCCAAGTTGGGCTGGTTTGATAGTACCAAGTGGCTCCTGCAATCTGCCATCAAAAAGTTGGCAGGCGAGTTTTGTTTTCCAGGGAAAAGCGCCGTTGTGTGTGTTTTGGGGCCTGTGGCTGGGAGTGGCCAGCTGGCTCCTTAGAATCCACGATACGCAGGATGGTTCCCAGACCCAAGGTGGCACCAGTGCCAAGTCGGGCTGGTTTGTTAGTACCAAGTGGTTCCTGCAATCTGCCATCCAGAAGCGGGGCAGCTGAATTTTGTTTGCCAGAGAAAAAGGCTGTTGTTTGTGTTTCGGGGCCTGTGGCTGGCAGTGGACGGCTGGCTCCTGAAAATCCATGATACGCAGCATGGTTCCCAGACCCAAGGTGGCACCAGTGCCAAGTCGGGCTGGTTTCATAGTACCCAGTGGCTCCTGCAATCTGCCATCCAGAAGAGGGGCAGTTCAATTTTGTTTTCCAGAGAAAAGGGCCGCGGTTTGTGTTTGGGGCCTATGGCTGAGAGTGACCGGCTGGCTCCTGAAAAGCTACGATAGGCAGGATGGTGACCAGACCGATGGTGGCACCAGTGCCAAGTCGGGCTGGTTTGATAATACTAAATAGCTCCTGCAATCTGCCATCCAGACGCGGGGCAGCGGATTTTTGCTTGCTGGAGAAAAGTTCCGTGGGTTTATTTTGGGGGTATATGGCTGGACGTTGCCGGCTGACTCCTTAAAAACATCGATACGCAGGATGGTTCCCTGACCCAAGGTGGCATCACTGCCAAGTCGGGCTGTTTTCGTAGTACCAAGTGGCTCCTGCAATTTGCCATCCAGAAGAGGGGCAGTTGAGTTTTGTTTACCAGAGAAAAGGGCCGTGGTTTGTGTTTTGGGGCATATGGCTGAGAGTGGCCGGCTGGCGCCTGAAAATCCACGATAGGCAGGATGGTTCCCAGAGCCAAGGTGGCACCAGTGCCATGTTGGCCTGGTTTGATAGTACCATGTGGCTCCTGCAATCTGCCATCCAGAAGCAAGGCAGCTTACTTTTGTTTGCCAGGGAAACGGGCCGAGGTATTTGTCTGGGGGCCTATGGCTGGGAGTGACCGGCTGGCTCCTGAAAAGCTACGATAGGCAGGATGGTGACCAGACCCATGGTGGCACCAGTGCCAAGTTGGGCAGGTTTGATAGTACCAAGTGGCTCCTGCAATCTGCCATCAAAAAGTTGGCAGGCGAGTTTTGTTTTCCAGGGTAACGCGCCGTTGTTTTTGTTTAGAGGCCTGTGGCTGGGAGTGTCCGCCTGTCCTCTTAGAATCTACGTTACGCAGCATGGTTCCCAGACCCAAGGTGGCACCAGTGCCAAGTTGGGCTGGTTTGATAGTAGCAAGTGGTTCCTGCAATCTGCCATCCAGAAGAGGGGCAGCTTACTTTTGTTTGCCAGGGAAACGGGCCGAGGTATTTCTCTGGGGGCCTATGGCAGGGAGTGACCGGCCGGCTCCTGAAAAGCTAAGATAGGCAGGATGTTTACCAGACCCATGGTGGCACCAGTGCCAAGTTGGGCTAATTTGATACTACCAAGTGGCTCCTGCAATCTGCCATCCAGAATCGGGGGTGCTTACTTTTGTTTTCCAGGGAAACGGGCCGAGGTTTGTGTCTGGGGGTCTATGGCTGGGAGTGACCGGCTGGCTCCTGAAAAGCTACGATAGGCAGGATGGTGACCAGACCCATGGTGGCACCAGTGCCAAGTTGGGCTGGTTTGATAGTACCAAGTGGCTCCTGCAATCTGCCATCAAAATGTTGGCAGGCGAGTTTTGTTTTCCAGGGAAAAGCGCCGTTGTTTGTGTTTGGGCGCCTGTGGCACGGAGTGGCCGGGTGGCTGCTTAGAATCCACGATACGCAGGATGTTTCCCAGACCCAAGGTGGCACCAGTGCCAAGTCGGGCTGTTTTGACACTACCAAGTGGCTCCTGCAATCTGCCATCCAGAATCGGGGCAGCTTAATTTTGTTTGCCAGGGAAACGGTCCGAGGTTTGTGATGGGGGCCTATGGCTGGGAGTGACCGGCTGGCTCCTGAAATGGTACATTTGGCAGGATGGTTCCCAGACCCATAGTGGCACCAGTGCCAAGTTGGGATGATTGGATAGTACCAAGTGGCTCCTGCAATATGCCATCAAAAAGCTGGCAGGCGAGTTTTGTTTTCCAGGGAAAAGCGCCGTTGTTTGTATTTGGGGGCCTGTGGCTGGGAGTGGCCCCCTGGCGCCTTAGAATCTACGTTACGCAGCATGGTTCCCAGACCCAAAGTGGCACCAGTGTCAAGTTGGGCTGGTTTGATAGTACCAAGTGGCTCCTGCAATCTGCCATCCTGAAGCGGGGTAGCTTACATTTGTGTGCCAGGGAAACGGGCCGAGGTTTATGACTGGGGGCCTAGGGCTAGAAGTGACCGGCTGGCTCCTGAAAAGCAACAATAGGCAGGATGGTTCCCAGACCCAATGTGGCACCAGTGCCAAGTTGGGCTGGTTTGATGGTACCAACTGGCTCCTGCAATCTGCCATCTAAAAGTTGTCAGGCGAGTTTTGTTTTCCAGGGAAAAGCGCCGTTGATTTTGTTTGGAGGCCTGTGGCTGGCAGTGGCTGCCTGTCGTCTTAGAATCCGGGTTACGCAGCATGGTTCCCAGAGCCAAGGTGGCACCAGTGTCAAGTTGGGCTGGTTTGATAGTACCAAGTGGCTCCTGCAATCTGCCATCCAGAAGCGGGGCAGCTTACTTTTGTTTGACAGGGAAACGGGCCGAGGTATTTGTCTGGGGACCTATGGCTGGGAGTGACCGGCTGGCTCCTGAAAAGCTACGATAGGCAGGATGGTTCCCTGACCCAAGGTGGCACCAGTGCCAAGTCGGGCGGTTTTCGTAGTACAAAGTGCGTCCTAAAATTTGCCATCCAGAAGAGGGGCAGTTGAGTTTTGTTTACCAGAGAAAAGGGCCGTGGTTTGTTTTTGGGGGCATATGGCTGATAGTGGCCGTCTGGCCCCTGAAAATCCACGATAGGCAGGATGGTTCCCAGACCAGAGGTGGCACCAGTGCCAAGTCGGGCTGGTTTGATAGTACTAAATAGCACCTGCAATCTGCCATGCAGAAGCGGGGCAGCTTACTTTTGTTTGCCAGGGAAACGGGCCGATGTTTGTGTCTGGGGGCCTATGGCTGGGAGTGACCGCCTGGCTCCTGAAAAGCTACGATAGGCAGGATGGTGACCAGACCCATGGTGGCACCAGTGCCAAGTTGGGCTGGTTTGATAGTACCAAGTGGCTCCTGCAATCTGCCATCAAAAAGTTGGCAGGCGAGTTTGTTATCCAGGGAAAAGCGCCGTTGTTTGTGTTTGGGGGCCTCTGGCTGGGAGTGGCCGGCTGGCTCCTTAGAATCCATGATACGCAGGATGGTTCCCAGACCCAAGGTGGCACCAGTGCCACGTCGGGCTGGTTTGATGGTGAAAAGTGGCTCCTGCAATCTGCCATCCTGAAGCGGGGTAGCTTACATTTGTGTGCCAGGGAAACGGGCCGAGGTTTATGACTGGGGGCCTAGGGCTAGAAGTGACCGGCTGGCTCCTGAAAAGCAACAATAGGCAGGATGGTTCCCAGACCCAAGGTGGCACCAGTGCCAAGTTGGGCTGGTTTGATGGTACCAACTGGCTCCTGCAATCTGCCATCTAAAAGTTGTCAGGCGAGTTCTGTTTTCCAGGGAAAAGCGCCGTTGATTTTGTTTGGAGGTCTGTGGCTGGGAGTGGCCAGCTGGCTCCTTAGAATCCACGATACGCAGGATGGTTCCCAGACCCAAGGTGGCACCAGTGCCAAGTCGGGCTGGTTTGTTAGTACCAAGTGGTTCCTGCAATCTGCCATCCAGAAGCGGGGCAGCTGAATTTTGTTTGCCAGAGAAAAAGGCTGTTGTTTGTGTTTCGGGGCCTGTGGCTGGCAGTGGACGGCTGGCTCCTGAAAATCCATGATACGCAGCATGGTTCCCAGACCCAAGGTGGCACCAGTGCCAAGTAGGGCTAGTTTCATAGTACCCAGTGGCTCCTGCAATCTGCCATCCAGAAGAGGGGCAGTTGAGTTTTGTTTTCCAGAGAAAAGGGCCGTGGTTTGTGTTTGGGGCCTATGGCTGAGAGTGACCGGCTGGCCCCTGAAAATCCACGATAGGAAGGATGGTTCCCAGATCCAAGGTGGCACCAGTGCCATGTTGTGCTGGTGTGATAGTCCCAAGTGGCTCCTGCAATCTGCCATCCAGAAGTGGGGCAGCTGAATTTTGTTTGCCAGAGAAAAAGGCTGTGGTTTTTGTTTGGGGGCCTATGGCTGGGAGTGGCCGGCTGGCTCCTGAAAATCCATGATACGCAGCATGGTTCCCAGACCCAAGGTGGCACCAGTGCCAAGTGGGGCTGGTTTCACAGTGTCAAGTGCCTCCTGCAATCTCCCATCCAGAAGCGGGGCAGCTGAGTTTTGTTTGCCTGTGAAACGGGCCGTTGTTTTTGATTGGGGTCTGTGGCCGAGAATGTTCAGCTGGCTCCTGACAATCCACAATACGCAGGATGGTTCCCAGACCCAAGGTGGCACCAGTGCCAAGTCTTGCTGGTTTGATAGTACCAAGTGGCTCCTGCAATCTGCCATCCAGAAGCGGTGCAGCTGAGTTTTGTTTGCCAGAGGAAAGGGCCGTGGGTTGTGTTTGGGGGCATATGGCTGGGAGTGGCCGGCTGTCTCATTAAAAAGATCGATACGCAGGATGGTTCCCAGACCCAAGGTGGCACCAGTGCCAAGTCGGGCTGTTTTTATAGTACCAAGTGCGTCCTGCAATTTGCCATCCAGAAGAGGGGCAGTTGAGTTTTGTTTGCCAGAGAAAAGCGCCGTTGTTTGTGTTTGGGGGCTTGTGGCTGGGAGTGGCCGACTGGCGCCTTAGAATCTGCGATACGCAGCATGGTTCCCAGACCCAAGGTGGCACCAGTGCCAAGTTGGGCTGGTTTGATAGTACCAAGTGGCTCCTGCAATCTGCCATCCAGAAGCGGGGCAGCTTACTTTTGTTTGCCAGGGAAACGGGCCGAGGTTTGTGTTTGGGGGCCTATGGCTGGGAGTGACCGGCTGGCTCCTGGAAAGCTACAATAGGCAGGATGGTGACCAGACCCATGGTGGCACCAGTGCCAAGTTGGGCTGGTTTGATAGTACCAAGTTGCTCCTGCAATCTGCCATCAAAAAGTTGGCAGGCGAGTTTTGTTTTCCAGGGAAAAGCGCCGTTGTTTGTGTTTGGGGGCCTGTGTCTGGGAGTGGGCGGCTGGCTCCTTAGAATCCACGATACGCAGGATGGTTCCCAGACCCAAGGTGGCACCAGTGCCAAGTCGGGCTGGTTTGATACTACCAAGTGCGTCCTGCAATCTGCCATCCAGAAGCAGGGCAGCTTACTTTTGTTTGCCAGGGAAACGGGCCGTGGGTTTTGTTTGGGGCCATATAGCTGAGAGTGGCCCGCTGGCCCCTGAAAATCCACGCTAGGCAGCATGGTTCCCAGATGCAAGGTGGCACCAGTGCCAAGTCGGGCTGGTTTGATGGTGCAAAGTGGCTCCTGCAATCTGCCATCCAGAAGCGGGGCAGCTGATTTTTGTTTGCCAGAGAAAAATTCCGTGGATTGTTTTTGGGGGCATATTGCTGGGAGTGGCCGGCTGGCTCCTTAAAATGCTCGATACGCATGATGGTTCCCAGGCCCAAGGTGTCACCACTACCAAGTCGGCCTGCGGTTTTAGTATCAAGTTCATCCTGCAATTTGCCATCCAGAAGAGGGGCAGTTGAGTTTTGTTTGCCAGAGAAACGGGCCGAGGTTTCTGTTTGGGGACATATGGCTGAGAGTGGCCGGCTGGCCCCTGAAAATCTACGATACACAACATGGTTCCCAGACCCATGGTGGCACCAGTGCCAAGTTGGGCTGGTTTGATAGTCCCAAGTGTCTCCTGCAATCTGCCATCCAGAAGCGGGGCAGCTTACTTTTGTTTGCCAGAGAAATAGGCCTAGGTTTTTGTTTGGGGGCCTGTGGCTAGGAGTGGCCTGCTGGCTCCTAAGAATCCACGATACGCAGGATGTTTACCAGACCCATGGTGGCACCAGTGCCAAGTTGGGCTGGTTTGATAGTACCAAGTGGCTCCTGCAAACTCCATCAAAAAGTTGGCAGGCGTGTTTTGTTTTCCAGGGAACAGCGCCGTTGATTTTGTTTGGGGGCCTGTGGCTGGGAGTGACCGGCTGGCTCCTTAGAATCCACGATACGCAGGATGGTTCCCAGACCCAAGGTGACACCAGTGCCAAGTCGGGCTGGTTTGATTACACCAAGTGGCTCCTGCAATCTGCCATCCAGAAGTGAGGCAGCTAAGTTTTGTTTGCCAGAAAAAAGGGCCGTGGTTTTTGTTGGGGGCCTGTGGCTGGGAGTAGCCGGCTGGCTCCTTAAAATCCACGATAGGCAGGATGGTTCCCAGACCCAAGGTGGTACCAGTGCCAAGTCGGGCTGGTTTGATAGTACCAAGTGGCTCCTGCAATCTGCCATCCAGAAGCGGGGCAGCTTACTTTTGTTTGCCAGGGAAACGGGCCGAGCTTTTTGTCTCGGGGCCTATGGCTGGGAGTGACCGGCTGGCTCCTGAAAAGCTACGATAGGCAGGATGGTGACCAGACCCATGGTGGCACCAGTGCCAAGTCGGGCTGGTTTGATAGTACTAAATAGCACCTGCAATCTGCCATGCAGAAGCGGGGCAGCTTACTTTTGTTTGCCAGGGAAACGGGCCGAGGTTTGTGTCTGGGGGCCTATGGCTGGGAGTGACCGGCTGGCTCCTGAAAAGCTACGATAGGCAGGATGGTGACCAGACCCATGGTGGCACCAGTGCCAAGTTGGGCTGGTTTGATAGTACCAAGTGGCTCCTGCAATCTGCCATCAAAAAGTGGACAGGCCAGTTTTGTTTTCCAGGGAAAAGCGCCGTTGTTTGTGTTTGGGGGACTGTGGCTGGGAGTGGCCGGCTGGCTCCTTAGAACACACGATACGCAGGATGGTTCCCAGACCCAAGGTGGCACCAGTGCCACGTCGGGCTGGTTTGATGGTGAAAAGTGGCTCCTGCAATCTGCCATCCTGAAGCGGGGTAGCTTACATTTGTGTGCCAGGGAAACGGGCCGAGGTTTATGACTGGGGGCCTAGGGCTAGAAGTGACCGGCTGGCTCCTGAAAAGCAACAATAGGCAGGATGGTTCCCAGACCCAAGGTGGCACCAGTGCCAAGTTGGGCTGGTTTGATGGTACCAACTGGCTCCTGCAATCTGCCATCTAAAAGTTGTCAGGCGAGTTTTGTTTTCCAGGGAAAAGCGCCGTTGATTTTGTTTGGAGGCCTGTGGTTGGGAGTGGCCAGCTGGCTCCTTAGAATCCACGATACGCAGGATGGTTCCCAGACCCAAGGTGGCACCAGTGCCAAGTCGGGCTGGTTTGTTAGTACCAAGTGGTTCCTGCAATCTGCCATCCAGAAGCGGGACAGCTGAATATTTTTTGCCAGAGAAAAAGGCTGTTGTTTGTGTTTCGGGGCCTGTGGCTGGCAGTGGACGGCTGGCTCCTGAAAATCCATGATACGCAGCATGGTTCCCAGACCCAAGGTGGCACCAGTGCCAAGTAGGGCTAGTTTCATAGTACCCAGTGGCTCCTGCAATCTGCCATCCAGAAGAGGGGCAGTTGAGTTTTGTTTTCCAGAGAAAAGGGCCGTGGTTTGTGTTTGGTGCCTATGGCTGAGAGTGACCGGCTGGCCCCTGAAAATCCACGATAGGAAGGATGGTTCCCAGATCCAAGGTGGCACCAGTGCCATGTTGTGCTGGTGTGATAGTCCCAAGTGGCTCCTGCAATCTGCCATCCAGAAGTGGGGCAGCTGAATTTTGTTTGCCAGAGAAAAAGGCTGTGGTTTTTGTTTGGGGGCCTATGGCTGGGAGTGGCCGGCTGGCTCCTGAAAATCCATGATACGCAGCATGGTTCCCAGACCCAAGGTGGCACCAGTGCCAAGTGGGGCTGGTTTCACAGTGTCAAGTGCCTCCTGCAATCTCCCATCCAGAAGCGGGGCAGCTGAGTTTTGTTTGCCTGTGAAACGGGCCGTTGTTTTTGATTGGGGTCTGTGGCCGAGAATGTTCAGCTGGCTCCTGACAATCCACAATACGCAGGATGGTTCCCAGACCCAAGGTGGCACCAGTGCCAAGTCTTGCTGGTTTGATAGTACCAAGTGGCTCCTGCAATCTGCCATCCAGAAGCGGTGCAGCTGAGTTTTGTTTGCCAGAGGAAAGGGCCGTGGGTTGTGTTTGGGGGCATATGGCTGGGAGTGGCCGGCTGTCTCATTAAAAAGATCGATACGCAGGATGGTTCCCAGACCCAAGGTGGCACCAGTGCCAAGTCGGGCTGTTTTTATAGTACCAAGTGCGTCCTGCAATTTGCCATCCAGAAGAGGGGCAGTTGAGTTTTGTTTGCCAGAGAAAAGCGCCGTTGTTTGTGTTTGGGGGCTTGTGGCTGGGAGTGGCCGACTGGCGCCTTAGAATCTGCGATACGCAGCATGGTTCCCAGACCCAAGGTGGCACCAGTTCCAAGTTGGGCTGGTTTGATAGTACCAAGTGGCTCCTGCAATCTGCCATCCAGAAGCGGGGCAGCTTACTTTTGTTTGCCAGGGAAACGGGCCGAGGTTTGTGTTTGGGGGCCTATGGCTGGGAGTGACCGGCTGGCTCCTGGAAAGCTACAATAGGCAGGATGGTGACCAGACCCATGGTGGCACCAGTGCCAAGTTGGGCTGGTTTGATAGTACCAAGTTGCTCCTGCAATCTGCCATCAAAAAGTTGGCAGGCGAGTTTTGTTTTCCAGGGAAAAGCGCCGTTGTTTGTGTTTGGGGGCCTGTGTCTGGGAGTGGCCGGCTGGCTCCTTAGAATCCACGATACGCAGGATGGTTCCCAGACCCAAGGTGGCACCAGTGCCAAGTCGGGCTGGTTTGATACTACCAAGTGCGTCCTGCAATCTGCCATCCAGAAGCAGGGCAGCTTACTTTTGTTTGCCAGGGAAACGGGCCTTGGGTTTTGTTTGGGGGCATATAGCTGAGAGTGGCCCGCTGGCCCCTGAAAATCCACGCTAGGCAGCATGTTTCCCAGATGCAAGGTGGCACCAGTGCCAAGTCGGGCTGGTTTGATGGTGCAAAGTGGCTCCTGCAATCTGCCATCCAGAAGCGGGGCAGCTGATTTTTGTTTGCCAGAGAAAAATTCCGTGGATTGTTTTTGGGGGCATATTGCTGGGAGTGGCCGGCTGGCTCCTTAAAATGCTCGATACGCATGATGGTTCCCAGGCCCAAGGTGTCACCACTACCAAGTCGGCCTGCGGTTTTAGTATCAAGTTCATCCTGCAATTTGCCATCCAGAAGAGGGGCAGTTGAGTTTTGTTTGCCAGAGAAATGGGCCGAGGTTTCTGTTTGGGGACATATGGCTGAGAGTGGCCGGCTGGCCCCTGAAAATCCACGATACACAACATGGTTCCCAGATCCAAGGTGGCACCAGTGCCAAGTTGGGCTGGTTTGATAGTCCCAAGTGTCTCCTGCAATCTGCAATCCAGAAGCGGGGCAGCTTACTTTTGTTTGCCAGAGAAATAGGCCTAGGTTTTTGTTTGGGGGCCTGTGGCTAGGAGTGGCCTGCTGGCTCCTAAGAATCCACGATACGCAGGATGTTTACCAGACCCATGGTGGCACCAGTGCCAAGTTGGGCTGGTTTGATAGTACCAAGTGGCTCCTGCATACTCCATCAAAAAGTTGGCAGGCGTGTTTTGTTTTCCAGGGAACAGCGCCGTTGATTTTGTTTGGGGGCCTGTGGCTGGGAGTGGCCGGCTGGCTCCTTAGAATCCACGATACGCAGGATGGTTCCCAGACCCAAGGTGGCACCAGTGCCAAGTCGGGCTGGTTTGATTACACCAAGTGGCTCCTGAAATCTGCCATCCATAAGTGAGGCAGCTAAGTTTTGTTTGCCAGAAAAAAGGGCCGTGGTTTTTGTTGGGGGCCTGTGGCTGGGAGTAGCCGGCTGGCTCCTTAAAATCCACGATAGGCAGGATGGTTCCCAGACCCAAGGTGGTACCAGTGCCAAGTCGGGCTGGTTTGATAGTACCAAGTGGCTCCTGCAATCTGCCATCCAGAAGCGGGGCAGCTTACTTTTGTTTGCCAGGGAAACGGGCCGAGCTTTGTGTCTCGGGGCCTATGGCAGGGAGTGACCGGCTGGCTCCTGAAAAGCTACAATAGGCAGGATGGTGACCAGACCCATGGTGGCACCAGTGGCAAGTTGGGCTGGTTTGATAGTACCAAGTGGCTCCTGCAATCTGCCATCAAAAAGTTGGCAGGCGAGTTTTGTTTTCCAGGGAAAAGCGCCGTTGTGTGTGTTTTGGGGCCAGTGGCTGGGAGTGGCCAGCTGGCTCCTTAGAATCCACGATACGCAGGATGGTTCCCAGACCCAAGGTGGCACCAGTGCCAAGTCGGGCTGGTTTGATAGCACCAAGTGGCTCCTGCAATCTGCCATCCAGAAGCGGGGCAGCTTACTTTTGTTTTCCAGGGAAACGGACCGAGGATTTTTCTGGGGGCCTATGGCTGGGAGTGACCGGCTGGCTCCTGAAAAGCTACGATAGGCAGGATGGTGACCAGACCCATGGTGGCACCAGTGCCAAGTTGGGCTGGTTTGATAGTACCAAGTGGCTCCTGCAATCTGCCATCAAAAAGTTGGCAGGCGAGTTTTGTTTTCCAGGGAAAAGCGCCGTTGTGTGTATTTTGGGGCCTGTGGCTGGGAGTGGCCAGCTGGCTCCTTAGAATCCACGATACGCAGGATGGTTCCCAGACCCTAGGTGGCACCAGTGCCAAGTCGGGCTGGTTTGTTAGTACCAAGTGGTTCCTGCAATCTGCCATCCAGAAGCGGGGTAGCTGAATTTTGTTTGCCAGAGAAAAAGGCTGTTGTTTGTGTTTCGGGGCCTGTGGCTGGCAGTGGACGGCTGGCTCCTGAAAATCCATGATACGCAGCATGGTTCCCAGACCCAAGGTGGCACCAGTGCCAAGTAGGGCTGGTTTCATAGTACCCAGTGGCTCCTGCAATCTGCCATCCAGAAGAGGGGCAGTTGAGTTTTGTTTTCCAGAGAAAAGGGCCGTGGTTTGTGTTTGGGGCCTATGGCTGAGAGTGACCGGCTGGCCCCTGAAAATCCACGATAGGAAGGATGATTCCCAGATCCAAGGTGGCACCAGTGCCATGTTGTGCTGGTGTGATAGTCCCAAGTGGCTCCTGCAATCTGCCATCCAGAAGCGGGGCAGCTGAATTTTGTTTGCCAGAGAAAAATGCTGTGGTTTTTGTTTGGGGGCCTATGGCTGGGAGTGGCCGGCTGGCTCCTGAAAATCCATGATACGCAGCATGATTCCCAGACCCAAGGTGGCACCAGTGCCAAGTGGGGCTGGTTTCACAGTGTCAAGTGCCTCCTGCAATCTCCCATCCAGAAGCGGGGCAGCTGAGTTTTGTTTGCCTGTGAAACGGGCCGTTGTTTTTGATTGGGGTCTGTGGCCGAGAGTGTCCAGCTGGCTCCTGACAATCCACAATACGCAGGATGGTTCCCAGACCCAAGGTGGCACCAGTGCCAAGTCTTGCTGGTTTGATAGTACCAAGTGGCTCCTGCAATCTGCCATCCAGAAGCGGGGCAGCTTACTTTTGTTTCCCAGGGAAACGGGCCGAGGTTTGTGACTGGGGGCCTATGGCTGGGAGTGACCGGCTGGCTCCTGGAAAGCTACAATAGGCAGGATGGTTACCAGACCCATGGTGGCACCAGTGCCAAGTTGGGCTGGTTTGATAGTACCAAGTTGCTCCTGCAATCTGCCATCAAAAAGTTGGCAGGCGAGTTTTGTTTTCCAGGGAAAAGCGCCGTTGTTTGTATTTGGGGCCCGTGGCTGGGAGTGGCCGGCTGGCTCCTTAGAATCCACGATACGCAGGATGGTTCCCAGACCCAAGGTGGCACCAGTGCCAAGTCGGGCTGGTTTGATACTACCAAGTGCGTCCTGCAATCTGCCATCCAGAAGCGGGGCAGCTTACTTTTGTTTGCCAGGGAAACGGGCCGTGGGTTTTGTTTGGGGGCATATAGCTGAGAGTGGCCCGCTGGCCCCTGAAAATCCACGCTAGGCAGCATGGTTCCCAGATGCAAGGTGGCACCAGTGCCAAGTCGGGCTGGTTTGATGGTGCAAAGTGGCTCCTGCAATCTGCCATCCAGAAGCGGGGCAGCTGATTTTTGTTTGCCAGAGAAAAATTCCGTGGATTGTTTTTGGGGGCATATTGCTGGGAGTGGCCGGCTGGCTCCTTAAAATGCTCGATACGCATGATGGTTCCCAGGCCCAAGGTGTCACTACTACCAAGTCGGCCTGCGGTTTTAGTATCAAGTTCATCCTGCAATTTGCCATCCAGAAGAGGGGCAGTTGAGTTTTGTTTGCCAGAGAAACGGGCCGAGGTTTCTGTTTGGGGACATATGGCTGAGAGTGGCCGGCTGGCCCCTGAATATCCACGATACACAGCATGGTTCCCAGATCCAAGGTGGCACCAGTGCCAAGTTGGGCTGGTTTGATAGTACCAAGTGTCTCCTGCAATCTGCCATCCAGAAGCGGGGCAGCTTACTTTTGTTTGCCAGAGAAATAGGCCTAGGTTTTTGTCTGGGGGCCTGTGGCTAGGAGTGGCCGGCTGGCTCCTAAGAATCCACGATACGCAGGATGTTTCCCAGACCCAAGGTGGCACCAGTGCCAAGTCGGGCTGGTTTGATAGTACCAAGTGGCTCCTGCAAACTCCATCAAAAAGTTGGCAGGCGTGTTTTGTTTTCCAGGGAACAGCGCCGTTGATTTTGTTTGGGGGCCTGTGGCTGGGAGTGGCCGGCTGGCTCCTTAGAATCCACGATACGCAGGATGGTTCCCAGACCCAAGGTGGCACCAGTGCCAAGTCGGGCTGGTTTGATTACACCAAGTGGCTCCTGCAATCTGCCATCCAGAAGTGAGGCAGCTTACTTTTGTTTGCCAGAAAAAAGGGCCGTGGTTTTTGTTGGGGGCCTGTGGCTGGGAGTGGCCGGCTGGCTCCTTAGAATCCACCATACGCAGGATGGTTCCCAGACCCAAGGTGGCACCAGTGCCAAGTCGGGCTGGTTTGATAGTACCAAGTGGCTCCTGCAATCTGCCATCCAGAAGCGGAGCAGTTGAGTTTTGTTTGCCAGAGAAAAGGGCCGTGGGTTGTGTTTGGGGGCATATGGCTGGGAGTGGCCGGCTGTCTCATTAAAAAGATCGATACGCAGGATGGTTCCCAGACCCAAGGTGGCACCAGTGCCAAGTCGGGCTGTTTTTATAGTACCAAGTGCGTCCTGCAATTTGCCATCCAGAAGAGGGGCAGTGGAGTTTTGTTTGCCAGAGAATAGCGCCGTTGTTTGTGTTTGGGAGCTTGTGGCTGGGAGTGGCCGACTGGCGCCGTAGAATCTGTGTTACGCAGCATGGTTCCCAGACCAGAGGTGGCACCAGTGCCAAGTTGGGCTGGTTTGATAGTACCAAGTGGCTCCTGCAATCTGCCATCCAGAAGCGGGGCAGCTTACTTTTGTTTGCCAGGGAGACGGGCCGAGGTTTGTGACTGGGGACCTATGGCTGGGAGTGACCGGCTGGCTCCTGAAAAGCTACGATAGGCAGGATGGTGACCAGACCCATGGTGGCACCAGTGCCAAGTTGGGCTGGTTTGATAGTACCAAGTGGCTCCTGCAATCTGCCATCAAAAAGTTGTCAGGCGAGTTTTGTTTTCCAGGGAAAAGCGCCGTTGTTTGTATTTGGGGGCCTGTGGCTGGGAGTGGCCGGCTGGCTCCTTTGAACCCACAATACGCAGGATGGTTCCCAGACCCAAGGTGGCACCAGTGCCAAGTCGGGCTGGTTTGATACTACCAAGTGCGTCCTGCAATCTGCCATCCAGAAGCGGGGCAGCTTAATTTTGTTTGCCAGGGAAACGGGCCGTGGGTTTTTTTTGGGGGCATATGGCTGAGAGTGGCCGGCTGGCTCCTGAAAATCCACGCTAGGCAGCATGGTTCCCAGATGCAAGGTGGCACCAGTGCCAAGTCGGGCTGGTTTGATGGTGCAAAGTGGCTCCTGCAATCTGCCATCCAGAAGCGGGGCAGCTGATTTTTGTTTGCCAGAGAAAAATTCCGTGGATTGTTTTTGGGGGCATATTGCTGGGAGTGGCCGGCTGGCTCCTTAAAATGCTCGATACGCATGATGGTTCCCAGGTCCAAGGTGTCACCACTACCAAGTCGGCCTGCGGTTTTAGTATCAAGTTCATCCTGCAATTTGCCATCCAGAAGAGGGGCAGTTGAGTTTTGTTTGCCAGAGAAACGGGCCGAGGTTTCTGTTTGGGGACATATGGCTGAGAGTGGCCGGCTGGCCCCTGAATATCCACGATACACAGCATGGTTCCCAGATCCAAGGTGGCACCAGTGCCAAGTTGGGCTGGTTTGATAGTACCAAGTGTCTCCTGCAATCTGCCATCCAGAAGCGGGGCAGCTTACTTTTGTTTGCCAGAGAAATAGGCCTAGGTTTTTGTCTGGGGGCCTGTGGCTAGGAGTGGCCGGCTGGCTCCTAAGAATCCACGATACGCAGGATGTTTCCCAGACCCAAGGTGGCACCAGTGCCAAGTCGGGCTGGTTTGATAGTACCAAGTGGCTCCTGCAAACTCCATCAAAAAGTTGGCAGGCGTGTTTTGTTTTCCAGGGAACAGCGCCGTTGATTTTGTTTGGGGGCCTGTGGCTGGGAGTGGCCGGCTGGCTCCTTAGAATCCACGATACGCAGGATGGTTCCCAGACCCAAGGTGGCACCAGTGCCAAGTCGGGCTGGTTTGATTACACCAAGTGGCTCCTGCAATCTGCCATCCAGAAGTGAGGCAGCTAAGTTTTGTTTGCCAGAAAAAAGGGCCGTGGTTTTTGTTGGGGGCCTGTGGCTGGGAGTGGCCGGCTGGCTCCTTAGAATCCACCATACGCAGGATGGTTCCCAGACCCAAGGTGGCACCAGTGCCAAGTAGGGCTGGTTTGATAGTCCCAAGTGGCTCCTGCAAACTGCCATCCAGAAGCGGGGCAGCTGAGTTTTGTTTGCCAGGGAAATGGGCCGTTGTTTGTGTTTGGGGGCCTGTGGCTGGGAGTGTTCGGCTGGTTCCTGAATATGTACGATACGCAGGATTGTTCCCAGACCCAAGGTGGCACCAGTGCCAAGTCGGGCTGGTTTGATGGTGCAAAGTGGCTCCTGCAATCTGCCATCCAGACGCGGGGCAGCGGATTTTTGTTTCCATGAGAAATGGTCCGTGGTTTGTTTTTGGGGGTATATGGCTGGGCCTGGCCGGCTGGCTCCTTAAAAAGCTCGATATGCAGGATGGTTCCCTGACACAAGGTGGCACCAGTGCCACGTCGGGCGGTTTTCGTAGTACAAAGTGCGTCCTAAAATTTGCCATCCAGAAGAGGGGCAGTTGAGTTTTGTTTGCCAGAGAAAAGGTCCGTGGTTTGTTTTTGGGGGCATATGGCTGAGAGTGGCTGGGTGGCCCCTGAAAATCCACGATACACAGGATGGTTCCCAGATCCAAGGTGGCACCTGTGCCAAGTCGGGCTGATTTGATAGTACTAAGTAGCTCCTGCAATCTGCCATCCAGAAGCGGGGCAGCTTACTTTTGTTTGCCAGGGAAACGGGCCGAGGTTTGTGTTTGGGGGCCTATGGCTGAGAGTGACCGGCTGGCTCCTGAAAAGCTACAATAGGCAGGATGGTGACCAGACCCATGGTGGCACCAGTGCCAAGTTGGGCTGGTTTGATAGTACCAAGTGGTTCCTGCAATCTGCCATCCAGAAGCAGGGCAGCTGAGTTTTGTTTGCCAGAGAAAAGGGCCTTGGTTTGTGTTTGGGGGCATATGGCTGGGTGTGGCCAGCTGGCTCCTTAAAATGCACGATATGCAACATGGCTCCCAGACCCAAGGTGGCACCAGTGCCAAGTTGGGCTGGTTTGATAGTACCAAGTGGCTCCTGCAATCTTCCATGATCACGTGGAGAAATACTTTCTGGTTTCAGCCTCATGCTCTTTCTTCTCTCCCTCAACTTCTCTATCACCTCTCATCTGGTTCACATGCGCTGTCTTCAAGGTCCACAGGCTACTTTTCACAGAATCTTCTGGCCTGATGAAGTAAGAATGATGAATAGAACAGAGCTGGGATCTATTTTCCAGTTTGGATAAAATGCATTCTGCACACAAATCCAAGGAGAACGGGCTGCCCCGATGCCCAGAAAATCTTTCACTCCTGCTAGTGTTCTACGTCAACCGCAACTTAGTCTGAAAGAAAAGCTTTTTCTCTGAGAGCATCTGAGAGGTTTGCATGAAGCACTGATATCTGACATATGCAATTTTGAATAGGAGAGGAAAAAGAAAATGGCAAGGAGTTTTTAATTTTAGTGGTTTCAATTTTAATTTCCGTGCACTTTTTCAAAACTTGTCAGCTCAAATGCCCATCAACATCTTTTAGTCATCTGTAAGTCAGTATTCATATAAAATGTGCTTCAAATCCAAAGAATTTCAAATTTGCACTCCAAGCTTCTATGCCTAGATTTATGATTTCCTACACATATTAGATGAAAGGAAGGCCTTTTTTACTGTGGGAGTGCTGGAACACTGGAACAGGTTGCCCAGAGAAGTTGTGGGTGTCCCATCCCTGAAAGTATTCAAGGTCACCTTGGACGGGGCTTGGAGCAGCAACAAAGGAGAAGCTTGATGGTAGAGAAACAAAGTTGGACTATAGAAGAAACTCGGATTGAAGTATAGGATCAAGTTTTCTCTCAGCTCTTGGGGTAAATTCAAAGTTGTACAAAATGACATTTATCTGTGCTATTCACTACTGTAACAGAAAGTTTCATGAAAACTGTACAGAAGATAGTAAATTTTAAAAGAGATAAGAATTACAGCATAAAATCCATGGGATAGGTTACAACATGAGACACTCTCTAAGAGAAAATCTCTTTGTTTCAGCACTTCATCGGGGTAAGATTTCATGAAGTGCCAAAGAAGGCGGCAAAATATCATTCGGGACATTATTTACTGGAATTCAGCCTGGCCATTAGTAGGAACTGCCTTTGAACATATCATGTAGATATACCACACACACTTTCCCTTCACTGAAAAATTACTGTTTACAACAAATAAGCAATTGACGATCAAAATTGATTGAAAGCATCTTAAACATGTCAAGTATTTCATTGTAGATGATCTGTGATCCAAATGCTTCTTCCACCTTCGAGAGGGACAGAAGAATTCTTCCATATCATGATGGTTTAAAATTGTATCAACCAATGTTTTCTGCTGAAAAGATATCATCTATTTTTTTCTATTTTTGGAAGAAAATATTCCTAGACATACAACAGGTGAGAACTAAGTAATTTTAAAGAAACAAATGAAATGAAAATATTCTGTAAATAGAATGAAATGAAAAGCTGTGTTTTAAATAGGAGCTAAATATTAAACAGAATTTTTGTACCAGGCATTTGAATTACTGCACCAGCTCTTTTGCCCATCAAGAGAGGCATTTAGCATTTCAGTCTTTTCCAAGGTGTTCATGATCTGCTATGCTGATCTCTGTGTGTGCCTAGGTGTGTGTGGAGGGGGGGGCATATGAAGGGGAGTGTGTATGTTTGCTTTACAATTGTTGTGGCAGATTCATGCCTCAGCTCCACATTTTGTTTTAAAAAGGTCACACCGAGTGGATATGAAGTTTACTATCAACAAGAGATCGATTCCCAAATCATCCATTTGACTCTCCCTTATAAATCATGTGCTTTGTTGCATATTTTATCAAATATACTTTCAAGCCAGATGGAGGAAGGAGGATGTGGGAATCCCTCCACCATCTTGCAACTTTTATGTAAGTAGGTTTTCAAGAAAATCATCATTTCTCTTTTAAATATGTCTGGAACAGGCATGATGGTAGTGTCAACCTGTTGGAGTTTTTGTTGCTGGAAGAAGTTGTACAAAAGGATTGGTTTTTACATTGACCAGTTACTGAATCAAGCGCAGGAATACATTGGAAATTTAGCTGGGGGTTCCTTTTCCCAGCAGACTACTTCTAGAACGAGCTTGTACACTGAAGCTGACTCTTTTGCTCTCTTTTTGTTTCTTTCCTATTTTCTTGGCTTCTTTGCCACTATCTAGACAATTTTGGAACTTTGTTCCCAACTAAAATGGTTTCAATAGTCTGATTGTGATCATACATTTTTACAAGGAATTTTTAAAATCTTTCCTCGAGTCCAGAAAGTCAAGGACTTAGATCTTTTTCTTCCCTTATCAATATTGCCATGAAATTGATAAATAAAGACCAACTCTTTATTTTTGTTTTTAACCCACGTAGATAATTCCCATCCATTAATCCATTTTGTGGACCAATAGCTGCCATTCTGATGGAAGCTGTCACTTCTTAACAACAGGCATTCTGTGACTATGTTGACTGCACTTTGGGTGAAGATCCTAACTGGTCTTAGATATACATAGGGAGAAATTTGCTCAGCCAGTGTCAGTCTTAAGCATGCGTATCAGAAGATCTTTCTAGAGCTGGGAATTTTCCCATGAAAGGGATTCAGTTAGGGAAGAGACACTTGTGCCAGAGTTTTACATTCTTCTTGAACACTGCTTAAGGAACTTAGATGCCATGTCCATTTGGATATCTGTCTGCACAGAACTTTGTCATGCCAGCGCTTTGAAATGCATCTTGAAGAGAATTCACTAGCACAGAATGAAAGAGAGTGGAAGGGGTTGGTGGGGCTAACCAGGCCCAACCCCCCTGCCTAAACCAGGATACCTAGAGCCTCTTGCCCAGGATTCTATCTGGGTGTACTTTTAATGTCTTCAAAGATCCAGGCTCCACAATCTTTCTGGGCAGTCTGTGCCGTGGTTCAGTCACCCTGACAGTAAAGAAACATTTACTGATGTTCAAAGGCAATCTCCTGTATTTCAGTGTGTGCCCACTGCCTCTTGTCTTTTCCCTCAGCATCACTGAAAAGACACTGATTCCCTCCCCTTTGCACTATTGCTTCCATATGTATGTGTGATGCCATGTAGAGGTATGTCAAAAACCTCCCTGAAGCCCAGGCAGATAATATTCCCTTCATCTACCAGTCAAGTTGATTCATCAGAGGAGTTTAAAGTGATGTTCAGCATGAAATTCCCCTGAAAAATCATGCTAACTACATTATTTGGTCATCTGTCATGTGCCTGGCAAGGATTTCCAGGAAGAGCTGCTTCATCAACTTCCTGGGGATAAAAAAGAGGCTGGCTGGTTTGTACTATGGCGAGTCCTCTTAATTGCCTTTTTTGAAGATGGGTGTCATTTGCTAACATCCACTCTTTAGCTCCTCTTCTCATCTACACCTCGGCAAAAAGCTTTTCCACTATGTCTGGCTAGGAAAAACTGTGCCAGCACAGAAAACATCTCCCATCGTGTTCTAGAAGTTGCACGGATGTCTGCCAAGTGTTTGGCAGGAAGAAAAGAAAAGTTGTCCAAAACAGCTTCCAATCGAATGTTCCTGTGATTGGAAAAGTCAGGAGAGTGCAAAGGTACTGTTTTCTATCAGTTGGCAAGGTGCGCACACAATCCCAGTGTTGTACAGCTTGCTTCTTCACCTTCCCGAAGCTGCCGCTCTCGCCGGCTGCCGGAGCCCAAGAAGCGGCTTCTTCGCGCAAAGACGATTGTGCCGCTCACAGTGCTCTCCTTAGCGCGGCTTCTGCCGAAAGACGCCCGGCAGCGGCTCTTACCTCCGGAGAGCATCCTACCTTCGTCTTTAGCTCCTCTTCTCATCTACACCTCGGCAAAACGCTTTTCCACTATGTCTGGCTAGGAAAAACTGTGCCAGCACAGAAAACATCTCCCATCGTGTTCTCGAAGTTGCACGGATGTCTGCCAAGTGTTTGGCAGGAAGAAAAGAAAAGTTGTCCAAAACAGCTTCCAATCGAATGTTCATGTGATTGGAAAAGTCAGGAGAGTGCAAAGGTACTGTTTACTATCAGTTGGCAAAGTGCGCACACAATCCCAGTGTTGTACAGCTTGCTTCTTCACCTTCCCGAAGCTGCCGCTCTCGCCGGCTGCCGGAGCCCAAGAAGCGGCTTCTTCGCGCAAAGACGATTGTGCCGCTCACAGGGCTCTCCTTAGCGCGGCTTCTGCCGAAAGACGCCCGGCAGCGGCTCTTACCTCCGGAGAGCATCCTACCTTCGTCTTTCGCGTCTTTTGTAGTCTACATCTTAGCAAAACGCTTCTCCACTATGTCTGGCTAGGAAAAACTGTGCCAGCACAGAAAACATCTCCCATCGTGTTCTAGAAGTTGCACGGATGTCTGCCAAGTGTTTGGCAGGAAGAAAAGAAAAGTTGTCCAAAACAGCTTCCAATCGAATGTTCCTGTGATTGGAAAAGTCAGGAGAGTGCAAAGGTACTGTTTTCTATCAGTTGGCAAGGTGCGCACACAATCCCAGTGTTGTACAGCTTGCTTCTTCACCTTCCCGAAGCTGCCGCTCTCGCCGGCTCCCGGAACCGAAGAAGCGGCTTCTTCGCGCAAAGACGATTGTGCCGCTCACAGTGCTCTCCTTAGCGCGGCTTCTGCCGAAAGACGCCCGGCAGCGGCTCTTACCTCCGGAGAGCATCCTACCTTCGTCTTTCGCGTCTTTTGTAGTCTACATCTTAGCAAAACGCTTCTCCACTATGTCTGGCTAGGAAAAACTGTGCCAGCACAGAAAACATCTCCCATCGTGTTCTAGAAGTTGCACGGATGTCTGCCAAGTGTTTGGCAGGAAGAAAAGAAAAGTTGTCCAAAACAGCTTCCAATCGAATGTTCCTGTGATTGGAAAAGTCAGGAGAGTGCAAAGGTACTGTTTTCTATCAGTTGGCAAGGTGCGCACACAATCCCAGTGTTGTACAGCTTGCTTCTTCACCTTCCCGAAGCTGCCGCTCTCGCCGGCTGCCGGAGCCCAAGAAGCGGCTTCTTCGCGCAAAGACGATTGTGCCGCTCACAGTGCTCTCCTTAGCGCGGCTTCTGCCGAAAGACGCCCGGCAGCGGCTCTTACCTCCGGAGAGCATCCTACCTTCGTCTTTCGCGTCTTTTGTAGTCTACATCTTAGCAAAACGCTTTTCCACTATGTCTGGCTAGGAAAAACTGTGCCAGCACAGAAAACATCTCCCATCGTGTTCTAGAAGTTGCACGGATGTCTGCCAAGTGTTTGGCAGGAAGAAAAGAAAAGTTGTCCAAAACAGCTTCCAATCGAATGTTCCTGTGATTGGAAAAGTCAGGAGAGTGCAAAGGTACTGTTTTCTATCAGTTGGCAAGGTGCGCACACAATCCCAGTGTTGTACAGCTTGCTTCTTCACCTTCCCGAAGCTGCCGCTCTCGCCGGCTGCCGGAGCCCAAGAAGCGGCTTCTTCGCGCAAAGACGATTGTGCCGCTCACAGTGCTCCCCTTAGCGCGGCTTCTGCCGAAAGACGCCCGGCAGCGGCTCTTACCTCCTGAGAGTGGCAGCTTCGGGAAGGTGAAGAAGCAAGCTGTACAACACTGGGATTGTGTGCGCACCTTGCCAACTGATAGAAAACAGTACCTTTGCACTCTCCTGACTCTTCCAATCACAGGAACATTCGATTGGAAGCTGTTTTGGACAACTTTTCTTTTCTTCCTCCCAAACACTTGGCAGACATATCTGCAACTTCTAGAAAACGATGGGAGATGTTTTCTGGGCTGGCACGGTTTTTCCTAGCCAGGCATAGTGGAAAAGCGTTTTGCTAAGATGTAGACTACAAAAGACGCGAAAGACGAAGGTAGGATGCTCTCCGGAGTTAAGAGCCGCTGCCGGGCGTCTTTCGGCAGAAGCCGCGCTAAGGAGAGCCCTGTGAGCGGCACAATCGTCTTTGCGCGAAGAAGCCGATTCTTCGGTTCCGGGAGCCGGCGAGAGCGGCAGCTTCGGGAAGGTGAAGAAGCAAGCTGTACAACACTGGGATTGTGTGCGCACCTTGCCAACTGATAGAAAACAGTACCTTTGCACTCTCCTGACTTTTCCAATCACAGGAACATTCGATTGGAAGCTGTTTTGGACAACTTTTCTTTTCTTCCTGCCAAACACTTGGCAGACATCCGTGCAACTTCTAGAACACGATGGGAGATGTTTTCTGTGCTGGCACAGTTTTTCCTAGCCAGACATAGTGGAAAAGCGTTTTGCTAAGATGTAGACTACAAAAGACGCGAAAGACGAAGGTAGGATGCTCTCCGGAGGTAAGAGCCGCTGCCGGGCGTCTTTCGGCAGAAGCCGCGCTAAGGAGAGCACTGTGAGCGGCACAATCGTCTTTGCGCGAAGAAGCCGCTTCTTGGGCTCCGGCAGCCGGCGAGAGCGGCAGCTTCGGGAAGGTGAAGAAGCAAGCTGTACAACACTGGGATTGTGTGCGCACCTTGCCAACTGATAGAAAACAGTACTTTTGCACTCTCCTGACTTTTCCAATCACAGGAACATTCGATTGGAAGCTGTTTTGGACAACTTTTCTTTTCTTCCTGCCAAACACTTGGCAGACATCCGTGCAACTTCTAGAACACGATGGGAGATGTTTTCTGTGCTGGCACAGTTTTTCCTAGCCAGACATAGTGGAAAAGCGTTTTGCCGAGGTGTAGACTACATAAGACGCGAAAGACGAAGGTAGGATGCTCTCCGGAGGTAAGAGCCGCTGCCGGGCGTCTTTCGGCAGAAGCCGCGCTAAGGAGAGCCCTGTGAGCGGCACAATCGTCTTTGCGCGAAGAAGCCGCTTCTTGGGCTCCGGCAGCCGGCGAGAGCGGCAGCTTCGGGAAGGTGAAGAAGCAAGCTGTACAACACTGGGATTGTGTGCGCACCTTGCCAACTGATAGAAAACAGTACCTTTGCACTCTCCTGACTTTTCCAATCACAGGAACATTCGATTGGAAGCTGTTTTGGACAACTTTTCTTTTCTTCCTGCCAAACACTTGGCAGACATCCGTGCAACTTCTAGAACACGATGGGAGATGTTTTCTGTGCTGGCACAGTTTTTCCTAGCCAGACATAGTGGAAAAGCTTTTTGCCGAGGTGTAGACTACATAAGACGCGAAAGACGAAGGTAGGATGCTCTCCGGAGGTAAGAGCCGCTGCCGGGCGTCTTTCGGCAGAAGCCGCGCTAAGGAGAGCACTGTGAGCGGCACAATCGTCTTTGCGCGAAGAAGCCGCTTCTTGGGCTCCGGCAGCCGGCGAGAGCGGCAGCTTCGGGAAGGTGAAGAAGCAAGCTGTACAACACTGGGATTGTGTGCGCACCTTGCCAACTGATAGAAAACAGTACCTTTGCACTCTCCTGACTTTTCCAATCACAGGAACATTCGATTGGAAGCTGTTTTGGACAACTTTTCTTTTCTTCCTGCCAAACACTTGGCAGACATCCGTGCAACTTCTAGAACACGATGGGAGATGTTTTCTGTGCTGGCACAGTTTTTCCTAGCCAGACATAGTGGAAAAGCGTTTTGCCGAGGTGTAGACTACATAAGACGCGAAAGACGAAGGTAGGATGCTCTCCGGAGGTAAGAGCCGCTGCCGGGCGTCTTTCGGCAGAAGCCGCGCTAAGGAGAGCACTGTGAGCGGCACAATCGTCTTTGCGCGAAGAAGCCGCTTCTTCGGTTCCGGGAGCCGGCGAGAGCGGCAGCTTCGGGAAGGTGAAGAAGCAAGCTGTACAACACTGGGATTGTGTGCGCACCTTGCCAACTGATAGAAAACAGTACCTTTGCACTCTCCTGACTTTTCCAATCACAGGAACATTCGATTGGAAGCTGTTTTGGACAACTTTTCTTTTCTTCCTGCCAAACACTTGGCAGACATCCGTGCAACTTCTAGAACACGATGGGAGATGTTTTCTGTGCTGGCACAGTTTTTCCTAGCCAGACATAGTGGAAAAGCGTTTTGCTAAGATGTAGACTACAAAAGACGCGAAAGACGAAGGTAGGATGCTCTCCGGAGGTAAGAGCCGCTGCCGGGCGTCTTTCGGCAGAAGCCGCGCTAAGGAGAGCCCTGTGAGCGGCACAATCGTCTTTGCGCGAAGAAGCCGCTTCTTCGGTTCCGGGAGCCGGCGAGAGCGGCAGCTTCGGGAAGGTGAAGAAGCAAGCTGTACAACACTGGGATTGTGTGCGCACCTTGCCAACTGATAGAAAACAGTACCTTTGCACTCTCCTGACTTTTCCAATCACAGGAACATTCGATTGGAAGCTGTTTTGGACAACTTTTCTTTTCTTCCTGCCAAACACTTGGCAGACATCCGTGCAACTTCTAAAACACGATGGGAGATGTTTTCTGTGCTGGCACAGTTTTTCCTAGCCAGACATAGTGGAAAAGCGTTTTGCTAAGATGTAGACTACAAAAGACGCGAAAGACGAAGGTAGGATGCTCTCCGGAGGTAAGAGCCGCTGCCGGGCGTCTTTCGGCAGAAGCCGCGCTAAGGAGAGCCCTGTGAGCGGCACAATCGTCTTTGCGCGAAGAAGCCGCTTCTTGGGCTCCGGCAGCCGGCGAGAGCGGCAGCTTCGGGAAGGTGAAGAAGCAAGCTGTACAACACTGGGATTGTGTGCGCACTTTGCCAACTGATAGTAAACAGTACCTTTGCACTCTCCTGACTTTTCCAATCACATGAACATTCGATTGGAAGCTGTTTTGGACAACTTTTCTTTTCTTCCTGCCAAACACTTGGCAGACATCCGTGCAACTTCGAGAACACGATGGGAGATGTTTTCTGTGCTGGCACAGTTTTTCCTAGCCAGACATAGTGGAAAAGCGTTTTGCCGAGGTGTAGATGAGAAGAGGAGCTAAAGACGAAGGTAGGATGCTCTCCGGAGGTAAGAGCCGCTGCCGGGCGTCTTTCGGCAGAAGCCGCGCTAAGGAGAGCACTGTGAGCGGCACAATCGTCTTTGCGCGAAGAAGCCGCTTCTTGGGCTCCGGCAGCCGGCGAGAGCGGCAGCTTCGGGAAGGTGAAGAAGCAAGCTGTACAACACTGGGATTGTGTGCGCACCTTGCCAACTGATAGAAAACAGTACCTTTGCACTCTCCTGACTTTTCCAATCACAGGAACATTCGATTGGAAGCTGTTTTGGACAACTTTTCTTTTCTTCCTGCCAAACACTTGGCAGACATCCGTGCAACTTCTAGAACACGATGGGAGATGTTTTCTGTGCTGGCACAGTTTTTCCTAGCCAGACATAGTGGAAAAGCTTTTTGCCGAGGTGTAGATGAGAAGAGGAGCTAAAGAGTGGATGTTAGCAAATGACACCCATCTTCAAAAAAGGCAATTAAGAGGACTCGCCATAGTACAAACCAGCCAGCCTCTTTTTTATCCCAGGAAGTTGATGAAGCAGCTCTTCCTGGAAATCCTTGCCAGGCACATGACAGATGACCAAATAATGTAGTTAGCATGATTTTTCAGGGGAATTTCATGCTGAACATCACTTTAAACTCCTCTGATGAATCAACTTGACTGGTAGATGAAGGGAATATTATCTGCCTGGGCTTCAGGGAGGTTTTTGACATACCTCTACATGGCATCACACATACATATGGAAGCAATAGTGCAAAGGGGAGGGAATCAGTGTCTTTTCAGTGATGCTGAGGGAAAAGACAAGAGGCAGTGGGCACACACTGAAATACAGGAGATTGCCTTTGAACATCAGTAAATGTTTCTTTACTGTCAGGGTGACTGAACCACGGCACAGACTGCCCAGAAAGATTGTGGAGCCTGGATCTTTGAAGACATTAAAAGTACACCCAGATAGAATCCTGGGCAAGAGGCTCTAGGTATCCTGGTTTAGGCAGGGGGGTTGGGCCTGGTTAGCCCCACCAACCCCTTCCACTCTCTTTCATTCTGTGCTAGTGAATTCTCTTCAAGATGCATTTCAAAGCGCTGGCATGACAAAGTTCTGTGCAGACAGAGATCCAAATGGACATGGCATCTAAGTTCCTTAAGCAGTGTTCAAGAAGAATGTAAAACTCTGGCACAAGTGTCTCTTCCCTAACTGAATCCCTTTCATGGGAAAATTCCCAGCTCTAGAAAGATCTTCTGATACGCATGCTTAAGACTGACACTGGCTGAGCAAATTTCTCCCTATGTATATCTAAGACCAGTTAGGATCTTCACCCAAAGTGCAGTCAACATAGTCACAGAATGCCTGTTGTTAAGAAGTGACAGCTTCCATCAGAATGGCAGCTATTGGTCCACAAAATGGATTAATGGATGGGAATTATCTACGTGGGTTAAAAACAAAAATAAAGAGTTGGTCTTTATTTATCAATTTCATGGCAATATTGATAAGGGAAGAAAAAGATCTAAGTCCTTGACTTTCTGGACTCGAGGAAAGATTTTAAAAATTCCTTGTAAAAATGTATGATCACAATCAGACTATTGAAACCATTTTAGTTGGGAACAAAGTTCCAAAATTGTCTAGATAGTGGCAAAGAAGCCAAGAAAATAGGAAAGAAACAAAAAGAGAGCAAAAGAGTCAGCTTCAGTGTACAAGCTCGTTCTAGAAGTAGTCTGCTGGGAAAAGGAACCCCCAGCTAAATTTCCAATGTATTCCTGCGCTTGATTCAGTAACTGGTCAATGTAAAAACCAATCCTTTTGTACAACTTCTTCCAGCAACAAAAACTCCAACAGGTTGACACTACCATCATGCCTGTTCCAGACATATTTAAAAGAGAAATGATGATTTTCTTGAAAACCTACTTACATAAAAGTTGCAAGATGGTGGAGGGATTCCCACATCCTCCTTCCTCCATCTGGCTTGAAAGTATATTTGATAAAATATGCAACAAAGCACATGATTTATAAGGGAGAGTCAAATGGATGATTTGGGAATCGATCTCTTGTTGATAGTAAACTTCATATCCACTCGGTGTGACCTTTTTAAAACAAAATGTGGAGCTGAGGCATGAATCTGCCACAACAATTGTAAAGCAAACATACACACTCCCCTTCATATGCCCCCCCCTCCACACACACCTAGGCACACACAGAGATCAGCATAGCAGATCATGAACACCTTGGAAAAGACTGAAATGCTAAATGCCTCTCTTGATGGGCAAAAGAGCTGGTGCAGTAATTCAAATGCCTGGTACAAAAATTCTGTTTAATATTTAGCTCCTATTTAAAACACAGCTTTTCATTTCATTCTATTTACAGAATATTTTCATTTCATTTGTTTCTTTAAAATTACTTAGTTCTCACCTGTTGTATGTCTAGGAATATTTTCTTCCAAAAATAGAAAAAAATAGATGATATCTTTTCAGCAGAAAACATTGGTTGATACAATTTTAAACCATCATGATATGGAAGAATTCTTCTGTCCCTCTCGAAGGTGGAAGAAGCATTTGGATCACAGATCATCTACAATGAAATACTTGACATGTTTAAGATGCTTTCAATCAATTTTGATCGTCAATTGCTTATTTGTTGTAAACAGTAATTTTTCAGTGAAGGGAAAGTGTGTGTGGTATATCTACATGATATGTTCAAAGGCAGTTCCTACTAATGGCCAGGCTGAATTCCAGTAAATAATGTCCCGAATGATATTTTGCCGCCTTCTTTGGCACTTCATGAAATCTTACCCCGATGAAGTGCTGAAACAAAGAGATTTTCTCTTAGAGAGTGTCTCATGTTGTAACCTATCCCATGGATTTTATGCTGTAATTCTTATCTCTTTTAAAATTTACTATCTTCTGTACAGTTTTCATGAAACTTTCTGTTACAGTAGTGAATAGCACAGATAAATGTCATTTTGTACAACTTTGAATTTACCCCAAGAGCTGAGAGAAAACTTGATCCTATACTTCAATCCGAGTTTCTTCTATAGTCCAACTTTGTTTCTCTACCATCAAGCTTCTCCTTTGTTGCTGCTCCAAGCCCCGTCCAAGGTGACCTTGAATACTTTCAGGGATGGGACACCCACAACTTCTCTGGGCAACCTGTTCCAGTGTTCCAGCACTCCCACAGTAAAAAAGGCCTTCCTTTCATCTAATATGTGTAGGAAATCATAAATCTAGGCATAGAAGCTTGGAGTGCAAATTTGAAATTCTTTGGATTTGAAGCACATTTTATATGAATACTGACTTACAGATGACTAAAAGATGTTGATGGGCATTTGAGCTGACAAGTTTTGAAAAAGTGCACGGAAATTAAAATTGAAACCACTAAAATTAAAAACTCCTTGCCATTTTCTTTTTCCTCTCCTATTCAAAATTGCATATGTCAGATATCAGTGCTTCATGCAAACCTCTCAGATGCTCTCAGAGAAAAAGCTTTTCTTTCAGACTAAGTTGCGGTTGACGTAGAACACTAGCAGGAGTGAAAGATTTTCTGGGCATCGGGGCAGCCCGTTCTCCTTGGATTTGTGTGCAGAATGCATTTTATCCAAACTGGAAAATAGATCCCAGCTCTGTTCTATTCATCATTCTTACTTCATCAGGCCAGAAGATTCTGTGAAAAGTAGCCTGTGGACCTTGAAGACAGCGCATGTGAACCAGATGAGAGGTGATAGAGAAGTTGAGTGAGAGAAGAAAGAGCATGAGGCTGAAACCAGAAAGTATTTCTCCACGTGATCATGGAAGATTGCAGGAGCCACTTGGTACTATCAAACCAGCCCAACTTGGCACTGGTGCCACCTTGGGTCTGGGAGCCATGTTGCATATCGTGCATTTTAAGGAGCCAGCTGGCCACACCCAGCCATATGCCCCCAAACACAAACCAAGGCCCTTTTCTCTGGCAAACAAAACTCAGCTGCCCTGCTTCTGGATGGCAGATTGCAGGAACCACTTGGTACTATCAAACCAGCCCAACTTGGCACTGGTGCCACCATGGGTCTGGTCACCATCCTGCCTATTGTAGCTTTTCAGGAGCCAGCCGGTCACTCTCAGCCATAGGCCCCCAAACACAAACCTCGGCCCGTTTCCCTGGCAAACAAAAGTAAGCTGCCCCGCTTCTGGATGGCAGATTGCAGGAGCTACTTAGTACTATCAAATCAGCCCGACTTGGCACAGGTGCCACCTTGGATCTGGGAACCATCCTGTGTATCGTGGATTTTCAGGGGCCAGCCAGCCACTCTCAGCCATATGCCCCCAAAAACAAACCACGGCCCTTTTCTCTGGCAAACAAAACTCAACTGCCCCTCTTCTGGATGGCAAATTTTAGGACGCACTTTGTACTACGAAAACCGCCCGACGTGGCACTGGTGCCACCTTGTGTCAGGGAACCATCCTGCATATCGAGCTTTTTAAGGAGCCAGCCGGCCAGGCCCAGCCATATACCCCCAAAAACAAACCACGGACCATTTCTCATGGAAACAAAAATCCGCTGCCCCGCGTCTGGATGGCAGATTGCAGGAGCCACTTTGCACCATCAAACCAGCCCGACTTGGCACTGGTGCCACCTTGGGTCTGGGAACAATCCTGCGTATCGTACATATTCAGGAACCAGCCGAACACTCCCAGCCACAGGCCCCCAAACACAAACAACGGCCCATTTCCCTGGCAAACAAAACTCAGCTGCCCCGCTTCTGGATGGCAGTTTGCAGGAGCCACTTGGGACTATCAAACCAGCCCGACTTGGCACTGGTGCCACCTTGGGTCTGGGAACCATCCTGCGTATGGTGGATTCTAAGGAGCCAGCCGGCCACTCCCAGCCACAGGCCCCCAACAAAAACCACGGCCCTTTTTTCTGGCAAACAAAACTTAGCTGCCTCACTTCTGGATGGCAGATTGCAGGAGCCACTTGGTGTAATCAAACCAGCCCGACTTGGCACTGGTGCCACCTTGGGTCTGGGAACCATCCTGCGTATCGTGGATTCTAAGGAGCCAGCCGGCCACTCCCAGCCACAGGTCCCCAAACAAAATCAACGGCGCTGTTCCCTGGAAAACAAAACACGCCTGCCAACTTTTTGATGGAGTTTGCAGGAGCCACTTGGTACTATCAAACCAGCCCAACTTGGCACTGGTGCCACCTTGGGTCTGGGAAACATCCTGCGTATCGTGGATTCTTAGGAGCCAGCCGGCCACTCCTAGCCACAGGCCCCCAGACAAAAACCTAGGCCTATTTCTCTGGCAAACAAAAGTAAGCTGCCCCGCTTCTGGATGGCAGATTGCAGGAGACACTTGGTACTATCAAACCAGCCCAACTTGGCACTGGTGCCACCTTGGATCTGGGAACCATGCTGTGTATCGTGGATATTCAGGGGCCAGCCGGCCACTCTCAGCCATATGTCCCCAAACAGAAACCTCGGCCCGTTTCTCTGGCAAACAAAACTCAACTGCCCCTCTTCTGGATGGCAAATTGCAGGATGAACTTGATACTAAAACCGCAGGCCGACTTGGTAGTGGTGACACCTTGGGCCTGGGAACCATCATGCGTATCGAGCATTTTAAGGAGCCAACCGGCCACTCCCAGCAATATGCCCCCAAAAACAATCCACGGAATTTTTCTCTGGCAAACAAAAATCAGCTGCCCCGCTTCTGGATGGCAGATTGCAGGAGCCACTTTGCACCATCAAACCAGCCCGACTTGGCACTGGTGCCACCTTGCATCTGGGAACCATGCTGCCTAGCGTGGATTTTCAGGAGCCAGCCGGCCACTCTCAGCCATAGGCCCCCAAACAAAACCCACGGCCCGTTTCCCTGGCAAACAAAATTAAGCTGCCCCGCTTCTGGATGGCAGATTGCAGGACGCACTTGGTAGTATCAAACCAGCCCGACTTGGCACTGGTGCCACCTTGGGTCTGGGAACCATCCTGCGTATTGTGGGTTCAAAGGAGCCAGCCGGCCACTCCCAGCCACAGGCCCCCAAATACAAACAACGGCGCTTTTCCCTGGAAAACAAAACTCGCCTGACAACTTTTTGATGGCAGATTGCCAGAGCCACTTGGTACTATCAAACCAGCCCAACTTGGCACTGGTGCCACCATGGGTCTGGTCACCATCCTGCCTATCGTAGCTTTTCAGGAGCCAGCCGGTCACTCCCAGCCATAGGTCCCCAGTCACAAACCTCGGCCCGTTTCCCTGGCAAACAAAAGTAAGCTGCCCCGCTTCTGGATGGCAGATTGCAGGAGCCACTTGGTACTATCAAACCAGCCCAACTTGGCACTGGTGCCACCTCTGGTCTGGGAACCATGCTGCGTAACACAGATTCTACGGCGCCAGTCGGCCACTCCCAGCCACAAGCTCCCAAACACAAACAACGGCGCTATTCTCTGGCAAACAAAACTCCACTGCCCCTCTTCTGGATGGCAAATTGCAGGACGCACTTGGTACTATAAAAACAGCCCGACTTGGCACTGGTGCCACCTTGGGTCTGGGAACCATCCTGCGTATCGATCTTTTTAATGAGACAGCCGGCCACTCCCAGCCATATGCCCCCAAACACAACCCACGGCCCTTTTCTCTGGCAAACAAAACTCAACTGCACCGCTTCTGGATGGCAGATTGCAGGAGCCACTTGGTACTATCAAACCAGCCTGACTTGGCACTGGTGCCACCTTGGGTCTGGGAACCATCCTGCGTATGGTGGATTCTAAGGAGCCAGCCGGCCACTCCCAGCCACAGGCCCCCAACAAAAACCACGGCCCTTTTTTCTGGCAAACAAAACTTAGCTGCCTCACTTCTGGATGGCAGATTGCAGGAGCCACTTGGTGTAATCAAACCAGCCCGACTTGGCACTGGTGCCACCTTGGGTCTGGGAACCATCCTGCGTATCGTGGATTCTAAGGAGCCAGCCGGCCACTCCCAGCCACAGGTCCCCAAACAAAATCAACGGCGCTGTTCCCTGGAAAACAAAACACGCCTGCCAACTTTTTGATGGAGTTTGCAGGAGCCACTTGGTACTATCAAACCAGCCCGACTTGGCACTGGTGCCACCTTGGGTCTGGGAAACATCCTGCGTATCGTGGATTCTTAGGAGCCAGCCGGCCACTCCTAGCCACAGGCCCCCAGACAAAAACCTAGGCCTATTTCTCTGGCAAACAAAAGTAAGCTGCCCCGCTTCTGGATGGCAGATTGCAGGAGACACTTGGTACTATCAAACCAGCCCAACTTGGCACTGGTGCCACCTTGGATCTGGGAACCATGCTGTGTATCGTGGATATTCAGGGGCCAGCCGGCCACTCTCAGCCATATGTCCCCAAACAGAAACCTCGGCCCGTTTCTCTGGCAAACAAAACTCAACTGCCCCTCTTCTGGATGGCAAATTGCAGGATGAACTTGATACTAAAACCGCAGGCCGACTTGGTAGTGGTGACACCTTGGACCTGGGAACCATCATGCGTATCGAGCATTTTAAGGAGCCAGCCGGCCACTCCCAGCAATATGCCCCCAAAAACAATCCACGGAATTTTTCTCTGGCAAACAAAAATCAGCTGCCCCGCTTCTGGATGGCAGATTGCAGGAGCCACTTTGCACCATCAAACCAGCCCGACTTGGCACTGGTGCCACCTTGCATCTGGGAACCATGCTGCCTAGCGTGGATTTTCAGGAGCCAGCCGGCCACTCTCAGCCATAGGCCCCCAAAAAAAACCCACGGCCCGTTTCCCTGGCAAACAAAATTAACCTGCCCCGCTTCTGGATGGCAGATTGCAGGACGCACTTGGTAGTATCAAACCAGCCCGACTTGGCACTGGTGCCACCTTGGGTCTGGGAACCATCCTGCGTATCGTGGGTTCAAAGGAGCCAGCCGGCCACTCCCAGCCACAGGCCCCCAAATACAAACAACGGCGCTTTTCCCTGGAAAACAAAACTCGCCTGACAACTTTTTGATGGCAGATTGCAGGAGCCACTTGGTACTATCAAACCAGCCCAACTTGGCACTGGTGCCACCATGGGTCTGGTCACCCTCCTCCCTATCGTAGCTTTTCAGGAGCCAGCCGGTCACTCCCAGCCATAGGTCCCCAGTCACAAACCTCGGCCCGTTTCCCTGGCAAACAAAAGTAAGCTGCCCCACTTCTGGATGGCAGATTGCAGGAGCCACTTGGTACTATCAAACCAGCCCAACTTGGCACTGGTGCCACCTCTGGTCTGGGAACCATGCTGCGTAACACAGATTCTAAGGCGCCAGTCGGCCACTCCCAGCCACAAGCCCCCAAACACAAACAACGGCGCTATTCTCTGGCAAACAAAACTCCACTGCCCCTCTTCTGGATGGCAAATTGCAGGACGCACTTGGTACTATAAAAACAGCCCGACTTGGCACTGGTGCCACCTTGGGTCTGGGAACCATCCTGCGTATCGATCTTTTTAATGAGACAGCCGGCCACTCCCAGCCATATGCCCCCAAACACAACCCACGGCCCTTTTCTCTGGCAAACAAAACTCAGCTGCACCGCTTCTGGATGGCAGATTGCAGGAGCCACTTGGTACTATCAAACCAGCCCGACTTGGCACTAGTGCCACCTTGGGTCTGGGAACCATCCAGCCTATCGTGGATTTTAAGGAGCCAGCCGGCTACTCCCAGCCACAGGCCCCCAACAAAAACCACGGCCCTTTGTTCTGGCAAACAAAACTTAGCTGCCTCACTTCTGGATGGCAGATTGCAGGAGCCACTTGGTGTAATCAAACCAGCCCGACTTGGCACTGGTGCCACCTTGGGTCTGGGAACCATCCTGCGTATCGTGGATTCTAAGGAGCCAGCCGGCCACTCCCAGCCACAGGTCCCCAAACAAATTCAACGGCGCTGTTCCCTGGAAAACAAAACACGTCTGCCAACATTTTGATGGAGTTTGCAGGAGCCACTTGGTACTATCAAACCAGCCCGACTTGGCACTGGTGCCACCTTGGGTCTGGGAAACATCCTGCGTATCGTGGATTCTAAGGAGCCAGCCGGCCACTCCTAGCCACAGGCCCCCAGACAAAAACCTAGGCCTATTTCTCTGGCAAACAAAAGTAAGCTGCCCCGCTTCTGGATGGCAGATTGCAGGAGACACTTGGGACTATCAAACCAGCCCAACTTGGCACTGGTGCCACCTTGGATCTGGGAACCATGCTGTGTATCGTGGATATTCAGGGGCCAGCCGGCCACTCTCAGCCATATGTCCCCAAACAGAAACCTCGGCCCGTTTCTCTGGCAAACAAAACTCAACTGCCCCTCTTCTGGATGGCAAATTGCAGGATGAACTTGATACTAAAACCGCAGGCCGACTTGGTAGTGGTGACACCTTGGGCCTGGGAACCATCATGCGTATCGAGCATTTTAAGGAGCCAGCCGGCCACTCCCAGCAATATGCCCCCAAAAACAATCCACGGAATTTTTCTCTGGCAAACAAAAATCAGCTGCCCCGCTTCTGGATGGCAGATTGCAGGAGCCACTTTGCACCATCAAACCAGCCCGACTTGGCACTGGTGCCACCTTGCATCCTGGAACCATGCTGCCTAGCGTGGATTTTCAGGGGCCAGCCGGCCACTCTCAGCCATAGGCCCCCATACAAAACCCACGGCCCGTTTCCCTGGCAAACAAAATTAAGCTGCCTCGCTTCTGGATGGCAGATTGCAGGACGCACTTGGTAGAATCAAACCAGCCCGACTTGGCACTGGTGCCACCTTGGGTCTGGGAACCATGCTGCGTATCATGGATTTTCAGGAGCCAGCCGTCCACTGCCAGCCACAGGCCCCGAAACACAAACAACAGCCTTTTTCTCTGGCAAACAAAATTCAGCTGCCCCGCTTCTGGATGGCAGATTGCAGGAACCACTTGGTACTAACAACCCAGCCCGACTTGGCACTGGTGCCACCTTGGGTCTGGGAACCATCCTGCGTATCGTGGATTCTAAGGAGCCAGCTGGCCACTCCCAGCCACAGGCCCCAAAACACGCACAACGGTGCTTTTCCCTGGAAAACAAAACTCGCCTGCCAAACATTTGATGGCAGATTGCAGGAGCCACTTGGTACTATCAAACCAGCCCAACTTGGCACTGGTGCCACCATGGGTCTGGTCACCATCCTGCCTATCGTAGCTTTTCAGGTGCCAGCCAGCCACCCCCAGCCAGAGGCCCCTAGACAAATATTTCGGCCCGTTTCCCTGGCAAACAAAAGTAAGCTACCCCGCTTTTGGATGGCCGATTGCAGGAGCCACTTTGCACCATCAAACCAGCCCAACTTGGCACTGGTGCCACCTCTGGTCTGGGAACCATCCTGCGTATCGTGGGTTCTAAGGAGCCAGCTCGCCACTCCCAGCCACAGGCCCCCAAACACAAACAACGGCGCTTTTCCCTGGAAAACAAAACTCGCCTGCCAACTTTTTGATGGCAGATTGCCGGAGCCACTTGGTACTATCAAACCAGCCCAACTTGGCACTGGTGCCACCATGGGTCTGGTCACCATCCTGCCTATTGTAGCATTTCAGGAGCCAGCCGGTCACTCCCAGCCATAGACCCCCAGACACAAACCTCGGACCGTTTCCCTGGCAAACAAAATTAAGCTGCCCCGATTCTGGATGGCAGATTGCAGGAGCCACTTGGTGCTATCAAACCAGCCCGACTTGGCACTGGTGCCACCTTGGGTCTGGGAACCATCCTGCGTATCGTGGATTCTAAGCAGCCACCCGGCCACTCTGAGCCACAGGCCCCCAAACACAAACAACGGCGCTTTTCCCTGGAAAACAAAACTCGCCTGCCAAATTTTTGATGGCAGATTGCAGGAGCCACTTGGTACTATCAAACCAGCCCAACTTGGTACTGGTGCCACCATGGGTCTGGTCACCATCCTGCCTATCGTAGCTTTTCAGGAGCCAGCCGGTCACTCCCAGCCATAGGCCCCCAGACAAATATCTCGGCCCGTTTCCCTGGCAAACAAAAGTAAGCTGCCCCGCTTCTGGATGGCAGATTACAGCAGCCACATTGTACTATCAAACCAGGCCAACATGGCACTGGTGCCACCTTGGCTCTGGGAACCATCCTGCCTATCGTGGATTTTCAGGGGCCAGCCGGCCACTCTCAGCCATATGCCCCCAAACACATACCACGGCCCTTTGCTCTGGCAAACAAAACTCAACTGCCCCTCTTCTGGATGGCAAATTGCAGGACGCACTTGGTACTACGAAAACAGCCCGACTTGGCAGTGATGCCACCTTGGGTCAGGGAACAATCCTGCGTATCGATCTTTTTAAGGAGCCAGCCGGTCACTCCCAGCCATAGGCCCCCAGACACAAAGCTCTACCCGTTTCCCTGGCAAACAAAAGTAAGCTACCCCGCTTCTGGATGGCAGATTGCAGGAGTCACTTTGCACCATCAAACCAGCCCGACTTGGCACTGGTGCCACCTCTGGTCTGGGACCCATCCTGCGTATCGTGGATTCTAAGGAGACAGCTGGCCACTCCCAGCCACAGGCCCCCAAACACAAACAACGGCGCTTTTCCCTGGAAAACAAAACTCGCTTGCCAACTTTTTGATGGCAGATTGCAGGAGCCACTTGGTACTATCAAACCACCCCAACTTGGCAACAAGTGGTTCCTGCAATCTGACATCCAGAAGCGGGGCAGCTTACTTTTGTTTGCCAGGGAAATGGACCGTTGTTTGTGTTTGGAGGCGTATGGCTGGGAGTGGCCGACTGGCTCCTTAAAATCCACGATACGCAGCATGGTTCCCAGACCAGAGGTGGCACCAGTGCCAAGTCGGGCTGGTTTGATAGTACAAAGTGGCTCCTGCAATCTGCCATCCAGAAGCGGGGCAGCTTACTTTTGTTTGCCAGGGAAACGGGCCGGGCTTTCTGTCTCGGGG
The DNA here is from genome assembly GCF_035770615.1 of Melospiza melodia melodia. Classification (NCBI taxonomy): domain Eukaryota; kingdom Metazoa; phylum Chordata; class Aves; order Passeriformes; family Passerellidae; genus Melospiza; species Melospiza melodia. The sequence continues at coordinate 35,178,374 of NC_086197.1, read as the reverse complement.
CCTATGGCTGGGAGTGACCGGCTGGCTCCTGAAAAGCTACGATAGGCAGGATGGTGACCAGACCCATGGTGGCACCAGTGCCAAGTTGGGCTGGTTTGATAGTACCAAGTGGCTCCTGCAATCTGCCATCAAAAAGTTGGCAGGCGAGTTTTGTTTTCCTGGGAAAAGCGCCATTGTTTGTGTTTGGGGACCTGTGGTTGGGAGTGCCCGGCTGGCTCCTTAGAAACCACGATACACAGCATGGTTACCAGACAAGAGGTGCCACCAGTGCCAAGTTGTGCTGGTTTGATACTGCCAAGTGGTTCCTGCAATCTGCCATCCAGAAACGGGGCAGCTTACTTTTGTTTGCCACGGAAACGGGCCGTTGTTTGTGTTTGGGGGCCTGTGGCTGGGAGTGGCCGACTGGCTCCTTAGAATCCACGATACGCAGGATGGGTCCCAGACCAGAGGTGGCACCAGTGCCAAGTCGGGCTGGTTTGATAGTACCAAGTGGCTCCTGCAATCTGCCATCCAGAAGCGGGGCAGCTTACTTTTGTTTGCCAGGGAAACGGGCCGAGGTTTGTGACTGGGGACCTATGGCTGGGAGCGACCGGCTGGCTCCTGAAAAGTTACGATAGGCGGGATTGTGACCAGACCCATGGTGGCACCAGTGCCAAGTTGGGCTGGTTTGATAGTACCAAGTGGCTCCTGTAATCTGCCATCAAATAGTTGGTAGGCGAGTTTTGTTTTCCAGGGAAAAGCGCCGTTGTTTGTGTTTGGGGGCCTGTGGTAGGGAGTGGCCGGCTGGCTAAATAGAATCCACGATACGCAGGATGGTTCCCAGACCAGAGGTGGCACCAGTGCCAAGACGGGCTAGTTTGATGGTGCAAAGTGGCTCCTGCAATCTGCCATCCAGAAGCGGGGTAGCTTACTTTTGTTTGCCAGGGAAATGGGCCGAGCTTTTTGTCTGGGGGCCTATGGCGGGGAGTGACCGGCTGGCTCCTGAAAAGCTAAGATAGGCAGGATGGTGACCAGACCCATGGTGGCACCAGTGCCAAGTTGGGCTGATTTGATAAAACCAAGTGGCTCCTGCAATCTGCCATCAAAAAGTTGGCAGGAGAGTTTTGTTTTCCAGGGAAAAGCGCCGTTGTTTGTGTTTGGGGGCCTGTGGCTGGGAGTGGCCGGCTGGCTCCTTAGAATCCACGATACGCAGCATGGTATCCAGACCCAAGGTGGCACCAGTGCCAAGTTTTGCTGGTTTGATAGTACCAAGTGGTTCCTGCAATCTGCCATCCAGAAGCAGGGCAGCTTACTTTTGTTTGCCAGGGAAACGGGCCGAGGTTTTTGTCTGGGGGCCTATGGCTGGGAGTGACCGGCTGGCTCCTGAAAAGCTACGATAGGCAGGATGGTGACCAGACCCGTGGTGACACCAGTCCCAAGTTGGGCTGATTTGATAGTACCAAGTGGCTCCTGCAATCTGCCGTCAAAATTTGGCAGGCGAGTTTTTATTTTCCAGGGAAAAGCGCCGTTGTTTGTGTTTGGGGGCCTGTGGCTGGGAGTGGCCGGCTGGCTGCTTAGAATCCACGATACGCAGGATGGTTCCCAGACCCAAGGTGGCACCAGTGCCAAGTCGGGCTAGTATGATGGTGCAAAGTGGCTCCTGCAATCTGCCATCCAGAAGCGGGATAACTTACTTTTGTTTGCCAGGGAAACGGTCCGAGCTTTGTGTCTGGGGGCCTATGGCTGGGAGTGACCGGCTGGCTCCTGAAAAGCTACGATAGGCAGGATGGTGACCAGACCCATGGTGGCACCAGTGGCAAGTTGGGCTGGTTTGATAGTACCAAGTGGCTCCTGCAATCTGCCATCAAAATGTCGGCAGGCGAGTTTTGTTTTCCAGGGAAAAGCGCCGTTGTTTGTGTTTGGGGGCCTGTGGCTGGGAGTGGCCGGCTGGCTCCTTAGAATCCACGATACGCAGGATGGTTCCCAGACCTGAGGTGGCACCAGTGCAAAGTCGGGCTGGTTTTATAGTACCAAGTGCGTCCTGCAATCTGCCATCCAGAAGCGGGGCAGCTTACTTTTGTTTGCCAGGGAAACGGGCCGAGCTTTGTGTCAGGGGGCCTATGGCTGGGAGTGACCGGCTGGCTCCTGAAAAGCTACGATAGGCAGGATGGTGACCAGACCCATGGTGGCACCAGTGCCATGTTCGGCTGATTTCATAGTACCAAGTGGCTCCTGCAATCTGCCATCAAATAGTCGGCAGGCGAGTTTTGTTTTCCAGGGAAAAGCGCCGTTGTTTTTGTCTGCGGGCCTGTGGCTGGAGTGGCCGGCTGGCTCCTTAGAATCCACGATACGCAGCATGGTTCCCAGACCCAAGGTGGCACCAGTGCCAAGTTGGGCTGGTTTGATAGTACCAAGTGGTTCCTGCAATCTGCCATCAAAAAGTTCGCAGGCGAGTTTTGTTTTCCAGGGAAAAGCGTCGTTGTTTGTGTTTGGGGGCCTGTGGCTGGGAGTGGCCGGCTGGCTCCTTAGAATCCACGATACGCAGGATGGTTCCCAGACCCAAGGTGGCACCAGTCCCAAGTTGGGCTGGTTTGATAGTACCAAGTGTTTCCTGCAATCTGCCATCCAGAAGCGGGGCAGCTTACTTTTGTTTGCCAGGGAAACGGGCCGAGGTTTGTGTCTGGGGGCCTATGGCTGGGAGTGACCGGCTGGCTCCTGAAAGGCTACGATAGGCAGGATTGTGACCAGACCCATGGTGGCACCAGTGTCAAGTTGGGCTGGTTTGATAGTACCAAGTGGCTCCTGCAATCTGCCATCAAAAACTTGGCAGGCGAGTTTTGTTTCCCAGGGAAAAGCGACGTTGTTTGTGTTTGGGGGCCTGTGGCTGGGAGTGGCCGGCTGGCTAATTAGAATCCACGACAGGCAGGATGGTTCCCAGACCAGAGGTGACACCAGTGCCAAGTCGGGCTAGTTTGATGGTGAAAAGTGGCTCCTGCAATCTGCCATCCAGAATCGGGGGTGCTTCCTTTTGTTTTCCAGGGAAACGGGCCGAGGTTTGTGTCTGGGGGTTTGTGGCTGGGAGTGACCGGCTGGCTCCTGAAAAGCTACGATAGGCAGGATGGTGACCAGACCCATGGTGGCACCAGTGCCAAGATGGGCTGGTTTGATAGTACCAAGTGGCTCCTGCAATCTGCCATCAAAATGTTGGCAGGCGAGTTTTGTTTTCAAGGGAAAAGCGCCGTTGTTTGTGTTTGGGCGCCTGTGGCAGGGAGTGGCCGGGTGGCTGCTTAGAATCCACGATACGCAGGATGGTTCCCAGACCCAAGGTGGCACCAGTGCCAAGTCGGGCTGTTTTGACACTACCAAGTGGCTCCTGCAATCTGCCATCCAGAATCGGGGCAGCTTAATTTTGTTTGCCAGGGAAACGGTCCGAGGTTTGTGATGGGGGCCTATGGCTGGGAGTGACCGGCTGGCTCCTGAAATGGTACAATTGGCAGGATGGTTCCCAGACCCATAATGGCACCAGTGCCAAGTTGGGATGATTTGATAGTACCAAGTGGCTCCTGCAATCTGCCATCAAAAAGCTGGCAGGCGAGTTTTCTTTTCCAGGGAAAAGCGCCGTTGATTTTGTTTGGAGGCCTGTGGCTGGCAGTGGCTGCCTGTCGTCTTAGAATCCGGGTTACGCAGAATGGTTCCCAGAGCCAAGGTGGCACCAGTGCCAAGTTGGGCTGGTTTGATGGTGCAAAGTGGCTCCTGCAATCTGCCATCCAGAAGTGCGGTAGCTTACTTTTGTGTGCCAGGGAAACAGGCCGAGGTTTGTGTCTGGGGGCCTATGGCTGGGAGTGACCGGCTGGCTCCTGAAAAGCTACGATAGGCAGGATGGTGACCAGACCCATGGTGGCACCAGTGCCAAGTTGGGCTGGTTTGATAGTACCAAGTGGCTCCTGCAATCTGCCATCAAAAAGTTGGCAGGCGAGTTTTGTTTTCCAGGGAAAAGCGCCGTTGTGTGTGTTTTGGGGCCTGTGGCTGGGAGTGGCCAGCTGGCTCCTTAGAATCCACGATACGCAGGATGGTTCCCAGACCCAAGGTGGCACCAGTGCCAAGTCGGGCTGGTTTGTTAGTACCAAGTGGTTCCTGCAATCTGCCATCCAGAAGCGGGGCAGCTGAATTTTGTTTGCCAGAGAAAAAGGCTGTTGTTTGTGTTTCGGGGCCTGTGGCTGGCAGTGGACGGCTGGCTCCTGAAAATCCATGATACGCAGCATGGTTCCCAGACCCAAGGTGGCACCAGTGCCAAGTAGGGCTGGTTTCATAGTACCTAGTGGCTCCTGCAATCTGCCATCCAGAAGCGGGGCAGCTTACATTTGTTTGCCAGGGAAACGGGCCGAGGTATTTGTCTGGGGGCCTATAGCTGGGAGTGACCGCCTGGCTCCTGAAAAGCTACGATAGGCAGGATGGTTCCCAGATCCAAGATGGCACCAGTGCCAAGTCGGGGTGGTTTGATGGTGCAAAGTGGCTCCTGCAATCTGCCATCCAGAAGCGGGGCAGCGGATTTTTGTTTCCAACAGAAATGGTCCGTGGTTTGTTTTTGGGGCTATATGGCTGGGCGTGGCCTGCTGGCTCCTTATAAAGCTACGATAGGCAGGATGGTTCCCTGACCCAAGGTGGCACCAGTGCCAAGTCGGGCGGTTTTCGTAGTACAAAGTGCGTCCTAAAATTTGCCATCCAGAAGAGGGGCAGTTGAGTTTTGTTTACCAGAGAAAAGGGCCGTGGTTTGTTTTTGGGGGCATATGGCTGATAGTGGCCGTCTGGCGCCTGAAAATCCACGATAGGCAGGATGGTTCCCAGACCAGAGGTGGCACCAGTGCCAAGTCGGGCTGGTTTGATAGTACTAAATAGCACCTGCAATCTGCCATGCAGAAGCGGGGCAGCTTACTTTTGTTTGCCAGGGAAACGGGCCGAGGTTTGTGTCTGGGGGCCTATGGCTGGGAGTGACCGCCTGGCTCCTGAAAAGCTACGATAGGCAGGATGGTTACCAGACCCATGGTGGCACCAGTGCCAAGTCGGGGTGGTTTGATGGTGCAAAGTGGCTCCTGCAATCTGCCATCAAAAAGTTGGCAGGCCAGTTTTGTTTTCCAGGGAAAAGCGCCGTTGTTTGTGTTTGGGGGACTGTGGCTGGGAGTGACCGGCTGGCTCCTTAGAACACACGATACGCAGGATGGTTCCCAGACCCAAGGTGGCACCAGTGCCACGTCGGGCTGGTTTGATGGTGCAAAGTGGCTCCTGCAATCTGCCATCCTGAAGCGGGGTAGCTTACATTTGTGTGCCAGGGAAACGGGCCGAGGTTTATGACTGGGGGCCTAGGGCTAGAAGTGACCGGCTGGCTCCTGAAAAGCAACAATAGGCAGGATGGTTCCCAGACCCAAGGTGGCACCAGTGCCAAGTTGGGCTGGTTTGATGGTACCAACTGGCTCCTGCAATCTGCCATCTAAAAGTTGTCAGGCGAGTTTTGTTTTCCAGGGAAAAGCGCCGTTGATTTTGTTTGGAGGCCTGTGGCTGGCAGTGGCTGCCTGTCGTCTTACAATCCGGGTTACGCAGCATGGTTCCCAGAGCCAAGGTGGCACCAGTGTCAAGTTGGGCTGGTTTGATAGTACCAAGTGGCTCCTGCAATCTGCCATCCAGAAGCGGGGCAGCTTACTTTTGTTTGCCAGGGAAACGGGCCGAGGTATTTGTCTGGGGACCTATGGCTGGGAGTGACCGGCTGGCTCCTGAAAAGCTACGATAGGCAGGATGGTTCCCTGACCCAAGGTGGCACCAGTGCCAAGTCGGGCGGTTTTCGTAGTACAAAGTGCGTCCTAAAATTTGCCATCCAGAAGAGGGGCAGTTGAGTTTTGTTTACCAGAGAAAAGGGCCGTGGTTTGTTTTTGGGGGCATATGGCTGATAGTGGCCGTCTGGCCCCTGAAAATCCACGATAGGCAGGATGGTTCCCAGACCAGAGGTGGCACCAGTGCCAAGTTGGGCTGGTTTGATAGTACTAAATAGCACCTGCAATCTGCCATGCAGAAGCGGGGCAGCTTACTTTTGTTTGCCAGGGAAACGGGCCGAGGTTTGTGTCTGGGGGCCTATGGTTGGGAGTGACCGCCTGGCTCCTGAAAAGCTACGATAGGCAGGATGGTGACCAGACCCATGGTGGCACCAGTGCCAAGTTGGGCTGGTTTGATAGTACCAAGTGGCTCCTGCAATCTGCCATCAAAAAGTTGGCAGGCCAGTTTTGTTTTCCAGGGAAAAGCGCCGTTGTTTGTGTTTGGGGGACTGTTGGTGGGAGTGGCCGGCTGGCTCCTTAGAACACACGATACGCAGGATGGTTCCCAGACCCAAGGTGGCACCAGTGCCACGTCGGGCTGGTTTGATGGTGAAAAGTGGCTCCTGCAATCTGCCATCCTGAAGCGGGGTAGCTTACATTTGTGTGCCAGGGAAACGGGCCGAGGTTTATGACTGGGGGCCTAGGGCTAGAAGTGACCGGCTGGCTCCTGAAAAGCAACAATAGGCAGGATGGTTCCCAGACCCAAGGTGGCACCAGTGCCAAGTTGGGCTGGTTTGATGGTACCAACTGGCTCCTGCAATCTGCCATCTAAAAGTTGTCAGGCGAGTTTTGTTTTCCAGGGAAAAGCGCCGTTGATTTTGTTTGGAGGCCTGTGGCTGGCAGTGGCTGCCTGTCGTCTTACAATCCGGGTTACGCAGCATGGTTCCCAGAGCCAAGGTGGCACCAGTGTCAAGTTGGGCTGGTTTGATTGTACCAAGTGGCTCCTGCAATCTGCCATCCAGAAGCGGGGCAGCTTACTTTTGTTTGCCAGGGAAACGGGCCGAGGTATTTGTCTGGGGACCTATGGCTGGGAGTGACCGGCTGGCTCCTGAAAAGCTACGATAGGCAGGATGGTGACCAGACCCATGGTGGCACCAGTGCCAAGTTGGGCTGGTTTGATAGTACCAAGTGTCTCCTGCAATCTGCCATCAAAAAGTTGGCAGGTCAGTTTTGTTTTCCAGGGAAAAGCGCCGTTGTTTCTGTTTGGGGGACTGTGGCTGGGAGTGGCCGGCTGGCTCCTTAGAACACAGGATACGCAGGATGGTTCCCAGACCAGAGGTGGCACCAGTGCCAAGTCGGGCTGGTTTGATAGCACCAAGTGGCTCCTGCAATCTGCCATGCAGAAGCGGGGCAGCTTACTTTTGTTTTCCAGGGAAACGGACCGAGGTTTTTTTCTGGGGGCCTATGGCTGGGAGTGACCGCCTGGCTCCTGAAAAGCTACGATAGGCAGGATGGTGACCAGACCCATGGTGGCACCAGTGCCAAGTTGGGCTGGTTTGATAGTACCAAGTGGCTCCTGCAATCTGCCATCAAAAAGTTGGCAGGCGAGTTTTGTTTTCCAGGGAAAAGCGCCGTTGTGTGTATTTTGGGGCCTGTGGCTGGGAGTGGCCAGCTGGCTCCTTAGAATCCACGATACGCAGGATGGTTCCCAGACTCAAGGTGGCACCAGTGCCAAGTCGGGCTGGTTTGTTAGTACCAAGTGGTTCCTGCAATCTGCCATCCAGAAGCGGGGCAGCTGAATTTTGTTTGCCAGAGAAAAAGGCTGTTGTTTGTGTTTCGGGGCCTGTGGCTGGCAGTGGACGGCTGGCTCCTGAAAATCCATGATACGCAGCATGGTTCCCAGACCCAAGGTGGCACCAGTGCCAAGTAGGGCTAGTTTCATAGTACCCAGTGGCTCCGGCAATCTGCCATCCAGAAGAGGGGCAGTTGAGTTTTGTTTTCCAGAGAAAAGGGCCGTGGTTTGTGTTTGGGGCCTATGCCTGAGAGTGACCGGCTGGCCCCTGAAAATCCACGATAGGAAGGATGGTTCCCAGATCCAAGGTGGCAGCAGTGCCATGTTGTGCTGGTGTGATAGTCCCAAGTGGCTCCTGCAATCTGCCATCCAGAAGTGGGGCAGCTGAATTTTGTTTGCCAGAGAAAAAGGCTGTGGTATTTGTTTGGGGGCCTATGGCTGGGAGTGGCCGGCTGGCTCCTGAAAATCCATGATACGCAGCATGGTTCCCAGACCCAAGGTGGCACCAGTGCCAAGTGGGGCTGGTTTCACAGTGTCAAGTGCCTCCTGCAATCTCCCATCCAGAAGCGGGGCAGCTGAGTTTTGTTTGCCTGTGAAACGGGCCGTTGTTTTTGATTGGGGTCTGTGGCCGAGAATGTTCAGCTGGCTCCTGACAATCCACAATATGCAGGATGGTGCCCAGACCCAAGGTGGCACCAGTGCCAAGTCTTGCTGGTTTGATAGTACCAAGTGGCTCCTGCAATCTGCCATCCAGAAGCGGTGCAGCTGAGTTTTGTTTGCCAGAGGAAAGGGCCGTGGGTTGTGTTTGGGGGCATATGGCTGGGAGTGGCCGGCTGTCTCATTAAAAAGATCGATACGCAGGATGGTTCCCAGACCCAAGGTGGCACCAGTGCCAAGTCGGGCTGTTTTTATAGTACCAAGTGCGTCCTGCAATTTGCCATCCAGAAGAGGGGCAGTTGAGTTTTGTTTGCCAGAGAAAAGCGCCGTTGTTTGTGTTTGGGGGCTTGTGGCTGGGAGTGGCCGACTGGCGCCTTAGAATCTGCGATACGCAGCATGGTTCCCAGACCCAAGGTGGCACCAGTTCCAAGGTGGGCTGGTTTGATAGTACCAAGTGGCTCCTGCAATCTGCCATCCAGAAGCGGGGCAGCTTACTTTTGTTTGCCAGGGAAACGGGCCGAGGTTTGTGTTTGGGGGCCTATGGCTGGGAGTGACCGGCTGGCTCCTGGAAAGCTACAATAGGCAGGATGGTGACCAGACCCATGGTGGCACCAGTGCCAAGTTGGGCTGGTTTGATAGTACCAAGTTGCTCCTGCAATCTGCCATCAAAAAGTTGGCAGGCGAGTTTTGTTTTCCAGGGAAAAGCGCCGTTGTTTGTGTTTGGGGGCCTGTGGCTGGGAGTGGCTGGCTGGCTCCTTAGAATCCACGATACGCAGGATGGTTCCCAGACCCAAGGTGGCACCAGTGCCAAGTCGGGCTGGTTTGATACTACCAATTGGTTCCTGCAATCTGCCATCCAGAAGCAGGGCAGCTTACTTTTGTTTGCCAGGGAAACGGGCCGTGGGTTTTGTTTGGGGGCATATAGCTGAGAGTGGCCCGCTGGCCCCTGAAAATCCACGCTAGGCAGCATGGTTCCCAGATGCAAGGTGGCACCAGTGCCAAGTCGGGCTGGTTTGATGGTGCAAAGTGGCTCCTGCAATCTGCCATCCAGAAGCGGGGCAGCTGATTTTTGTTTGCCAGAGAAAAATTCCGTGGATTGTTTTTGGGGGCATATTGCTGGGAGTGGCCGGCTGGCTCCTTAAAATGCTCGATACGCATGATGGTTCCCAGGCCCAAGGTGTCACCACTACCAAGTCGGCCTGCGGTTTTAGTATCAAGTTCATCCTGCAATTTGCCATCCAGAAGAGGGGCAGTTGAGTTTTGTTTGCCAGAGAAACGGGCCGAGGTTTCTGTTTGGGGACATATGGCTGAGAGTGGCCGGCTGGCCTCTGAAAATCCACGATACACAACATGGTTCCCAGATCCAAGGTGGCACCAGTGCCAAGTTGGGCTGGTTTGATAGTCCCAAGTGTCTCCTGCAATCTGCCATCCAGAAGCGGGGCAGCTTACTTTTGTTTGCCAGAGAAATAGGCCTAGGTTTTTGTTTGGGGGCCTGTGGCTAGGAGTGGCCGGCTGGCTCCTAAGAATCCACGATACGCAGGATGTTTACCAGACCCATGGTGGCACCAGTGCCAAGTTGGGCTGGTTTGATAGTACCAAGTGGCTCCTGCAAACTCCATCAAAAAGTTGGCAGGCGTGTTTTGTTTTCCAGGGAACAGCGCCGTTGATTTTGTTTGGGGGCCTGTGGCTGGGAGTGGCCGGCTGGCTCCTTAGAATCCACGATACGCAGGATGGTTCCCAGACCCAAGGTGACACCAGTGCCAAGTCGGGCTGGTTTGATTACACCAAGTGGCTCCTGCAATCTGCCATCCATAAGTGAGGCAGCTAAGTTTTGTTTGCCAGAAAAAAGGGCCGTGGTTTTTGTTGGGGGCCTGTGGCGGGGAGTAGCCGGCTGGCTCCTTAAAATCCACGATAGGCAGGATGGTTCCCAGACCCAAGGTGGTACCAGTGCCAAGTCGGGCTGGTTTGATAGTACCAAGTGGCTCCTGCAATCTGCCATCCAGAAGCGGGGCAGCTTACTTTTGTTTGCCAGGGAAACGGGCCGAGCTTTGTGTCTCGGGGCCTATGGCAGGGAGTGACCGGCTGGCTCCTGAAAAGCTACGATAGGCAGGATGGTGACCAGACCCATGGTGGCACCAGTGGCAAGTTGGGCTGGTTTGATAGTACCAAGTGGCTCCTGCAATCTGCCATCAAAAAGTTGGCAGGCGAGTTTTGTTTTCCAGGGAAAAGCGCCGTTGTGTGTGTTTTGGGGCCTGTGGCTGGGAGTGGCCAGCTGGCTCCTTAGAATCCACGATACGCAGGATGGTTCCCAGACCCAAGGTGGCACCAGTGCCAAGTCGGGCTGGTTTGTTAGTACCAAGTGGTTCCTGCAATCTGCCATCCAGAAGCGGGGCTGCTGAATTTTGTTTGCCAGAGAAAAAGGCTGTTGTTTGTGTTTCGGGGCCTGTGGCTGGCAGTGGACGGCTGGCTCCTGAAAATCCATGATACGCAGCATGGTTCCCAGACCCAAGGTGGCACCAGTGCCAAGTAGGGCTGGTTTCATAGTACCCAGTGGCTCCTGCAATCTGCCATCCAGAAGAGGGGCAGTTGAGTTTTGTTTTCCAGAGAAAAGGGCCGTGGTTTGTGTTTGCGGCCTATGGCTGAGAGTGACCGGCTGGCCCCTGAAAATCCACGATAGGAAGGATGATTCCCAGATCCAAGGTGGCACCAGTGCCATGTTGTGCTGGTGTGATAGTCCCAAGTGGCTCCTGCAATCTGCCATCCAGAAGCGGGGCAGCTGAATTTTGTTTGCCAGAGAAAAAGGCTGTGGTTTTTGTTTGGGGGCCTATGGCTGGGAGTGGCCGGCTGGCTCCTGAAAATCCATGATACGCAGCATGGTTCCCAGACCCAAGGTGGCACCAGTGCCAAGTGGGGCTGGTTTCACAGTGTCAAGTGCCTCCTGCAATCTCCCATCCAGAAGCGGGGCAGCTGAGTTTTGTTTGCCTGTGAAACGGGCCGTTGTTTTTGATTGGGGTCTGTGGCCGAGAGTGTCCAGCTGCCTCCTGACAATCCACAATACGCAGGATGGTTCCCAGACCCAAGGTGGCACCAGTGCCAAGTCGTGCTGGTTTGATAGTACCAAGTGCGACCTGCAATTTGCCATCCAGAAGAGGGGCAGTTGAGTTTTGTTTGCCAGAGAAAAGCGCCGTTGTTTGTGTTTGGGGTCTTGTGGCTGGGAGTGGCCGACTGGCGCCTTAGAATCTGCGATACGCAGCATGGTTCCCAGACCCAAGGTGGCACCAGTGCCAAGTTGGGCTGGTTTGATAGTACCAAGTGGCTCCTGCAATCTGCCATCCAGAAGCGGGGCAGCTTACTTTTGTTTGCCAGGGAAACGGGCCGAGGATTGTGACTGGGGGCCTATGGCTGGGAGTGACCGGCTGGCTCCTGGAAAGCTACAATAGGCAGGATGGTTACCAGACCCATGGTGGCACCAGTGCCAAGTTGGGCTGGTTTGATAGTACCAAGTTGCTCCTGCAATCTGCCATCAAAAAGTTGGCAGGCGAGTTTTGTTTTCCAGGGAAAAGCGCCGTTGTTTGTATTTGGGGGCCTGTGGCTGGGAGTGGCCGGCTGGCTCCTTAGAATCCACGATACGCAGGATGGTTCCCAGACCCAAGGTGGCACCAGTGCCAAGTCGGGCTGGTTTGATACTACCAAGTGGTTCCTGCAATCTGCCATCCAGAAGCGGGGCAGCTTACTTTTGTTTGCCAGGGAAACGGGCCGTGGGTTTTGTTTGGGGGCATATAGCTGAGAGTGGCCGGCTGGCCCCTGAAAATCCACGCTAGGCAGCATGGTTCCAGGATGCAAGGTGGCACCAGTGCCAAGTCGGGCTGGTTTGATGGGTCAAAGTGGCTCCTGCAATCTGCCATCCAGAAGCGGGGCAGCTGATTTTTGTTTGCCAGAGAAAAATTCCGTGGATTGTTTTTGGGGGCATATTGCTGGGAGTGGCCGGCTGGCTCCTTAAAATGCTCGATACGCATGATGGTTCCCAGGCCCAAGGTGTCACCACTACCAAGTCGGCCTGCGGTTTTAGTATCAAGTTCATCTTGCAATTTGCCATCCAGAAGAGGGGCAGTTGAGTTTTGTTTGCCAGAGAAACGGGCCGAGGTTTCTGTTTGGGGGCATATGGCTGAGAGTGGCCGGCTGGCCCCTGAAAATCCACGATACACAGCATGGTTCCCAGATCCAAGGTGGCACCAGTGCCAAGTTGGGCTGGTTTGATAGTCCCAAGTGTCTCCTGCAATCTGCCATCCAGAAGCGGGGCAGCTTACTTTTGTTTGCCAGAGAAATAGGCCTAGGTTTTTGTTTGGGGGCCTGTGGCTGGGAGTGGCCGGCTGGCTCCTAAGAATCCACGATACGCAGGATGTTTACCAGACCCATGGTGGCACCAGTGCCAAGTTGGGCTGGTTTGATAGTACCAAGTGGCTCCTGCAAACTCCATCAAAAAGTTGGCAGGCGTGTTTTGTTTTCCAGGGAACAGCGCCGTTGATTTTGTTTGGGGGCCTGTGGCTGGGAGTGGCCGGCTGGCTCCTTAGAATCCACGATACGCAGGATGGTTCCCAGACCCAAGGTGGCACCAGTGCCAAGTCGGGCTGGTTTGATTACACCAAGTGACTCCTGCAATCTGCCATCCAGAAGTGAGGCAGCTAAATTTTGTTTGCGAGAAAAAAGGGCCGTGGTTTTTGTTGGGGGCCTGTGGCTGGGAGTAGCCGGCTGGCTCCTTAAAATCCACGATAGGCAGGATGGTTCCCAGACCCAAGGTGGCACCAGTGCCAAGTCGGGCTGGTTTGATAGTACCAAGTGGCTCCTGCAATCTGCCATCCAGAAGCGGGGCAGCTGAGTTTTTATTGCCAGAGAAAAAGGCTGTGGTTTTTGTTTGGGGGCCTGTGGCTGGCAGTGGCCGGCTGGCTCCTGAAAATCCACGATATGCAGCATGGTTCCCAGACCCAAGGTGGCACCAGTACAAAGTGGGGCTCGTTTGACAGTGTCAAGTGCCTCCTGCAATCTCCCATCCAGAAGCGGGACAGCTGAGTTTTTTTTGCCAGGGAAACGGACCTTTGTTTTTGATTGGGGTCTGTGGCCGAGAGTGGTCGGCTGTCTCCTGACAATCCACAATACGCAGGATGGTTCCCAGACCAAAGGTGGCACCAGTGCCAAGTCGGGCTGGTTTGATAGTACCAAGTGGTTCCTGCAATCTGCCATCCAGAAGCGGGGCAGCTGAGTTTTGTTTGCCAGAGAAAAGGGCCGTGGGTTGTGTTTGGGGGCATATGGCTGGGAGTGGCCACCTGGCTCCTTAAAATGCACGATACGCCGCATGGTAACCAGACGCAAGGTGGCACCAGTGCCAAGTCGGGCTGTTTTTGTAGTACCCAGTGGCTCCTGCAATTTGCCATCCAGAAGCGGGGCAGCTAAATTTTGTTTGCTAGAGAAAAGGGCTGTGGTTTGTGTTTGGGGGCCTATGGCCGAGAGTGGTAGGCTGGCCCCTGAAAATCAACGATAGGCAGGATGGTTCCCAGATCCAAGGTGGCACCAGTGCCAAGTAAGGCTGGTTGTATGGTTCAAAGTGACTCCTGCAATCTGCCATCCAGAAGCGGGACAGCTGAGTTTTTTTTGCCAGAGAAAAGGTCCGTGGTTTCTTTTTGGGGCATACGGCTGGGAATTGCCGGCTGGCTCCTTAAAATGCTCGATACGCAGGATGGTTCCCAGAGCCAAGGTGGCACCACTGCCAAGTCGGGCTCTTTTTGTAGTACCAAGTGCGTCCTGCAATTTGCCATCCAGAAGAGGGGCAGTTGAGTTTTGTTTGCCAGAGAAAAGGGCCGAGGTTTGTGTTTGGGAGCATATGGCTGGGAATGACCGGCTGGCCCCTGAAAATCCACGATACGCCGGATGGTTCCCAGATCCAAGATGGTACCATTACCAAGTCGGGCTGCTTTGATAGTCCCAAGTGGCTCCTGCAAACTGCCACACCAGAAGCGGGGCAGCTGAGTTTTGTTTGCCAGGGAAATGGGCCGTTGTTTGTGTTTGGGGGCCTGTGGCTGGGAGTGTTCGGCTGGTTCCTGAATATGTACGATACGCAGGATTGTTCCCAGATCCAAGGTGGCAGCAGTGCCATGTTGTGCTGGTGTGATAGTCCCAAGTGGCTCCTGCAATCTGCCATCCAGAAGTGGGGCAGCTGATTTTTGTTTGCCAGAGAAAAGGTCCGTGGTTTGTGTTTGGGGGCATATGGCTGAGAGTGGCCGGCTGGCCCCTGAAAATCCACGATACACAGGATGGTTCCCAGATCCAAGGTGGCACCTGTGCCAAGTCGGGCTGATTTGATAGTACTAAGTAGCTCCTGCAATCTGCCATCCAGAAGCGGGGCAGCTTACTTTTCTTTGCCAGGGAAACGGGCCGAGGTTTCTGTTTGGGGGCCTATGGCTGGGAGTGACCGGCTGGCTCCTGAAAAGCTACAATAGGCAGGATGGTTCCCAGAGCCAAGGTGGCACCAGTGCCAAGTTGGGCTGGTTTGATAGTACCAAGTGGCTCCTGCAATCTGCCATCCAGAAGCGGGGCAGCTTACTTTTGTTTGCCAGAGAAATAGGCCTAGGTTTTTGTCTGGGGGCCTGTGGCTAGGAGTGGCCGGCTGGCTCCTAAGAATCCACGATACGCAGGATGTTTCCCAGACCCAAGGTGACACCAGTGCCAAGTCGGGCTGGTTTGATAGTACCAAGTGGCTCCTGCAAACTCCATCAAAAAGTTGGCAGGCGTGTTTTGTTTTCCAGGGAACAGCGCCGTTGATTTTGTTTGGGGGCCTGTGGCTGGGAGTGGCCGGCTGGCTCCTTAGAATCCACGATACGCAGGATGGTTCCCAGACCCAAGGTGGCACCAGTGCCAAGTCGGGCTGGTTTGATTACACCAAGTGGCTCCTGCAATCTGCCATCCAGAAGTGAGGCAGCTAAGTTTTGTTTGCCAGAAAAAAGGGCCGTGGTTTTTGTTGGGGGCCTGTGGCTGGGAGTGGCCGGCTGGCTCCTTAGAATCCACCATACGCAGGATGGTTCCCAGACCCAAGGTGGCACCAGTGCCAAGTCGGGCTGGTTTGATAGTCCCAAGTGGCTCCTGCAAACTGCCATCCAGAAGCGGGGCAGCTGAGTTTTGTTTGCCAGGGAAATGGGCCGTTGTTTGTGTTTGGGGGCCTGTGGCTGGGAGTGTTCGGCTGGTTCCTGAATATGTACGATACGCAGGATTGTTCCCAGACCCAAGGTGGCACCAGTGCCAAGTCGGGCTGGTTTGATGGTGCAAAGTGGCTCCTGCAATCTGCCATCCAGACGCGGGGCAGCGGATTTTTGTTTCCATGAGAAATGGTCCGTGGTTTGTTTTTGGGGGTATATGGCTGGGCCTGGCCGGCTGGCTCCTTAAAAAGCTCGATATGCAGGATGGTTCCCTGACACAAGGTGGCACCAGTGCCACGTCGGGCGGTTTTCGTAGTACAAAGTGCGTCCTAAAATTTGCCATCCAGAAGAGGGGCAGTTGAGTTTTGTTTGCCAGAGAAAAGGTCCGTGGTTTCTTTTTGGGGGCATATGGCTGAGAGTGGCTGGGTGGCCCCTGAAAATCCACGATACACAGGATGGTTCCCAGATCCAAGGTGGCACCTGTGCCAAGTCGGGCTGATTTGATAGTACTAAGTAGCTCCTGCAATCTGCCATCCAGAAGCGGGGCAGCTTACTTTTGTTTGCCAGGGAAACGGGCCGAGGTTTGTGTTTGGGGGCCTATGGCTGAGAGTGACCGGCTGGCTCCTGAAAAGCTACAATAGGCAGGATGGTGACCAGACCCATGGTGGCACCAGTGCCAAGTTGGGCTGGTTTGATAGTACCAAGTGGTTCCTGCAATCTGCCATCCAGAAGCAGGGCAGCTGAGTTTTGTTTGCCAGAGAAAAGGGCCTTGGTTTGTGTTTGGGGGCATATGGTTGGGTGTGGCCAGCTGGCTCCTTAAAATGCACGATATGCAACATGGCTCCCAGACCCAAGGTGGCACCAGTGCCAAGTTGGGCTGGTTTGATAGTACCAAGTGGCTCCTGCAATCTTCCATGATCACGTGGAGAAATACTTTCTGGTTTCAGCCTCATGCTCTTTCTTCTCTCCCTCAACTTCTCTATCACCTCTCATCTGGTTCACATGCGCTGTCTTCAAGGTCCACAGGCTACTTTTCACAGAATCTTCTGGCCTGATGAAGTAAGAATGATGAATAGAACAGAGCTGGGATCTATTTTCCAGTTTGGATAAAATGCATTCTGCACACAAATCCAAGGAGAACGTGCTGCCCCGATGCCCAGAAAATCTTTCACTCCTGCTAGTGTTCTACGTCAACCGCAACTTAGTCTGAAAGAAAAGCTTTTTCTCTGAGAGCATCTGAGAGGTTTGCATGAAGCACTGATATCTGACATATGCAATTTTGAATAGGAGAGGAAAAAGAAAATGGCAAGGAGTTTTTAATTTTAGTGGTTTCAATTTTAATTTCCGTGCACTTTTTCAAAACTTGTCAGCTCAAATGCCCATCAACATCTTTTAGTCATCTGTAAGTCAGTATTCATATAAAATGTGCTTCAAATCCAAAGAATTTCAAATTTGCACTCCAAGCTTCTATGCCTAGATTTATGATTTCCTACACATATTAGATGAAAGGAAGGCCTTTTTTACTGTGGGAGTGCTGGAACACTGGAACAGGTTGCCCAGAGAAGTTGTGGGTGTCCCATCCCTGAAAGTATTCAAGGTCACCTTGGACGGGGCTTGGAGCAGCAACAAAGGAGAAGCTTGATGGTAGAGAAACAAAGTTGGACTATAGAAGAAACTCGGATTGAAGTATAGGATCAAGTTTTCTCTCAGCTCTTGGGGTAAATTCAAAGTTGTACAAAATGACATTTATCTGTGCTATTCACTACTGTAACAGAAAGTTTCATGAAAACTGTACAGAAGATAGTAAATTTTAAAAGAGATAAGAATTACAGCATAAAATCCATGGGATAGGTTACAACATGAGACACTCTCTAAGAGAAAATCTCTTTGTTTCAGCACTTCATCGGGGTAAGATTTCATGAAGTGCCAAAGAAGGTGGCAAAATATCATTCGGGACATTATTTACTGGAATTCAGCCTGGCCATTAGTAGGAACTGCCTTTGAACATATCATGTAGATATACCACACACGCTTTCCCTTCACTGAAAAATTACTGTTTACAACAAATAAGCAATTGACGATCAAAATTGATTGAAAGCATCTTAAACATGTCAAGTATTTCATTGTAGATGATCTGTGATCCAAATGCTTCTTCCACCTTCGAGAGGGACAGAAGAATTCTTCCATATCATGATGGTTTAAAATTGTATCAACCAATGTTTTCTGCTGAAAAGATATCATCTATTTTTTTCTATTTTTGGAAGAAAATATTCCTAGACATACAACAGGTGAGAACTAAGTAATTTTAAAGAAACAAATGAAATGAAAATATTCTGTAAATAGAATGAAATGAAAAGCTGTGTTTTAAATAGGAGCTAAATATTAAACAGAATTTTTGTACCAGGCATTTGAATTACTGCACCAGCTCTTTTGCCCATCAAGAGAGGCATTTAGCATTTCAGTCTTTTCCAAGGTGTTCATGATCTGCTATGCTGATCTCTGTGTGTGCCTAGGTGTGTGTGGAGGGGGGGGCATATGAAGGGGAGTGTGTATGTTTGCTTTACAATTGTTGTGGCAGATTCATGCCTCAGCTCCACATTTTGTTTTAAAAAGGTCACACCGAGTGGATATGAAGTTTACTATCAACAAGAGATCGATTCCCAAATCATCCATTTGACTCTCCCTTATAAATCATGTGCTTTGTTGCATATTTTATCAAATATACTTTCAAGCCAGATGGAGGAAGGAGGATGTGGGAATCCCTCCACCATCTTGCAACTTTTATGTAAGTAGGTTTTCAAGAAAATCATCATTTCTCTTTTAAATATGTCTGGAACAGGCATGATGGTAGTGTCAACCTGTTGGAGTTTTTGTTGCTGGAAGAAGTTGTACAAAAGGATTGGTTTTTACATTGACCAGTTACTGAATCAAGCGCAGGAATACATTGGAAATTTAGCTGGGGGTTCCTTTTCCCAGCAGACTACTTCTAGAACGAGCTTGTACACTGAAGCTGACTCTTTTGCTCTCTTTTTGTTTCTTTCCTATTTTCTTGGCTTCTTTGCCACTATCTAGACAATTTTGGAACTTTGTTCCCAACTAAAATGGTTTCAATAGTCTGATTGTGATCATACATTTTTACAAGGAATTTTTAAAATCTTTCCTCGAGTCCAGAAAGTCAAGGACTTAGATCTTTTTCTTCCCTTATCAATATTGCCA
The DNA here is from genome assembly GCF_035770615.1 of Melospiza melodia melodia. Lineage (NCBI taxonomy): Eukaryota > Metazoa > Chordata > Aves > Passeriformes > Passerellidae > Melospiza > Melospiza melodia. The sequence continues at coordinate 35,159,745 of NC_086197.1, read as the reverse complement.
TGAAATTGATAAATAAAGACCAACTCTTTATTTTTGTTTTTAACCCACGTAGATAATTCCCATCCATTAATCCATTTTGTGGACCAATAGCTGCCATTCTGATGGAAGCTGTCACTTCTTAACAATAGGCATTCTGTGACTATGTTGACTGCACTTTGGGTGAAGATCCTAACTGGTCTTAGATATACATAGGGAGAAATTTGCTCAGCCAGTGTCAGTCTTAAGCATGCGTATCAGAAGATCTTTCTAGAGCTGGGAATTTTCCCATGAAAGGGATTCAGTTAGGGAAGAGACACTTGTGCCAGAGTTTTACATTCTTCTTGAACACTGCTTAAGGAACTTAGATGCCATGTCCATTTGGATCTCTGTCTGCACAGAACTTTGTCATGCCAGCGCTTTGAAATGCATCTTGAAGAGAATTCACTAGCACAGAATGAAAGAGAGTGGAAGGGGTTGGTGGGGCTAACCAGGCCCAACCCCCCTGCCTAAACCAGGATACCTAGAGCCTCTTGCCCAGGATTCTATCTGGGTGTACTTTTAATGTCTTCAAAGATCCAGGCTCCACAATCTTTCTGGGCAGTCTGTGCCGTGGTTCAGTCACCCTGACAGTAAAGAAACATTTACTGATGTTCAAAGGCAATCTCCTGTATTTCAGTGTGTGCCCACTGCCTCTTGTCTTTTCCCTCAGCATCACTGAAAAGACACTGATTCCCTCCCCTTTGCACTATTGCTTCCATATGTATGTGTGATGCCATGTAGAGGTATGTCAAAAACCTCCCTGAAGCCCAGGCAGATAATATTCCCTTCATCTACCAGTCAAGTTGATTCATCAGAGGAGTTTAAAGTGATGTTCAGCATGAAATTCCCCTGAAAAATCATGCTAACTACATTATTTGGTCATCTGTCATGTGCCTGGCAAGGATTTCCAGGAAGAGCTGCTTCATCAACTTCCTGGGGATAAAAAAGAGGCTGGCTGGTTTGTACTATGGCGAGTCCTCTTAATTGCCTTTTTTGAAGATGGATGTCATTTGCTAACATCCACTCTTTAGCCTCTGTTGTCGTCTACATCTTAGCAAAACGCTTTTCCACTATGTCTGGCTAGGAAAAACTGTGCCAGCACAGAAAACATCTCCCATCTTGTTCTAGAAGTTGCACGGATGTCTGCCAAGTGTTTGGCAGGAAGAAAAGAAAAGTTGTCCAAAACAGCTTCCAATCGAATGTTCCTGTGATTGGAAAAGTCAGGAGAGTGCAAAGGTACTGTTTTCTATCAGTTGGCAAGGTGCGCACACAATCCCAGTGTTGTACAGCTTGCTTCTTCACCTTCCCGAAGCTGCCGCTCTCGCCGGCTGCCGGAGCCCAAGAAGCGGCTTCTTCGCGCAAAGACGATTGTGCCGCTCACAGGGCTCTCCTTAGCGCGGCTTCTGCCGAAAGACGCCCGGCAGCGGCTCTTACCTCCGGAGAGCATCCTACCTTCGTCTTTAGCTCCTCTTCTCATCTACACCTCGGCAAAACGCTTTTCCACTATGTCTGGCTAGGAAAAACTGTGCCAGCACAGAAAACATCTCCCATCGTGTTCTAGAAGTTGCACGGATGTCTGCCAAGTGTTTGGCAGGAAGAAAAGAAAAGTTGTCCAAAACAGCTTCCAATCGAATGTTCCTGTGATTGGAAAAGTCAGGAGAGTGCAAAGGTACTGTTTTCTATCAGTTGGCAAGGTGCGCACACAATCCCAGTGTTGTACAGCTTGCTTCTTCACCTTCCCGAAGCTGCCGCTCTCGCCGGCTGCCGGAGCCCAAGAAGCGGCTTCTTCGCGCAAAGACGATTGTGCCGCTCACAGTGCTCTCCTTAGCGCGGCTTCTGCCGAAAGACGCCCGGCAGCGGCTCTTACCTCCGGAGAGCATCCTACCTTCGTCTTTCGCGTCTTTTGTAGTCTACATCTTAGCAAAACGCTTTTCCACTATGTCTGGCTAGGAAAAACTGTGCCAGCACAGAAAACATCTCCCATCGTGTTCTAGAAGTTGCACGGATGTCTGCCAAGTGTTTGGCAGGAAGAAAAGAAAAGTTGTCCAAAACAGCTTCCAATCGAATGTTCCTGTGATTGGAAAAGTCAGGAGAGTGCAAAGGTACTGTTTTCTATCAGTTGGCAAGGTGCGCACACAATCCCAGTGTTGTACAGCTTGCTTCTTCACCTTCCCGAAGCTGCCGCTCTCGCCGGCTGCCGGAGCCCAAGAAGCGGCTTCTTCGCGCAAAGACGATTGTGCCGCTCACAGTGCTCTCCTTAGCGCGGCTTCTGCCGAAAGACGCCCGGCAGCGGCTCTTACCTCCGGAGAGCATCCTACCTTCGTCTTTCGCGTCTTTTGTAGTCTACATCTTAGCAAAACGCTTTTCCACTATGTCTGGCTAGGAAAAACTGTGCCAGCACAGAAAACATCTCCCATCGTGTTCTCGAAGTTGCACGGATGTCTGCCAAGTGTTTGGCAGGAAGAAAAGAAAAGTTGTCCAAAACAGCTTCCAATCGAATGTTCCTGTGATTGGAAAAGTCAGGAGAGTGCAAAGGTACTGTTTTCTATCAGTTGGCAAGGTGCGCACACAATCCCAGTGTTGTACAGCTTGCTTCTTCACCTTCCCGAAGCTGCCGCTCTCGCCGGCTGCCGGAGCCCAAGAAGCGGCTTCTTCGCGCAAAGACGATTGTGCCGCTCACAGTGCTCTCCTTAGCGCGGCTTCTGCCGAAAGACGCCCGGCAGCGGCTCTTACCTCCGGAGAGCATCCTACCTTCGTCTTTCGCGTCTTTTGTAGTCTACATCTTAGCAAAACGCTTTTCCACTATGTCTGGCTAGGAAAAACTGTGCCAGCACAGAAAACATCTCCCATCGTGTTCTAGAAGTTGCACGGATGTCTGCCAAGTGTTTGGCAGGAAGAAAAGAAAAGTTGTCCAAAACAGCTTCCAATCGAATGTTCCTGTGATTGGAAAAGTCAGGAGAGTGCAAAGGTACTGTTTTCTATCAGTTGGCAAGGTGCGCACACAATCCCAGTGTTGTACAGCTTGCTTCTTCACCTTCCCGAAGCTGCCACTCTCAGGAGGTAAGAGCCGCTGCCGGGCGTCTTTCGGCAGAAGCCGCGCTAAGGAGAGCACTGTGAGCGGCACAATCGTCTTTGCGCGAAGAAGCCGCTTCTTGGGCTCCGGCAGCCGGCGAGAGCGGCAGCTTCGGGAAGGTGAAGAAGCAAGCTGTACAACACTGGGATTGTGTGCGCACCTTGCCAACTGATAGAAAACAGTACCTTTGCACTCTCCTGACTTTTCCAATCACAGGAACATTCGATTGGAAGCTGTTTTGGACAACTTTTCTTTTCTTCCTGCCAAACACTTGGCAGACATCCGTGCAACTTCTAGAACACGATGGGAGATGTTTTCTGTGCTGGCACAGTTTTTCCTAGCCAGACATAGTGGAAAAGCGTTTTGCTAAGATGTAGACTACAAAAGACGCGAAAGACGAAGGTAGGATGCTCTCCGGAGGTAAGAGCCGCTGCCGGGCGTCTTTCGGCAGAAGCCGCGCTAAGGAGAGCACTGTGAGCGGCACAATCGTCTTTGCGCGAAGAAGCCGCTTCTTGGGCTCCGGCAGCCGGCGAGAGCGGCAGCTTCGGGAAGGTGAAGAAGCAAGCTGTACAACACTGGGATTGTGTGCGCACCTTGCCAACTGATAGAAAACAGTACCTTTGCACTCTCCTGACTTTTCCAATCACAGGAACATTCGATTGGAAGCTGTTTTGGACAACTTTTCTTTTCTTCCTGCCAAACACTTGGCAGACATCCGTGCAACTTCTAGAACACGATGGGAGATGTTTTCTGTGCTGGCACAGTTTTTCCTAGCCAGACATAGTGGAAAAGCGTTTTGCTAAGATGTAGACTACAAAAGACGCGAAAGACGAAGGTAGGATGCTCTCCGGAGGTAAGAGCCGCTGCCGGGCGTCTTTCGGCAGAAGCCGCGCTAAGGAGAGCACTGTGAGCGGCACAATCGTCTTTGCGCGAAGAAGCCGCTTCTTGGGCTCCGGCAGCCGGCGAGAGCGGCAGCTTCGGGAAGGTGAAGAAGCAAGCTGTACAACACTGGGATTGTGTGCGCACCTTGCCAACTGATAGAAAACAGTACCTTTGCACTCTCCTGACTTTTCCAATCACAGGAACATTCGATTGGAAGCTGTTTTGGACAACTTTTCTTTTCTTCCTGCCAAACACTTGGCAGACATCCGTGCAACTTCTAGAACACGATGGGAGATGTTTTCTGTGCTGGCACAGTTTTTCCTAGCCAGACATAGTGGAAAAGCTTTTTGCCGAGGTGTAGACTACATTAGACGCGAAAGACGAAGGTAGGATGCTCTCCGGAGGTAAGAGCCGCTGCCGGGCGTCTTTCGGCAGAAGCCGCGCTAAGGAGAGCACTGTGAGCGGCACAATCGTCTTTGCGCGAAGAAGCCGCTTCTTGGGCTCCGGCAGCCGGCGAGAGCGGCAGCTTCGGGAAGGTGAAGAAGCAAGCTGTACAACACTGGGATTGTGTGCGCACCTTGCCAACTGATAGAAAACAGTACCTTTGCACTCTCCTGACTTTTCCAATCACAGGAACATTCGATTGGAAGCTGTTTTGGACAACTTTTCTTTTCTTCCTGCCAAACACTTGGCAGACATCCGTGCAACTTCTAGAACACGATGGGACATGTTTTCTGTGCTGGCACAGTTTTTCCTAGCCAGACATAGTGGAAAAGCGTTTTGCTAAGATGTAGACTACAAAAGACGCGAAAGACGAAGGTAGGATGCTCTCCGGAGGTAAGAGCCGCTGCCGGGCGTCTTTCGGCAGAAGCCGCGCTAAGGAGAGCACTGTGAGCGGCACAATCGTCTTTGCGCGAAGAAGCCGCTTCTTGGGCTCCGGCAGCCGGCGAGAGCGGCAGCTTCGGGAAGGTGAAGAAGCAAGCTGTACAACACTGGGATTGTGTGCGCACCTTGCCAACTGATAGAAAACAGTACCTTTGCACTCTCCTGACTTTTCCAATCACAGGAACATTCGATTGGAAGCTGTTTTGGACAACTTTTCTTTTCTTCCTGCCAAACACTTGGCAGACATCCGTGCAACTTCTAGAACACGATGGGAGATGTTTTCTGTGCTGGCACAGTTTTTCCTAGCCAGACATAGTGGAGAAGCGTTTTGCTAAGATGTAGACTACAAAAGACGCGAAAGACGAAGGTAGGATGCTCTCCGGAGGTAAGAGCCGCTGCCGGGCGTCTTTCGGCAGAAGCCGCGCTAAGGAGAGCACTGTGAGCGGCACAATCGTCTTTGCGCGAAGAAGCCGCTTCTTCGGTTCCGGGAGCCGGCGAGAGCGGCAGCTTCGGGAAGGTGAAGAAGCAAGCTGTACAACACTGGGATTGTGTGCGCACCTTGCCAACTGATAGAAAACAGTACCTTTGCACTCTCCTGACTTTTCCAATCACAGGAACATTCGATTGGAAGCTGTTTTGGACAACTTTTCTTTTCTTCCTGCCAAACACTTGGCAGACATCCGTGCAACTTCTAGAACACGATGGGAGATGTTTTCTGTGCTGGCACAGTTTTTCCTAGCCAGACATAGTGGAGAAGCGTTTTGCTAAGATGTAGACTACAAAAGACGCGAAAGACGAAGGTAGGATGCTCTCCGGAGGTAAGAGCCGCTGCCGGGCGTCTTTCGGCAGAAGCCGCGCTAAGGAGAGCACTGTGAGCGGCACAATCGTCTTTGCGCGAAGAAGCCGCTTCTTCGGTTCCGGGAGCCGGCGAGAGCGGCAGCTTCGGGAAGGTGAAGAAGCAAGCTGTACAACACTGGGATTGTGTGCGCACCTTGCCAACTGATAGAAAACAGTACCTTTGCACTCTCCTGACTTTTCCAATCACATGAACATTCGATTGGAAGCTGTTTTGGACAACTTTTCTTTTCTTCCTGCCAAACACTTGGCAGACATCCGTGCAACTTCTAGAACATGATGGGAGATGTTTTCTGTGCTGGCACAGTTTTTCCTAGCCAGACATAGTGGAAAAGCGTTTTGCCGAGGTGTAGATGAGAAGAGGAGCTAAAGACGAAGGTAGGATGCTCTCCGGAGGTAAGAGCCGCTGCCGGGCGTCTTTCGGCAGAAGCCGCGCTAAGGAGAGCCCTGTGAGCGGCACAATCGTCTTTGCGCGAAGAAGCCGCTTCTTGGGCTCCGGCAGCCGGCGAGAGCGGCAGCTTCGGGAAGGTGAAGAAGCAAGCTGTACAACACTGGGATTGTGTGCGCACCTTGCCAACTGATAGAAAACAGTACCTTTGCACTCTCCTGACTTTTCCAATCACAGGAACATTCGATTGGAAGCTGTTTTGGACAACTTTTCTTTTCTTCCTGCCAAACACTTGGCAGACATCCGTGCAACTTCTAGAACACGATGGGAGATGTTTTCTGTGCTGGCACAGTTTTTCCTAGCCAGACATAGTGGAAAAGCTTTTTGCCGAGGTGTAGATGAGAAGAGGAGCTAAAGAGTGGATGTTAGCAAATGACACCCATCTTCAAAAAAGGCAATTAAGAGGACTCGCCATAGTACAAACCAGCCAGCCTCTTTTTTATCCCCAGGAAGTTGATGAAGCAGCTCTTCCTGGAAATCCTTGCCAGGCACATGACAGATGACCAAATAATGTAGTTAGCATGATTTTTCAGGGGAATTTCATGCTGAACATCACTTTAAACTCCTCTGATGAATCAACTTGACTGGTAGATGAAGGGAATATTATCTGCCTGGGCTTCAGGGAGGTTTTTGACATACCTCTACATGGCATCACACATACATATGGAAGCAATAGTGCAAAGGGGAGGGAATCAGTGTCTTTTCAGTGATGCTGAGGGAAAAGACAAGAGGCAGTGGGCACACACTGAAATACAGGAGATTGCCTTTGAACATCAGTAAATGTTTCTTTACTGTCAGGGTGACTGAACCACGGCACAGACTGCCCAGAAAGATTGTGGAGCCTGGATCTTCGAAGACATTAAAAGTACACCCAGATAGAATCCTGGGCAAGAGGCTCTAGGTATCCTGGTTTAGGCAGGGGGGTTGGGCCTGGTTAGCCCCACCAACCCCTTCCACTCTCTTTCATTCTGTGCTAGTGAATTCTCTTCAAGATGCATTTCAAAGCGCTGGCATGACAAAGTTCTGTGCAGACAGAGATCCAAATGGACATGGCATCTAAGTTCCTTAAGCAGTGTTCAAGAAGAATGTAAAACTCTGGCACAAGTGTCTCTTCCCTAACTGAATCCCTTTCATGGGAAAATTCCCAGCTCTAGAAAGATCTTCTGATACGCATGCTTAAGACTGACACTGGCTGAGCAAATTTCTCCCTATGTATATCTAAGACCAGTTAGGATCTTCACCCAAAGTGCAGTCAACATAGTCACAGAATGCCTATTGTTAAGAAGTGACAGCTTCCATCAGAATGGCAGCTATTGGTCCACAAAATGGATTAATGGATGGGAATTATCTACGTGGGTTAAAAACAAAAATAAAGAGTTGGTCTTTATTTATCAATTTCATGGCAATATTGATAAGGGAAGAAAAAGATCTAAGTCCTTGACTTTCTGGACTCGAGGAAAGATTTTAAAAATTCCTTGTAAAAATGTATGATCACAATCAGACTATTGAAACCATTTTAGTTGGGAACAAAGTTCCAAAATTGTCTAGATAGTGGCAAAGAAGCCAAGAAAATAGGAAAGAAACAAAAAGAGAGCAAAAGAGTCAGCTTCAGTGTACAAGCTCGTTCTAGAAGTAGTCTGCTGGGAAAAGGAACCCCCAGCTAAATTTCCAATGTATTCCTGCGCTTGATTCAGTAACTGGTCAATGTAAAAACCAATCCTTTTGTACAACTTCTTCCAGCAACAAAAACTCCAACAGGTTGACACTACCATCATGCCTGTTCCAGACATATTTAAAAGAGAAATGATGATTTTCTTGAAAACCTACTTACATAAAAGTTGCAAGATGGTGGAGGGATTCCCACATCCTCCTTCCTCCATCTGGCTTGAAAGTATATTTGATAAAATATGCAACAAAGCACATGATTTATAAGGGAGAGTCAAATGGATGATTTGGGAATCGATCTCTTGTTGATAGTAAACTTCATATCCACTCGGTGTGACCTTTTTAAAACAAAATGTGGAGCTGAGGCATGAATCTGCCACAACAATTGTAAAGCAAACATACACACTCCCCTTCATATGCCCCCCCCTCCACACACACCTAGGCACACACAGAGATCAGCATAGCAGATCATGAACACCTTGGAAAAGACTGAAATGCTAAATGCCTCTCTTGATGGGCAAAAGAGCTGGTGCAGTAATTCAAATGCCTGGTACAAAAATTCTGTTTAATATTTAGCTCCTATTTAAAACACAGCTTTTCATTTCATTCTATTTACAGAATATTTTCATTTCATTTGTTTCTTTAAAATTACTTAGTTCTCACCTGTTGTATGTCTAGGAATATTTTCTTCCAAAAATAGAAAAAAATAGATGATATCTTTTCAGCAGAAAACATTGGTTGATACAATTTTAAACCATCATGATATGGAAGAATTCTTCTGTCCCTCTCGAAGGTGGAAGAAGCATTTGGATCACAGATCATCTACAATGAAATACTTGACATGTTTAAGATGCTTTCAATCAATTTTGATCGTCAATTGCTTATTTGTTGTAAACAGTAATTTTTCAGTGAAGGGAAAGTGTGTGTGGTATATCTACATGATATGTTCAAAGGCAGTTCCTACTAATGGCCAGGCTGAATTCCAGTAAATAATGTCCCGAATGATATTTTGCCGCCTTCTTTGGCACTTCATGAAATCTTACCCCGATGAAGTGCTGAAACAAAGAGATTTTCTCTTAGAGAGTGTCTCATGTTGTAACCTATCCCATGGATTTTATGCTGTAATTCTTATCTCTTTTAAAATTTACTATCTTCTGTACAGTTTTCATGAAACTTTCTGTTACAGTAGTGAATAGCACAGATAAATGTCATTTTGTACAACTTTGAATTTACCCCAAGAGCTGAGAGAAAACTTGATCCTATACTTCAATCCGAGTTTCTTCTATAGTCCAACTTTGTTTCTCTACCATCAAGCTTCTCCTTTGTTGCTGCTCCAAGCCCCGTCCAAGGTGACCTTGAATACTTTCAGGGATGGGACACCCACAACTTCTCTGGGCAACCTGTTCCAGTGTTCCAGCACTCCCACAGTAAAAAAGGCCTTCCTTTCATCTAATATGTGTAGGAAATCATAAATCTAGGCATAGAAGCTTGGAGTGCAAATTTGAAATTCTTTGGATTTGAAGCACATTTTATATGAATACTGACTTACAGATGACTAAAAGATGTTGATGGGCATTTGAGCTGACAAGTTTTGAAAAAGTGCACGGAAATTAAAATTGAAACCACTAAAATTAAAAACTCCTTGCCATTTTCTTTTTCCTCTCCTATTCAAAATTGCATATGTCAGATATCAGTGCTTCATGCAAACCTCTCAGATGCTCTCAGAGAAAAAGCTTTTCTTTCAGACTAAGTTGCGGTTGACGTAGAACACTAGCAGGAGTGAAAGATTTTCTGGGCATTGGGGCAGCACGTTCTCCTTGGATTTGTGTGCAGAATGCATTTTATCCAAACTGGAAAATAGATCCCAGCTCTGTTCTATTCATCATTCTTACTTCATCAGGCCAGAAGATTCTGTGAAAAGTAGCCTGTGGACCTTGAAGACAGCGCATGTGAACCAGATGAGAGGTGATAGAGAAGTTGAGGGAGAGAAGAAAGAGCATATGGCTGAAACCAGAAAGTATTTCTCCACGTGATCATGGAAGATTGCAGGAGCCACTTGGTACTATCAAACCAGCCCGACTTGGCACTGGTGCCACTATGGGTCTGGGAGCCATGTTGCATATCGTGCATTTTAAGGAGCCAGCTGGCCACACACAGCCATATGCCCCCAAACACAAACCAAGCCCTTTTCTCTGGCAAACAAAACTCAGCTGCCCTGCTTCTGGATGGCAGATTGCAGGAGCCACTTGGTACTATCAAACCAGCCCAACTTGGCACTGGTGCCACCTTGGCTCTGGGAACCATCCTGCCTATTGTAGCTTTTCAGGAGCCAGCCGGTCACTCCCAGCCATAGGCCCCCAAACAGAAACCTCGGCCCGTTTCCCTGGCAAACAAAAGTAAGCTGCCCCGCTTCTGGATGGCAGATTGCAGGAGCTACTTAGTACTATCAAATCAGCCCGACTTGGCACAGGTGCCACCTTGGATCTGGGAACCATCCTGTGTATCGTGGATTTTCAGGGGCCAGCCGGCCACTCTCAGCCATATGCCCCCAAACACAAACCACGGACCTTTTCTCTGGCAAACAAAAATCAGCTGCCCCACTTCTGGATGGCAGATTGCAGGAGCCACTTGGGACTATCACACCAGCACAACATGGCACTGCTGCCACCTTGGATCTGGGAACAATCCTGCGTATCGTACATATTCAGGAACCAGCCGAACACTCCCAGCCACAGGCCCCCAAACACAAACAACGGCCCATTTCCCTGGCAAACAAAACTCAGCTGCCCCGCTTCTGGTGTGGCAGTTTGCAGGAGCCACTTGGGACTATCAAAGCAGCCCGACTTGGTAATGGTACCATCTTGGATCTGGGAACCATCCGGCGTATCGTGGATTTTCAGGGGCCAGCCGGTCATTCCCAGCCATATGCTCCCAAACACAAACCTCGGCCCTTTTCTCTGGCAAACAAAACTCAACTGCCCCTCTTCTGGATGGCAAATTGCAGGACGCACTTGGTACTACAAAAAGAGCCCGACTTGGCAGTGGTGCCACCTTGGCTCTGGGAACCATCCTGCGTATCGAGCATTTTAAGGAGCCAGCCGGCAATTCCCAGCCGTATGCCCCAAAAAGAAACCACGGACCTTTTCTCTGGCAAAAAAAACTCAGCTGTCCCGCTTCTGGATGGCAGATTGCAGGAGTCACTTTGAACCATACAACCAGCCTTACTTGGCACTGGTGCCACCTTGTATCTGGGAACCATCCTGCCTATCGTTGATTTTCAGGGGCCAGCCTACCACTCTCGGCCATAGGCCCCCAAACACAAACCACAGCCCTTTTCTCTAGCAAACAAAATTTAGCTGCCCCGCTTCTGGATGGCAAATTGCAGGAGCCACTGGGTACTACAAAAACAGCCCGACTTGGCACAGGTGCCACCTTGCGTCTGGTTACCATGCGGCGTATCGTGCATTTTAAGGAGCCAGGTGGCCACTCCCAGCCATATGCCCCCAAACACAACCCACGGCCCTTTTCTCTGGCAAACAAAACTCAGCTGACCCGCTTCTGGATGGCAGAGTGCAGGAGACACTTGGTACTATCAAACCAGCCCGACTTGGCACTGGTGCCACCTTTGGTCTGGGAACCATCCTGCGTATTGTGGATTGTCAGGAGACAGCCGACCACTCTCGGCCACAGACCCCAATCAAAAACAAAGGTCCGTTTCCCTGGCAAAAAAAACTCAGCTGCCCCGCTTCTGGATGGGAGATTGCAGGAGGCACTTGACACTGTCAAACGAGCCCCACTTTGTACTGGTGCCACCTTGGGTCTGGGAACCATGCTGCGTATCGTGGATTTTCAGGAGCCAGCCGGCCACTGCTAGCCACAGGCCCCCAAACAAAAACCACAGCCTTTTTCTCTGGCAAACAAAACTCAGCTGCCCTGCTTCTGGATGGCAGATTGCAGGAGCCACTTGGTACTATCAAACCAGCCCGACTTGGCACTGGTGCCACCTTGGGTCTGGGAACCATCCTGCCTATCGTGGATTTTAAGGAGCCAGCCGGCTACTCCCAGCCACAGGCCCCCAACAAAAACCACGGCCCTTTTTTCTCGCAAACAAAACTTAGCTGCCTCACTTCTGGATGGCAGATTGCAGGAGTCACTTGGTGTAATCAAACCAGCCCGACTTGGCACTGGTGCCACCTTGGGTCTGGGAACCATCCTGCGTATCGTGGATTCTAAGGAGCCAGCCGGCCACTCCCAGCCACAGGCCCCCAAACAAAATCAACGGCGCTGTTCCCTGGAAAACAAAACACGCCTGCCAACTTTTTGATGGAGTTTGCAGGAGCCACTTGGTACTATCAAACCAGCCCAACTTGGCACTGGTGCCACCATGGGTCTGGTAAACATCCTGCGTATCGTGGATTCTTAGGAGCCAGCCGGCCACTCCTAGCCACAGGCCCCCAAACAAAAACCTAGGCCTATTTCTCTGGCAAACAAAAGTAAGCTGCCCCGCTTCTGGATGGCAGATTGCAGGAGACACTTGGGACTATCAAACCAGCCCAACTTGGCACTGGTGCCACCTTGGATCTGGGAACCATGCTGTGTATCGTGGATTTTCAGGGGCCAGCCGGCCACTCTCAGCCATATGCCCCCAAACAGAAACCTCGGCCCGTTTCTCTGGCAAACAAAACTCAACTGCCCCTCTTCTGGATGGCAAATTGCAAGATGAACTTGATACTAAAACCGCAGGCCGACTTGGTAGTGGTGACACCTTGGGCCTGGGAACCATCATGCGTATCGAGCATTTTAAGGAGCCAGCCGGCCACTCCCAGCAATATGCCCCCAAAAACAATCCACGGAATTTTTCTCTGGCAAACAAAAGTAAGCTGCCCCGCTTCTGGATGGCAGATTGCAGGAACCACTTGGTAGTATCAAACCAGCCCGACTTGGCACTGGTGCCACCTTGGGTCTGGGAACCATCCTGCGTATCGTGGATTCTAAGGAGCCAGCCGGCCACTCCCAGCCACAGGCCCCCAAATACAAACAACGCCGCTTTTCCCTGGAAAACAAAACTCGCCTGCCAACTTTTTGATGGCAGATTGCAGGAGCAACTTGGTACTATCAAACCAGCCCAACTTGGCACTGGTGCCACCATGGGTCTGGTAAGCATCCTGCCTATTGTAGCTTTCCTGGACCCAGCCGGTCACTCCCAGCCATAGGCCCCCAAACACAAACCTCGGCCCTTTTCCCTGGCAAACAAAAGTAAGCTGCCCCGCTTCTGGATGGCAGATTGCAGGAGCCACTTGGTACTATCAAACCAGCCCGACTTGGCACTGGTGCCACCTTGGGTCTGGGAACCATGCTGCGTATCGCAGATTCTAAGGCGCCAGTCGGCCACTCCCAGCCACAAGACCCCAAACACAAACAACGGCGCTTTTCTCTGGCAAACAAAACTCAACTGCCCCTCTTCTGGATGGCAAATTGCAGGACGCACTTGGTACTATCAAACCAGCACGACTTGGCACGGGTGCCACCTTGGGTCTGGGAACCATCCTGCGTATTGTGGATTGTCAGGAGCCAGCTGGACACTCTCGGCCACAGACCCCAATCAAAAACAACGGCCCGTTTCACAGGCAAACAAAACTCAGCTGCCCCGCTTCTGGATGGGAGATTGCAGGAGGCACTTGACACTGTGAAACCAGCCCCACTTGGCACTGGTGCCACCTTGGGTCTGGGAACCATGCTGCGTATCATGGATTTTCAGGAGCCAGCCGGCCACTCCCAGCCATAGGCCCCCAAACAAAATCCACAGCCTTTTTCTCTGGCAAACAAAATTCAGCTGCCCCGCTTCTGGATGGCAGATTGCAGGAGCCACTTGGGACTATCACACCAGCACAACATGGCACTGGTGCCACCTTGGATCTGGGAATCATCCTTCCTATCGTGGATTTTCAGGGGCCAGCCGGTCACTCTCAGCCATAGGCCCCAAACACAAACCACGGCCCTTTTCTCTGGAAAACAAAACTCAACTGCCCCTCTTCTGGATGGCAGATTGCAGGAGCCACTGGGTACTATGAAACCAGCCCTACTTGGCACTGGTGCCACCTTGGGTCTGGGAACCATGCTGCGTATCATGGATTTTCAGGAGCCAGCCGTCCACTGCCAGCCACAGGCCCCGAAACACAAACAACAGCCTTTTTCTCTGGCAAACAAAATTCAGCTGCCCCGCTTCTGGATGGCAGATTGCAGGAACCACTTGGTACTAACAAACCAGCCCGACTTGGCACTGGTGCCACCTTGGGTCTGGGAACCATCCTGCGTATCGTGGATTCTAAGGAGCCAGCTGGCCACTCCCAGCCACAGGCCCCAAAATACACACAACGGCGCTTTTCCCTGGAAAACAAAACTCGCCTGCCAACTTTTTGATGGCAGATTGCAGGAGCCACTTGGTACTATCAAACCAGCCCAACTTGGCACTGGTGCCACCATGGGTCTGGTCACCATCCTGCCTATCGTAGCTTTTCAGGAGCCAGCCGGTCACTCCCAGCCATAGGCCCCCAGAAAAAAACCTCGGTCCGTTTCCCTGGAAAAAAAAAGTAAGCTGCCCCGCTTCTGGATGGCAGATTGCAGGACGCACTTGGTATTATCAAACCAGCCCGACTTGGCACTGGTGCCACCTTGGGTCTGGGAACCATCCAGCCTATCGTGGATTTTAAGGAGCCAGCCGGCTACTCCCAGCCACAGGCCCCCAACAAAAACCACGGCCCTTTTTTCTGGCAAACAAAACTTAGCTGCCTCACTTCTGGATGGCAGATTGCAGGAGCCACTTGGTGTAATCAAACCAGCCCGACTTGGCACTGGTGTCACCTTGGGTCTGGGAACCATCCTGCGTATCGTGGATTCTAAGGAGCCAGCCGGCCACTCCCAGCCACAGGCCCCCAAACAAAATCAACGGCGCTGTTCCCTGGAAAACAAAACACGCCTGCCAACTTTTTGATGGAGTTTGCAGGAGCCACTTGGTACTATCAAACCAGCCCAACTTGGCACTGGTGCCACCATGGGTCTGGTAAACATCCTGCGTATCGTGGATTCTTAGGAGCCAGCAGGCCACTCCTAGCCACAGGCCCCCAAACAAAAACCTAGGCCTATTTCTCTGGCAAACAAAAGTAAGCTGCCCCGCTTCTGGATGGCAGATTGCAGGAGACACTTGGGACTATCAAACCAGCCCAACTTGGCACTGGTGCCACCTTGGATCTGGGAACCATGTTGTGTATCGTGGATTTTCAGGGGCCAGCCGGCCACTCTCAGCCATATGTCCCCAAACAGAAACCTCGGCCCGTTTCTCTGGCAAACAAAACTCAACTGCCCCTCTTCTGGATGGCAAATTGCAGGATGAACTTGATACTAAAACCGCAGGCCGACTTGGTAGTGGTGACACCTTGGGCCTGGGAACCATCATGCGTATCGAGCATTTCAAGGAGCCAGCCGGCCACTCCCAGCAATATGCCCCCAAAAACAATCCACGGAATTTTTCTCTGGCAAACAAAAATCAGCTGCCCCGCTTCTGGATGGCAGATTGCAGGAGCCACTTTGCACCATCAAACCAGCCCGACTTGGCACTGGTGCCACCTTGCATCTGGGAACCATGCTGCCTAGCGTGGATTTTCAGGGGCCAGCGGGCCACTCTCAGCTATATGCCCCCAAACAAAACCCACGGCCCGTTTCCCTGGCAAACAAAAGTAAGCTGCCCTGCTTCTGGATGGCAGATTGCAGGAACCACTTGGTAGTATCAAACCAGCCCGACTTGGCACTGGTGCCACCTTGGGTCTGGGAACCATCCTGCGTATCGTGGATTCTAAGGAGCCAGCCGGCCACTCCCAGCCACAGGCCCCCAAACACAAACAACGGCGCTTTTCCCTGGAAAACAAAACTCGCCTGCCAACTTTTTGATGGCAGATTGCAGGAGCAACTTGGTACTATCAAACCAGCCCAACTTGGCACTGGTGCCACCATGGGTCTGGTAAGCATCCTGCCTATTGTAGCTTTCCAGGAGCCAGCCGGTCACTCCCAGCCATAGGCCCCCAAACACAAACCTCGGCCCGTTTCCCTGGCAAACAAAAGTAAGCTGCCCCGCTTCTGGATGGCAGATTGCAGGAGCCACTTGGTACTATCAAACCAGCCCAACTTGGCACTGGTGCCACCTTGGGTCTGGGAACCATGCTGCGTATCGCAGATTCTAAGGCGCCAGTCGGCCACTCCCAGCCACAAGCCCCCAAACACAAACAACGGCGCTTTTCTCTGGCAAACAAAACTCAACTGCCCCTCTTCTGGATGGCAAATTGCAGGACGCACTTGGTACTATAAAAACAGCCCGACTTGGCACTGGTGCCACCTTGGGTCTGGGAACCATCCTGCGTATCGATCTTTTTAATGAGACAGCCGGCCACTCCCAGCCATATGCCCCCAAACACAACCCACGGCCCTTTCCTCTGGCAAACAAAACTCAGCTGCACCGCTTCTGGATGGCAGATTGCAGGAGCCACTTGGTACTATCAAACCAGCAAGACTTGGCACTGGTGCCACCTTGGGTCTGGGAACCATCCTGCGTATTGTGGATTGTCAGGAGCCAGCTGAACATTCTCGGCCACAGACCCCAATCAAAAACAACGGCCCGTTTCACAGGCAAACAAAACTCAGCTGCCCCGCTTCTGGATGGGAGATTGCAGGAGGCACTTGACACTGTGAAACCAGCCCCACTTGGCACTGGTGCCACCTTGGGTCTGGGAACCATGCTGCGTATCATGGATTTTCAGGAGCCAGCCGGCCACTCCCAGCCATAGGCCCCCAAACAAAAACCACAGCCTTTTTCTCTGGCAAACAAAATTCAGCTGCCCCACTTCTGGATGGCAGATTGCAGGAGCCACTTGGGACTATCACACCAGCACAACATGGCACTGCTGCCACCTTGGATCTGGGAACCATCCTTCCTATCGTGGATTTTCAGGGGCCAGCCGGTCACTCTCAGCCATAGGCCCCAAACACAAACCACGGCCCTTTTCTCTGGAAAACAAAACTCAACTGCCCCTCTTCTGGATGGCAGATTGCAGGAGCCAGTGGGTACTATGAAACTAGCCCTACTTGGCACTGGTGCCACCTTGGGTCTGGGAACCATGCTGCGTATCATGGATTTTCAGGAGCCAGCCGTCCACTGCCAGCCACAGGCCCCGAAACACAAACAACAGCCTTTTTCTCTGGCAAACAAAATTCAGCTGCCCCGCTTCTGGATGGCAGATTGCAGGAACCACTTGGTACTAACAAACCAGCCCGACTTGGCACTGGTGCCACCTTGGGTCTGGGAACCATCCTGCGTATCGTGGATTCTAAGGAGCCAGCTGGCCACTCCCAGCCACAGGCCCCAAAATACACACAACGGCGCTTTTCCCTGGAAAACAAAACTCGCCTGCCAACTTTTTGATGGCAGATTGCAGGAGCCACTTGGTACTATCAAACCAGCCCAACTTGGCACTGGTGCCACCATGGGTCTGGTCACCATCCTGCCTATCGTAGCTTTTCAGGAGCCAGCCGGTCACTCCCAGCCATAGGCCCCCAGAAAAAAACCTCGGTCCGTTTCCCTGGAAAACAAAAGTAAGCTGCCCCGCTTCTGCATGGCAGATTGCAGGAGCCACTTGGTGCTATCAAACCAGCCCAACTTGGCACTGGTGCCACCTTGGGTCTGGGAACCATCCTGCGTATCCTGTGTTCTAAGGAGCCAGCCGGCCACTCCCAGCCACAGTCCCCCAAACACAAACAACGGCGCTTTTCCCTGGAAAACAAAACTGACCTGCCAACTTTTTGATGGCAGATTGCAGGAGCCACTTGGTACTATCAAACCAGCCCAACTTGGCACTGGTGCCACCATGGGTCTGGTCACCATCCTGCCTATCGTAGCTTTTCAGGAGCCAGCCGGTCACTCCCAGCCATAGGTCCCCAGACAAATACCTCGGCCCGTTTCCCTGGCAAACAAAAGTAAGCTGCCCCGCTTCTGGATGGCAGATTGCAGGAGCCACTTGGTACTATCAAACCAGCCCAACTTGACACTGGTGCCACCTTGGCTCTGGGAACCATGCTGCGTAACCCGGATTCTAAGACGACAGGCAGCCACTGCCAGCCACAGGCCTCCAAACAAAATCAACGGCGCTTTTCCCTGGAAAACAAAACTCGCCTGACAACTTTTAGATGGCAGATTGCAGGAGCCAGTTGGTACCATCAAACCAGCCCAACTTGGCACTGGTGCCACCTTGGGTCTGGGAACCATCCTGCCTATTGTTGCTTTTCAGGAGCCAGCCGGTCACTTCTAGCCCTAGGCCCCCAGTCATATACCTCGGCCCGTTTCCCTGGCACACAAATGTAAGCTACCCCGCTTCAGGATGGCAGATTGCAGGAGCCACTTTTCACCATCAAACCAGCCCGACTTGGCACTGGTGCCAACTTGGGTCTGGGAACCATCCTGCGTATCGTGTGTTCTAAGGAGCCAGCCGGCCACTCCCACCAACAGTCCTCCAAACACAAACAACGGCGCTTTTCCCTGGAAAACAAAACTGGCCTGCCAACTTTTTGATGGCAGATTGCAGGAGCCACTTGGTACTATCAAACCAGCCCAACTTGGCACTGGTGCCACCATGGGTCTGGTCACCATCCTGCCTA
Source organism: Melospiza melodia melodia (assembly GCF_035770615.1). Lineage (NCBI taxonomy): Eukaryota > Metazoa > Chordata > Aves > Passeriformes > Passerellidae > Melospiza > Melospiza melodia. The sequence goes on along the minus strand of NC_086197.1, from coordinate 35,141,221 downwards.
TCGTAGCTTTTCAGGAGCCAGGCGGTCACTCCCAGCCATAGGCCCCCAGACACAAACCTCGGCCCGTTTCCCTGGCAAACAAAAGTAAGCTGCCCCGCTTCTGCATGGCAGATTGCAGGTGCTATTTAGTACTATCAAACCAGCCCGACTTGGCACTGGTGCCACCTCTGGTCTGGGAACCATCCTGCCTATCGTGGATTTTCAGGGGCCAGACGGCCACTATCAGCCATATGCCCCCAAAAACAAACCACGGGCTTTTCTCTGGTAAACAAAACTCAACTGCCCCTCTTCTGGATGGCAAATTTTAGGACGCACTTTGTACTACGAAAACCGCCCGACTTGGCACTGGTGCCACCTTGGGTCAGGGAACCATCCTGCCTATCGTAGCTTTTCAGGAGCCAGCCGGTCACTCCCAGCCATAGGTCCCCAGACAAATACCTCGGCCCGTTTCCCTGGCAAACAAAAGTAAGCTGCCCCGCTTCTGGATGGCAGATTGCAGGAGCCACTTGGTACTATCAAACCAGCCCAACTTGACACTGGTGCCACCTTGGCTCTGGGAACCATGCTGCGTAACCCGGATTCTAAGACGACAGGCAGCCACTGCCAGCCACAGGCCTCCAAACAAAATCAACGGCGCTTTTCCCTGGAAAACAAAACTCGCCTGACAACTTTTAGATGGCAGATTGCAGGAGCCAGTTGGTACCATCAAACCAGCCCAACTTGGCACTGGTGCCACCTTGGGTCTGGGAACCATCCTGCCTATTGTTGCTTTTCAGGAGCCAGCCGGTCACTTCTAGCCCTAGGCCCCCAGTCATAAACCTCGGCCCGTTTCCCTGGCACACAAATGTAAGCTACCCCGCTTCAGGATGGCAGATTGCAGGAGCCACTTTTCACCATCAAACCAGCCCGACTTGGCACTGGTGCCACCTTGGGTCTGGGAACCATCCTGCGTATCGTGTGTTCTAAGGAGCCAGCCGGCCACTCCCAGCCACTGTCCTCCAAACACAAACAACGGCGCTTTTCCCTGGAAAACAAAACTGGCCTGCCAACTTTTTGATGGCAGATTGCAGGAGCCACTTGGTACTATCAAACCAGCCCAACTTGGCACTGGTGCCACCATGGGTCTGGTCACCATCCTGCCTATCGTAGCTTTTCAGGAGCCAGGCGGTCACTCCCAGCCATAGGCCCCCAGACACAAACCTCGGCCCGTTTCCCTGGCAAACAAAAGTAAGCTGCCCCGCTTCTGCACGGCAGATTGCAGGTGCTATTTAGTACTATCAAACCAGCCCGACTTGGCACTGGTGCCACCTCTGGTCTGGGAACCATCCTGCCTATCGTGGATTTTCAGGGGCCAGACGGCCACTATCAGCCATATGCCCCCAAAAACAAACCACGGGCTTTTCTCTGGTAAACAAAACTCAACTGCCCCTCTTCTGGATGGCAAATTTTAGGACGCACTTTGTACTACGAAAACCGCCCGACTTGGCACTGGTGCCACCTTGGGTCAGGGAACCATCCTGCCTATCGTAGCTTTTCAGGAGCCAGCCGGTCACTCCCAGCCATAGGTCCCCAGACAAATACCTCGGCCCGTTTCCCTGGCAAACAAAAGTAAGCTGCCCCGCTTCTGGATGGCAGATTGCAGGAGCCACTTGGTACTATCAAACCAGCCCAACTTGACACTGGTGCCACCTTGGCTCTGGGAACCATGCTGCGTAACCCGGATTCTAAGACGACAGGCAGCCACTGCCAGCCACAGGCCTCCAAACAAAATCAACGGCGCTTTTCCCTGGAAAACAAAACTCGCCTGACAACTTTTAGATGGCAGATTGCAGGAGCCAGTTGGTACCATCAAACCAGCCCAACTTGGCACTGGTGCCACCTTGGGTCTGGGAACCATCCTGCCTATTGTTGCTTTTCAGGAGCCAGCCGGTCACTTCTAGCCCTAGGCCCCCAGTCATAAACCTCGGCCCGTTTCCCTGGCACACAAATGTAAGCTACCCCGCTTCAGGATGGCAGATTGCAGGAGCCACTTTTCATCATCAAACCAGCCTGACGTGGCACTGGTGCCACCTTGGGTCTGGGAACCATCCTGCGTATCGTGTGTTCTAAGGAGCCAGCCGGCCACTCCCACCCACAGTCCCCCAAACACAAACAACGGCGCTTTTCCCTGGAAAACAAAACTGGCCTGCCAACTTTTTGATGGCAGATTGCAGGAGCCACTTGGTACTATCAAACCAGCCCAACTTGGCACTGGTGCCACCATGGGTCTGGTAACCATCCTGCCTATCGTAGCTTTTCAGGAGCCAGCCGGTCACTCCCAGCCATAGGCCCCCAGACACAAACCTCGGCCCGTTTCCCTGGCAAACAAAAGTAAGCTGCCCCGCTTCTGCATGGCAGATTGCAGGCGCTATTTAGTACTATCAAACCAGACCGACTTGGCACTGGTGCCACCTCTGGTCTGGTCACCATCCTGCCTATCGTGGATTTTCAGGGGCCAGACGGCCACTATCAGCCATATGCCCCCAAAAACAAACCACGGCCCTTTTCTCTGGTAAACAAAACTCAACTGCCCCTCTTCTGGATGGCAAATTTTAGGACGCACTTTGTACTACGAATACCGCCCGACTTGGCACTGGTGCCACCTTGGGTCAGGGAACCATCCTGCCTATCGTAGCTATTTAAGGAGCCAGCAGGCCACGCCCAGCCATATAGCCCCAAAAACAAACCACGGACCATTTCTCTTGGAAACAAAAATCCGCTGCCCCGCGTCAGGATGGCAGATTGCAGGAGCCACTTTGCACCATCAAACCACCCCGACTTGGCACTGGTGCCATCTTGGATCTGGGAACCATCCTGCCTATCGTAGCTTTTCAGGAGCCAGCCGGTTACTCCCAACCATAGCCCCCAGACAGAAAGCTCTGCCCGTTTCCCTGGCAAACAAAAGTAAGCTACCCCGCTTCTGGATGGCAGATTGCAGGAGCCACTTGGTACTATCAAACCAGCCCAACTTGGCACTGGTGCCACCATGGGTCTGGTCACCATCCTGCCTATCGTAGCTTTTCAGGAGCCAGGCGGTCACTCCCAGCCATAGGCCCCCAGACAAATACCTCGGCCCGTTTCCCTGGCAAACAAATGTAAGCTGCCCCGCTTCTGGATGGCAGATTGCAGGAGCCACATGGTACTATCAAACCAGGCCAACATGGCACTGGTGCCACCTTGGCTCTGGGAACCATCCTGCCTATCGTGGATTTTCAGGCGCCAGCCGGCCACTCTCAGCCATATGCCCCCAAACACAAACCACGGCCCTTTTCTCTGGTAAACAAAACTCAACTGCCCCTCTTCTGGATGGCAAATTGCAGGACGCACTTGGTACTACGAAAACAGCCCGACTTGGCAGTGATGCCACCTTGGGTCAGGGAACCATCCTGCGTATCGATGTTTTTAAGGAGTCAGCCGGCAACGTCCAGCCATATACCCCCAAAAAAAACCCACGGAACTTTTCTCCAGCAAGCAAAAATCCGCTGCCCCGCGTCTGGATGGCAGATTGCAGGAGCTATTTAGTATTATCAAACCAGCCCGACTTGGCACTGGTGCCACCATGGGTCTGGTCACCATCCTGCCTATCGTAGCTTTTCAGGAGCCAGCCGGTCACTCTCAGCCATAGGCCCCAAACACAAACCACGGCCCTTTTCTCTGGAAAACAAAACTCAACTGCCCCTCTTCTGGATGGCAGATTGCAGGAGCCACTGGGTACTATGAAACCAGCCCTACTTGGCACTGGTGCCACCTTGGGTCTGGGAACCATGCTGCGTATCATGGATTTTCAGGAGCCAGCCGTCCACTGCCAGCCACAGGCCCCGAAACACAAACAACAGCCTTTTTCTCTGGCAAACAAAATTCAGCTGCCCCGCTTCTGGATGGCAGATTGCAGGAACCACTTGGTACTAACAAACCAGCCCGACTTGGCACTGGTGCCACCTTGGGTCTGGGAACCATCCTGCGTATCGTGGATTCTAAGGAGCCAGCTGGCCACTCCCAGCCACAGGCCCCAAAACACACACAACGGCGCTTTTCCCTGGAAAACAAAACTCGCCTGCCAACTTTTTGATGGCAGATTGCAGGAGCCACTTGGTACTATCAAACCAGCCCAACTTGGCACTGGTGCCACCATGGGTCTGGTCACCATCCTGCCTATCGTAGCTTTTCAGGAGCCAGCCGGTCACTCCCAGCCATAGGCCCCCAGACACAAAGCTCGGCCTGTTTCCCTGGCACACAAAAGTAAGCTACCGCACTTCTGGATGGCAGATTGCAGGAGCCACTTTGCACCATCAAATCAGCCCAACTTGGCACTGGTGCCACCTTGGCTCTGGGAACCATGCTGCGTAACCCGGATTCTAAGACGACAGGCAGCCACTGCCAGCCACAGGCCTCCAAACAAAATCAACGGCGCTTTTCCCTGGAAAACAAAACTCGCCTGACAACTTTTAGATGGCAGATTGCAGGAGCCAGTTGGTACCATCAAACCAGCCCAACTTGGCACTGGTGCCACCTTGGGTCTGGGAACCATCCTGCCTATTGTTGCTTTTCAGGAGCCAGCCGGTCACTCCTAGCCCTAGGCCCCCAGTCATAAACCTCGGCCCGTTTCCCTGGCACACAAAAGTAAGCTACCCCGCTTCAGGATGGCAGATTGCAGGAGCCACTTTTCACCATCAAACCAGCCCGACGTGGCACTGGTGCCACCTTGGGTCTGGGAACCATCCTGCGTATCGTGTGTTCTAAGGAGCCAGCTGGCCACTCCCACCAACAGTCCCCCAAACACAAACAACGGCGCTTTTCCCTGGAAAACAAAACTCGCCTGACAACTTTTTGATGGCAGATTGCAGGAGCCACTTGGTACTATCAAACCAGCCCAACTTGGCACTGGTGCCACCATGGGTCTGGTAACCATCCTGCCTATCGTAGCTTTTCAGGAGCCAGGCGGTCACTCCCAGCCATAGGCCCCCAGACACAAACCTCGGCCCGTTTCCCTGGCAAACAAAAGTAAGCTGCCCCGCTTCTGCATGGCAGATTGCAGGTGCTATTTAGTACTATCAAACCAGCCCGACTTGGCACTGGTGCCACCTCTGGTCTGGGAACCATCCTGCCTATCGTGGATTTTCAGGCGCCAGACGGCCACTATCAGCCATATGCCCCCAAAAACAAACCACGGCCCTTTTCTCTGGTAAACAAAACTCAACTGCCCCTCTTCTGGATGGCAAATTTTAGGACGCACTTTGTACTACGAAAACCGCCCGACTTGGCACTGGTGCCACCTTGGGTCAGGGAACCATCCTGCCTATCGTAGCTTTATAAGGAGCCAGCAGGCCACGCCCAGCCATATAGGCCCAAAAACAAACCACGGACCATTTCTCTTGGAAACAAAAATCCGCTGCCCCGCGTCAGGATGGCAGATTGCAGGAGCCACGTTGCACCATCAAACCACCCCGACTTGGCACTGGTGCCATCTTGGATCTGGGAACCATCCTGCCTATCGTAGCTTTTCAGGAGCCAGCCGGTTACTCCCAACCATAGGCCCCCAGACAGAAAGCTCTGCCCGTTTCCCTGGCAAACAAAAGTAAGCTACCCCGCTTCTGGATGGCAGATTGCAGGAGCCACTTGGTACTATCAAACCAGCCCAACTTGACACTGGTGCCACTTTGGGTCTGGGAACCATGCTGCGTAACGTAGATTCTAAGGCGCCAGGCGGCCACTCCCAGCCACAGGCCCCCAAATACAAACAACGGCGCTTTTCCCTGGAAAACAAAACTCGCCTGCCAGCTTTTTGATGGCAGATTGCAGGAGCCACTTGGTACTATCAAATCATCCCAACTTGGCACTGGTGCCATTATGGGTCTGGGAACCATCCTGCCAAATGTACCATTTCAGGAGCCAGCCGGTCACTCCCAGCCATAGGCCCCCATCACAAACCTCGGACCGTTTCCCTGGCAAACAATATTAAGCTGCCCCGATTCTGGATGGCAGATTGCAGGAGCCACTTGGTAGTGTCAAAACAGCCCGACTTGGCACTGGTGCCACCTTGGGTCTGGGAACCATCCTGCGTATCGTGGATTCTAAGCAGCCACCCGGCCACTCCGTGCCACAGGCGCCCAAACACAAACAACGGCGCTTTTCCCTGGAAAACAAAACTCGCCTGCCAACATTTTGATGGCAGATTGCAGGAGCCACTTGGTACTATCAAACCAGCCCAACTTGGCACTGGTGCCACCATGGGTCTGGTCACCATCCTGCCTATCGTAGCTTTTCAGGAGCCAGCCGGTCACTCCCAGCCATAAACCCCCAGACACAAACCTCGGCCCGTTTCCCTGGAAAACAAAAGTAAGCACCCCCGATTCTGGATGGCAGATTGCAGGAGCCACTTGGTAGTATCAAATTAGCCCAACTTGGCACTGGTGCCATCATGGGTCTGGTAAACATCCTGCCTATCTTAGCTTTTCAGGAGCCGGCCGGTCACTCCCTGCCATAGGCCCCCAGAGAAATACCTCGGCCCGTTTCCCTGGCAAACAAAAGTAAGCTGCCCCTCTTCTGGATGGCAGATTGCAGGAACCACTTGGTAGTGTCAAAACAGCCCGACTTGGCACTGGTGCCACCTTGGCTCTGGGAACCATCCTGCCTATCGTGGATTTTCAGGCGCCAGCCGGCCACTCTCAGCCATATGCCCCAAAACACAAACCACGGCCCTTTTCTCTGGTAACCAAAACTCAACTGCCCCTCTTCTGGATGGCAAATTGCAGGAGCCACTTGGTACTACGAAAACAGCCCGACTTGGCAGTGATGCCACCTTGGGTCAGGGAACCATCCTGCGTATCGATGTTTTTAAGGAGTCAGCCGGCAACGTCCAGCCATATACCCCCAAAAAAAACCCACGGAACTTTTCTCCAGCAAGCAAAAATCCGCTGCCCCGCGTCTGGATGGCAGATTGCAGGAGCTATTTAGTATTATCAAACCAGCCCGACTTGGCACTGGTGCCACCATCGGTCTGGTCACCATCCTGCCTATCGTAGCTTTTCAGGAGCCAGCCGGTCACTCTCAGCCATAGGCCCCAAACACAAACCACGGCCCTTTTCTCTGGAAAACAAAATTCAACTGCCCCTCTTCTGGATGGCAGATTGCAGGAGCCACTGGGTACTATGAAACCAGCCCGACTTGGCACTGGTGCCACCTTGGGTCTGGGAACCATGCTGCGTATCATGGATTTTCAGGAGCCAGCCATCCACTGCCAGCCACAGGCCCCGAAACACAAACAACAGCCTTTTTCTCTGGCAAACAAAATTCAGCTGCCCCGCTTCTGGATGGCAGATTGCAGGAACCACTTGGTACTAACAAACCAGCCCGACTTGGCACTGGTGCCACCTTGGGTCTGGGAACCATCCTGCGTATCGTGGATTCTAAGGAGCCAGCTGGCCACTCCCAGCCACAGGCCCCAAAACACACACAACGGCGCTTTTCCCTGGAAAACAAAACTCGCCTGCCAACTTTTTGATGGCAGATTGCAGGAGCCACTTGGTACTATCAAACCAGCCCAACTTGGCACTGGTGCCACCATGGGTCTGGTCACCATCCTGCCTATCGTAGCTTTTCAGGAGCCAGCCGGTCACTCCCAGCCATAGGCCCCCAGACAAAAAGCTCGGCCCGTTTCCCTGGCAAACAAAAGTAAGCTGCCCCGCTTCTGGATGGCAGATTGCAGGATCCACTTGTTATTATCAAACCAGCCCGACTTGGTACTGGTGCCACCTTGGGTCTGGGAACCATCCTGCGTATCGTGTGTTCTAAGGAGCCAGCCGGCCACTCCCAGCCACAGGCCCCCAAACAAAAACAACGGCGATTTTCCCTGGAAAACAAAACTCGCCTGACAACTTTTTGATGGCAGATTGCAGGAACCACTTGGTACTATCAAACCAGCCCAACTTGGCACTGGTGCCACCTTGGGTCTGGGAACCATGCTGCGTATTGTGGATTCTAAGGAGCCAGCCGGCCACTCCAGCCACAGGCCCGCAGACACAAACAACGGCGCTTTTCCCTGGAAAACAAAACTCGCCTGCCAACATTTTGATGGCAGATTGCAGGAGCCACTTGGTACTATGAAATCAGCCGAACATGGCACTGGTGCCACCATGGGTCTGGTCACCATCCTGCCTATCGTAGCTTTTCAGGAGCCAGCCGGTCACTCCCAGCCATAGGCCCCCAGACACAAAGCTCGGCCCGTTTCCCTGGCAAACAAAAGTAAGCTGCCCCGCTTCTGGATGGTAGATTGCAGGAACCATTTGCTACAATCAAACCAGCCCAACTTGGCACTGGTGCCACCTCAGGTCTGGGAACCATCCTGCGTATTTTGGATTCTAAGGAGCCAGCCGGCCACTCCCAGCCACAGGCCCCCAAACACAAACAACGGCGCTTTTCCATGGAAAACAAAACTCGCCTGCCAACATTTTGATGGCAGATTGCAGGAGCCACTTGGTACTATCAAACCAGCCCAACTTGGCACTGGTGCCACCATGGGTCTGGTCACCATCCTGCCTATCGTAGTTTTTCAGGAGCCAGCCGGTCACTCCCTGCCATAGGCCCCCAGACAAAACCTCGGCCCGTTTCCCTGGCAAACAAAAGTAAGCTGCCCCGCTTCTGGATGGCAGATTGCAGGACGCACTTGGTAGTATCAAACCAGCCCAACTTGGCACTCGTGCCACCTCAGGTCTGGGAACCATGCTGCGTATCGTGGATTCTAATTAGCCATCCGTCCACTCCCAGCCACAGGCCCCCAAACAAAAACAACGGCGCTTTTCCCTGGATAACAAACTCGCCTGCCAACTTTTTGATGGCAGATTGCAGGAGCCACTTGGTACTATGAAACCAGCCCAACTTGGCACTGGTGCCACCATGGGTCTGGTCACCATCCTGCCTATCGTAGCTTTTCAGGAGACAGCCGGTCACTCCCAGCCATAGGCCCCCAGACACAAACCTCGGCCCTTTTCCCTGGCAAACAAAAGTAAGTTAACCCGCTTCTGGATGGCAGATTGCAGGAGCCACTTTTCACCATCAAACTAGCCCGACTTGGCACTGGTGTCACCTCTGGTCTGGGAACCATCCTGCCTGTCGTGGATTCTAATTAGCCAGCCGGCCACTCCCAGCCACAGGCCCCCAAACACAAACAACGGCGCTTTTCCCAGGGAAACAAAACTCGCCTGCCAAGTTTTTGATGGCAGATTGCAGGAGCCACTTGGTACTTTCAAACCAGCCCAACTTGGCACTGGTGCCACCATGGGTCTGGTCACCATCCTGCCTATCGTAGCCTTTCAGGAGCCAGCCGGTCACTCCCAGCCATAGGCCCCCAGACACAAAGCTCGGCCCGTTTCCCTGGCAAACAAAAGTAAGCTGCCCCGCTTCTGGATGGCAGATTGCAGGAACCACTTGGTACTATCAAACCAGCCCAACTTGGGACTGGTGCCACCTTGGGTCTGGGAACCATGCTGCGTATCGTGGATTCTAAGGAGCCAGCCGGCCACTCCCCGCCACAGGCCCCCAAACACAAACAACGACGCTTTTCCCTGGAAAACAAAACTCGCCTGCCAACTTTTTGATGGCAGATTGCAGGAACCACTTGGTACTATCAAACCAGCCCGACTTGGCACTGGTGCCACCTTGGGTCTGGGAACCATGCTGCGTATCGTGGATTCTAAGGAGCCAGCCGGTCACTCCAGCCACAGGCCCGCAGACACAAACAACGGCGCTTTTCCCTGGAAAACAAAACTCGCCTGCCGACTTTTTGATGGCAGATTGCAGGAGCCACTTGGTACTATCAAACCAGCCCAACTTGGCACTGGTGCCACCATGGGTCTGGTCACCATCCTGCCTATCGTAGCTTTTAAGGAGCCAGCCGGTCACTCCCAGCCATAGGCCCCGAGACACAAAGCTCGGACCTTTTCCCTGGCAAACAAAAGTAAGCTGCCCCGCTTCTGGATGGCAGATTGCAGGAGCCACTTTGCACCATCATACTAGCCCGACTTGGCACTGGTGCCACCTTGGGTCTGGGAACCATCCTGCGTATCGTGGATTCTAAGCAGCCAGCCGGCCACTCCCAGCCACAGGCCCCCAAACACAAACAACGGCGCTTTTCCCTGGAAAATAAAAACTCGCCTGCCAAATTTTGACGGCAGATTGCAGGAGCCACTTGGTACTATCAAACCAGCCCAACTTGGGACTGGTGCCACCATGGGTCTGGTCACCATCCTGCCTATCGTAGCTTTTCAGGAGCCAGCCGGTCACTCCCAGCCATAGGCCCCCAGACACAAACCTCGGCCCGTTTCCCTGGCAAACAAAAGTAAGCTGCCCTGCTTCTGGATGGCAGATTGCAGGAACCACTTGGTACTATCAAACCAGCAAAACTTGGCACTGGTGCCACCTTGGGTCTGGATACCATGCTGCGTATCATGGATTCTAAGGAGCCAGCCGGCCACTCCCAGCCACAGGACCCCAAACACAAACAACGGCGCTTTTCCCTGGAAAACAAAACTCTCCTGCCAACATTTGATGGCAGATTGCAGGAGCCACTTGGTTTTATCAAATCAGCCCAACTTGGCACTGGTGCCACCATGGGTCTGGTCACCATCCTGCCTATCTTATCTTTTCAGGAGCCAGCCGGTCACTCCCCGCCATAGGCCCCCAGAGAAAAACCTCGGCCCGTTTCCCTGGCAAACAAAAGTAAGCTACCCCGCTTCTGGATGGCAGATTGCAGGAGCCACTTTGTACCATCAAACTAGCCCGTCTTGGCACTGGTGCCACCTCTGGTCTGGGAACCATCCTGCGTATCGTGGATTCTAATTAGCCAGCCGGCCACTCCCTACCACAGGCACCCAAACACAAACAACGGCGCTTTTCCCTGGAAAACAAAACTCGCCTACCAGCTATTTGATGGCAGATTACAGGAGCCACTTGGTACTATCAAACCAGCCCAACTTGGCACTGGTGCCACCATGGGTCTGGTCACAATCCTGCCTATCGTAACTTTTCAGGAGCCAGCCGGTCACTCCCAGCCATAGGTCCCCAGTCACAAACCTCGGCCCGTTTCCCTGGCAAACAAAAGTAAGCTGCCCCGCTTCTGGATGGCAGATTGCAGGAGCCACTTGGTACTATCAAACCAGCCCGACTTGGCACTGGTGCCACCTCTGGTCTGGGACCCATCCTGCGTATCATGGATTCTAAGGAGCCAGTCGGCCACTCCCAGCCACAGGCCCCCAAACACAAACAACGGCCCGTTTCCGTGGCAAACAAAAGTAAGCTGCCCCGCTTCTGGATGGCAGATTGCAGGAACCACTTGGTAGTATCAAACCAGCACAACTTGGCACTGGTGGCACCTCTTGTCTGGTAACCATGCTGCGTATCGTGGTTTCTAAGGAGCCAGCCGGGCACTCCCAACCACAGGTCCCCAAACACAAACAATGGCGCTTTTCCCTGGAAAACAAAACTCGCCTGCCAACTTTTTGATGGCAGATTGCAGGAGCCACTTGGTACTATCAAACCAGCCCAACTTGGCACTGGTGCCACCATGGGTCTGGTCACCATCCTGCCTATCGTAGCTTTTCAGGAGCCAGCCGGTCACTCCCTGCCATAGGCCCCGAGACAGAACGCCCGGCCCGTTTCCCTGGCAAACAAAAGTAAGCTGCCCCGCTTCTGGATGGCAGATTGCAGGAGCCACTTTGTACTATCAAACCAGCCCGACTTGGCACTGGTGCCACCTCTGGTCTGGGAACCATGCTGCGTATCGTGGATTTTAAGGAGCCAGTCGGCCACTCCCAGCCATACGCCTCCAAACACAAACAACGGTCCATTTCCCTGGCAAACAAAAGTAAGCTGCCCCGCTTCTGGATGTCAGATTGCAGGAACCACTTGTTGCCAAGTTGGGGTGGTTTGATAGTACCAAGTGGCTCCTGCAATCTGCCATCAAAAAGTTGGCAAGCGAGTTTTGTTTTCCAGGGAAAAGCGCCGTTGTTTGTGTTTGGGGGCCTGTGGCTGGGAGTGGCCAGCTGTCTCCTTAGAATCCACGATACGCAGGATGGGTCCCAGACCAGAGGTGGCACCAGTGCCAAGTCGGGCTGGTTTGATGGTGCAAAGTGACTCCTGCAATCTGCCATCCAGAAGCGGGGTAGCTTACTTTTGTTTGCCAGGGAAACGGGCCGAGGTTTGTGTCTGGGGGCCTATGGCTGGGAGTGACCGGCTGGCTCCTGAAAAGCTACGATAGGCAGGATGGTGACCAGACCCATGGTGGCACCAGTGCCAAGTTGGGCTGGTTTGATAGTACCAAGTGGCTCCTGCAATCTGCCATCAAAAAGTTGGCAGGTGAGTTTTGTTTTCCAGGGAAAAGCACCGTTGTTTGTGTTTGGGGGCCTGTGGCTGGGAGTGGCCAGCTGGCTCCTTAGAATCCACGATACGCAGGATGGTTCCCAGACCAGAGGTGGCACCAGTGCCATGTTGGCCTGGTTTGATAGTACCATGTGGCTCCTGCAATCTGCCATCCAGAAGCGGGGCTGCTTACTTTTGTTTGCCAGGGAAACGGGCCGAGATATTTGTCTGGGGGCCTATGGCTGGGAGTGAGCGGCTGGCTCCTGAAAAGCTACGATAGGCAGGATGGTGACCAGACCCATGGTGGCACCAGTGCCAAGTTGGGCTGGTTTGATAGTACCAAGTGGCTCCTGCACTCTGCCATCAAAAAGTTGTCAGGCGACTTTTGTTTTCCAGGGAAAAGCGCCGTTGTTCTTGTTTAGAGGCCTGTGGCTGGGAGTGGCCGGCTGCCTCCTTTGAACCCAGGATACGCAGGATGGTTCCCAGAGCCAAGGTGGCACCAGTGCCAAGTTGGGGTGGTTTGATAGTACCAAGTGGCTCCTGCAATCTGCCATCAAAAAGTTGGCAAGCGAGTTTTGTTTTCCAGGGAAAAGCGCCGTTGTTTGTGTTTGGGGGCCTGTGGCTGGGAGTGGCCAGCTGTCTCCTTAGAATCCACGATACGCAGGATGGGTCCCAGACCAGAGGTGGCACCAGTGCCAAGTCGGGCTGGTTTGATGGTGCAAAGTGACTCCTGCAATCTGCCATCCAGAAGCGGGGTAGCTTACTTTTGTTTGCCAGGGAAACGGGTAGAGCTTTGTGTCTGGGGGCCTATGGCTGGGAGTGACCGGCTGGCTCCTGAAAAGCTACGATAGGCAGGATGGTGACCAGACCCATGGTGGCACCAGTGCCAAGTTGGGCTGGTTTGATAGTACCAAGTGGCTCCTGCAATCTGCCATCAAAAAGTTGGCAGGTGAGTTTTGTTTTCCAGGGAAAAGCACCGTTGTTTGTGTTTGGGGGCCTGTGGCTGGGAGTGGCCAGCTGGCTCCTTAGAATCCACGATACGCAGGATGGTTCCCAGACCAGAGGTGGCACCAGTGCCATGTTGGCCTGGTTTGATAGTACCATGTGGCTCCTGCAATCTGCCATCCAGAAGCGGGGCTGCTTACTTTTGTTTGCCAGGGAAACGGGCCGAGATATTTGTCTGGGGGCCTATGGCTGGGAGTGAGCGGCTGGCTCCTGAAAAGCTACGATAGGCAGGATGGTGACCAGACCCATGGTGGCACCAGTGCCAAGTTGGGCTGGTTTGATAGTACCAAGTGGCTCCTGCAATCTGCCATCAAAAAGTTGTCAGGCGACTTTTGTTTTCCAGGGAAAAGCGCCGTTGTTCTTGTTTAGAGGCCTGTGGCTGGGAGTGGCCGGCTGCCTCCTTTGAACCCAGGATACGCAGGATGGTTCCCAGAGCCAAGGTGGCACCAGTGCCAAGTTGGGCTGGTTTGATAGTACCAAGTGGCTCCTGCAATCTGCCATCCAGAAGCGGGTCAGCTTACTTTTGTTTCCCAGGGAAACGGGCCGAGGTTTGTGTCTGGGGGCCTATGGCTGGGAGTGACCGGCTGGCTACTGAAAAGCTACGATAGGCAGGATGGTTACCAGACTCATGGTGGCACCATTGCCAAGTCGGGCTGGTTTGATAATACTAAATAGCTCCTGAAATCTGCCATTCAGACGCGGGGCAGCGGATTTTTGTTTGCTGGAGAAAAGTTCCGTGGTTTGTTTTTGGGGGTATATGGCTGGACGTGGCCGGCTGGCTCCTTAAAAAGATCGATACGCAGGATTGTTCCCTGACCCAAGGTGGCATCACTGCCAAGTCGGGCTGTTTTCGTAGTACCAAGTGCGTCCTGCAATTTGCCATCCAGAAGAGGGGCAGTTGAGTTTTGTTTGCCAGAGCAAAGGGCCGTGGTATGTGTTTGGGGGCATATGGCTGAGAGTGGCCGGCTGGCCCCTGAAAATCCACGATAGGCAGGATGGTTCCCAGAGCCAAGGTGGCACCAGTGCCATGTTGGCCTGGTTTGATAGTACCATGTGGCTCCTGCAATCTGCCATCCAGAAGCGGGGCTGCTTACTTTTGTTTGCCAGGGAAACGGGCCGAGATATTTGTCTGGGGGCCTATGGCTGGGAGTGACCGGCTGGCTCCTGAAAAGCTACGATAGGCAGGATGGTTACCAGACCCATGGTGGCACCAGTACCAAGTTGGGCTGGTTTGATAGTACCAAGTGGCTCCTGCAATCTGCCATCAAAAATTTGGCAGGCGAGTTTTGTTTTCCAGGGAAAAGCGCCGTTGTTTTTGTTTAGAGGCCTGTGGCTGGGAGTGGCCGCCTGTCCTCGTAGAATCTACGTTACGCAGCATGGTTCCCAGAGCCAAGGTTGCACGAGGGCCAAGTCGGGCAGGTTTGATAGTACCAAATGCATCCTGCAATCTGCCATCCAAAAGCGGGGCAGTTTACTTTTGTTTGCCAGGGAAACGGGCCGAGGTTTGTGTCTGGGGGCCTATGGCAGGGAGTGACCGGCTGGCTCCTGAGAAGCTACGATAGGCAGGATGTTTACCAGACCCATGGTGGCACCAGTGCCAAGTTGGGCTGATTTGATAGTACCAAGTGGCTCCTGCAATCTGCCATCCAGAATCGGGGCAGATTACTTTTGTTTTCCAGGGAAACGGGCCGAGGTTTGTGTCTGGGGGTCTATGGCTGGGAGTGACCGGCTGGCTCCTGAAAAGCTACGATAGGCAGGATGGTGACCAGACCCATGGTGGCACCAGTGCCAAGTTGGGCTGGTTTGATAGCACCAAGTGGCTCCTGCAATCTGCCATCAAAATGTTGGCAAGCGAGTTTTGTTTTCCAGGGAAAAGCGCCGTTGTTTGTGTTTGGGCGCCTGTGGCTCAGAGTGGCCGGGTGGCTGCTTAGAATCCACGATACGCAGGATGGTTCCCAGACCCAAGGTGGCACCAGTGCCAAGTCGGGCTGGTTTGACACTACCATGTTGCTCCTGCAATCTGCCATCCAGAATCGGGGCAGCCAAATTTTGTTTGCCAGGGAAACGGTCCGAGGTTTGTGTCTGGGGGACTATGGCTGGGAGTGACCGGCTGGCTCCTGAAATGCTACAATAGGCAGGATGGTTCCCAGACCCATAGTGGCACCAGTGCCAAGTTGGGATGATTTGATAGTACCAAGTGGCTCCTGCAATCTGCCATCAAAAAGCTGGCAGGCGAGTTTTGTTTTCCAGGGAAAAGCGCCGTTGTTTGTGTTTGGGGGCCTGTGGCTGGGAGTGGCCGGCTGGCTCCTTAGAATCCACGATATGCAGGATTGTTCCCAGACCCAAGGTGGCACCAGTGCCAAGTCGGGCTGGTTTGATGGTGCAAAGTGGCTCCTGCAATCTGCCATCCAGACGCGGGGCAGCGGATTTTTGTTTCCATGAGAAATGGTCCGTGGTTTGTTTTTGGGGGTATATGGCTGGGCGTGGCCGGCTGGCCCCTTAAAAAGCTCGATATGCAGGATGGTTCCCTGACACAAGGTGGCACCAGTGCCACGTCGGGCGGTTTTCGTAGTACAAAGTGCGTCCTAAAATTTGCCATCCAGAAGAGGGGCAGTTGAGTTTTGTTTGCCAGAGAAAAGGTCCGTGGTTTGTTTTTGGGGGCATATGGCTGAGAGTGGCCGTCTGGCCCCTGAAAATCCACGATAGGCAGGATGGTTCCCAGACCAGAGGTGTCACCAGTGCCAAGTCGGGCTGGTTTGATAGTACTAAATAGCTCCTTCAATCTGCCATGCAGAAGCGGGGCAGCTTACTTTTGTTTGCCAGGGAAACGGGCCGAGGTTTGTGTCTGGGGTCCTATGGCTGGGAGTGACCGACTGGCTCCTGAAAAGCTACGATAGGCAGGATGGTGACCAGACCCATGGTGGCACCAGTGCCAAGTTGGGCTGCTTTGATAGTACCAAGTGGCTCCGGCAATCTGCCATCAAAAAGTTGGCAGGCGAGTTTTGTTTTCCAGGGAAAAGCGCCGTTGTTTGTGTTTGGGGGCCTGTGGCTGGGAGTGGCCAGTTGGCTCCTTAGAAGCCACGATACGCAGGATGGTTCCCAGACCAGAGGTGGCACCAGTGCCAAGTTGGGCTGGTTTGATGGTGCAAAGTGGCTCCTGCAATCTGCCATCCAGAAGCGGGGTAGCTTACTTTTGTTTGCCAGGGAAACGGGCCGAAATATTTGTCTAGGGGCCTCTGGCTGGGGGTGGCTGGCTGGCACCTGAAAAGCTACGATAGGCAGGATGGTGACCAGACCCATGGTGGCACCAGTGCCAAGTTGGGCTGGTTTGATAGTACCAAGTGGCTCCTGCAATCTGCCATCAAATGTTTGGCAGGCGAGTTTTGTTTTCCAGGGAAAAGCACCGTTGTTTGTGTTTGGGGGCCTGTGGCTGGGAGTGGCCAGCTGGCTCCTTAGAATCCACGATACGCAGGATGGTTCCCAGACCAGAGGTGGCACCAGTGCCATGTTGGCCTGGTTTGATAGTACCATGTGGCTCCTGCAATCTGCCATCCAGAAGCGGGGCTGCTTACTTTTGTTTGCCAGGGAAACGGGCCGAGATATTTGTCTGGGGGCCTATGGCTGGGAGTGAGCGGCTGGCTCCTGAAAAGCTACGATAGGCAGGATGGTGACCAGACCCATGGTGGCACCAGTCCCAAGTTGGGCTGGTTTGATAGTACCAAGTGGCTCCTGCAATCTGCCATCAAAAAGTTGTCAGGCGACTTTTGTTTTCCAGGGAAAAGCGCCGTTGTTCTTGTTTAGAGGCCTGTGGCTGGGAGTGGCCGGCTGCCTCCTTTGAACCCAGGATACGCAGGATGGTTCCCAGAGCCAAGGTGGCACCAGTGCCAAGTTGGGCTGGTTTGATAGTACCAAGTGGCTCCTGCAATCTGCCATCCAGAAGCGGGTCAGCTTACTTTTGTTTCCCAGGGAAACGGGCCGAGGTTTGTGTCTGGGGGCCTATGGCTGGGAGTGACCGGCTGGCTACTGAAAAGCTACGATAGGCAGGATGGTTACCAGACTCATGGTGGCACCAGTGCCAAGTCGGGCTGGTTTGATAATACTAAATAGCTCCTGAAATCTGCCATTCAGACGCGGGGCAGCGGATTTTTGTTTGCTGGAGAAAAGTTCCGTGGTTTGTTTTTGGGGGTATATGGCTGGACGTGGCCGGCTGGCTCCTTAAAAAGATCGATACGCAGGATTGTTCCCTGACCCAAGGTGGCATCACTGCCAAGTCGGGCTGTTTTCGCAGTACCAAGTGCGTCCTGCAATTTGCCATCCAGAAGAGGGGCAGTTGAGTTTTGTTTGCCAGAGCAAAGTTCCGTGGTTTGTTTTGGGAGGCATATGGCTGAGAGTGGCCGGCTGGCCCCTGAAAATCCACGATAGGCAGGATGGTTCCCAGAGCCAAGGTGGCACCAGTGCCATGTTGGCCTGGTTTGATAGTACCATGTGGCTGCTGTAATCTGCCATCCAGAAGCGGGGCAGCTTACTTTTGTTTGCCAGGGAAACGGGCCGAGATATTTGTCTGGGGGCCTATGGGTGGGAGTGACCGGCTGGCTCCTGAAAAGCTACGATAGGCAGGATGGTTACCAGACCCATGGTGGCACCAGTACCAAGTTGGGCTGGTTTGATAGTACCAAGTGGCTCCTGCAATCTGCCATCAAAAATTTGGCAGGCGAGTTTTGTTTTCCAGGGAAAAGCGCCGTTGTTTTTGTTTAGAGGCCTGTGGCTGGGAATGGCCGCCTGTCCTCGTAGAATCTACGTTACGCAGCATGGTTCCCAGAGCCAAGGTTGCACGAGGGCCAAGTCGGGCAGGTTTGATAGTACCAAATGCATCCTGCAATCTGCCATCCAAAAGCGGGGCAGTTTACTTTTGTTTGCCAGGGAAACGGGCCGAGGTTTGTGTCTGGGGGCCTATGGCAGGGAGTGACCGGCTGGCTCCTGAGAAGCTACGATAGGCAGGATGTTTACCAGACCCATGGTGGCACCAGTGCCAAGTTGGGCTGATTTGATAGTACCAAGTGGCTCCTGCAATCTGCCATCCAGAATCGGGGCAGATTACTTCTGTTTTCCAGGGAAACGGGCCGAGGTTTGTGTCTGGGGGTCTATGGCTGGGAGTGACCGGCTGGCTCCTGAAAAGCTACGATAGGCAGGATGGTGACCAGACCCATGGTGGCACCAGTGCCAAGTTGGGCTGGTTTGATAGCACCAAGTGGCTCCTGCAATCTGCCATCAAAATGTTGGCAAGCGAGTTTTGTTTTCCAGGGAAAAGCGCCATTGTTTGTGTTTGGGCGCCTGTGGCTCAGAGTGGCCGGGTGGCTGCTTAGAATCCACGATACGCAGGATGGTTCCCAGACCCAAGGTGGCACCAGTCCCAAGTCGGGCTGGTTTGACACTACCATGTGGCTCCTGCAATCTGCCATCCAGAATCTGGGCAGCCAAATTTTGTTTGCCAGGGAAACGGTCCGAGGTTTGTGTCTGGGGGACTATGGCTGGGAGTGACCGGCTGGCTCCTGAAATGCTACAATAGGCAGGATGGTTCCCAGACCCATAGTGGCACCAGTGCCAAGTTGGGATGATTTGATAGTACCAAGTCGCTCCTGCAATCTGCCATCAAAAAGCTGGCAGGCGAGTTTTGTTTTCCAGGGAAAAGCGCCGTTGTTTGTGTTTGGGGGCCTGTGGCTGGGAGTGGCCGGCTGGCTCCTTAGAATCCACGATATGCAGGATTGTTCCCAGACCCAAGGTGGCACCAGTGCCAAGTCGGGCTGGTTTGATGGTGCAAAGTGGCTCCTGCAATCTGCCATCCAGACGCGGGGCAGCGGATTTTTGTTTCCATGAGAAATGGTCCGTGGTTTGTTTTTGGGGGTATATGGCTGGGCGTGGCCGGCTGGCCCCTTAAAAAGCTCGATATGCAGGATGGTTCCCTGACACAAGGTGGCACCAGTGCCACGTCGGGCGGTTTTCGTAGTACAAAGTGCGTCCTAAAATTTGCCATCCAGAAGAGGGGCAGTTGAGTTTTGTTTGCCAGAGAAAAGGGCCGTGGTTTGTTTTTGGGGGCATATGGCTGAGAGTGGCCGGCTGGCCCCTGAAAATCCACGATAGGCAGGATGGTTCCCAGACCAGAGGTGTCACCAGTGCCAAGTCGGGCTGGTTTGATAGTACTAAATAGCTCCTTCAATCTGCCATGCAGAAGCGGGGCAGCTTACTTTTGTTTGCCAGGGAAACGGGCCGAGGTTTGTGTCTGGGGGCCTATGGCTGGGAGTGACCGACTGGCTCCTGAAAAGCTACGATAGGCAGGATGGTGACCAGACCCATGGTGGCACCAGTGCCAAGTTGGGCTGGTTTGATAGTACCAAGTGGCTCCGGCAATCTGCCATCAAAAAGTTGGCAGGCGAGTTTTGTTTTCCAGGGAAAAGCGCCGTTGTTTGTGTTTGGGGGCCTGTGGCTGGGAGTGGCCAGCTGGCTCCTTAGAAGCCACGATACGCAGGATGGTTCCCAGACCAGAGGTGGCACCAGTGCCAAGTTGGGCTGGTTTGATGGTGCAAAGTGGCTCCTGCAATCTGCCATCCAGAAGCGGGGTAGCTTACTTTTGTTTGCCAGGGAAACGGGCCGAAATATTTGTCTAGGGGCCTCTGGCTGGGGGTGGCTGGCTGGCACCTGAAAAGCTACGATAGGCAGGATGGTGACCAGACCCATGGTGGCACCAGTGCCAAGTTGGGCTGGTTTGATAGTACCAAGTGGCTCCTGCAATCTGCCATCAAATGTTTGGCAGGCGAGTTTTGTTTTCCAGGGAAAAGCACCGTTGTTTGTGTTTGGGGGCCTGTGTCTGGGAGTGGCCAGCTGGCTCCTTAGAATCCACGATACGCAGGATGGTTCCCAGACCCAAGGTGGCACCAGTGCCAAGTCGGGCTGGTTTGTTAGTACCAAGTGGTTCCTGCAATCTGCCATCCAGAAGCGGGGCAGCTGAATTTTGTTTGCCAGAGAAAAAGGCTGTTGTTTGTGTTTCGGGGCCTGTGGCTGGCAGTGGACGGCTGGCTCCTGAAAATCCATGATACGCAGCATGGTTCCCAGACCCAAGGTGGCACCAGTGCCAAGTCGGGCTGGTTTGATACTACCAAGTGCGTCCTGCAATCTGCCATCCAGAAGCGGGGCAGCTTAATTTTGTTTGCCAGGGAAACGGGCCGTGGGTTTTGTATGGGGGCCTATGGCTGAGAGTGGCCGGCTGGCTCCTGAAAATCCACGCTAGGCAGCATGGTTCCCAGATGCAAGGTGGCACCAGTGCCAAGTCGGGCTGGTTTGATGGTGCAAAGTGGCTCCTGCAATCTGCCATCCAGAAGCGGGGCAGCTGATTTTTGTTTGCCAGAGAAAAATTCCGTGGATTGTTTTTTGGGGGCATATTGCTGGGAGTGGCCGGCTGGCTCCTTAAAATGCTCGATACGCATGATGGTTCCCAGGCCCAAGGTGTCACCACTACCAAGTCGGCCTGCGGTTTTAGTATCAAGTTCATCCTGCAATTTGCCATCCAGAAGAGGGGCAGTTGAGTTTTGTTTGCCAGAGAAACGGGCCGAGGTTTCTGTTTGGGGACATATGGCTGAGAGTGGCCGGCTGGCCCCTGAATATCCACGATACACAGCATGGTTCCCAGATCCAAGGTGGCACCAGTGCCAAGTTGGGCTGGTTTGATAGTCCCAAGTGTCTCCTGCAATCTGCCATCCAGAAGCGGGGCAGCTTACTTTTGTTTGCCAGGGAAACGGGCCTAGGTTTTTGTCTGGGGGCCTGTGGCTAGGAGTGGCCGGCTGGCTCCTTAGAATCCACGATACGCAGGATGTTTCCCAGACCCAAGGTGGCACCAGTGCCAAGTCGGGCTGGTTTGATAGTACCAAGTGGCTCCTGCAAACTCCATCAAAATGTTGGCAGACGTGTTTTGTTTTCCAGGGAACAGCGCCGTTGATTTTGTTTGGGGACCTGTGGCTGGGAGTGGCCGGCTAGCTCCTTAGAATCCACGATACGCAGGATGGTTCCCAGACCCAAGGTGGCACCAGTGCCAAGTCGGGCTGGTTTGATTACACCAAGTGGCTCCTGCAATCTGCCATCCAGAAGTGAGGCAGCTAAGTTTTGTTTGCCAGAAAAAAGGGCCGTGGTTTTTGTTGGGGGCCTGTGGCTGGGAGTAGCCGGCTGGCTCCTTAAAATCCACGATAGGCTGGATGGTTCCCAGACCCAAGGTGGCACCAGTGCCAAGTCGGGCTGGTTTGATAGTACCAAGTGGCTCCTGCAATCTGCCATCCAGAAGCGGTGCAGTTGAGTTTTGTTTACCAGAGAAAAGGGCCGTGGGTTGTGTTTGGGGGCATATGGCTGGGAGTGGCCGGCTGTCTCATTAAAAAGATCGATACGCAGGATGGTTCCCAGACCCAAGGTGGCACCAGTGCCAAGTCGGGCTGGTTTGATAGTCCCAAGTGGCTCCTGCAAACTGCCATCCAGAAGCGGGGCAGCTGAGTTTTGTTTGCCAGGGAAATGGGCCGTTGTTTGTGTTTGGGGGCCTGTGGCTGGGAGTGTTCGGCTGGTTCCTGAATATGTACGATACGCAGGATTGTTCCCAGACCCAAGGTGGCACCAGTGCCAAGTCGGGCTGGTTTGATGGTGCAAAGTGGCTCCTGCAATCTGCCATCCAGACGCGGGGCAGCGGATTTTTGTTTCCATGAGAAATGGTCCGTGGTTTGTTTTTGGGGGTATATGGCTGGGCCTGGCCGGCTGGCTCCTTAAAAAGCTCGATATGCAGGATGGTTCCCTGACACAAGGTGGCACCAGTGCCACGTCGGGCGGTTTTCGTAGTACAAAGTGCGTCCTAAAATTTGCCATCCAGAAGAGGGGCAGTTGAGTTTTGTTTGCCAGAGAAAAGGTCCGTGGTTTGTTTTTGGGGGCATATGGCTGAGAGTGGCTGGGTGGCCCCTGAAAATCCACGATACACAGGATGGTTCCCAGATCCAAGGTGGCACCTGTGCCAAGTCGGGCTGATTTGATAGTACTAAGTAGCTCCTGCAATCTGCCATCCAGAAGCGGGGCAGCTTACTTTTGTTTGCCAGGGAAACGGGCCGAGGTTTGTGTTTGGGGGCCTATGGCTGAGAGTGACCGGCTGGCTCCTGAAAAGCTACAATAGGCAGGATGGTGACCAGACCCATGGTGGCACCAGTGCCAAGTTGGGCTGGTTTGATAGTACCAAGTGGTTCCTGCAATCTGCCATCCAGAAGCAGGGCAGCTGAGTTTTGTTTGCCAGAGAAAAGGGCCTTGGTTTGTGTTTGGGGGCATATGGCTGGGTGTGGCCAGCTGGCTCCTTAAAATGCACGATATGCAACATGGCTCCCAGACCCAAGGTGGCACCAGTGCCAAGGTGGGCTGCTTTGATAGTACCAAGTGGCTCCTGCAATCTTCCATGATCACGTGGAGAAATACTTTCTGGTTTCAGCCTCATGCTCTTTCTTCTCTCCCTCAACTTCTCTATCACCTCTCATCTGGTTCACATGCGCTGTCTTCAAGGTCCACAGGCTACTTTTCACAGAATCTTCTGGCCTGATGAAGTAAGAATGATGAATAGAACAGAGCTGGGATCTATTTTCCAGTTTGGATAAAATGCATTCTGCACACAAATCCAAGGAGAACGGGCTGCCCCAATGCCCAGAAAATCTTTCACTCCTGCTAGTGTTCTACGTCAACCGCAACTTAGTCTGAAAGAAAAGCTTTTTCTCTGAGAGCATCTGAGAGGTTTGCATGAAGCACTGATATCTGACATATGCAATTTTGAATAGGAGAGGAAAAAGAAAATGGCAAGGAGTTTTTAATTTTAGTGGTTTCAATTTTAATTTCCGTGCACTTTTTCAAAACTTGTCAGCTCAAATGCCCATCAACATCTTTTAGTCATCTGTAAGTCAGTATTCATATAAAATGTGCTTCAAATCCAAAGAATTTCAAATTTGCACTCCAAGCTTCTATGCCTAGATTTATGATTTCCTACACATATTAGATGAAAGGAAGGCCTTTTTTACTGTGGGAGTGCTGGAACACTGGAACAGGTTGCCCAGAGAAGTTGTGGGTGTCCCATCCCTGAAAGTATTCAAGGTCACCTTGGACGGGGCTTGGAGCAGCAACAAAGGAGAAGCTTGATGGTAGAGAAACAAAGTCGGACTATAGAAGAAACTCGGATTGAAGTATAGGATCAAGTTTTCTCTCAGCTCTTGGGGTAAATTCAAAGTTGTACAAAATGACATTTATCTGTGCTATTCACTACTGTAACAGAAAGTTTCATGAAAACTGTACAGAAGATAGTAAATTTTAAAAGAGATAAGAATTACAGCATAAAATCCATGGGATAGGTTACAACATGAGACACTCTCTAAGAGAAAATCTCTTTGTTTCAGCACTTCATCGGGGTAAGATTTCATGAAGTGCCAAAGAAGGCGGCAAAATATCATTCGGGACATTATTTACTGGAATTCAGCCTGGCCATTAGTAGGAACTGCCTTTGAACATATCATGTAGATATACCACACACACTTTCCCTTCACTGAAAAATTACTGTTTACAACAAATAAGCAATTGACGATCAAAATTGATTGAAAGCATCTTAAACATGTCAAGTATTTCATTGTAGATGATCTGTGATCCAAATGCTTCTTCCACCTTCGAGAGGGACAGAAGAATTCTTCCATATCATGATGGTTTAAAATTGTATCAACCAATGTTTTCTGCTGAAAAGATATCATCTATTTTTTTCTATTTTTGGAAGAAAATATTCCTAGACATACAACAGGTGAGAACTAAGTAATTTTAAAGAAACAAATGAAATGAAAATATTCTGTAAATAGAATGAAATGAAAAGCTGTGTTTTAAATAGGAGCTAAATATTAAACAGAATTTTTGTACCAGGCATTTGAATTACTGCACCAGCTCTTTTGCCCATCAAGAGAGGCATTTAGCATTTCAGTCTTTTCCAAGGTGTTCATGATCTGCTATGCTGATCTCTGTGTGTGCCTAGGTGTGTGTGGAGGGGGGGGCATATGAAGGGGAGTGTGTATGTTTGCTTTACAATTGTTGTGGCAGATTCATGCCTCAGCTCCACATTTTGTTTTAAAAAGGTCACACCGAGTGGATATGAAGTTTACTATCAACAAGAGATCGATTCCCAAATCATCCATTTGACTCTCCCTTATAAATCATGTGCTTTGTTGCATATTTTATCAAATATACTTTCAAGCCAGATGGAGGAAGGAGGATGTGGGAATCCCTCCACCATCTTGCAACTTTTATGTAAGTAGGTTTTCAAGAAAATCATCATTTCTCTTTTAAATATGTCTGGAACAGGCATGATGGTAGTGTCAACCTGTTGGAGTTTTTGTTGCTGGAAGATGTTGTACAAAAGGATTGGTTTTTACATTGACCAGTTACTGAATCAAGTGCAGGAATACATTGGAAATTTAGCTGGGGGTTCCTTTTCCCAGCAGACTACTTCTAGAACGAGCTTGTACACTGAAGCTGACTCTTTTGCTCTCTTTTTGTTTCTTTCCTATTTTCTTGGCTTCTTTGCCACTATCTAGACAATTTTGGAACTTTGTTCCCAACTAAAATGGTTTCAATAGTCTGATTGTGATCATACATTTTTACAAGGAATTTTTAAAATCTTTCCTCGAGTCCAGAAAGTCAAGGACTTAGATCTTTTTCTTCCCTTATCAATATTGCCATGAAATTGATAAATAAAGACCAACTCTTTATTTTTGTTTTTAACCCACGTAGATAATTCCCATCCATTAATCCATTTTGTGGACCAATAGCTGCCATTCTGATGGAAGCTGTCACTTCTTAACAATAGGCATTCTGTGACTATGTTGACTGCACTTTGGGTGAAGATCCTAACTGGTCTTAGATATACATAGGGAGAAATTTGCTCAGCCAGTGTCAGTCTTAAGCATGCGTATCAGAAGATCTTTCTAGAGCTGGGAATTTTCCCATGAAAGGGATTCAGTTAGGGAAGAGACACTTGTGCCAGAGTTTTACATTCTTCTTGAACACTGCTTAAGGAACTTAGATGCCATGTCCATTTGGATCTCTGTCTGCACAGAACTTTGTCATGCCAGCGCTTTGAAATGCATCTTGAAGAGAATTCACTAGCACAGAATGAAAGAGAGTGGAAGGGGTTGGTGGGGCTAACCAGGCCCAACCCCCCTGCCTAAACCAGGATACCTAGAGCCTCTTGCCCAGGATTCTATCTGGGTGTACTTTTAATGTCTTCGAAGATCCAGGCTCCACAATCTTTCTGGGCAGTCTGTGCCGTGGTTCAGTCACCCTGACAGTAAAGAAACATTTACTGATGTTCAAAGGCAATCTCCTGTATTTCAGTGTGTGCCCACTGCCTCTTGTCTTTTCCCTCAGCATCACTGAAAAGACACTGATTCCCTCCCCTTTGCACTATTGCTTCCATATGTATGTGTGATGCCATGTAGAGGTATGTCAAAAACCTCCCTGAAGCCCAGGCAGATAATATTCCCTTCATCTACCAGTCAAGTTGATTCATCAGAGGAGTTTAAAGTGATGTTCAGCATGAAATTCCCCTGAAAAATCATGCTAACTACATTATTTGGTCATCTGTCATGTGCCTGGCAAGGATTTCCAGGAAGAGCTGCTTCATCAACTTCCTGGGGATAAAAAAGAGGCTGGCTGGTTTGTACTATGGCGAGTCCTCTTAATTGCCTTTTTTGAAGATGGGTGTCATTTGCTAACATCCACTCTTTAGCTCCTCTTCTCATCTACACCTCGGCAAAAAGCTTTTCCACTATGTCTGGCTAGGAAAAACTGTGCCAGCACAGAAAACATCTCCCATCGTGTTCTAGAAGTTGCACGGATGTCTGCCAAGTGTTTGGCAGGAAGAAAAGAAAAGTTGTCCAAAACAGCTTCCAATCGAATGTTCCTGTGATTGGAAAAGTCAGGAGAGTGCAAAGGTACTGTTTTCTATCAGTTGGCAAGGTGCGCACACAATCCCAGTGTTGTACAGCTTGCTTCTTCACCTTCCCGAAGCTGCCGCTCTCGCCGGCTGCCGGAGCCCAAGAAGCGGCTTCTTCGCGCAAAGACGATTGTGCCGCTCACAGTGCTCTCCTTAGCGCGGCTTCTGCCGAAAGACGCCCGGCAGCGGCTCTTACCTCCGGAGAGCATCCTACCTTCGTCTTTAGCTCCTCTTCTCATCTACACCTCGGCAAAACGCTTTTCCACTATGTCTGGCTAGGAAAAACTGTGCCAGCACAGAAAACATCTCCCATCGTGTTCTCGAAGTTGCACGGATGTCTGCCAAGTGTTTGGCAGGAAGAAAAGAAAAGTTGTCCAAAACAGCTTCCAATCGAATGTTCCTGTGATTGGAAAAGTCAGGAGAGTGCAAAGGTACTGTTTTCTATCAGTTGGCAAAGTGCGCACACAATCCCAGTGTTGTACAGCTTGCTTCTTCACCTTCCCGAAGCTGCCGCTCTCGCCGGCTGCCGGAGCCCAAGAAGCGGCTTCTTCGCGCAAAGACGATTGTGCCGCTCACAGGGCTCTCCTTAGCGCGGCTTCTGCCGAAAGACGCCCGGCAGCGGCTCTTACCTCCGGAGAGCATCCTACCTTCGTCTTTCGCGTCTTATGTAGTCTACACCTCGGCAAAAAGCTTTTCCACTATGTCTGGCTAGGAAAAACTGTGCCAGCACAGAAAACATCTCCCATCGTGTTCTAGAAGTTGCACGGATGTCTGCCAAGTGTTTGGCAGGAAGAAAAGTTGTCCAAAACAGCTTCCAATCGAATGTTCCTGTGATTGGAAAAGTCAGGAGAGTGCAAAGGTACTGTTTTCTATCAGTTGGCAAGGTGCGCACACAATCCCAGTGTTGTACAGCTTGCTTCTTCACCTTCCCGAAGCTGCCGCTCTCGCCGGCTGCCGGAGCCCAAGAAGCGGCTTCTTCGCGCAAAGACGATTGTGCCGCTCACAGTGCTCTCCTTAGCGCGGCTTCTGCCGAAAGACGCCCGGCAGCGGCTCTTACCTCCGGAGAGCATCCTACCTTCGTCTTTCGCGTCTTATGTAGTCTACACCTCGGCAAAAAGCTTTTCCACTATGTCTGGCTAGGAAAAACTGTGCCAGCACAGAAAACATCTCCCATCGTGTTCTAGAAGTTGCACGGATGTCTGCCAAGTGTTTGGCAGGAAGAAAAGAAAAGTTGTCCAAAACAGCTTCCAATCGAATGTTCCTGTGATTGGAAAAGTCAGGAGAGTGCAAAGGTACTGTTTTCTATCAGTTGGCAAGGTGCGCACACAATCCCAGTGTTGTACAGCTTGCTTCTTCACCTTCCCGAAGCTGCCGCTCTCGCCGGCTGCCGGAGCCCAAGAAGCGGCTTCTTCGCGCAAAGACGATTGTGCCGCTCACAGTGCTCTCCTTAGCGCGGCTTCTGCCGAAAGACGCCCGGCAGCGGCTCTTACCTCCGGAGAGCATCCTACCTTCGTCTTTCGCGTCTTTTGTAGTCTACATCTTAGCAAAACGCTTCTCCACTATGTCTGGCTAGGAAAAACTGTGCCAGCACAGAAAACATGTCCCATCGTGTTCTAGAAGTTGCACGGATGTCTGCCAAGTGTTTGGCAGGAAGAAAAGAAAAGTTGTCCAAAACAGCTTCCAATCGAATGTTCCTGTGATTGGAAAAGTCAGGAGAGTGCAAAGGTACTGTTTTCTATCAGTTGGCAAGGTGCGCACACAATCCCAGTGTTGTACAGCTTGCTTCTTCACCTTCCCGAAGCTGCCGCTCTCGCCGGCTGCCGGAGCCCAAGAAGCGGCTTCTTCGCGCAAAGACGATTGTGCCGCTCACAGTGCTCTCCTTAGCGCGGCTTCTGCCGAAAGACGCCGGGCAGCGGCTCTTACCTCCGGAGAGCATCCTACCTTCGTCTTTCGCGTCTTTTGTAGTCTACATCTTAGCAAAACGCTTTTCCACTATGTCTGGCTAGGAAAAACTGTGCCAGCACAGAAAA
The DNA here is from genome assembly GCF_035770615.1 of Melospiza melodia melodia. NCBI lineage: Eukaryota > Metazoa > Chordata > Aves > Passeriformes > Passerellidae > Melospiza > Melospiza melodia. The sequence goes on along the minus strand of NC_086197.1, from coordinate 35,112,775 downwards.
CATCTCCCATCGTGTTCTCGAAGTTGCACGGATGTCTGCCAAGTGTTTGGCAGGAAGAAAAGAAAAGTTGTCCAAAACAGCTTCCAATCGAATGTTCCTGTGATTGGAAAAGTCAGGAGAGTGCAAAGGTACTGTTTTCTATCAGTTGGCAAGGTGCGCACACAATCCCAGTGTTGTACAGCTTGCTTCTTCACCTTCCCGAAGCTGCCGCTCTCGCCGGCTGCCGGAGCCCAAGAAGCGGCTTCTTCGCGCAAAGACGATTGTGCCGCTCACAGGGCTCTCCTTAGCGCGGCTTCTGCCGAAAGACGCCCGGCAGCGGCTCTTACCTCCTGAGAGTGGCAGCTTCGGGAAGGTGAAGAAGCAAGCTGTACAACACTGGGATTGTGTGCGCACCTTGCCAACTGATAGAAAACAGTACCTTTGCACTCTCCTGACTCTTCCAATCACAGGAACATTCGATTGGAAGCTGTTTTGGACAACTTTTCTTTTCTTCCTCCCAAACACTTGGCACACATATCTGCAACTTCTAGAAAACGATGGGAGATGTTTTCTGGGCTGGCACGGTTTTTCCTAGCCAGACATAGTGGAAAAGCGTTTTGCTAAGATGTAGACTACATAAGACGCGAAAGACGAAGGTAGGATGCTCTCCGGAGTTAAGAGCCGCTGCCGGGCGTCTTTCGGCAGAAGCCGCGCTAAGGAGAGCCCTGTGAGCGGCACAATCGTCTTTGCGCGAAGAAGCCGATTCTTCGGTTCCGGGAGCCGGCGAGAGCGGCAGCTTCGGGAAGGTGAAGAAGCAAGCTGTACAACACTGGGATTGTGTGCGCACCTTGCCAACTGATAGAAAACAGTACCTTTGCACTCTCCTGACTTTTCCAATCACAGGAACATTCGATTGGAAGCTGTTTTGGACAACTTTTCTTTTCTTCCTGCCAAACACTTGGCAGACATCCGTGCAACTTCTAGAACACGATGGGAGATGTTTTCTGTGCTGGCACAGTTTTTCCTAGCCAGACATAGTGGAAAAGCGTTTTGCTAAGATGTAGACTACAAAAGACGCGAAAGACGAAGGTAGGATGCTCTCCGGAGGTAAGAGCCGCTGCCGGGCGTCTTTTGGCAGAAGCCGCGCTAAGGAGAGCACTGTGAGCGGCACAATCGTCTTTGCGCGAAGAAGCCGCTTCTTGGGCTCCGGCAGCCGGCGAGAGCGGCAGCTTCGGGAAGGTGAAGAAGCAAGCTGTACAACACTGGGATTGTGTGCGCACCTTGCCAACTGATAGAAAACAGTACCTTTGCACTCTCCTGACTTTTCCAATCACAGGAACATTCGATTGGAAGCTGTTTTGGACAACTTTTCTTTTCTTCCTGCCAAACACTTGGCAGACATCCGTGCAACTTCTAGAACACGATGGGAGATGTTTTCTGTGCTGGCACAGTTTTTCCTAGCCAGACATAGTGGAAAAGCGTTTTGCTAAGATGTAGACTACAAAAGACGCGAAAGACGAAGGTAGGATGCTCTCCGGAGGTAAGAGCCGCTGCCGGGCGTCTTTCGGCAGAAGCCGCGCTAAGGAGAGCACTGTGAGCGGCACAATCGTCTTTGCGCGAAGAAGCCGCTTCTTGGGCTCCGGCAGCCGGCGAGAGCGGCAGCTTCGGGAAGGTGAAGAAGCAAGCTGTACAACACTGGGATTGTGTGCGCACCTTGCCAACTGATAGAAAACAGTACCTTTGCACTCTCCTGACTTTTCCAATCACAGGAACATTCGATTGGAAGCTGTTTTGGACAACTTTTCTTCCTGCCAAACACTTGGCAGACATCCGTGCAACTTCTAGAACACGATGGGAGATGTTTTCTGTGCTGGCACAGTTTTTCCTAGCCAGACATAGTGGAAAAGCTTTTTCCCGAGGTGTAGACTACATAAGACGCGAAAGACGAAGGTAGGATGCTCTCCGGAGGTAAGAGCCGCTGCCGGGCGTCTTTCGGCAGAAGCCGCGCTAAGGAGAGCACTGTGAGCGGCACAATCGTCTTTGCGCGAAGAAGCCGCTTCTTGGGCTCCGGCAGCCGGCGAGAGCGGCAGCTTCGGGAAGGTGAAGAAGCAAGCTGTACAACACTGGGATTGTGTGCGCACCTTGCCAACTGATAGAAAACAGTACCTTTGCACTCTCCTGACTTTTCCAATCACAGGAACATTCGATTGGAAGCTGTTTTGGACAACTTTTCTTTTCTTCCTGCCAAACACTTGGCAGACATCCGTGCAACTTCTAGAACACGATGGGAGATGTTTTCTGTGCTGGCACAGTTTTTCCTAGCCAGACATAGTGGAAAAGCGTTTTGCTAAGATGTAGACTACAAAAGACGCGAAAGACGAAGGTAGGATGCTCTCCGGAGGTAAGAGCCGCTGCCGGGCGTCTTTCGGCAGAAGCCGCGCTAAGGAGAGCCCTGTGAGCGGCACAATCGTCTTTGCGCGAAGAAGCCGCTTCTTCGGTTCCGGGAGCCGGCGAGAGCGGCAGCTTCGGGAAGGTGAAGAAGCAAGCTGTACAACACTGGGATTGTGTGCGCACCTTGCCAACTGATAGAAAACAGTACCTTTGCACTCTCCTGACTTTTCCAATCACAGGAACATTCGATTGGAAGCTGTTTTGGACAACTTTTCTTTTCTTCCTGCCAAACACTTGGCAGACATCCGTGCAACTTCTAGAACACGATGGGAGATGTTTTCTGTGCTGGCACAGTTTTTCCTAGCCAGACATAGTGGAAAAGCGTTTTGCTAAGATGTAGACTACAAAAGACGCGAAAGACGAAGGTAGGATGCTCTCCGGAGGTAAGAGCCGCTGCCGGGCGTCTTTCGGCAGAAGCCGTGCTAAGGAGAGCCCTGTGAGCGGCACAATCGTCTTTGCGCGAAGAAGCCGCTTCTTGGGCTCCGGCAGCCGGCGAGAGCGGCAGCTTCGGGAAGGTGAAGAAGCAAGCTGTACAACACTGGGATTGTGTGCGCACTTTGCCAACTGATAGAAAACAGTACCTTTGCACTCTCCTGACTTTTCCAATCACATGAACATTCGATTGGAAGCTGTTTTGGACAACTTTTCTTTTCTTCCTGCCAAACACTTGGCAGACATCCGTGCAACTTCGAGAACACGATGGGAGATGTTTTCTGTGCTGGCACAGTTTTTCCTAGCCAGACATAGTGGAAAAGCTTTTTGCCGAGGTGTAGATTAGAAGAGGAGCTAAAGAGTGGATGTTGGCAAATGACACCCATCTTCAAAAAAGGCAATTAAGAGGACTCGCCATAGTACAAACCAGCCAGCCTCTTTTTTATCCCCAGGAAGTTGATGAAGCAGCTCTTCCTGGAAATCCTTGCCAGGCACATGACAGATGACCAAATAATGTAGTTAGCATGATTTTTCAGGGGAATTTCATGCTGAACATCACTTTAAACTCCTCTGATGAATCAACTTGACTGGTAGATGAAGGGAATATTATCTGCCTGGGCTTCAGGGAGGTTTTTGACATACCTCTACATGGCATCACACATACATATGGAAGCAATAGTGCAAAGGGGAGGGAATCAGTGTCTTTTCAGTGATGCTGAGGGAAAAGACAAGAGGCAGTGGGCACACACTGAAATACAGGAGATTGCCTTTGAACATCAGTAAATGTTTCTTTACTGTCAGGGTGACTGAACCACGGCACAGACTGCCCAGAAAGATTGTGGAGCCTGGATCTTTGAAGACATTAAAAGTACACCCAGATAGAATCCTGGGCAAGAGGCTCTAGGTATCCTGGTTTAGGCAGGGGGGTTGGGCCTGGTTAGCCCCACCAACCCCTTCCACTCTCTTTCATTCTGTGCTAGTGAATTCTCTTCAAGATGCATTTCAAAGCGCTGGCATGACAAAGTTCTGTGCAGACAGAGATCCAAATGGACATGGCATCTAAGTTCCTTAAGCAGTGTTCAAGAAGAATGTAAAACTCTGGCACAAGTGTCTCTTCCCTAACTGAATCCCTTTCATGGGAAAATTCCCAGCTCTAGAAAGATCTTCTGATACGCATGCTTAAGACTGACACTGGCTGAGCAAATTTCTCCCTATGTATATCTAAGACCAGTTAGGATCTTCACCCAAAGTGCAGTCAACATAGTCACAGAATGCCTATTGTTAAGAAGTGACAGCTTCCATCAGAATGGCAGCTATTGGTCCACAAAATGGATTAATGGATGGGAATTATCTACGTGGGTTAAAAACAAAAATAAAGAGTTGGTCTTTATTTATCAATTTCATGGCAATATTGATAAGGGAAGAAAAAGATCTAAGTCCTTGACTTTCTGGACTCGAGGAAAGATTTTAAAAATTCCTTGTAAAAATGTATGATCACAATCAGACTATTGAAACCATTTTAGTTGGGAACAAAGTTCCAAAATTGTCTAGATAGTGGCAAAGAAGCCAAGAAAATAGGAAAGAAACAAAAAGAGAGCAAAAGAGTCAGCTTCAGTGTACAAGCTCGTTCTAGAAGTAGTCTGCTGGGAAAAGGAACCCCCAGCTAAATTTCCAATGTATTCCTGCGCTTGATTCAGTAACTGGTCAATGTAAAAACCAATCCTTTTGTACAACTTCTTCCAGCAACAAAAACTCCAACAGGTTGACACTACCATCATGCCTGTTCCAGACATATTTAAAAGAGAAATGATGATTTTCTTGAAAACCTACTTACATAAAAGTTGCAAGATGGTGGAGGGATTCCCACATCCTCCTTCCTCCATCTGGCTTGAAAGTATATTTGATAAAATATGCAACAAAGCACATGATTTATAAGGGAGAGTCAAATGGATGATTTGGGAATCGATCTCTTGTTGATAGTAAACTTCATATCCACTCGGTGTGACCTTTTTAAAACAAAATGTGGAGCTGAGGCATGAATCTGCCACAACAATTGTAAAGCAAACATACACACTCCCCTTCATATGCCCCCCCCTCCACACACACCTAGGCACACACAGAGATCAGCATAGCAGATCATGAACACCTTGGAAAAGACTGAAATGCTAAATGCCTCTCTTGATGGGCAAAAGAGCTGGTGCAGTAATTCAAATGCCTGGTACAAAAATTCTGTTTAATATTTAGCTCCTATTTAAAACACAGCTTTTCATTTCATTCTATTTACAGAATATTTTCATTTCATTTGTTTCTTTAAAATTACTTAGTTCTCACCTGTTGTATGTCTAGGAATATTTTCTTCCAAAAATAGAAAAAAATAGATGATATCTTTTCAGCAGAAAACATTGGTTGATACAATTTTAAACCATCATGATATGGAAGAATTCTTCTGTCCCTCTCGAAGGTGGAAGAAGCATTTGGATCACAGATCATCTACAATGAAATACTTGACATGTTTAAGATGCTTTCAATCAATTTTGATCGTCAATTGCTTATTTGTTGTAAACAGTAATTTTTCAGTGAAGGGAAAGTGTGTGTGGTATATCTACATGATATGTTCAAAGGCAGTTCCTACTAATGGCCAGGCTGAATTCCAGTAAATAATGTCCCGAATGATATTTTGCCGCCTTCTTTGGCACTTCATGAAATCTTACCCCGATGAAGTGCTGAAACAAAGAGATTTTCTCTTAGAGAGTGTCTCATGTTGTAACCTATCCCATGGATTTTATGCTGTAATTCTTATCTCTTTTAAAATTTACTATCTTCTGTACAGTTTTCATGAAACTTTCTGTTACAGTAGTGAATAGCACAGATAAATGTCATTTTGTACAACTTTGAATTTACCCCAAGAGCTGAGAGAAAACTTGATCCTATACTTCAATCCGAGTTTCTTCTATAGTCCGACTTTGTTTCTCTACCATCAAGCTTCTCCTTTGTTGCTGCTCCAAGCCCCGTCCAAGGTGACCTTGAATACTTTCAGGGATGGGACACCCACAACTTCTCTGGGCAACCTGTTCCAGTGTTCCAGCACTCCCACAGTAAAAAAGGCCTTCCTTTCATCTAATATGTGTAGGAAATCATAAATCTAGGCATAGAAGCTTGGAGTGCAAATTTGAAATTCTTTGGATTTGAAGCACATTTTATATGAATACTGACTTACAGATGACTAAAAGATGTTGATGGGCATTTGAGCTGACAAGTTTTGAAAAAGTGCACGGAAATTAAAATTGAAACCACTAAAATTAAAAACTCCTTGCCATTTTCTTTTTCCTCTCCTATTCAAAATTGCATATGTCAGATATCAGTGCTTCATGCAAACCTCTCAGATGCTCTCAGAGAAAAAGCTTTTCTTTCAGACTAAGTTGCGGTTGACGTAGAACACTAGCAGGAGTGAAAGATTTTCTGGGCATCGGGGCAGCCCGTTCTCCTTGGATTTGTGTGCAGAATGCATTTTATCCAAACTGGAAAATAGATCCCAGCTCTGTTCTATTCATCATTCTTACTTCATCAGGCCAGAAGATTCTGTGAAAAGTAGCCTGTGGACCTTGAAGACAGCGCATGTGAACCAGATGAGAGGTGATAGAGAAGTTGAGGGAGAGAAGAAAGAGCATGAGGCTGAAACCAGAAAGTATTTCTCCACGTGATCATGGAAGATTGCAGGAGCCACTTGGTACTATCAAACCAGCCCAACTTGGCACTGGTGCCACCTTGGGTCTGGGAGCCATGTTGCATATCGTGCATTTTAAGGAGCCAGCTGGCCACACCCAGCCATATGCCCCCAAACACAAACCAAGGCCCTTTTCTCTGGCAAACAAAACTCAGCTGCCCTGCTTCTGGATGGCAGATTGCAGGAACCACTTGGTACTATCAAACCAGCCCAACTTGGCACTGGTGCCACCATGGGTCTGGTCACCATCCTGCCTATTGTAGCTTTTCAGGAGCCAGCCGGTCACTCTCAGCCATAGGCCCCCAAACACAAACCTCGGCCCGTTTCCCTGGCAAACAAAAGTAAGCTGCCCCGCTTCTGGATGGCAGATTGCAGGAGCTACTTAGTACTATCAAATCAGCCCGACTTGGCACAGGTGCCACCTTGGATCTGGGAACCATCCTGTGTATCGTGGATTTTCAGGGGCCAGCCAGCCACTCTCAGCCATATGCCCCCAAAAACAAACCACAGACCTTTTCTCTGGCAAACAAAACTCAACTGCCCCTCTTCTGGATGGCAAATTTTAGGACGCACTTTGTACTACGAAAACCGCCCGACGTGGCACTGGTGCCACCTTGTGTCAGGGAACAATCCTGCATATAGAGCTTTTTAAGGAGCCAGCCGGCCAGGCCCAGCCATATACCCCCAAAAACAAACCACGGACCATTTCTCATGGAAACAAAAATCCGCTGCCCCGCGTCTGGATGGCAGATTGCAGGAGCCACTTTGCACCATCAAACCAGCCCGACTTGGCACTGGTGCCACCTTGGGTCTGGGAACAATCCTGCGTATCGTACATAATCAGGAACCAGCCGAACACTCCCAGCCACAGGCCCCCAAACACAAACAACGGCCCATTTCCCTGGCAAACAAAACTCAGCTGCCCCGCTTCTGGATGGCAGATTGCAGGAGCCACTTGGGACTATCAAACCAGCCCGACTTGGCACTGGTGCCACCTTGGGTCTGGGAACCATCCTGCGTATGGTGGATTCTAAGGAGCCAGCCGGCCACTCCCAGCCACAGGCCCCCAACAAAAACCACGGCCCTTTTTTCTGGCAAACAAAACTTAGCTGCCTCACTTCTGGATGGCAGATTGCAGGAGCCACTTGGTGTAATCAAACCAGCCCGACTTGGCACTGGTGCCACCTTGGGTCTGGGAACCATCCTGCGTATCGTGGATTCTAAGGAGCCAGCCGGCCACTCCCAGCCACAGGCCCCCAAACAAAATCAACGGCGCTGTTCCCTGGAAAACAAAACACGCCTGCCAACATTTTGATGGAGTTTGCAGGAGCCACTTGGTACTATCAAACCAGCCCGACTTGGCACTGGTGCCACCTTGGGTCTGGGAAACATCCTGCGTATCGTGGATTCTTAGGAGCCAGCCGGCCACTCCTAGCCACAGGCCCCCAGACAAAAACCTAGGCCTATTTCTCTGGCAAACAAAAGTAAGCTGCCCCGCTTCTGGATGGCAGATTGCAGGAGACACTTGGCACTATCAAACCAGCCCAACTTGGCACTGGTGCCACCTTGGATCTGGGAACCATGCTGTGTATCGTGGATATTCAGGGGCCAGCCGGCCACTCTCAGCCATATGTCCCCAAACAGAAACCTCGGCCCGTTTCTCTGGCAAACAAAACTCAACTGCCCCGCTTCTGGATGGCAGATTGCAGGAGCCACTTTGCACCATCAAACCAGCCCGACTTGGCACTGGTGCCACCTTGCATCTGGGAACCATGCTGCCTAGCGTGGATTTTCAGGAGCCAGCCGGCCACTCTCAGCCATAGGCCCCCAAACAAAACCCACGGCCCGTTTCCCTGGCAAACAAAATTAAGCTGCCCCGCTTCTGGATGGCAGATTGCAGGAGCCACTTGGTAGTATCAAACCAGCCCGACTTGGCACTGGTGCCACCTTGGGTCTGGGAACCATCCTGCGTATTGTGGGTTCAAAGGAGCCAGCCGGCCACTCCCAGCCACAGGCCCCCAAATACAAACAACGGCGCTTTTCCCTGGAAAACAAAACTCGCCTGACAACTTTTTGATGGCAGATTGCAGGAGCCACTTGGTACTATCAAACCAGCCCAACTTGGCACTGGTGCCACCATGGGTCTGGTCACCATCCTGCCTATTGTAGCTTTTCAGGAGCCAGCCGGTCACTCCCAGCCATAGGTCCCCAGTCACAAACCTCGGCCCGTTTCCCTGGCAAACAAAAGTAAGCTGCCCCGCTTCTGGATGGCAGATTGCAGGAGCCACTTGGTACTATCAAACCAGCCCGACTTGGCACTGGTGCCACCTTGGGTCTGGGAAACATCCTGCGTATCGTGGATTCTTAGGAGCCAGCCGGCCACTCCTAGCCACAGGCCCCCAGACAAAAACCAAGGCCTATTTCTCTGGCAAACAAAAGTAAGCTGCCCCGCTTCTGGATGGCAGATTGCAGGAGACACTTGGTACTATCAAACCAGCCCAACTTGGCACTGGTGCCACCTTGGATCTGGGAACCATGCTGTGCATCGTGGATATTCAGGGGCCAGCCGGCCACTCTCAGCCATATGTCCCCAAACAGAAACCTCGGCCCGTTTCTCTGGCAAACAAAACTCAACTGCCCCTCTTCTGGATGGCAAATTGCAGGATGAACTTGATACTAAAACCGCAGGCCGACTTGGTAGTGGTGACACCTTGGACCTGGGAACCATCATGCGTATCGAGCATTTTAAGGAGCCAGCCGGCCAATCCCAGCAATATGCCCCCAAAAACAATCCACGGAATTTTTCTCTGGCAAACAAAAATCAGCTGCCCCGCTTCTGGATGGCAGATTGCAGGAGCCACTTTGCACCATCAAACCAGCCCGACTTGGCACTGGTGCCACCTTGCATCTGGGAACCATGCTGCCTAGCGTGGATTATCAGGAGCCAGCCGGCCACTCTCAGCCATAGGCCCCCAAACAAAACCCACGGCCCGTTTCCCTGGCAAACAAAATTAAGCTGCCCCGCTACTGGATGGCAGATTGCAGGACGCACTTGGTAGTATCAAACCAGCCCGACTTGGCACTGGTGCCACCTTGGGTCTGGGAACCATCCTGCGTATCGTGGGTTCAAAGGAGCCAGCCGACCACTCCCAGCCACAGGCCCCCAAATACAAACAACGGCGCTTTTCCCTGGAAAACAAAACTCGCCTGCCAACTTTTTGATGGCAGATTGCAGGAGCCACTTGGTACTATCAAACCAGCCCAACTTGGCACTGGTGCCACCTCTGGTCTGGGAACCATGCTGCGTAACACAGATTCTAAGGCGCCAGTTGGCCACTCCCAGCCACAAGCCCCCAAACACAAACAACGGCGCTATTCTCTGGCAAACAAAACTCCACTGCCCCTCTTCTGGATGGCAAATTGCAGGACGCACTTGGTACTATAAAAACAGCCCGACTTGGCACTGGTGCCACCTTGGGTCTGGGAACCATCCTGCGTATCGATCTTTTTAATGAGACAGCCGGCCACTCCCAGCCATATGCCCCCAAACACAACCCACGGCCCTTTTCTCTGGCAAACAAAACTCAACTGCACCGCTTCTGGATGGCAGATTGCAGGAGCCACTTGGTGCTATCAAACCAGCCCGACTTGGCACTGGTGCCACCTTGGGTCTGGGAACCATCCAGCCTATCGTGGATTTTAAGGAGCCAGCCGGCTACTCCCAGCCACAGGCCCCCAACAAAAACCACGGCCCTTTTTTCTGGCAAACAAAACTTAGCTGCCTCACTTATGGATGGCAGATTGCAGGAGCCACTTGGTGTAATCAAACCAGCCCGACTTGGCACTGGTGCCACCTTGGGTCTGGGAACCATCCTGCGTATCGTGGATTCTAAGGAGCCAGCCGGCCACTCCCAGCCACAGGTCCCCAAACAAAATCAACGGCGCTGTTCCCTGGAAAACAAAACACGTCTGCCAACATTTTGATGGAGTTTGCAGGAGCCACTTGGTACTATCAAACCAGCCCGACTTGGCACTGGTGCCACCTTGGGTCTGGGAAACATCCTGCGTATCGTGGATTCTAAGGAGCCAGCCGGCCACTCCTAGCCACAGGCCCCCAGACAAAAACCTAGGCCTATTTCTCTGGCAAACAAAAGTAAGCTGCCCCGCTTCTGGATGGCAGATTGCAGGAGACACTTGGGACTATCAAACCAGCCCAACTTGGCACTGGTGCCACCTTGGATCTGGGAACCATGCTGTGTATCGTGGATATTCAGGGGCCAGCCGGCCACTCTCAGCCATATGTCCCCAAACAGAAACCTCGGCCCGTTTCTCTGGCAAACAAAACTCAACTGCCCCTCTTCTGGATGGCAAATTGCAGGATGAACTTGATACTAAAACCGCAGGCCGACTTGGTAGTGGTGACACCTTGGGCCTGGGAACCATCATGCGTATCGAGCATTTTAAGGAGCCAGCCGGCCACTCCCAGCAATATGCCCCCAAAAACAATCCACGGAATTTTTCTCTGGCAAACAAAAATCAGCTGCCCCGCTTCTGGATGGCAGATTGCAGGAGCCACTTTGCACCATCAAACCAGCCCGACTTGGCACTGGTGCCACCTTGCATCTGGGAACCATGCTGCCTAGCGTGGATTTTCAGGAGCCAGCCGGCCACTCTCAGCCATAGGCCCCCATACAAAACCCACGGCCCGTTTCCCTGGCAAACAAAATTAAGCTGCCCCGCTTCTGGATGGCAGATTGCAGGACGCACTTGGTAGTATCAAACCAGCCCGACTTGGCACTGGTGCCACCTTGGGTCTGGGAACCATGCTGCGTATCATGGATTTTCAGGAGCCAGCCGTCCACTGCCAGCCACAGGCCCCGAAACACAAACAACAGCCTTTTTCTCTGGCAAACAAAATTCAGCTGCCCCGCTTCTGGATGGCAGATTGCAGGAACCACTTGGTACTAACAAACCAGCCCGAGTTGGCACTGGTGCCACCTTGGGTCTGGGAACCATCCTGCGTATCGTGGATTCTAAGGAGCCAGCTGGCCACTCCCAGCCACAGGCCCCAAAACACAAACAACGGTGCTTTTCCCTGGAAAACAAAACTCGCCTGCCAAACATTTGATGGCAGATTGCAGGAGCCACTTGGTACTATCAAACCAGCCCAACTTGGCACTGGTGCCACCATGGGTCTGGTCACCATCCTGCCTATCGTAGCTTTTCAGGTGCCAGCCAGCCACCCCCAGCCAGAGGCCCCTAGACAAATATTTCGGCCCGTTTCCCTGGCAAACAAAAGTAAGCTACCCCGCTTCTGGATGGCAGATTGCAGGAGCCACTTTGCACCATCAAACCAGCCCAACTTGGCACTGGTGCCACCTCTGGTCTGGGAACCATCCTGCGTATCGTGGCTTCTAAGGAGCCAGCTGGCCACTCCCAGCCACAGGCCCCCAAACACAAACAACGGCGCTTTTCCCTGGAAAACAAAACTCGCCTGCCAACTTTTTGATGGCAGATTGCCGGAGCCACTTGGTACTATCAAACCAGCCCAACTTGGCACTGGTGCCACCATGGGTCTGGTCACCATCCTGCCTATCGTAGCTTTTCAGGAGCCAGCCGTTCACTCCCAGCCATAGGCCCCCAGACACAAACCTCGGCCCGTTTCCCTGGCAAACAAAAGTAAGCTGCCCCGCTTCGGCATGGCAGATTGCAGGAGCTATTTAGTACTATCAAACCAGCCCGACTTGGCACTGGTGACACCTCTGGTCTGGGAACCATCCTGCCTATCGTGGATTTTCAGGGGCCAGCCGGCCACTCTCAGCCATATGCCCCCAAAAACAAACCACGGCCCTTTTCTCTGGCAAACAAAACTCAACTGCCCCTCTTCTGGATGGCAAATTTTAGGACGCACTTTGTACTACGAAAACCGCCCGACGTGGCACTGGTGCCACCTTGTGTCAGGGAACCATCCTGCATATCGAGCTTTTTAAGGAGCCAGCCGGCCACGCCCAGCCATATACCCCCAAAAACAAACCACGGACCATTTCTCATGGAAAAAAAAAATCCGCTGCCCCGCGTCTGGATGGCAGATTGCAGGAGCCACTTTGCAACATCAAACTGGCCCGACTTGGCACTGGTGCCACCTTGGGTCTGGGAACAATCCTGCATATCGTGGATTCTAAGGAGCCAGCCGGCCACTCCCAGCCACAGGCCCCCAAACACAAACAACGGCGCTTTTCCCTGGAAAACAAAACTCGCCTGCCAGCTTTTTGATGGCAGATTGCAGGAGCCACTTGGTACTATCAAATCATCCCAACTTGGCACTGGTGCCACTATGGGTCTGGGAACCATCCTGCCTATTGTAGCATTTCAGGAGCCAGCCGGTCACTCCCAGCCATAGGCCCCCAGACACAAACCTCGGACCGTTTCCCTGGCAAACAAAATTAAGCTGCCCCAATTCTGGATGGCAGATTGCAGGAACCACTTGGTAGTGTCAAACCAGACCGACTTGGCACTGGTGCCACCTTGGGTCTGGGAACCATCCTGCGTATCGTGGATTCTAAGCAGCCACCCGGCCACTCTGAGCCACAGGCGCCCAAACACAAACAACGGCGCTTTTCCCTGGAAAACAAAACTCGCCTGCCAAATTTTTGATGGCAGATTGCAGGAGCCACTTGGTACTATCAAACCAGCCCAACTTGGTACTGGTGCCACCATGGGTCTGGTCACCATCCTGCCTATCGTAGCTTTTCAGGAGCCAGCCGGTCACTCCCAGCCATAGGCCCCCAGACAAATATCTCGGCCCGTTTCCCTGGCAAACAAAAGTAAGCTGCCCCGCTTCTGGATGGCAGATTGCAGGAGACACTTGGCACTATCAAACCAGCCCAACTTGGCACTGGTGCCACCTTGGCTCTGGGAACCATCCTGCCTATCGTGGATTTTCAGGGGCCAGCCGGCCACTCTCAGCCATATGCCCCCAAACACATACCACGGCCCTTTGCTCTGGCAAACAAAACTCAACTGCCCCTCTTCTGGATGGCAAATTTCAGGACGCACTTGGTACTACGAAAACAGCCCGACTTGGCAGTGATGCCACCTTGGGTCAGGGAACAATCCTGCGTATCGATCTTTTTAAGGAGCCAGCCGGCCACGTCCAGCCATATACCCCCAAAAAAAAACCACGGAACTTTTCTCCAGCAAACAAAAATCCGCTGCCCCGCGTCTGAATGGCAGATTTCAGGAGCTATTTAGTATTATCAAACCAGCCCGACTTGGCACTGGTGCCACCCTGAGTCTGGTAACCATCCTGCCTATCGTAGCTTTTCAGGAGCCAGCCGGTCACTCCCAGCCATAGGCCCCCAGACACAAACTTCGGCCCGTTTCCCTGGGAAACAAAAGTAAGCTGACCCGCTTCTGGATGGCAGATTGCAGGAGCCACTTGGTACTATCAAACCAGCCCAACTTGGCACTGGTGCCACCTTGGCTCTGGGAACCATCCTGCGTATCCTGGGTTCAAAGGAGGCAGCCGGCCACTCCCAGCCACATGCCTCTAAACAAGAACAACGGCGCTTTTCCCTGGAAAACAAAAGTCGCCTGACAGCTTTTTGATGGCAGATTGAAGGAGCCACTTGGTACTATCAAACCAGCCCAACTTGGCACTGGTGCCACCATGGGTCTGGTCACCATCCTGCCTATCGTAGCTTTTCAGGAGCCAGCCGCTCACTCCCAGCCATAGGCCCCCAGACAAATATATCGGCCCGTTTCCCTGGCAAACAAAAGTAAGCAGCCCCGCTTCTGGATGGCAGATTGCAGGAGCCACATGGTACTATCAAACCAGGCCAACATGGCACTGGTGCCACCTCTGGTCTGGGACCCATCCTGCGTATCGTGGATTCTAAGGAGACAGCTGGCCACTCCCAGCCACAGGCCCCCAAACACAAACAACGGTGCTTTTCCCTGGAAAACAAAACTCGCCTGCCAACTTTTTGATGGCAGATTGCAGGAGCCACTTGGTACTATCAAACCACCCCAACTTGGCAACAAGTTGTTCCTGCAATCTGACATCCAGAAGCGGGGCAGCTTACTTTTGTTTGCCAGGGAAATGGACCGTTGTTTGTGTTTGGAGGCGTATGGCTGGGAGTGGCCGACTGGCTCCTTAAAATCCACGATACGCAGCATGGTTCCCAGACCAGAGGTGGCACCAGTGCCAAGTCGGGCTGGTTTGATAGTACAAAGTGGCTCCTGCAATCTGCCATCCAGAAGCGGGGCAGCTTACTTTTGTTTACCAGGGAAACGGGCCGGGCTTTCTGTCTCGGGGCCTATGGCTGGGAGTGACCGGCTGGCTCCTGAAAAGCTACGATAGGCAGGATGGTGACCAGACCCATGGTGGCACCAGTGCCAAGTTGGGCTGGTTTGATAGTACCAAGTGGCTCCTGCAATCTGCCATCAAAAACTTGGCAGGCGAGTTTTGTTTCCCAGGGAAAAGCGCCGTTGTTTGTGTTTGGGGGCCTGTGGCTGGGAGTGGCCGGCTGGCTAATTAGAATCCACGACAGGCAGGATGGTTCCCAGACCAGAGGTGACACCAGTGCCAAGTCGGGCTAGTTTGATGGTGAAAAGTGGCTCCTGCAATCTGCCATCCAGAAGCGGGTTAACTTACTTTTGTTTGCCAGGGAAAAGGGCCGAGGTTTTTGTCTGGGGGCCTATGGCTGGGAGTGACCGGCTGTCTCCTGAAAAGCTACGATAGGCAGGATGGTGACCAGACCCATGGTGGCACCAGTGCCAAGTTGGGCTGGTTTGATAGTACCAAGTGGCTCCTGCAATCTGCCATCAAAAAGTTGGCAGGCGAGTTTTTTATCCAGGGAAAAGCGCCGTTGTTTTTGTTTGGGGGCCTGTGGCTGGGAGTGGCCGGATGGCTAATTAGAATCCACGATACGCAGCATGGTTCCCAGACCTGAGGTGGCACCAGTGCCAAGTTGGGCTGGTTTGATACTACCAAGTGCGTCCTGCAATCTGCCATCCAGAAGCGGGGCAGCTTACTTTTGTTTGCCAGGGAAACGGGCCGAGGTTTTGTCTGGGGGCCTATGGCAGGGAGTGACCGGCTGGCTCCTGAGAAACTACGATAGGCAGGATAGTGACCAGACCCATGGTGGCACCAGTGCCAAGTTGGGCTGGTTTGATAGTACCAAGTGGCTCCTGCAATCTGCCATCAAAATGTTGGCAGGCGAGTTTTGTTTTCCAGGGAAAAGCGCCGTTGTTTGTGTTTGGGGGCCTGTGGCTGGGAGTGGCCGGCTGGCTCCGTAGAATCCAAAATACGCAGGATGGTTCCCAGACCTGAGGTGGCACCAGTGCCAAGTTGGGCTGGTTTGATTGTAGCAAATGGTTCCTGCAATCTGCCATCCAGAAGCGGGGCAGCTTACTTTTGTTTGCCAGGGAAACGGGCCGAGCTTTGTGTCTGGGGGCCTATGGCTGGGAGTGACCGGCTGGCTCCTGAAAAGCTACGATAGGCAGGATGGTGACCAGACCCATGGTGGCACCAGTGCCATGTTCGGCTGATTTCATAGTACCAAGTGGCTCCTGCAATCTGCCATCAAAATGTTGGCAGGCGAGTTTTGTTTTCCAGGGAAAAGCGCCGTTGTTTGTGTCTGCGGGCCTGTGGCTGGAGTGGCCGGCTGGCTCCTTAGAATCCACAATACGCAGCATGGTTCCCAGACCCAAGGTGGCACCAGTGCCAAGTAGGGCTGGTTTCATAGTACCCAGTGGCTCTTGCAATCTGCCATCCAGAAGAGGGGCAGTTGAGTTTTGTTTTCCAGAGAAAAGGGCCGTGGTTTGTGTTTGGGGCCTATGGCTGAGAGTGACCGGCTGGCTCCTGAAAAGCTACGATAGGCAGGAAGGTGACCAGACCCATGGTGGCACCAGTGCCAAGTCGGGCTGGTTTGATAATACTAAATAGCTCCTGCAATCTGCCATCCAGACGCGGGGCAGCGGATTTTTGCTTGCTGGAGAAAAGTTCCGTGGGGTTTTTTTGGGGGTATATGGCTGGACGTTGCCGGCTGACTCCTTAAAAACATCGATACGCAGGATGGTTCCCTGACCCAAGGTGGCATCACTGCCAAGTCGGGCTGTTTTCGTAGTACCAAGTGCGTCCTGCAATTTGCCATCCAGAAGAGGGGCAGTTGAGTTTTGTTTACCAGAGAAAAGGGCCGTGGTTTGTGTTTGGGGGCATATGGCTGAGAGTGGCCGGCTGGCGCCTGAAAATCCACGATAGGCAGGATGGTTCCCAGAGCCAAGGTGGCACCAGTGCCATGTTGGCCTGGTTTGATAGTACCATGTGGCTCCTGCAATCTGCCATCCAGAAGCGGGGCAGCTTACATTTGTTTGCCAGGGAAACGGGCCGAGGTATTTGTCTGGGGGCCTATGGCTGGGAGTGACCGCCTGGCTCCTGAAAATCTACGATAGGCAGGATGGTGACCAGACCCATGGTGGCACCAGTGCCAAGTTGGGCTGGTTTGATAGTACCAAGTGGCTCCTGCAATCTGCCATCCAGAAGCGGGGTAGCTTACTTTTGTTTGCCAGGGAAACGGGCAGAGCTTTCTGTCTGGGGGCCTATGGTTGGGAGTAACCGGCTGGCTCCTGAAAAGCTACGATAGGCAGGATGGTTCCCAGATCCAAGATGGCACCAGTGCCAAGTCGGGGTGGTTTGATGGTGCAAAGTGGCTCCTGCAATCTGCCATCCTGACGCGGGGCAGCGGATTTTTGTTTCCAAGAGAAATGGTCCGTGGTTTGTTTTTGGGGGTATATGGCTGGGCGTGGCCTGCTGGCTCCTTAAAAAGCTACGATAGGCAGGATGGTTCCCTGACCCAAGGTGGCACCAGTGCCAAGTCGGGCGGTATTCGTAGTACAAAGTGCGTCCTAAAATTTGCCATCCAGAAGAGGGGCAGTTGAGTTTTGTTTACCAGAGAAAAGGGCCGTGGTTTGTTTTTGGGGGCATATGGCTGATAGTGGCCGTCTGGCGCCTGAAAATCCACGATAGGCAGGATGGTTCCCAGACCAGAGGTGGCACCAGTGCCAAGTCGGGCTGGTTTGATAGTACTAAATAGCACCTGCAATCTGCCATGCAGAAGCGGGGCAGCTTACTTTTGTTTGCCAGGGAAACGGGCCGAGGTTTGTGTCTGGGGGCCTATGGCTGGGAGTGACCGCCTGGCTCCTGAAAAGCTACGATAGGCAGGATGGTGACCAGACCCATGGTGGCACCAGTGCCAAGTTGGGCTGGTTTGATAGTACCAAGTTGCTCCTGCAATCTGCCATCAAAAAGTTGGCAGGCCAGTTTTGTTTTCCAGGGAAAAGCGCCGTTGTTTGTGTTTGGGGGACTGTGGCTGGGAGTGGCCGGCTGGCTCCTTAGAACACACGATACGCAGGATGGTTCCCAGACCCAAGGTGGCACCAGTGCCACGTCGGGCTGGTTTGATGGTGAAAAGTGGCTCCTGCAATCTGCCATCCTGAAGCGGGGTAGCTTACATTTGTGTGCCAGGGAAACGGGCCGAGGTTTATGACTGGGGGCCTAGGGCTAGAAGTGACCGGCTGGCTCCTGAAAAGCAACAATAGGCAGGATGGTTCCCAGACCCAAGGTGGCACCAGTGCCAAGTTGGGCTGGTTTGATGGTACCAACTGGCTCCTGCAATCTGCCATCTAAAAGTTGTCAGGCGAGTTTTGTTTTCCAGGGAAAAGCGCCGTTGATTTTGTTTGGAGGCCTGTGGCTGGCAGTGGCTGCCTGTCGTCTTAGAATCCGGGTTACGCAGCATGGTTCCCAGAGCCAAGGTGGCACCAGTGTCAAGTTGGGCTGGTTTGATAATACCAAGTGGCTCCTGCAATCTGCCATCCAGAAGCGGGGCAGCTTACTTTTGTTTGCCAGGGAAACGGGCCGAGGTATTTGTCTGGGGACCTATGGCTGGGAGTGACCGGCTGGCTCCTGAAAAGCTACGATAGGCAGGATGGTTCCCTGACCCAAGGTGGCACCAGTGCCAAGTCGGGCGGTTTTCGTAGTACAAAGTGCGTCCTAAAATTTGCCATCCAGAAGAGGGGCAGTTGAGTTTTGTTTACCAGAGAAAAGGGCCGTGGTTTGTTTTTGGGGGCATACGGCTGATAGTGTCCGTCTGGCCCCTGAAAATCCACGATAGGCAGGATGGTTCCCAGACCAGAGGTGGCACCAGTGCCAAGTCGGGCTGGTTTGATAGTACTAAATAGCACCTGCAATCTGCCATGCACAAGCGGGGCAGCTTATTTTGTTTGCCAGGGAAACGGGCCGAGGTTTGTGTCTGGGGGCCTATGGCTGGGAGTGACCGCCTGGCTCCTGAAAAGCTACGATAGGCAGGATGGTGACCAGACCCATGGTGGCACCAGTGCCAAGTTGGGCTGGTTTGATAGTACCAAGTGGCTCCTGCAATCTGCCATCAAATGTTGGCAGGCCAGTTTTGTTTTCCAGGGAAAAGCGCCGTTGTTTGTGTTTGGGGGACTGTGGCTGGGAGTGGCCGGCTGGCTCCTTAGAACACACGATACGCAGGATGGTTCCCAGACCCAAGGTGGCACCAGTGCCACGTCGGGCTGGTTTGATGGTGAAAAGTGGCTCCTGCAATCTGCCATCCTGAAGCGGGGTAGCTTACTTTTGTGTGCCAGGGAAACGGGCCGAGGTTTATGACTGGGGGCCTAGGGCTAGGAGTGACCGGCTGGCTCCTGAAAAGCAACAATAGGCAGGATGGTTCCCAGACCCAAGGTGGCACCAGTGCCAAGTTGGGCTGGTTTGATGGTACCAACTGGCTCCTGCAATCTGCCATCTAAAAGTTGTCAGGCGAGTTTTGTTTTCCAGGGAAAAGCGCCGTTGATTTTGTTTGGAGGCCTGTGGCTGGCAGTGGCTGCCTGTCGTCTTAGAATCCGGGTTACGCAGCATGGTTCCCAGAGCCAAGGTGGCACCAGTGCCAAGTTGGGCTGGTTTGATGGTGCAAAGTGGCTCCTGCAATCTGCCATTCAGAAGTGCGGTAGCTTACTTTTGTGTGCCAGGGAAACAGGCCGAGGTTTGTCTCTGGGGTCCTATGGCTGGGAGTGACCGGCTGGCTCCTGAAAAGCTACGATAGGCAGGATGGTGACCAGACCCATGGTGGCACCAGTGCCAAGTTGGGCTGGTTTGATAGTACCAAGCGGCTCCTGCAATCTGCCATCAAAAAGTTGGCAGGCGAGTTTTGTTTTCCAGGGAAAAGCGCCGTTGTGTGTGTTTTGGGGCCTGTGGCTGGGAGTGGCCAGCTGGCTCCTTAGAATCCACGATACGCAGGATGGTTCCCAGACCCAAGGTGGCACCAGTGCCAAGTCGGGCTGGTTTGTTAGTACCAAGTGGTTCCTGCAATCTGCCATCCAGAAGCGGGGCAGCTGAATTTTGTTTGCCAGAGAAAAAGGCTGTTGTTTGTGTTTCGGGGCCTGTGGCTGGCAGTGGACGGCTGGCTCCTGAAAATCCATGATACGCAGCATGGTTCCCAGACCCAAGGTGGCACCAGTGCCAAGTAGGGCTGGTTTCATAGTACCCAGTGGCTCTTGCAATCTGCCATCCAGAAGAGGGGCAGTTGAGTTTTGTTTTCCAGAGAAAAGGGCCGTGGTTTGTGTTTGGGGCCTATGGCTGAGAGTGACCGGCTGGCTCCTGAAAAGCTACGATAGGCAGGAAGGTGACCAGACCCATGGTGGCACCAGTGCCAAGTCGGGCTGGTTTGATAATACTAAATAGCTCCTGCAATCTGCCATCCAGACGCGGGGCAGCGGATTTTTGCTTGCTGGAGAAAAGTTCCGTGGGTTTTTTTTGGGGGTATATGGCTGGACGTTGCCGGCTGACTCCTTAAAAACATCGATACGCAGGATGGTTCCCTGACCCAAGGTGGCACCAGTGCCAAGTCGGGCTGTTTTCGTAGTACCAAGTGCGTCCTGCAATTTGCCATCCAGAAGAGGGGCAGTTGAGTTTTGTTTACCAGAGAAAAGGGCCGTGGTTTGTGTTTGGGGGCATATGGCTGAGAGTGGCCGGCTGGCGCCTGAAAATCCACGATAGGCAGGATGGTTCCCAGAGCCAAGGTGGCACCAGTGCCATGTTGGCCTGGTTTGATAGTACCATGTGGCTCCTGCAATCTGCCATCCAGAAGCGGGGCAGCTTACATTTGTTTGCCAGGGAAACGGGCCGAGGTATTTGTCTGGGGGCCTATGGCTGGGAGTGACCGCCTGGCTCCTGAAAATCTACGATAGGCAGGATGGTGACCAGACCCATGGTGGCACCAGTGCCAAGTTGGGCTGGTTTGATAGTACCAAGTGGCTCCTGCAATCTGCCATCCAGAAGCGGGGTAGCTTACTTTTGTTTGCCAGGGAAACGGGCAGAGCTTTCTGTCTGGGGGCCTATGGTTGGGAGTAACCGGCTGGCTCCTGAAAAGCTACGATAGGCAGGATGGTTCCCAGATCCAAGATGGCACCAGTGCCAAGTCGGGGTGGTTTGATGGTGCAAAGTGGCTCCTGCAATCTGCCATCCTGACGCGGGGCAGCGGATTTTTGTTTCCAAGAGAAATGGTCCGTGGTTTGTTTTTGGGGCTATATGGCTGTGCGTGGCCTGCTGGCTCCTTAAAAAGCTACGATAGGCAGGATGGTTCCCTGACCCAAGGTGGCACCAGTGCCAAGTCGGGCGGTATTCGTAGTACAAAGTGCGTCCTAAAATTTGCCATCCAGAAGAGGGGCAGTTGAGTTTTGTTTACCAGAGAAAAGGGCCGTGGTTTGTTTTTGGGGGCATATGGCTGATAGTGGCCGTCTGGCGCCTGAAAATCCACGATAGGCAGGATGGTTCCCAGACCAGAGGTGGCACCAGTGCCAAGTCGGGCTGGTTTGATAGTACTAAATAGCACCTGCAATCTGCCATGCAGAAGCGGGGCAGCTTACTTTTGTTTGCCAGGGAAACGGGCCGAGGTTTGTGTCTGGGGGCCTATGGCTGGGAGTGACCGCCTGGCTCCTGAAAAGCTACGATAGGCAGGATGGTGACCAGACCCATGGTGGCACCAGTGCCAAGTTGAGCTGGTTTGATAGTACCAAGTTGCTCCTGCAATCTGCCATCAAAAAGTTGGCAGGCCAGTTTTGTTTTCCAGGGAAAAGCGCCGTTGTTTGTGTTTGGGGGACTGTGGCTGGGAGTGGCCGGCTGGCTCCTTAGAACACACGATACGCAGGATGGTTCCCAGACCCAAGGTGGCACCAGTGCCACGTCGGGCTGGTTTGATGGTGAAAAGTGGCTCCTGCAATCTGCCATCCTGAAGCGGGGTAGCTTACATTTGTGTGCCAGGGAAACGGGCCGAGGTTTATGACTGGGGGCCTAGGGCTAGAAGTGACCGGCTGGCTCCTGAAAAGCAACAATAGGCAGGATGGTTCCCAGACCCAAGGTGGCACCAGTGCCAAGTTGGGCTGGTTTGATGGTACCAACTGGCTCCTGCAATCTGCCATCTAAAAGTTGTCAGGCGAGTTTTGTTTTCCAGGGAAAAGCGCCGTTGATTTTGTTTGGAGGCCTGTGGCTGGCAGTGGCTGCCTGTCGTCTTAGAATCCGGGTTACGCAGCATGGTTCCCAGAGCCAAGGTGGCACCAGTGTCAAGTTGGGCTGGTTTGATAATACCAAGTGGCTCCTGCAATCTGCCATCCAGAAGCGGGGCAGCTTACTTTTGTTTGCCAGGGAAACGGGCCGAGGTATTTGTCTGGGGACCTATGGCTGGGAGTGACCGGCTGGCTCCTGAAAAGCTACGATAGGCAGGATGGTTCCCTGACCCAAGGTGGCACCAGTGCCAAGTCGGGCGGTTTTCGTAGTACAAAGTGCGTCCTAAAATTTGCCATCCAGAAGAGGGGCAGTTGAGTTTTGTTTACCAGAGAAAAGGGCCGTGGTTTGTTTTTGGGGGCATACGGCTGATAGTGTCCGTCTGGCCCCTGAAAATCCACGATAGGCAGGATGGTTCCCAGACCAGAGGTGGCACCAGTGCCAAGTCGGGCTGGTTTGATAGTACTAAATAGCACCTGCAATCTGCCATGCACAAGCGGGGCAGCTTATTTTGTTTGCCAGGGAAACGGGCCGAGGTTTTTGTCTGGGGGCCTATGGCTGGGAGTGACCGCCTGGCTCCTGAAAAGCTACGATAGGCAGGATGGTGACCAGACCCATGGTGGCACCAGTGCCAAGTTGGGCTGGTTTGATAGTACCAAGTGGCTCCTGCAATCTGCCATCAAATGTTGGCAGGCCAGTTTTGTTTTCCAGGGAAAAGCGCCGTTGTTTGTGTTTGGGGGACTGTGGCTGGGAGTGGCCGGCTGGCTCCTTAGAACACACGATACGCAGGATGGTTCCCAGACCCAAGGTGGCACCAGTGCCACGTCGGGCTGGTTTGATGGTGAAAAGTGGCTCCTGCAATCTGCCATCCTGAAGCGGGGTAGCTTACATTTGTGTGCCAGGGAAACGGGCCGAGGTTTATGACTGGGGGCCTAGGGCTAGAAGTGACCGGCTGGCTCCTGAAAAGCAACAATAGGCAGGATGGTTCCCAGACCCAAGGTGGCACCAGTGCCAAGTTGGGCTGGTTTGATGGTACCAACTGGCTCCTGCAATCTGCCATCTAAAAGTTGTCAGGCGAGTTTTGTTTTCCAGGGAAAAGCGCCGTTGATTTTGTTTGGAGGCCTGTGGCTGGCAGTGGCTGCCTGTCGTCTTAGAATCCGGGTTATGCAGCATGGTTCCCAGAGCCAAGGTGGCACCAGTGTCAAGTTGGGCTGGTTTGATTGTACCAAGTGGCTCCTGCAATCTGCCATCCAGAAGCGGGGCAGCTTACTTTTGTTTGCCAGGGAAACGGGCCGAGGTATTTTTCTGGGGACCTATGGCTGGGAGTGACGGGCTGGCTCCTGAAAAGCTACGATAGGCAGGATGGTGACCAGACCCATGGTGGCACCAGTGCCAAGTTGGGCTGGTTTGATAGTACCAAGTGGCTCCTGCAATCTGCCATCAAAAAGTTGGCAGGTCAGTTTTGTTTTCCAGGGAAAAGCGCCGTTGTTTCTGTTTGGGGGACTGTGGCTGGGAGTGGCCGGCTGGCTCCTTAGAACACAGGATACGCAGGATGGTTCCCAGACCCAAGGTGGCACCAGTGCCAAGTCGGGCTGGTTTGATAGCACCAAGTGGCTCCTGCAATCTGCCATCCAGAAGCGGGGCAGCTTACTTTTGTTTGCCAGGGAAACGGACCGAGGTTTTTTTCTGGGGGCCTATGGCTGGGAGTGACCGGCTGGCTCCTGAAAAGCTACGATAGGCAGGATGGTGACCAGACCCATGGTGGCACCAGTGCCAAGTTGGGCTGGTTTGATAGTACCAAGTGGCTCCTGCAATCTGCCATCAAAAAGTTGGCAGGCGAGTTTTGTTTTCCAGGGAAAAGCGCCGTTGTGTGTATTTTGGGGCCTGTGGCTGGGAGTGGCCAGCTGGCTCCTTAGAATCCACGATACGCAGGATGGTTCCCAGACCCAAGGTGGCACCAGTGCCAAGTCGGGCTGGTTTGTTAGTACCAAGTGGTTCCTGCAATCTGCCATCCAGAAGCGGGGCAGCTGAATTTTGTTTGCCAGAGAAAAAGGCTGTTGTTTGTGTTTCGGGGCCTGTGGCTGGCAGTGGACGGCTGGCTCCTGAAAATCCATGATACGCAGCATGGTTCCCAGACCCAAGGTGGCACCAGTGCCAAGTAGGGCTAGTTTCATAGTACCCAGTGGCTCCTGCAATCTGCCATCCAGAAGAGGGGCAGTTGAGTTTTGTTTTCCAGAGAAAAGGGCCGTGGTTTCTGTTTGGGGCCTATGGCTGAGAGTGACCGGCTGGCCCCTGAAAATCCACGATAGGAAGGATGGTTCCCAGATCCAAGGTGGCAGCAGTGCCATGTTGTGCTGGTGTGATAGTCCCAAGTGGCTCCTGCAATCTGCCATCCAGAAGTGGGGCAGCTGAATTTTGTTTGCCAGAGAAAAAGGCTGTGGTTTTTGTTTGGGGGCCTATGGCTGGGAGTGGCCGGCTGGCTCCTGAAAATCCATGATACGCAGCATGGTTCCCAGACCCAAGGTGGCACCAGTGCCAAGTGGGGCTGGTTTCACAGTGTCAAGTGCCTCCTGCAATCTCCCATCCAGAAGCGGGGCAGCTGAGTTTTGTTTGCCTGTGAAACGGGCCGTTGTTTTTGATTGGGGTCTGTGGCCGAGAATGTTCAGCTGGCTCCTGACAATCCACAATACGCAGGATGGTTCCCAGACCCAAGGTGGCACCAGTGCCAAGTCTTGCTGGTTTGATAGTACCAAGTGGCTCCTGCAATCTGCCATCCAGAAGCGGTGCAGCTGAGTTTTGTTTGCCAGAGGAAAGGGCCGTGGGTTGTGTTTGGGGGCATATGGCTGGGAGTGGCCGGCTGTCTCATTAAAAAGATCGATACGCAGGATGGTTCCCAGACCCAAGGTGGCACCAGTGCCAAGTCGGGCTGTTTTTATAGTACCAAGTGCGTCCTGCAATTTGCCATCCAGAAGAGGGGCAGTTGAGTTTTGTTTGCCAGAGAAAAGCGCCGTTGTTTGTGTTTGGGGGCTTGTGGCTGGGAGTGGCCGACTGGCGCCTTAGAATCTGCGATACGCAGCATGGTTCCCAGACCCAAGGTGGCACCAGTTCCAAGTTGGGCTGGTTTGATAGTACCAAGTGGCTCCTGCAATCTGCCATCCAGAAGCGGGGCAGCTTACTTTTGTTTGCCAGGGAAACGGGCCGAGGTTTGTGTTTGGGGGCCTATGGCTGGGAGTGACCGGCTGGCTCCTGGAAAGCTACGATAGGCAGGATGGTGACCAGACCCATGGTGGCACCAGTGCCAAGTTGGGCTGGTTTGATAGTACCAAGTTGCTCCTGTAATCTGCCATCAAAAAGTTGGCCGGCGAGTTTTGTTTTCCAGGGAAAAGCGCCGTTGTTTGTGTTTGGGGGCCTGTGGCTGGGAGTGGCCGGCTGGCTCCTTAGAATCCACGATACGCAGGATGGTTCCCAGACCCAAGGTGGCACCAGTGCCAAGTCGGGCTGGTTTGATACTACCAAGTGGTTCCTGCAATCTGCCATCCAGAAGCAGGGCAGCTTACTTTTGTTTGCCAGGGAAACGGGCCGTGGGTTTTGTTTGGGGGCATATAGCTGAGAGTGGCCCGCTGGCTCCTGAAAATCCACGCTAGGCAGCATGGTTCCCAGATGCAAGGTGGCACCAGTGCCAAGTCGGGCTGGTTTGATGGTGCAAAGTGGCTCCTGCAATCTGCCATCCAGAAGCGGGGCAGCTGATTTTTGTTTGCCAGAGAAAAATTCCGTGGATTGTTTTTGGGGGCATATTGCTGGGAGTGGCCGGCTGGCTCCTTAAAATGCTCGATACGCATGATGGTTCCCAGGCCCAAGGTGTCACCACTACCAAGTCGGCCTGCGGTTTTAGTATCAAGTTCATCCTGCAATTTGCCATCCAGAAGAGGGGCAGTTGAGTTTTGTTTGCCAGAGAAACGGGCCGAGGTTTCTGTTTGGGGACATATGGCTGAGAGTGGCCGGCTGGCCCCTGAAAATCCACGATACACAACATGGTTCCCAGATCCAAGGTGGCACCAGTGCCAAGTTGGGCTGGTTTGATAGTCCCAAGTGTCTCCTGCAATCTGCCATCCAGAAGCGGGGCAGCTTACTTTTGTTTGCCAGAGAAATAGGCCTAGGTTTTTGTTTGGGGGCCTGTGGCTAGGAGTGGCCTGCTGGCGCCTAAGAATCCACGATACGCAGGATGTTTACCAGACCCATGGTGGCACCAGTGCCAAGTTGGGCTGGTTTGATAGTACCAAGTGGCTCCTGCAAACTCCATCAAAAAGTTGGCAGGCGTGTTTTGTTTTCCAGGGAACAGCGCCGTTGATTTTGTTTGGGGGCCTGTGGCTGGGAGTGGCCGGCTGGCTCCTTAGAATCCACGATACGCAGGATGGTTCCCAGACCCAAGGTGACACCAGTGCCAAGTCGGGCTGGTTTGATTACACCAAGTGGCTCCTGCAATCTGCCATCCATAAGTGAGGCAGCTAAGTTTTGTTTGCCAGAAAAAAGGGCCGTGGTTTTTGTTGGGGGCCTGTGGCTGGGAGTAGCCGGCTGGCTCCTTAAAATCCACGATAGGCAGGATGGTTCCCAGACCCAAGGTGGCACCAGTGCCAAGTCGGGCTGGTTTGATAGCACCAAGTGGCTCCTGCAATCTGCCATCCAGAAGCGGGGCAGCTTACTTTTGTTTGCCAGGGAAACGGACCGAGGTTTTTTTCTGGGGGCCTATGGCTGGGAGTGACCGGCTGGCTCCTGAAAAGCTACGATAGGCAGGATGGTGACCAGACCCATGGTGGCACCAGTGCCAAGTTGGGCTGGTTTGATAGTACCAAGTGGCTCCTGCAATCTGCCATCAAAAAGTTGGCAGGCGAGTTTTGTTTTCCAGGGAAAAGCGCCGTTGTGTGTATTTTGGGGCCTGTGGCTGGGAGTGGCCAGCTGGCTCCTTAGAATCCACGATACGCAGGATGGTTCCCAGACCCAAGGTGGCACCAGTGCCAAGTCGGGCTGGTTTGTTAGTACCAAGTGGTTCCTGCAATCTGCCATCCAGAAGCGGGGCAGCTGAATTTTGTTTGCCAGAGAAAAAGGCTATTGTTTGTGTTTCGGGGCCTGTGGCTGGCAGTGGACGGCTGGCTCCTGAAAATCCATGATACGCAGCATGGTTCCCAGACCCAAGGTGGCACCAGTGCCAAGTAGGGCTAGTTTCATAGTACCCAGTGGCTCCTGCAATCTGCCATCCAGAAGAGGGGCAGTTGAGTTTTGTTTTCCAGAGAAAAGGGCCGTGGTTTCTGTTTGGGGCCTATGGCTGAGAGTGACCGGCTGGCCCCTGAAAATCCACGATAGGAAGGATGGTTCCCAGATCCAAGGTGGCAGCAGTGCCATGTTGTGCTGGTGTGATAGTCCCAAGTGGCTCCTGCAATCTGCCATCCAGAAGTGGGGCAGCTGAATTTTGTTTGCCAGAGAAAAAGGCGGTGGTTTTTGTTTGGGGGCCTATGGCTGGGAGTGGCCGGCTGGCTCCTGAAAATCCATGATACGCAGCATGGTTCCCAGACCCAAGGTGGCACCAGTGCCAAGTGGGGCTGGTTTCACAGTGTCAAGTGCCTCCTGCAATCTCCCATCCAGAAGCGGGGCAGCTGAGTTTTGTTTGCCTGTGAAACGGGCCGTTGTTTTTGATTGGGGTCTGTGGCCGAGAATGTTCAGCTGGCTCCTGACAATCCACAATACGCAGGATGGTTCCCAGACCCAAGGTGGCACCAGTGCCAAGTCGGGCTGGTTTGATAGTACCAAGTGGCTCCTGCAATCTGCCATCCAGAAGCGGTGCAGCTGAGTTTTGTTTGCCAGAGGAAAGGGCCGTGGGTTGTGTTTGGGGGCATATGGCTGGGAGTGGCCGGCTGTCTCATTAAAAAGATCGATACGCAGGATGGTTCCCAGACCCAAGGTGGCACCAGTGCCAAGTCGGGCTGTTTTTATAGTACCAAGTGCGTCCTGCAATTTGCCATCCAGAAGAGGGGCAGTTGAGTTTTGTTTGCCAGAGAAAAGCGCCGTTGTTTGTGTTTGGGGGCTTGTGGCTGGGAGTGGCCGACTGGCGCCTTAGAATCTGCGATACGCAGCATGGTTCCCAGACCCAAGGTGGCACCAGTTCCAAGTTGGGCTGGTTTGATAGTACCAAGTGGCTCCTGCAATCTGCCATCCAGAAGCGGGGCAGCTTACTTTTGTTTGCCAGGGAAACGGGCCGAGGTTTGTGTTTGGGGGCCTATGGCTGGGAGTGACCGGCTGGCTCCTGGAAAGCTACAATAGGCAGGATGGTGACCAGACCCATGGTGGCACCAGTGCCAAGTTGGGCTGGTTTGATAGTACCAAGTTGCTCCTGCAATCTGCCATCAAAAAGTTGGCCGGCGAGTTTTGTTTTCCAGGGAAAAGCGCCGTTGTTTGTGTTTGGGGGCCTGTGGCTGGGAGTGGCCGGCTGGCTCCTTAGAATCCACGATACGCAGGATGGTTCCCAGACCCAAGGTGGCACCAGTGCCAAGTCGGGCTGGTTTGATACTACCAAGTGGTTCCTGCAATCTGCCATCCAGAAGCAGGGCAGCTTACTTTTGTTTGCCAGGGAAACGGGCCGTGGGTTTTGTTTGGGGGCATATAGCTGAGAGTGGCCCGCTGGCTCCTGAAAATCCACGCTAGGCAGCATGGTTCCCAGATGCAAGGTGGCACCAGTGCCAAGTCGGGCTGGTTTGATGGTGCAAAGTGGCTCCTGCAATCTGCCATCCAGAAGCGGGGCAGCTGATTTTTGTTTGCCAGAGAAAAATTCCGTGGATTGTTTTTGGGGGCATATTGCTGGGAGTGGCCGGCTGGCTCCTTAAAATGCTCGATACGCATGATGGTTCCCAGGCCCAAGGTGTCACCACTACCAAGTCGGCCTGCGGTTTTAGTATCAAGTTCATCCTGCAATTTGCCATCCAGAAGAGGGGCAGTTGAGTTTTGTTTGCCAGAGAAACGGGCCGAGGTTTCTGTTTGGGGACATATGGCTGAGAGTGGCCGGCTGGCCCCTGAAAATCCACGATACACAACATGGTTCCCAGATCCAAGGTGGCACCAGTGCCAAGTTGGGCTGGTTTGATAGTCCCAAGTGTCTCCTGCAATCTGCCATCCAGAAGCGGGGCAGCTTACTTTTGTTTGCCAGAGAAATAGGCCTAGGTTTTTGTTTGGGGGCCTGTGGCTAGGAGTGGCCTGCTGGCGCCTAAGAATCCACGATACGCAGGATGTTTACCAGACCCATGGTGGCACCAGTGCCAAGTCGGGCTGGTTTGATAGTACCAAGTGGCTCCTGCAAACTCCATCAAAAAGTTGGCAGGCGTGTTTTGTTTTCCAGGGAACAGCGCCGTTGATTTTTTTTGGGGGCCTGTGGCTGGGAGTGGCCGGCTGGCTCCTTAGAATCCACGATACGCAGGATGGTTCCCAGACCCAAGGTGACACCAGTGCCAAGTCGGGCTGGTTTGATTACACCAAGTGGCTCCTGCAATCTGCCATCCATAAGTGAGGCAGCTAAGTTTTGTTTGCCAGAAAAAAGGGCCGTGGTTTTTGTTGGGGGCCTGTGGCTGGGAGTAGCCGGCTGGCTCCTTAAAATCCACGATAGGCAGGATGGTTCCCAGACCCAAGGTGGTACCAGTGCCAAGTCGGGCTGGTTTGATAGTACCAAGTGGCTCCTGCAATCTGCCATCCAGAAGCGGGGCAGCTTACTTTTGTTTGCCAGGGAAACGGGCCGAGCTTTGTGTCTCAGGGCCTATGGCAGGGAGTGACCGGCTGGCTCCTGAAAAGCTACGATAGGCAGGATGGTGACCAGACCCATGGTGGCACCAGTGGCAAGTTGGGCTGGTTTGATAGTACCAAGTGGCTCCTGCAATCTGCCATCAAAATGTTGGCAGGCGAGTTTTGTTTTCCAGGGAAAAGCGCCGTTGTGTGTGTTTTGGGGCCTGTGGCTGGGAGTGGCCAGCTGGCTCCTTAGAATCCACGATACGCAGGATGGTTCCCAGACCCAAGGTGGCACCAGTGCCAAGTCGGGCTGGTTTGATAGTACCAAGTGGTTCCTGCAATCTGCCATCCAGAAGCGGGGCAGCTGAATTTTGTTTGCCAGAGAAAAAGGCTGTTGTTTGTGTTTCGGGGCCTGTGGCTGGCAGTGGACGGCTGGCTCCTGAAAATCCATGATACGCAGCATGGTTCCCAGACCCAAGGTGGCACCAGTGCCAAGTAGGGCTGGTTTCATAGTACCCAGTGGCTCCTGCAATCTGCCATCCAGAAGAGGGGCAGTTGAGTTTTGTTTTCCAGAGAAAAGGGCCGTGGTTTGTGTTTGGGGCCTATGGCTGAGAGTGACCGGCTGGCCCCTGAAAATCCACGATAGGAAGGATGATTCCCAGATCCAAGGTGGCACCAGTGCCATGTTGTGCTGGTGTGATAGTCCCAAGTGGCTCCTGCAATCTGCCATCCAGAAGCGGGGCAGCTGAATTTTGTTTGCCAGAGAAAAAGGCTGTGGTTTTTGTTTGGGGGCCTATGGCTGGGAGTGGCCGGCTGGCTCCTGAAAATCCATGATACGCAGCATGGTTCCCAGACCCAAGGTGGCACCAGTGCCAAGTGGGGCTGGTTTCACAGTGTCAAGTGCCTCCTGCAATCTCCCATCCAGAAGCGGGGCAGCTGAGTTTTGTTTGCCTGTGAAACGGGCCGTTGTTTTTGATTGGGGTCTGTGGCCGAGAGTGTCCAGCTGGCTCCTGACAATCCACAATACGCAGGATGGTTCCCAGACCCAAGGTGGCACCAGTGCCAAGTCGTGCTGGTTTGATAGTACCAAGTGCGTCCTGCAATGTGCCATCCAGAAGAGGGGCAGTTGAGTTTTGTTTGCCAGAGAAAAGCGCCGTTGTTTGTGTTTGGGGTCTTGTGGCTGGGAGTGGCCGACTGGCTCCTGACAATCCACGATACGCAGGATGGTTCCCAGACCCAAGGTGGCACCAGTGCCAAGTCGGGCTGGTTTGATAGTACCAAGTGGCTCCTGCAATCTGCCATCCAGAAGCGGGGCAGCTTACTTTTGTTTGCCAGGGAAACGGGCCGAGGTTTGTGACTGGGGGCCTATGGCTGGGAGTGACCGGCTGGCTCCTGAAAAGCTACAATAGGCAGGATGGTTACCAGACCCATGGTGGCACCAGTGCCAAGTTGGGCTGGTTTGATAGTACCAAGTTGCTCCTGCAATCTGCCATCAAAAAGTTGGCAGGCGAGTTTTGTTTTCCAGGGAAAAGCGCCGTTGTTTGTATTTGGGGGCCTGTGGCTGGGAGTGGCCGGCTGGCTCCTTAGAATCCACGATACGCAGGATGGTTCCCAGACCCAAGGTGGCACCAGTGCCAAGTCGGGCTGGTTTGATACTACCAAGTGGTTCCTGCAATCTGCCATCCAGAAGCGGGGCAGCTTACTTTTGTTTGCCAGGGAAACGGGCCGTGGGTTTTGTTTGGGGGCATATAGCTGAGAGTGGCCGGCTGGCCCCTGAAAATCCACGCTAGGCAGCATGGTTCCAGGATGCAAGGTGGCACCAGTGCCAAGTCGGGCTGGTTTGATGGTGCAAAGTGGCTCCTGCAATCTGCCATCCAGAAGCGGGGCAGCTGATTTTTGTTTGCCAGAGAAAAATTCCGTGGATTGTTTTTGGGGGCATATTGCTGGGAGTGGCCGGCTGGCTCCTTAAAATGCTCGATACGCATGATGGTTCCCAGGCCCAAGGTGTCACCACTACCAAGTCGGCCTGCGGTTTTAGTATCAAGTTCATCCTGCAATTTGCCATCCAGAAGAGGGGCAGTTGAGTTTTGTGTGCCAGAGAAACGGGCCGAGGTTTCTGTTTGGGGACATATGGCTGAGAGTGGCCGGCTGGCCCCTGAATATCCACGATACACAGCATGGTTCCCAGATCCAAGGTGGCACCAGTGCCAAGTTGGGCTGGTTTGATAGTCCCAAGTGTCTCCTGCAATCTGCCATCCAGAAGCGGGGCAGCTTACTTTTGTTTGCCAGAGAAATAGGCCTAGGTTTTTGTTTGGGGGCCTGTGGCTAGGAGTGGCCGGCTGGCTCCTAAGAATCAACGATACGCAGGATGTTTACCAGACCCATGGTGGCACCAGTGCCAAGTTGGGCTGGTTTGATAGTACCAAGTGGCTCCTGCAAACTCCATCAAAAAGTTGGCAGGCGTGTTTTGTTTTCCAGGGAACAGCGCCGTTGATTTTGTTGGGGGCCTGTGGCTGGGAGTGGCCGGCTGGCTCCTTAGAATCCACGATACGCAGGATGGTTCCCAGACCCAAGGTGGCACCAGTGCCAAGTCGGGCTGGTTTGATTACACCAAGTGACTCCTGCAATCTGCCATCCAGAAGTGAGGCAGCTAAGTTTTGTTTGCGAGAAAAGAGGGCCGTGGTTTTTGTTGGGGGCCTGTGGCTGGGAGTAGCCGGCTGGCTCCTTAAAATCCACGATAGGCAGGATGGTTCCCAGACCCAAGGTGGCACCAGTGCCAAGTCGGGCTGGTTTGATAGTACCAAGTGGCTCCTGCAATCTGCCATCCAGAAGCGGGACAGCTGAGTTTTGTTTGCCAGAGAAAAGGGCCGCGGTTTGTGTTTGGGAGCATATGGCTGGGAATGACCGGCTGGCCCCTGAAAATCCACGATACGCCGGATGGTTCCCAGATCCAAGATGGTACCATTACCAAGTCGGGCTGCTTTGATAGTCCCAAGTGGCTCCTGCAAACTGCCACACCAGAAGCGGGGCAGCTGAGTTTTGTTTGCCAGGGAAATGGGCCGTTGTTTGTGTTTGGGGGCCTGTGGCTGGGAGTGTTCGGCTGGTTCCTGAATATGTACGATACGCAGGATTGTTCCCAGATCCAAGGTGGCAGCAGTGCCATGTTGTGCTGGTGTGATAGTCCCAAGTGGCTCCTGCAATCTGCCATCCAGAAGTGGGGCAGCTGATTTTTGTTTGCCAGAGAAAAGGTCCGTGGTTTGTGTTTGGGGGCATATGGCTGAGAGTGGCCGGCTGGCCCCTGAAAATCCACGATACACAGGATGGTTCCCAGATCCAAGGTGGCACCTGTGCCAAGTCGGGCTGATTTGATAGTACTAAGTAGCTCCTGCAATCTGCCATCCAGAAGCAAGGCAGCTTACTTTTGTTTGCCAGGGAAACGGGCCGAGGTTTCTGTTTGGGGGCCTATGGCTGGGAGTGACCGGCTGGCTCCTGAAAAGCTACAATAGGCAGGATGGTTCCCAGACCCAAGGTGGCACCAGTGCCAAGTTGGGCTGGTTTGATAGTACCAAGTGGCTCCTGCAATCTGCCATCCAGAAGCGGGGCAGCTTACTTTTGTTTGCCAGAGAAATAGGCCTAGGTTTTTGTCTGGGGGCCTGTGGCTAGGAGTGGCCGGCTGGCTCCTTAGAATCCACGATACGCAGGATGTTTCTCAGACCCAAGGTGACACCAGTGCCAAGTCGGGCTGGTTTGATAGTACCAAGTGGCTCCTGCAAACTCCATCAAAAAGTTGGCAGGCGTGTTTTGTTTTCCAGGGAACAGCGCCGTTGATTTTGTTTGGGGGCCTGTGGCTGGGAGTGGCCGGCTGGCTCCTTAGAATCCACGATACGCAGGATGGTTCCCAGACCCAAGGTGGCACCAGTGCCAAGTCGGGCTGGTTTGATTACACCAAGTGGCTCCTGCAATCTGCCATCCAGAAGTGAGGCAGCTAAGTTTTGTTTGCCAGAAAAAAGGGCCGTGGTTTTTGTTGGGGGCCTGTGGCTGGGAGTGGCCGGCTGGCTCCTTAGAATCCACCATATGCAGGATGGTTCCCAGACCCAAGGTGGCACCAGTGCCAAGTCGGGCTGGTTTGATAGTCCCAAGTGGCTCCTGCAAACTGCCATCCAGAAGCGGGGCAGCTGAGTTTTGTTTGCCAGGGAAATGGGCCGTTGTTTGTGTTTGGGGGCCTGTGGCTGGGAGTGTTCGGCTGGTTCCTGAATATGTATGATACGCAGGATTGTTCCCAGACCCAAGGTGGCACCAGTGCCAAGTCGGGCTGATTTGATGGTGCAAAGTGGCTCCTGCAATCTGCCATCCAGACGCGGGGCAGCGGATTTTTGTTTCCATGAGAAATGATCCGTGGTTTGTTTTTGGGGGTATATGGCTGGGCCTGGCCGGCTGGCTCCTTAAAAAGCTCGATATGCAGGATGGTTCCCTGACACAAGGTGGCACCAGTGCCACGTCGGGCGGTTTTCGTAGTACAAAGTGCGTCCTAAAATTTGCCATCCAGAAGAGGGGCAGTTGAGTTTTGTTTGCCAGAGAAAAGGTCCGTGGTTTGTTTTTGGGGGCATATGGCTGAGAGTGGCTGGCTGGCCCCTGAAAATCCACGATACACAGGATGGTTCCCAGATCCAAGGTGGCACCTGTGCCAAGTCGGGCTGATTTGATAGTACTAAGTAGCTCCTGCAATCTGCCATCCAGAAGCGGGGCAGCTTACTTTTGTTTGCCAGGGAAACGGGCCGAGGTTTGTGTCTGGGGGCCTATGGCTGAGAGTGACCGGCTGGCTCCTGAAAAGCTACAATAGGCAGGATGGTGACCAGACCCATGGTGGCACCAGTGCCAAGTTGGGCTGGTTTGATAGTACCAAGTGGTTCCTGCAATCTGCCATCCAGAAGCAGGGCAGCTGAGTTTTGTTTGCCAGAGAAAAGGGCCTTGGTTTGTGTTTGGGGGCATATGGCTGGGTGTGGCCAGCTGGCTCCTTAAAATGCACGATATGCAACATGGCTCCCAGACCCAAGGTGGCACCAGTGCCAAGTTGGGCTGGTTTGATAGTACCAAGTGGCTCCTGCAATCTTCCATGATCACGTGGAGAAATACTTTCTGGTTTCAGCCTCATGCTCTTTCTTCTCTCCCTCAACTTCTCTATCACCTCTCATCTGGTTCACATGCGCTGTCTTCAAGGTCCACAGGCTACTTTTCACAGAATCTTCTGGCCTGATGAAGTAAGAATGATGAATAGAACAGAGCTGGGATCTATTTTCCAGTTTGGATAAAATGCATTCTGCACACAAATCCAAGGAGAACGGGCTGCCCCGATGCCCAGAAAATCTTTCACTCCTGCTAGTGTTCTACGTCAACCGCAACTTAGTCTGAAAGAAAAGCTTTTTCTCTGAGAGCATCTGAGAGGTTTGCATGAAGCACTGATATCTGACATATGCAATTTTGAATAGGAGAGGAAAAAGAAAATGGCAAGGAGTTTTTAATTTTAGTGGTTTCAATTTTAATTTCCGTGCACTTTTTCAAAACTTGTCAGCTCAAATGCCCATCAACATCTTTTAGTCATCTGTAAGTCAGTATTCATATAAAATGTGCTTCAAATCCAAAGAATTTCAAATTTGCACTCCAAGCTTCTATGCCTAGATTTATGATTTCCTACACATATTAGATGAAAGGAAGGCCTTTTTTACTGTGGGAGTGCTGGAACACTGGAACAGGTTGCCCAGAGAAGTTGTGGGTGTCCCATCCCTGAAAGTATTCAAGGTCACCTTGGACGGGGCTTGGAGCAGCAACAAAGGAGAAGCTTGATGGTAGAGAAACAAAGTTGGACTATAGAAGAAACTCGGATTGAAGTATAGGATCAAGTTTTCTCTCAGCTCTTGGGGTAAATTCAAAGTTGTACAAAATGACATTTATCTGTGCTATTCACTACTGTAACAGAAAGTTTCATGAAAACTGTACAGAAGATAGTAAATTTTAAAAGAGATAAGAATTACAGCATAAAATCCATGGGATAGGTTACAACATGAGACACTCTCTAAGAGAAAATCTCTTTGTTTCAGCACTTCATCGGGGTAAGATTTCATGAAGTGCCAAAGAAGGCGGCAAAATATCATTCGGGACATTATTTACTGGAATTCAGCCTGGCCATTAGTAGGAACTGCCTTTGAACATATCATGTAGATATACCACACACACTTTCCCTTCACTGAAAAATTACTGTTTACAACAAATAAGCAATTGACGATCAAAATTGATTGAAAGCATCTTAAACATGTCAAGTATTTCATTGTAGATGATCTGTGATCCAAATGCTTCTTCCACCTTCGAGAGGGACAGAAGAATTCTTCCATATCATGATGGTTTAAAATTGTATCAACCAATGTTTTCTGCTGAAAAGATATCATCTATTTTTTTCTATTTTTGGAAGAAAATATTCCTAGACATACAACAGGTGAGAACTAAGTAATTTTAAAGAAACAAATGAAATGAAAATATTCTGTAAATAGAATGAAATGAAAAGCTGTGTTTTAAATAGGAGCTAAATATTAAACAGAATTTTTGTACCAGGCATTTGAATTACTGCACCAGCTCTTTTGCCCATCAAGAGAGGCATTTAGCATTTCAGTCTTTTCCAAGGTGTTCATGATCTGCTATGCTGATCTCTGTGTGTGCCTAGGTGTGTGTGGAGGGGGGGGCATATGAAGGGGAGTGTGTATGTTTGCTTTACAATTGTTGTGGCAGATTCATGCCTCAGCTCCACATTTTGTTTTAAAAAGGTCACACCGAGTGGATATGAAGTTTACTATCAACAAGAGATCGATTCCCAAATCATCCATTTGACTCTCCCTTATAAATCATGTGCTTTGTTGCATATTTTATCAAATATACTTTCAAGCCAGATGGAGGAAGGAGGATGTGGGAATCCCTCCACCATCTTGCAACTTTTATGTAAGTAGGTTTTCAAGAAAATCATCATTTCTCTTTTAAATATGTCTGGAACAGGCATGATGGTAGTGTCAACCTGTTGGAGTTTTTGTTGCTGGAAGAAGTTGTACAAAAGGATTGGTTTTTACATTGACCAGTTACTGAATCAAGCGCAGGAATACATTGGAAATTTAGCTGGGGGTTCCTTTTCCCAGCAGACTACTTCTAGAACGAGCTTGTACACTGAAGCTGACTCTTTTGCTCTCTTTTTGTTTCTTTCCTATTTTCTTGGCTTCTTTGCCACTATCTAGACAATTTTGGAACTTTGTTCCCAACTAAAATGGTTTCAATAGTCTGATTGTGATCATACATTTTTACAAGGAATTTTTAAAATCTTTCCTCGAGTCCAGAAAGTCAAGGACTTAGATCTTTTTCTTCCCTTATCAATATTGCCATGAAATTGATAAATAAAGACCAACTCTTTATTTTTGTTTTTAACCCACGTAGATAATTCCCATCCATTAATCCATTTTGTGGACCAATAGCTGCCATTCTGATGGAAGCTGTCACTTCTTAACAATAGGCATTCTGTGACTATGTTGACTGCACTTTGGGTGAAGATCCTAACTGGTCTTAGATATACATAGGGAGAAATTTGCTCAGCCAGTGTCAGTCTTAAGCATGCGTATCAGAAGATCTTTCTAGAGCTGGGAATTTTCCCATGAAAGGGATTCAGTTAGGGAAGAGACACTTGTGCCAGAGTTTTACATTCTTCTTGAACACTGCTTAAGGAACTTAGATGCCATGTCCATTTGGATCTCTGTCTGCACAGAACTTTGTCATGCCAGCGCTTTGAAATGCATCTTGAAGAGAATTCACTAGCACAGAATGAAAGAGAGTGGAAGGGGTTGGTGGGGCTAACCAGGCCCAACCCCCCTGCCTAAACCAGGATACCTAGAGCCTCTTGCCCAGGATTCTATCTGGGTGTACTTTTAATGTCTTCAAAGATCCAGGCTCCACAATCTTTCTGGGCAGTCTGTGCCGTGGTTCAGTCACCCTGACAGTAAAGAAACATTTACTGATGTTCAAAGGCAATCTCCTGTATTTCAGTGTGTGCCCACTGCCTCTTGTCTTTTCCCTCAGCATCACTGAAAAGACACTGATTCCCTCCCCTTTGCACTATTGCTTCCATATGTATGTGTGATGCCATGTAGAGGTATGTCAAAAACCTCCCTGAAGCCCAGGCAGATAATATTCCCTTCATCTACCAGTCAAGTTGATTCATCAGAGGAGTTTAAAGTGATGTTCAGCATGAAATTCCCCTGAAAAATCATGCTAACTACATTATTTGGTCATCTGTCATGTGCCTGGCAAGGATTTCCAGGAAGAGCTGCTTCATCAACTTCCTGGGGATAAAAAAGAGGCTGGCTCGTTTGTACTATGGCGAGTCCTCTTAATTGCCTTTTTTGAAGATGGGTGTCATTTGCTAACATCCACTCTTTAGCTCCTCTTCTCATCTACACCTCGGCAAAAAGCTTTTCCACTATGTCTGGCTAGGAAAAACTGTGCCAGCACAGAAAACATCTCCCATCGTGTTCTAGAAGTTGCACGGATGTCTGCCAAGTGTTTGGCAGGAAGAAAAGAAAAGTTGTCCAAAACAGCTTCCAATCGAATGT
This sequence comes from Melospiza melodia melodia, assembly GCF_035770615.1. Lineage (NCBI taxonomy): Eukaryota > Metazoa > Chordata > Aves > Passeriformes > Passerellidae > Melospiza > Melospiza melodia. The sequence goes on along the minus strand of NC_086197.1, from coordinate 35,074,212 downwards.
TCATGTGATTGGAAAAGTCAGGAGAGTGCAAAGGTACTGTTTTCTATCAGTTGGCAAGGTGCGCACACAATCCCAGTGTTGTACAGCTTGCTTCTTCACCTTCCCGAAGCTGCCGCTCTCGCCGGCTGCCGGAGCCCAAGAAGCGGCTTCTTCGCGCAAAGACGATTGTGCCGCTCACAGGGCTCTCCTTAGCGCGGCTTCTGCCGAAAGACGCCCGGCAGCGGCTCTTACCTCCGGAGAGCATCCTACCTTCGTCTTTCGCGTCTTTTGTAGTCTACATCTTAGCAAAACGCTTTTCCACTATGTCTGGCTAGGAAAAACTGTGCCAGCACAGAAAACATCTCCCATCGTGTTCTCGAAGTTGCACGGATGTCTGCCAAGTGTTTGGCAGGAAGAAAAGAAAAGTTGTCCAAAACAGCTTCCAATCGAATGTTCCTGTGATTGGAAAAGTCAGGAGAGTGCAAAGGTACTGTTTTCTATCAGTTGGCAAGGTGCGCACACAATCCCAGTGTTGTACAGCTTGCTTCTTCACCTTCCCGAAGCTGCCGCTCTCGCCGGCTCCCGGAACCGAAGAAGCGGCTTCTTCGCGCAAAGACGATTGTGCCGCTCACAGGGCTCTCCTTAGCGCGGCTTCTGCCGAAAGACGCCCGGCAGCGGCTCTTACCTCCGGAGAGCATCCTACCTTCGTCTTTCGCGTCTTATGTAGTCTACACCTCGGCAAAAAGCTTTTCCACTATGTCTGGCTAGGAAAAACTGTGCCAGCACAGAAAACATCTCCCATCGTGTTCTAGAAGTTGCACGGATGTCTGCCAAGTGTTTGGCAGGAAGAAAAGAAAAGTTGTCCAAAACAGCTTCCAATCGAATGTTCCTGTGATTGGAAAAGTCAGGAGAGTGCAAAGGTACTGTTTTCTATCAGTTGGCAAGGTGCGCACACAATCCCAGTGTTGTACAGCTTGCTTCTTCACCTTCCCGAAGCTGCCGCTCTCGCCGGCTGCCGGAGCCCAAGAAGCGGCTTCTTCGCGCAAAGACGATTGTGCCGCTCACAGTGCTCTCCTTAGCGCGGCTTCTGCTGAAAGACGCCCGGCAGCGGCTCTTACCTCCGGAGAGCATCCTACCTTCGTCTTTCGCGTCTTATGTAGTCTACACCTCGGCAAAAAGCTTTTCCACTATGTCTGGCTAGGAAAAACTGTGCCAGCACAGAAAACATCTCCCATCGTGTTCTAGAAGTTGCACGGATGTCTGCCAAGTGTTTGGCAGGAAGAAAAGAAAAGTTGTCCAAAACAGCTTCCAATCGAATGTTCCTGTGATTGGAAAAGTCAGGAGAGTGCAAAGGTACTGTTTTCTATCAGTTGGCAAGGTGCGCACACAATCCCAGTGTTGTACAGCTTGCTTCTTCACCTTCCCGAAGCTGCCGCTCTCGCCGGCTGCCGGAGCCCAAGAAGCGGCTTCTTCGCGCAAAGACGATTGTGCCGCTCACAGTGCTCTCCTTAGCGCGGCTTCTGCCGAAAGACGCCCGGCAGCGGCTCTTACCTCCGGAGAGCATCCTACCTTCGTCTTTCGCGTCTTTTGTAGTCTACATCTTAGCAAAACGCTTTTCCACTATGTCTGGCTAGGAAAAACTGTGCCAGCACAGAAAACATCTCCCATCGTGTTCTAGAAGTTGCACGGATGTCTGCCAAGTGTTTGGCAGGAAGAAAAGAAAAGTTGTCCAAAACAGCTTCCAATCGAATGTTCCTGTGATTGGAAAAGTCAGGAGAGTGCAAAGGTACTGTTTTCTATCAGTTGGCAAGGTGCGCACACAATCCCAGTGTTGTACAGCTTGCTTCTTCACCTTCCCGAAGCTGCCGCTCTCGCCGGCTGCCGGAGCCCAAGAAGCGGCTTCTTCGCGCAAAGACGATTGTGCCGCTCACAGTGCTCTCCTTAGCGCGGCTTCTGCTGAAAGACGCCCGGCAGCGGCTCTTACCTCCGGAGAGCATCCTACCTTCGTCTTTCGCGTCTTATGTAGTCTACACCTCGGCAAAAAGCTTTTCCACTATGTCTGGCTAGGAAAAACTGTGCCAGCACAGAAAACATCTCCCATCGTGTTCTAGAAGTTGCACGGATGTCTGCCAAGTGTTTGGCAGGAAGAAAAGAAAAGTTGTCCAAAACAGCTTCCAATCGAATATTCCTGTGATTGGAAAAGTCAGGAGAGTGCAAAGGTACTGTTTTCTATCAGTTGGCAAGGTGCGCACACAATCCCAGTGTTGTACAGCTTGCTTCTTCACCTTCCCGAAGCTGCCGCTCTCGCCGGCTGCCGGAGCCCAAGAAGCGGCTTCTTCGCGCAAAGACGATTGTGCCGCTCACAGTGCTCCCCTTAGCGCGGCTTCTGCCGAAAGACGCCCGGCAGCGGCTCTTACCTCCTGAGAGTGGCAGCTTCGGGAAGGTGAAGAAGCAAGCTGTACAACACTGGGATTGTGTGCGCACCTTGCCAACTGATAGAAAACAGTACCTTTGCACTCTCCTGACTTTTCCAATCACAGGAACATTCGATTGGAAGCTGTTTTGGACAACTTTTCTTTTCTTCCTGCCAAACACTTGGCAGACATCCGTGCAACTTCTAGAACACGATGGGAGATGTTTTCTGTGCTGGCACAGTTTTTCCTAGCCAGACATAGTGGAAAAGCGTTTTGCCGAGGTGTAGATGAGAAGAGGAGCTAAAGACGAAGGTAGGATGCTCTCCGGAGGTAAGAGCCGCTGCCGGGCGTCTTTCGGCAGAAGCCGCGCTAAGGAGAGCACTGTGAGCGGCACAATCGTCTTTGCGCGAAGAAGCCGCTTCTTGGGCTCCGGCAGCCGGCGAGAGCGGCAGCTTCGGGAAGGTGAAGAAGCAAGCTGTACAACACTGGGATTGTGTGCGCACCTTGCCAACTGATAGAAAACAGTACCTTTGCACTCTCCTGACTTTTCCAATCACAGGAACATTCGATTGGAAGCTGTTTTGGACAACTTTTCTCTTCTTCCTGCCAAACACTTGGCAGACATCCGTGCAACTTCTAGAACACGATGGGAGATGTTTTCTGTGCTGGCACAGTTTTTCCTAGCCAGACATAGTGGAAAAGCTTTTTGCTGAGGTGTAGATGAGAAGAGGAGCAAAAGAGTGGATGTTAGCAAATGACACCCATCTTCAAAAAAGGCAATTAAGAGGACTCGCCATAGTACAAACCAGCCAGCCTGTTTTTTATCCCCAGGAAGTTGATGAAGCAGCTCTTCCTGGAAATCCTTGCCAGGCACATGACAGATGACCAAATAATGTAGTTAGCATGATTTTTCAGGGGAATTTCATGCTGAACATCACTTTAAACTCCTCTGATGAATCAACTTGACTGGTAGATGAAGGGAATATTATCTGCCTGGGCTTCAGGGAGGTTTTTGACATACCTCTACATGGCATCACACATACATATGGAAGCAATAGTGCAAAGGGGAGGGAATCAGTGTCTTTTCAGTGATGCTGAGGGAAAAGACAAGAGGCAGTGGGCACACACTGAAATACAGGAGATTGCCTTTGAACATCAGTAAATGTTTCTTTACTGTCAGGGTGACTGAACCACGGCACAGACTGCCCAGAAAGATTGTGGAGCCTGGATCTTCGAAGACATTAAAAGTACACCCAGATAGAATCCTGGGCAAGAGGCTCTAGGTATCCTGGTTTAGGCAGGGGGGTTGGGCCTGGTTAGCCCCACCAACCCCTTCCACTCTCTTTCATTCTGTGCTAGTGAATTCTCTTCAAGATGCATTTCAAAGCGCTGGCATGACAAAGTTCTGTGCAGACAGAGATCCAAATGGACATGGCATCTAAGTTCCTTAAGCAGTGTTCAAGAAGAATGTAAAACTCTGGCACAAGTGTCTCTTCCCTAACTGAATCCCTTTCATGGGAAAATTCCCAGCTCTAGAAAGATCTTCTGATACGCATGCTTAAGACTGACACTGGCTGAGCAAATTTCTCCCTATGTATATCTAAGACCAGTTAGGATCTTCACCCAAAGTGCAGTCAACATAGTCACAGAATGCCTATTGTTAAGAAGTGACAGCTTCCATCAGAATGGCAGCTATTGGTCCACAAAATGGATTAATGGATGGGAATTATCTACGTGGGTTAAAAACAAAAATAAAGAGTTGGTCTTTATTTATCAATTTCATGGCAATATTGATAAGGGAAGAAAAAGATCTAAGTCCTTGACTTTCTGGACTCGAGGAAAGATTTTAAAAATTCCTTGTAAAAATGTATGATCACAATCAGACTATTGAAACCATTTTAGTTGGGAACAAAGTTCCAAAATTGTCTAGATAGTGGCAAAGAAGCCAAGAAAATAGGAAAGAAACAAAAAGAGAGCAAAAGAGTCAGCTTCAGTGTACAAGCTCGTTCTAGAAGTAGTCTGCTGGGAAAAGGAACCCCCAGCTAAATTTCCAATGTATTCCTGCGCTTGATTCAGTAACTGGTCAATGTAAAAACCAATCCTTTTGTACAACTTCTTCCAGCAACAAAAACTCCAACAGGTTGACACTACCATCATGCCTGTTCCAGACATATTTAAAAGAGAAATGATGATTTTCTTGAAAACCTACTTACATAAAAGTTGCAAGATGGTGGAGGGATTCCCACATCCTCCTTCCTCCATCTGGCTTGAAAGTATATTTGATAAAATATGCAACAAAGCACATGATTTATAAGGGAGAGTCAAATGGATGATTTGGGAATCGATCTCTTGTTGATAGTAAACTTCATATCCACTCGGTGTGACCTTTTTAAAACAAAATGTGGAGCTGAGGCATGAATCTGCCACAACAATTGTAAAGCAAACATACACACTCCCCTTCATATGCCCCCCCCCTCCACACACACCTAGGCACACACAGAGATCAGCATAGCAGATCATGAACACCTTGGAAAAGACTGAAATGCTAAATGCCTCTCTTGATGGGCAAAAGAGCTGGTGCAGTAATTCAAATGCCTGGTACAAAAATTCTGTTTAATATTTAGCTCCTATTTAAAACACAGCTTTTCATTTCATTCTATTTACAGAATATTTTCATTTCATTTGTTTCTTTAAAATTACTTAGTTCTCACCTGTTGTATGTCTAGGAATATTTTCTTCCAAAAATAGAAAAAAATAGATGATATCTTTTCAGCAGAAAACATTGGTTGATACAATTTTAAACCATCATGATATGGAAGAATTCTTCTGTCCCTCTCGAAGGTGGAAGAAGCATTTGGATCACAGATCATCTACAATGAAATACTTGACATGTTTAAGATGCTTTCAATCAATTTTGATCGTCAATTGCTTATTTGTTGTAAACAGTAATTTTTCAGTGAAGGGAAAGTGTGTGTGGTATATCTACATGATATGTTCAAAGGCAGTTCCTACTAATGGCCAGGCTGAATTCCAGTAAATAATGTCCCGAATGATATTTTGCCGCCTTCTTTGGCACTTCATGAAATCTTACCCCGATGAAGTGCTGAAACAAAGAGATTTTCTCTTAGAGAGTGTCTCATGTTGTAACCTATCCCATGGATTTTATGCTGTAATTCTTATCTCTTTTAAAATTTACTATCTTCTGTACAGTTTTCATGAAACTTTCTGTTACAGTAGTGAATAGCACAGATAAATGTCATTTTGTACAACTTTGAATTTACCCCAAGAGCTGAGAGAAAACTTGATCCTATACTTCAATCCGAGTTTCTTCTATAGTCCGACTTTGTTTCTCTACCATCAAGCTTCTCCTTTGTTGCTGCTCCAAGCCCCGTCCAAGGTGACCTTGAATACTTTCAGGGATGGGACACCCACAACTTCTCTGGGCAACCTGTTCCAGTGTTCCAGCACTCCCACAGTAAAAAAGGCCTTCCTTTCATCTAATATGTGTAGGAAATCATAAATCTAGGCATAGAAGCTTGGAGTGCAAATTTGAAATTCTTTGGATTTGAAGCACATTTTATATGAATACTGACTTACAGATGACTAAAAGATGTTGATGGGCATTTGAGCTGACAAGTTTTGAAAAAGTGCACGGAAATTAAAATTGAAACCACTAAAATTAAAAACTCCTTGCCATTTTCTTTTTCCTCTCCTATTCAAAATTGCATATGTCAGATATCAGTGCTTCATGCAAACCTCTCAGATGCTCTCAGAGAAAAAGCTTTTCTTTCAGACTAAGTTGCGGTTGACGTAGAACACTAGCAGGAGTGAAAGATTTTCTGGGCATTGGGGCAGCACGTTCTCCTTGGATTTGTGTGCAGAATGCATTTTATCCAAACTGGAAAATAGATCCCAGCTCTGTTCTATTCATCATTCTTACTTCATCAGGCCAGAAGATTCTGTGAAAAGTAGCCTGTGGACCTTGAAGACAGCGCATGTGAACCAGATGAGAGGTGATAGAGAAGTTGAGGGAGAGAAGAAAGAGCATATGGCTGAAACCAGAAAGTATTTCTCCACGTGATCATGGAAGATTGCAGGAGCCACTTGGTACTATCAAACCAGCCCGACTTGGCACTGGTGCCACTATGGGTCTGGGAGCCATGTTGCATATCGTGCATTTTAAGGAGCCAGCTGGCCACACACAGCCATATGCCCCCAAACACAAACCAAGCCCTTTTCTCTGGCAAACAAAACTCAGCTGCCCTGCTTCTGGATGGCAGATTGCAGGAGCCACTTGGTACTATCAAACCAGCCCAACTTGGCACTGGTGCCACCTTGGCTCTGGGAACCATCCTGCCTATTGTAGCTTTTCAGGAGCCAGCCGGTCACTCTCAGCCATAGGCCCCCAAACACAAACCTCGGCCCGTTTCCCTGGCAAACAAAAGTAAGCTGCCCCGCTTCTGGATGGCAGATTGCAGGAGCTACTTAGTACTATCAAATCAGCCCGACTTGGCACAGGTGCCACCTTGGATCTGGGAACCATCCTGTGTATCGTGGATTTTCAGGGGCCAGCCGGCCACTCTCAGCCATATGCCCCCAAACACAAACCACGGACCTTTTCTCTGGCAAACAAAAATCAGCTGCCCCACTTCTGGATGGCAGATTGCAGGAGTCACTTTGAACCATACAACCAGCCTTACTTGGCACTGGTGCCACCTTGTATCTGGGAACCATCCTGCCTATCGTTGATTTTCAGGGGCCAGCCTACCACTCTCGGCCATAGGCCCCCAAACACAAACCACAGCCCTTTTCTCTAGCAAACAAAATTTAGCTGCCCCGGTTCTGGATGGCAAATTGCAGGAGCCACAGGGTACTACAAAAACAGCCCGACTTGGCACTGGTGCCACCTTGCGTCTGGTTACCATGCGGCGTATCGTGCATTTTAAGGAGCCAGGTGGCCACTCCCAGCCATATGCCCCCAAACACAACCCACGGCCCTTTTCTCTGGCAAACAAAACTCAGCTGCCCCGCTTCTGGATGGCAGAGTGCAGGAGCCACTTGGTACTATCAAACCAGCCCGACTTGGCACTGGTGCCACCTTTGGTCTGGGAACCATCCTGCGTATTGTGGATTGTCAGGAGACAGCCGACCACTCTCGGCCACAGACCCCAATCAAAAACAAAGGTCCGTTTCCCTGGCAAAAAAAACTCAGCTGCCCCGCTTCTGGATGGGAGATTGCAGGAGGCACTTGACACTGTCAAAAGAGCCCCACTTTGTACTGGTGCCACCTTGGGTCTGGGAACCATGCTGCGTATCGTGGATTTTCAGGAGCCAGCCGGCCACTGCCAGCCACAGGCCCCCAAACAAAAACCACAGCCTTTTTCTCTGGCAAACAAAACTCAGCTGCCCCGCTTCTGGATGGCAGATTGCAGGAGCCACTTGGTACTATCAAACCAGCCCGACTTGGCACTGGTGCCACCTTGGGTCTGGGAACCATCCTGCCTATCGTGGATTTTAAGGAGCCAGCCGGCTACTCCCAGCCACAGGCCCCCAACAAAAACCACGGCCCTTTTTTCTCGCAAACAAAACTTAGCTGCCTCACTTCTGGATGGCAGATTGCAGGAGTCACTTGGTGTAATCAAACCAGCCCGACTTGGCACTGGTGCCACCTTGGTCTGGGAACAATCCTGCGTATCGTGGATTCTAAGGAGCCAGCCGGCCACTCCCAGCCACAGGCCCCCAAACAAAATCAACGGCGCTGTTCCCTGGAAAACAAAACACGCCTGCCAACTTTTTGATGGAGTTTGCAGGAGCCACTTGGTACTATCAAACCAGCCCAACTTGGCACTGGTGCCACCATGGGTCTGGTAAACATCCTGCGTATCGTGGATTCTTAGGAGCCAGCCGGCCACTCCTAGCCACAGGCCCCCAAACAAAAACCTAGGCCTATTTCTCTGGCAAACAAAAGTAAGCTGCCCCGCTTCTGGATGGCAGATTGCAGGAGACACTTGGGACTATCAAACCAGCCCAACTTGGCACTGGTGCCACCTTGGATCTGGGAACCATGTTGTGTATCGTGGATTTTCAGGGGCCAGCCGGCCACTCTCAGCCATATGCCCCCAAAGAGAAACCTCGGCCCGTTTCTCTGGCAAACAAAACTCAACTGCCCCTCTTCTGGATGGCAAATTGCAAGATGAACTTGATACTAAAACCGCAGGCCGACTTGGTAGTGGTGACACCTTGGGCCTGGGAACCATCATGCGTATCGAGCATTTTAAGGAGCCAGCCGGCCACTCCCAGCAATATGCCCCCAAAAACAATCCACGGAATTTTTCTCTGGCAAACAAAAATCAGCTGCCCCGCTTCTGGATGGCAGATTGCAGGAGCCACTTTGACCCATCAAACCAGCCCGACTTGGCACTGCTGCCACCTTGCATCCTGGAACCATGCTGCCTAGCGTGGATTTTCAGGGGCCAGCCGGCCACTCTCAGCTATATGCCCCCAAACAAAACCCACGGCCCGTTTCCCTGGCAAACAAAAGTAAGCTGCCCCGCTTCTGGATGGCAGATTGCAGGAACCACTTGGTAGTATCAAACCAGCCCGACTTGGCACTGGTGCCACCTTGGGTCTGGGAACCATCCTGCGTATCGTGGATTCTAAGGAGCCAGCCGGCCACTCCCACCCACAGGCCCCCAAATACAAACAACGGCGCTTTTCCCTGGAAAACAAAACTCGCCTGCCAACTTTTTGATGGCAGATTGCAGGAGCAACTTGGTACTATCAAACCAGCCCAACTTGGCACTGGTGCCACCATGGGTCTGGTAAGCATCCTGCCTATTGTAGCTTTCCAGGAGCCAGCCGGTCACTCCCAGCCATAGGCCCCCAGTCACAAACCTCGGCCCGTTTCCCTGGCAAACAAAAGTAAGCTGCCCCGCTTCTGGATGGCAGATTGCAGGAGCCACTTTGTACTATCAAACCAGCCCGACTTGGCACTGGTGCCACCTTGGGTCTGGGAACCATGCTGCGTATCGCAGATTCTAAGGCGCCAGTCGGCCACTCCCAGCCACAAGCCCCCAAACACAAACAACGGCGCTTTTCTCTGGCAAACAAAACTCAACTGCCCCTCTTCTGGATGGCAAATTGCAGGTCGCACTTGGTACTATCAAACCAGCACGACTTGGCACTGGTGCCACCTTGGGTCTGGGAACCATCCTGCGTATTGTGGATTGTCAGGAGCCAGCTGGACACTCTCGGCCACAGACCCCAATCAAAAACAACGGCCCGTTTCACAGGCAAACAAAACTCAGCTGCCCCGCTTCTGGATGGGAGATTGCAGGAGGCACTTGACACTGTGAAACCAGCCCCACTTGGCACTGGTGCCACCTTGGGTCTGGGAACCATGCTGCGTATCATGGATTTTCAGGAGCCAGCCGGCCACTCCCAGCCATAGGCCCCCAAACAAAAACCACAGCCTTTTTCTCTGGCAAACAAAATTCAGCTGCCCCGCTTCTGGATGGCAGATTGCAGGAGCCACTTGGGACTATCACACCAGCACAACATGGCACTGGTGCCACCTTGGATCTGGGAATCATCCTTCCTATCGTGGATTTTCAGGGGCCAGCCGGTCACTCTCAGCCATAGGCCCCAAACACAAACCACGGCCCTTTTCTCTGGAAAACAAAACTCAACTGCCCCTCTTCTGGATGGCAGATTGCAGGAGCCACTGGGTACTATGAAACCAGCCCTACTTGGCACTGGTGCCACCTTGGGTCTGGGAACCATGCTGCGTATCATGGATTTTCAGGAGCCAGCCGTCCACTGCCAGCCACAGGCCCCGAAACACAAACAACAGCCTTTTTCTCTGGCAAACAAAATTCAGCTGTCCCGCTTCTGGATGGCAGATTGCAGGAACCACTTGGTACTAACAAACCAGCCCGACTTGGCACTGGTGCCACCTTGGGTCTGGGAACCATCCTGCGTATCGTGGATTCTAAGGAGCCAGCTGGCCACTCCCAGCCACAGGCCCCAAAATACACACAACGGCGCTTTTCCCTGGAAAACAAATCTTGCCTGCCAACTTTTTGATGGCAGATTGCAGGAGCCACTTGGTACTATCAAACCAGCCCGACTTGGCACTGGTGCCACCTTGGGTCTGGGAACCATCCTGCGTATCGTGGATTCTAAGGAGCCAGCTGTCCAGGCCCAGCCACAGGCCCCAAAACACACACAACGGCGCTTTTCCCTGGAAAACAACCTCGCCTGCCAACTTTTTGATGGCAGATTGCAGGAGCCACTTGGTACTATCAAACCAGCCCAACTTGCCACTGGTGCCACCATGGGTCTGGTCACCATCCTGCCTATCGTAGCTTTTCAGGAGCCAGCCTGTCACTCCCTGCCATAGGCCCCGAGACACAAAGCTAGGCCCGTTTCCCTGGCAAACAAAAGTAAGCTGCCCCGCTTCTGGATGGCAGATTGCAGGAGCCACTTGGTACTATCAAACCAGCCCGACTTGGCACTGGTACCACCTTGGGTCTGGGAACCATCCTGCCTATCGTGGATTTTAAGGAGCCAGCCGGCTACTCCCAGCCACAGGCCCCCAACAAAAACCACGGCCCTTTTTTCTGGCAAACAAAACTTAGCTGCCTCACTTATGGATGGCAGATTGCAGGAGCCACTTGGTGTAATCAAACCAGCCCGACTTGGCACTGGTGTCACCTTGGGTCTGGGAACCATCCTGCGTATCGTGGATTCTAAGGAGCCAGCCGGCCACTCCCAGCCACAGGCCCCCAAACAAAATCAACGGCGTTGTTCCCTGGAAAACAAAACACGCCTGCCAACTTTTTGATGGAGTTTGCAGGAGCCACTTGGTACTATCAAACCAGCCCAACTTGGCACTGGTGCCACCATGGGTCTGGTAAACATCCTGCGTATCGTGGATTCTTAGGAGCCAGCAGGCCACTCCTAGCCACAGGCCCCCAAACAAAAACCTAGGCCTATTTCTCTGGCAAACAAAAGTAAGCTGCCCCGCTTCTGGATGGCAGATTGCAGGAGACACTTGGGACTATCAAACCAGCCCAACTTGGCACTGGTGCCACCTTGGATCTGGGAACCATGTTGTGTACCGTGGATTTTCAGGGGCCAGCCGGCCACTCTCAGCCATATGTCCCCAAACAGAAACCTCGGCCCGTTTCTCTGGCAAACAAAACTCAACTGCCCCTCTTCTGGATGGCAAATTGCAGGATGAACTTGATACTAAAACCGCAGGCCGACTTGGTAGTGGTGACACCTTGGGCCTGGGAACCATCATGCGTATCGAGCATTTTAAGGAGCCAGCCGGCCACTCCCAGCAATATGCCCCCAAAAAACATCCACGGAATTTTTCTCTGGCAAACAAAAATCAGCTGCCCCGCTTCTGGATGGCAGATTGCAGGAGCCACTTTGCACCATCAAACCAGCCCGACTTGGCACTGGTGCCACCTTGCATCTGGGAACCATGCTGCCTAGCGTGGATTTTCAGGGGCCAGCGGGCCACTCTCAGCTATATGCCCCCAAACAAAACCCACGGCCCGTTTCCCTGGCAAACAAAAGTAAGCTGCCCTGCTTCTGGATGGCAGATTGCAGGAACCACTTGGTACTATCAAAACAGCACGACTTGGCACTGGTGCCACCTTGGGTCTGGGAACCATCCTGCGTATCGTGGATTCTAAGGAGCCAGCCGGCCACTCCCAGCCACAGGCCCCCAAACACAAACAACGGCGCTTTTCCCTGGAAAACAAAACTCGCCTGCCAACTTTTTGATGGCAGATTGCAGGAGCCACTTGGTACTATCAAACCAGCCCAACTTGGCACTGGTGCCACCATGGGTCTGGTCACCATCCTGCCTATTGTAGCTTTCCAGGAGCCAGCCGGTCACTCCCAGCCATAGGCCCCCAAACACAAACCTCGGCCCGTTTCCCTGGCAAACAAAAGTAAGCTGCCCCGCTTCTGGATGGCAGATTGCAGGAGCCCCTTGGTACTATCAAACCAGCCCAACTTGGAACTGGTGCCAGCTTGGGTCTGGGAACCATGCTGCGTATCGCAGATTCTAAGGCGCCAGTCGGCCACTCCCAGCCACAAGCCCCCAAACACAAACAACGGCGCTTTTCTCTGGCAAACAAAACTCAACTGCCCCTCTTCTGGATGGCAAATTGCAGGACGCACTTGGTACTATAAAAACAGCCCGACTTGGCACTGGTGCCACCTTGGGTCTGGGAACCATCCTGCGTATCGATCTTTTTAATGAGACAGCCGGCCACTCCCAGCCATATGCCCCCAAACACAACCCACGGCCCTTTCCTCTGGCAAACAAAACTCAGCTGCACCGCTTCTGGATGGCAGATTGCAGGAGCCACTTGGTACTATCAAACCAGCACGACTTGGCACTGGTGCCACCTTGGGTCTGGGAACCATCCTGCGTATTGTGGATTGTCAGGAGCCAGCTGGACACTCTCGGCCACAGACCCCAATCAAAAACAACGGCCCGTTTCACAGGCAAACAAAACTCAGCTGCCCCGCTTCTGGATGGGAGATTGCAGGAGGCACTTGACACTGTGAAACCAGCCCCACTTGGCACTGGTGCCACCTTGGGTCTGGGAACCATGCTGCGTATCATGGATTTTCAGGAGCCAGCCGGCCACTCCCAGCCATAGGCCCCCAAACAAAAACCACAGCCTTTTTCTCTGGCAAACAAAATTCAGCTGCCCCACTTCTGGATGGCAGATTGCAGGAGCCACTTGGGACTATCACACCAGCACAACATGGCACTGCTGCCACCTTGGATCTGGGAACCATCCTTCCTATCGTGGATTTTCAGGGGCCAGCCGGTCACTCTCAGCCATAGGCCCCAAACACAAACCACGGCCCTTTTCTCTGGAAAACAAAACTCAACTGCCCCTCTTCTGGATGGCAGATTGCAGGAGCCACTGGGTACTATGAAACCAGCCCTACTTGGCACTGGTGCCACCTTGGGTCTGGGAACCATGCTGCGTATCATGGATTTTCAGGAGCCAGCCGTCCACTGCCAGCCACAGGCCCCGAAACACAAACAACAGCCTTTTTCTCTGGCAAACAAAATTCAGCTGCCCCGCTTCTGGATGGCAGATTGCAGGAACCACTTGGTACTAACAAACCAGCCCGACTTGGCACTGGTGCCACCTTGGGTCTGGGAACCATCCTGCGTATCGTGGATTCTAAGGAGCCAGCTGGCCACTCCCAGCCACAGGCCCCAAAATACACACAACAGCGCTTGTCCCTGGAAAACAAAACTCGCCTGCCAACTTTTTGATGGCAGATTGCAGGAGCCACTTGGTACTATCAAACCAGCCCAACTTGGCACTGGTGCCACCATGGGTCTGGTCACCATCCTGCCTATCGTAGCTTTTCAGGAGCCAGCCGGTCACTCCCAGCCATAGGCCCCCAGAAAAAAACCTCGGTCCGTTTCCCTGGAAAACAAAAGTAAGCTGCCCCGCTTCTGGATGGCAGATTGCAGGAGCCACTTGGTGCTATCAAACCAGCCCGACTTGGCACTGGTGCCACCTTGGGTCTGGGAACCATCCTGCGTATCCTGTGTTCTAAGGAGCCAGCCGGCCACTCCCAGCCAGAGTCCCCCAAACACAAACAACGGCGCTTTTCCCTGGAAAACAAAACTGACCTGCCAACTTTTTGATGGCAGATTGCAGGTGCTATTTAGTACTATCAAACCAGCCCGACTTGGCACTGGTGCCACCTCAGGTCTGGGAACCATCCTGCCTATCGTGGATTTTCAGGGGCCAGACGGCCACTATCAGCCATATGCCCCCAAAAACAAACCACGGCCTTTTCTCTGGTAAACAAAACTCAACTGCCCCTCTTCTGGATGGCAAATTTTAGGACGCACTTTTTACTACGAAAACCGCCCGACTTGGCACTGGTGCCACCTTGGGTCTGGGAACCATCCTGCCTATCGTAGCTTTTCAGGAGCCAGCCGGTCACTCCCAGCCATAGGTCCCCAGACAAATACCTCAGCCCGTTTCCCTGGCAAACAAAAGTAAGCTGCCCCGCTTCTGGATGGCAGATTGCAGGAGCCACTTGGTACTATCAAACCAGCCCAACTTGACACTGGTGCCACCTTGGCTCTGGGAACCATGCTGCGTAACCCGGATTCTAAGACGACAGGCAGCCACTGCCAGCCACAGGCCTCCAAACAAAATCAACGGCGCTTTTCCCTGGAAAACAAAACTCGCCTGACAACTTTTTGATGGCAGATTGCAGGAGCCAGTTGGTACCATCAAACCAGCCCAACTTGGCACTGGTGCCACCTTGGGTCTGGGAACCATCCTGCCTATTGTTGCTTTTCAGGAGCCAGCCGGACACTTCTAGCCCTAGGCCCCCAGTCATAAACCTCGGCCCGTTTCCCTGGCACAAAAATGTAAGCTACCCCGCTTCAGGATGGCAGATTGCAGGAGCCACTTTTCACCATCAAACCAGCCCGACGTGGCACTGGTGCCACCTTGGGTCTGGGAACCATCCTGCGTATCGTGTGTTCTAAGGAGCCAGCCGGCCACTCCCACCCACAGTCCCCCAAACACAAACAACGGCGCTTTTCCCTGGAAAACAAAACTGGCCTGCCAACTTTTTGATGGCAGATTGCAGGAGCCACTTGGTACTATCAAACCAGCCCAACTTGGCACTGGTGCCACCATGGGTCTGGTAACCATCCTGCCTATCGTAGCTTTTCAGGAGCCAGCCGGTCACTCCCAGCCATAGGCCCCCAGACACAAACCTCGGCCCGTTTCCCTGGCAAACAAAAGTAAGCTGCCCCGCTTCTGCATGGCAGATTGCAGGTGCTATTTAGTACTATCAAACCAGCCCGACTTGGCACTGGTGCCACCTCTGGTCTGGGAACCATCCTGCCTATCGTGGATTTTCAGGGGCCAGACGGCCACTATCAGCCATATGCCCCCAAAAACAAACCACGGCCCTTTTCTCTGGTAAACAAAACTCAACTGCCCCTCTTCTGGATGGCAAATTTTAGGACGCACTTTGTACTACGAAAAACGCCCGACTTGGCACTGGTGCCACCTTGGGTCAGGGAACCATCCTGCCTATCGTAGCTTTTTAAGGAGCCAGCAGGCCACGCCCAGCCATATAGCCCCAAAAACAAACCACGGACCATTTCTCTTGGAAACAAAAATCCGCTGCCCCGCGTCAGGATGGCAGATTGCAGGAGCCACTTTGCACCATCAAACCACCCCGACTTGGCACTGGTGCCATCTTGGATCTGGGAACCATCCTGCCTATCGTAGCTTTTCAGGAGCCAGCCGGTTACTCCCAACCATAGGCCCCCAGACAGAAAGCTCTGCCCGTTTCCCTGGCAAACAAAAGTAAGCTACCCCGCTTCTGGATGGCAGATTGCAGGAGCCACTTGGTACTATCAAACCAGCCCAACTTGGCACTGGTGCCACCATGGGTCTGGTCACCATCCTGCCTATCGTAGCTTTTCAGGAGCCAGGCGGTCACTCCCAGCCATAGGCCCCCAGACAAATACCTCGGCCCGTTTCCCTGGCAAACAAATGTAAGCTGCCCCGCTTCTGGATGGCAGA
This sequence comes from Melospiza melodia melodia, assembly GCF_035770615.1. NCBI lineage: Eukaryota > Metazoa > Chordata > Aves > Passeriformes > Passerellidae > Melospiza > Melospiza melodia. The sequence goes on along the minus strand of NC_086197.1, from coordinate 35,058,200 downwards.
TTGCAGGAGCCACATGGTACTATCAAACCAGGCCAACATGGCACTGGTGCCACCTTGGCTCTGGGAACCCTCCTGCCTATCGTGGATTTTCAGGCGCCAGCCGGCCACTCTCAGCCCTATGCCCCAAAACACAAACCACGGCTCTTTTCTCTGGTAAACAAAACTCAACTGCCCTCTTCTGGATGGCAAATTGCAGGACGCACTTGGTACTACTAAAACAGCCCGACTTGGCAGTGATGCCACCTTGGGTCAGGGAACCATCCTGCGTATCGATGTTTTTAAGGAGTCAGCCGGCAACGTCCAGCCATATACCCCCAAAAAAAACCCACGGAACTTTTCTCCAGCAAGCAAAAATCCGCTGCCCCGCGTCTGGATGGCAGATTGCAGGAGCTATTTAGTATTATCAAACCAGCCCGACTTGGCACTGGTGCCACCATGGGTCTGGTCACCATCCTGCCTATCGTAGCTTTTCAGGAGCCAGCCGGTCACTCTCAGCCATAGGCCCCAAACACAAACCACGGCCCTTTTCTCTGGAAAACAAAACTCAACTGCCCCTCTTCTGGATGGCAGATTGCAGGAGCCACTGGGTACTATGAAACCAGCCCTACTTGGCACTGGTGCCACCTTGGGTCTGGGAACCATGCTGCGTATCATGGATTTTCATGAGCCAGCCGTCCACTGCCAGCCACAGGCCCCGAAACACAAATAACAGCCTTTTTCTCTGGCAAACAAAATTCAGCTGCCCCGCTTCTGGATGGCAGATTGCAGGAACCACTTGGTACTAACAAACCAGCCCGACTTGGCACTGGTGCCACCTTGGGTCTGGGAACCATCCTGCGTATCGTGGATTCTAAGGAGCCAGCTGGCCACTCCCAGCCACAGGCCCCAAAACACACACAATGGCGCTTTTCCCTGGAAAACAAAACTCGCCTGCCAACTTTTTGATGGCAGATTGCAGGAGCCACTTGGTACTATCAAACCAGCCCAACTTGGCACTGGTGCCACCATGGGTCTGGTCACCATCCTGCCTATCGTAGCTTTTCAGGAGCCAGCCGGTCACTCCCAGCCATAGGCCCCCAGACACAAACCTCGGCCTGTTTCCCTGGCACACAAAAGTAAGCTACCGCACTTCTGGATGGCAGATTGCAGGAGCCACTTTGCACCATCAAACCAGCCCAACTTGGCACTGGTGCCACCTTGGCTCTGGGAACCATGCTGCGTAACCCGGATTCTAAGACGACAGGCAGCCACTGCCAGCCACAGGCCTCCAAACAAAATCAACGGCGCTTTTCCCTGGAAAACAAAACTCGCCTGACAACTTTTAGATGGCAGATTGCAGGAGCCAGTTGGTACCATCAAACCAGCCCAACTTGGCACTGGTGCCACCTTGGGTCTGGGAACCATCCTGCCTATTGTTGCTTTTCAGGAGCCAGCCGGTCACTCCTAGCCCTAGGCCCCCAGTCATAAACCTCGGCCCGTTTCCCTGGCACACAAAAGTAAGCTACCCCGCTTCAGGATGGCAGATTGCAGGAGCCACTTTTCACCATCAAACCAGCCCGACGTGGCACTGGTGCCACCTTGGGTCTGGGAACCATCCTGCGTATCGTGTGTTCTAAGGAGCCAGCCGGCCACTCCCACCAACAGTCCCCCAAACACAAACAACGGCGCTTTTCCCTGGAAAACAAAACTCGCCTGACAACTTTTTGATGGCAGATTGCAGGAGCCACTTGGTACTATCAAACCAGCCCAACTTGGCACTGGTGCCACCATGGGTCTGGTAACCATCCTGCCTATCGTAGCTTTTCAGGAGCCAGGCGGTCACTCCCAGCCATAGGCCCCCAGACACAAACCTCGGCCCGTTTCCCTGGCAAACAAAAGTAAGCTGCCCCGCTTCTGCATGGCAGATTGCAGGTGCTATTTAGTACTATCAAACCAGCCCGACTTGGCACTGGTGCCACCTCTGGTCTGGGAACCATCCTGCCTATCGTGGATTTTCAGGCGCCAGACGGCCACTATCAGCCATATGCCCCCAAAAACAAACCACGGCCCTTTTCTCTGGTAAACAAAACTCAACTGCCCCTCTTCTGGATGGCAAATTTTAGGACGCACTTTGTACTACGAAAAACGCCCGACTTGGCACTGGTGCCACCTTGGGTCAGGGAACCATCCTGCCTATCGTAGCTTTTTAAGGAGCCAGCAGGCCACGCCCAGCCATATAGCCCCAAAAACAAACCACGGACCATTTCTCTTGGAAACAAAAATCCGCTGCCCCGCGTCAGGATGGCAGATTGCAGGAGCCACGTTGCACCATCAAACCACCCCGACTTGGCACTGGTGCCATCTTGGATCTGGGAACCATCCTGCCTATCGTAGCTTTTCAGGAGCCAGCCGGTTACTCCCAACCATAGGCCCCCAGACAGAAAGCTCTGCCCGTTTCCCTGGCAAACAAAAGTAAGCTACCCCGCTTCTGGATGGCAGATTGCAGGAGCCACTTGGTACTATCAAACCAGCCCAACTTGACACTGGTGCCACTTTGGGTCTGGGAACCATGCTGCGTAACGTAGATTCTAAGGCGCCAGGCGGCCACTCCCAGCCACAGGCCCCCAAATACAAACAACGGCGCTTTTCCCTGGAAAACAGAACTCGCCTGCCACCTTTTTGATGGCAGATTGCAGGAGCCACTTGGCACTATCAAATCATCCCAACTAGGCACTGGTGCCACTATGGGTCTGGGGACCATCCTGCCAATTGTACCATTTCAGGAGCCAGCCGGTCACTCCCAGCCATAGGCCCCCATCACAAACCTCGGACTGTTTCCCTGGCAAACAAAATTAAGCTGCCCCGATTCTGGATGGCAGATTGCAGGAGCCACTTGGTAGTGTCAAAACAGCCCGACTTGGCACTGGTGCCACCTTGGGTCTGGGAACCATCCTGCGTATCGTGGATTCTAAGCAGCCACCCGGCCACTCCGTGCCACAGGCGCCCAAACACAAACAACGGCGCTTTTCCCTGGAAAACAAAACTCGCCTGCCAACATTTTGATGGCAGATTGCAGGAGCCACTTGGTACTATCAAACCAGCCCAACTTGGCACTAGTGCCACCATGGGTCTGGTCACCATCCTGCCTATCGTAGCTTTTCAGGAGCCAGCCGGTCACTCCCAGCCATAAACCCTTAGACACAAACCTCGGCCCGTTTCCCTGGAAAACAAAAGTAAGCACCCCCGATTCTGGATGGCAGATTGCAGGAGCCACTTGGTAGTATCAAATTAGCCCAACTTGGCACTGGTGCCATCATGGGTCTGGTAAACATCCTGCCTATCTTAGCTTTTCAGGAGCCGGCCGGTCACTCCCTGCCATAGGCCCCCAGAGAAATACCTCGGCCCGTTTCCCTGGCAAACAAAAGTAAGCTGCCCCTCTTCTGGATGGCAGATTGCAGGAACCACTTGCTACTATCAAACCAGCCCAACTTGGCACTGGTGCCACCTTGGCTCTGGGAACCATGCTGCGTAACGTAGATTCTAAGAGGACAGGCGGACACTCCCAGCCACAGGCCTCTAAACAAAAACAACGGCGCGTTACCCTGGAAAACAAAACTCGCCTGCCAACTTTTTGATGGCAAATTGCAGGAGCCACTTGGTACTATCAAACCAGCCCAACTTGGCGCTGGTGCCACCATGGGTCTGGTCACCATCCTGCCTATCGTAGCTTTTCAGGAGCCAGCCGGTCACTCCCAGCCATAGGCCCCCAGACAAATACCTCGGCCCGTTTCCCTGGCAAACAAAAGTAAGCTGCCCCGCTTCTGGATGGCAGATTGCAGGAGCCACATGGTACTATCAAACCAGGCCAACATGGCACTGGTGCCACCTTGGCTCTGGGAACCATCCTGCCTATCGTGGATTTTCAGGCGCCAGCCGGCCACTCTCAGCCATATGCCCCAAACACAAACCACGGCCCTTTTCTCTGGTAAACAAAACTCAACTGCCCCTCTTCTGGATGGCAAATTGCAGGAGCCACTTGGTACTACGAAAACAGCCCGACTTGGCAGTGATGCCACCTTGGGTCAGGGAACCATCCTGCGTATCGATGTTTTTAAGGAGTCAGCCGGCAACGTCCAGCCATATACTCCCAAAAAAAAACCACGGAACTTTTCTCCAGCAAGCAAAAATCCGCTGCCCCGCGTCTGGATGGCAGATTGCAGGAGCTATTTAGTATTATCAAACCAGCCCGACTTGGCACTGGTGCCACCATGGGTCTGGTCACCATCCTGCCTATCGTAGCTTTTCAGGAGCCAGCCGGTCACTCTCAGCCATAGGCCCCAAACACAAACCACGGCCCTTTTCTCTGGAAAACAAAATTCAACTGCCCCTCTTCTGGATGGCAGATTGCAGGAGCCACTGGGTACTATGAAACCAGCCCGACTTGGCACTGGTGCCACCTTGGGTCTGGGAACCATGCTGCGTATCATGGATTTTCAGGAGCCAGCCATCCACTGCCAGCCACAGGCCCCGAAACACAAACAACAGCCTTTTTCTCTGGCAAACAAAATTCAGCTGCCCCGCTTCTGGATGGCAGATTGCAGGAACCACTTGGTACTAACAAACCAGCCCGACTTGGCACTGGTGCCACCTTGGGTCTGGGAACCATCCTGCGTATCGTGGATTCTAAGGAGCCAGCTGGCCACTCCCACCCACAGGCCCCAAAACACACACAACGGCGCTTTTCCCTGGAAAACAAAACTCGCCTGCCAACTTTTTGATGGCAGATTGCAGGAGCCACTTGGTACTATCAAACCAGCCCAACTTGGCACTGGTGCCACCATGGGTCTGGGAACCATCCTGCCTATCGTAGCTTTTCAGGAGCCAGCCGGTCACTCCCAGCCATAGGCCCCCAGACACAAAGCTCGGCCCGTTTCCCTGGCAAACAAAAGTAAGCTGCCCCGCTTCTGGATGGTAGATTGCAGGAACCATTTGCTACAATCAAACCAGCCCAACTTGGCACTGGTGCCACCTCAGGTCTGGGAACCATGCTGCGTATTTTGGATTCTAAGGAGCCAGCCGGCCACTCCCAGCCACAGGCCCCCAAACACAAACAACGGCGCTTTTCCCTGGAAAACAAAACTCGCCTGCCGACATTTTGATGGCAGATTGCAGGAGCCACTTGGTACTATCAAACCATCCGAACATGGCACTGGTGCCACCATGGGTCTGGTCACCATCCTGCCTATCGTAGCTTTTCAGGAGCCAGCCGGTCACTCCCAGCCATAGGCCCCGAGACACAAAGCTCGGACCGTTTCCCTGGCAAACAAAAGTAAGCTGCCCCGCTTCTGGATGGCAGATTGCAGGAGCCACTTTGCACCATCATACTAGCCCGACTTGGCACTGGTGCCACCTTGGGTCTGGGAACCATCCTGCGTATCGTGGATTCTAAGGAGCCAGCCGGCCACTCCCAGCCACAGGCCCCCAAACACAAACAACGGCGCTTTTCCCTGGAAAACAAAACTCTCCTGCCAACTTTTTGATGGCAGATTGCAGGAGCCACTTGGTTTTATCAAACCAGCCCAACTTGGCACTGGTGCCACCATGGGTCTGGTCACCATCCTGCCTATCTTATCTTTTCAGGAGCCAGCCGGTCACTCCCCGCCATAGGTCCCCAGACAAAAAGCTCGGCCCGTTTCCCTGGCAAACAAAAGTAAGGTACCCCGCTTCTGGATGGCAGATTGCAGGAGCCACTTTGCACCATCAAACTAGCCCGTCTTGGCACTGGTGCCACCTCTGGTCTGGGAACCATCCTGCGTATCGTGGATTCTAATTAGCCAGCCGGCCACTCCCTACCACAGGCCCCCAAACACAAACAACGGCGCTTTTCCCTGGAAAACAAAACTCGCCTACCAACTATTTGATGGCAGATTACAGGAGCCACTTGGTACTATCAAACCAGCCCAACTTGGCACTGGTGCCACCATGGGTCTGGTCACCATCCTGCCTATCGTAACTTTTCAGGAGCCAGCCGGTCACTCCCAGCCATAGGTCCCCAGTCACAAACCTCAGCCCGTTTCCCTGGCAAACAAAAGTAAGCTGCCCCGCTTCTGGATGGCAGATTGCAGGAGCCACTTGGTACTATCAAACCAGCCCGACTTGGCACTGGTGCCACCTCTGGTCTGGGACCCATCCTGCGTATCATGGATTCTAAGGAGCCAGTCGGCCACTCCCAGCCACAGGCCCCCAAACACAAACAACGGCCCGTTTCCGTGGCAAACAAAAGTAAGCTGCCCCGCTTCTGGATGGCAGATTGCAGGAACCACTTGGTAGTATCAAACCAGCACAACTTGGAACTGGTGGCACCTCTTGTCTGGTAACCATGCTGCGTATCGTGGTTTCTAAGGAGCCAGCCGGGCACTCCCAACCACAGGTCCCCAAACACAAACAATGGCGCTTTTCCCTGGAAAACAAAACTCGCCTGCCAAGTTTTTGATGGCAGATTGCAGGAGCCACTTGGTACTATCAAACCAGCCCAACTTGGCACTGGTGCCACCATGGGTCTGGTCACCATCCTGCCTATTGTAGCATTTCAGGAGCCAGCCGGTCACTCCCTGCCATAGGCCCCGAGAGAGAAAGCCCGGCCCGTTTCCCTGGCAAACAAAAGTAAGCTGCCCCGCTTCTGGATGGCAGATTGCAGGAGCCACTTGGTACTATCAAACCAGCCCGACTTGGCACTGGTGCCAACTCTGGTCTGGGAACCATGCTGCGTATCGTGGATTTTAAGGAGCCAGTCGGCCACTCCCAGCCATACGCCTCCAAACACAAACAACGGTCCATTTCCCTGGCAAACAAAAGTAAGCTGCCCCGCTTCTGGATGTCAGATTGCAGGAACCACTTGTTGCCAAGTTGGGGTGGTTTGATAGTACCAAGTGGCTCCTGCAATCTGCCATCAAAAAGTTGGCAAGCGAGTTTTGTTTTCCAGGGAAAAGCGCCGTTGTTTGTGTTTGGGGGCCTGTGGCTGGGAGTGGCCAGCTGTCTCCTTAGAATCCACGATACGCAGGATGGGTCCCAGACCAGAGGTGGCACCAGTGCCAAGTCGGGCTGGTTTGATGGTGCAAAGTGACTCCTGCAATCTGCCATCCAGAAGCGGGGTAGCTTACTTTTGTTTGCCAGGGAAACGGGCCGAGGTTTGTGTCTGGGGACCTATGGCTGGGAGTGACCGGCTGGCTCCTGAAAAGCTACGATAGGCAGGATGGTGACCAGACCCATGGTGGCACCAGTGCCAAGTTGGGCTGGTTTGATAGTACCAAGTGGCTCCTGCAATCTGCCATCAAAAAGTTGGCAGGTGAGTTTTGTTTTCCAGGGAAAAGCACCGTTGTTTGTGTTTGGGGGCCTGTGGCTGGGAGTGGCCAGCTGGCTCCTTAGAATCCACGATACGCAGGATGGTTCCCAGACCAGAGGAGGCACCAGTGCCATGTTGGCCTGGTTTGATAGTACCATGTGGCTCCTGCAATCTGCCATCCAGAAGCGGGGCTGCTTACTTTTGTTTGCCAGGGAAACCGGCCGAGATATTTGTCTGGGGGCCTATGGCTGGGAGTGAGCGGCTGGCTCCTGAAAAGCTACGATAGGCAGGATGGTGACCAGACCCATGGTGGCACCAGTGCCAAGTTGGGCTGGTTTGATAGTACCAAGTGGCTCCTGCATTCTGCCATCCAAAAGTTGTCAGGCGACTTTTGTTTTCCAGGGAAAAGCGCCGTTGTTCTTGTTTAGAGGCTTGTGGCTGGGAGTGGCCGGCTGACTCCTTTGAACCCAGGATACGCAGGATGGTTCCCAGAGCCAAGGTGGCACCAGTGCCAAGTTGGGCTGGTTTGATAGTACCAAGTGGCTCCTGCAATCTGCCATCCAGAAGCGGGTCAGCTTACTTTTGTTTCCCAGGGAAACGGGCCGAGGTTTGTGTCTGGGGGCCTATGGCTGGGAGTGACCGGCTGGCTACTGAAAAGCTACGATAGGCAGGATGGTTACCAGACTCATGGTGGCACCAGTGCCAAGTCGGGCTTTTTTGATAATACTAAATAGCTCCTGAAATCTGCCATTCAGACGCGGGGCAGCGGATTTTTGTTTGCTGGAGAAAAGTTCCGTGGTTTTTTTTTTGGGGGTATATGGCTGGACGTGGCCGGCTGGCTCCTTAAAAAGATCGATACGCAGGATTGTTCCCTGACCCAAGGTGGCATCACTGCCAAGTCGGGCTGTTTTCGTAGTACCAAGTGCGTCCTGCAATTTGCCATCCAGAAGAGGGGCAGTTGAGTTTTGTTTGCCAGAGCAAAGGGACGTGGTATGTGTTTGGGGGCATATGGCTGAGAGTGGCCGGCTGGCCCCTGAAAATCCACGATAGGCAGGATGGTTCCCAGAGCCAAGGTGGCACCAGTGCCATGTTGGCCTGGTTTGATAGTACCATGTGGCTGCTGTAATCTGCCATCCAGAAGCGGGGCAGCTTACTTTTGTTTGCCAGGGAAACGGGCCGAGATATTTGTCTGGGGGCCTATGGCTGGGAGTGACCGGCTGGCTCCTGAAAAGCTACGATAGGCAGGATGGTGACCAGACCCATGGTGGCACCAGTACCAAGTTGGGCTGGTTTGATAGTACCAAGTGGCTCCTGCAATCTGCCATCAAAAAGTTGGCAGGCGAGTTTTGTTTTCCAGGGAAAAGCGCCGTTGTTTTTGTTTAGAGGCCTGTGGCTGGGAGTGGCCGCCTGTCCTCGTAGAATCTACGTTACGCAGCATGGTTCCCAGAGCCAAGGTGGCACGAGGGCCAAGTCGGGCAGGTTTGATAGTACCAAATGCATCCTGCAATCTGCCATCCAAAAGCGGGGCAGTTTACTTTTGTTTGCCAGAGAAACGGGCCGAGGTTTGTGTCTGGGGGCCTATGGCAGGGACTAACGGGCTGGCTCCTGAAAAGCTACGATAGGCAGGATGTTTACCAGACCCATGGTGGCACCAGTGCCAAGTTGGGCTGATTTGATAGCACCAAGTGGCTCCTGCAATCTGCCATCCAGAATCGGGGCAGCTTATTTTTGTTTTCCACGGAAACGGGCCGAGGTTTGTGTCTGGGGGTCTATGGCTGGGAGTGACCGGCTGGCTCCTGAAAAGCTACGATAGGCAGGATGGTGACCAGACCCATGGTGGCACCAGTGCCAAGTTGGGCTGGTTTGATAGTACCAAGTGGCTCCTGCAATCTGCCATCAAAATGTTGGCAGGCGAGTTTTGTTTTCCAGGGAAAAGCGCCGTTGTTTTTGTTTGGGCGCCTGTGGCTCAGAGTGGCCAGGTGGCTGCTTAGAATCCACGATACGCAGGATGGTTCCCAGACCCAAGGTGGCACCAGTGCCAAGTCGGGCTGGTTTGACACTACCAAGTGGCTCCTGCAATCTGCCATCCAGAATCGGGGCAGCCAAATTTTTTTTGCCAGGGAAACGGTCCGAGGTTTGAGTCTGGGGGACTATGGCTGGGAGTGACCGGCTGGCTCCTGAAATGCTACAATAGGCAGGCTGGTTCCCAGACCCATAGTGGCACCAGTGCCAAGTTGGGATGATTTGATAGTACCAAGTGGCTCCTGCAATCTGCCATCAAAAAGCTGGCAGGCGAGTTTTGTTTTCCAGGGAAAAGCGCCGTTGTTTGTGTTTGGGGGCCTGTGGCTGGGAGTGGCCGGCTGGCTCCTTAGAATCCACGATATGCAGGATTGTTCCCAGACCCAAGGTGGCACCAGTGCCAAGTCGGGCTGGTTTGATGGTGCAAAGTGGCTCCTGCAATCTGCCATCCAGACGCGGGGCAGCGGATTTTTGTTTCCATGAGAAATGGTCCGTGGTTTGTTTTTGGGGCTATATGGCTGGGCGTGGCCGGCTGGCCCCTTAAAAAGCTCGATATGCAGGATGGTTCCCTGACACAAGGTGGCACCAGTGCCACGTTTGGCGGTTTTCGTAGTACAAAGTGCGTCCTAAAATTTGCCATCCAGAAGAGGGGCAGTTGAGTTTTGTTTGCCAGAGAAAAGGGCCGTGGTTTGTTTTTGGGGGCATATGGCTGAGAGTGGCCGGCTGGCCCCTGAAAATCCACGATAGGCAGGATGGTTCCCAGACCAGAGGTGTCACCAGTGCCAAGTCGGGCTGGTTTGATAGTACTAAAAAGCTCCTGCAATCTGCCATGCAGAAGCGGGGCAGCTTACTTTTGTTTGCCAGGGAAACGGGCCGAGGTTTGTGTCTGGGGGCCTATGGCTGGGAGTGACCGGCTGGCTCCTGAAAAGCTACGATAGGCAGGATGGTGACCAGACCCATGGTGGCACCAGTGCCAAGTTGGGCTGGTTTGATAGTACCAAGTGGCTCCGGCAATCTGCCATCAAATAGTTGGCAGGCGAGTTTTGTTTTCCAGGGAAAAGCGCTGTTGTTTGTGTTTGGGGGCCTGTGGCTGGGAGTGGCCAGCTGGCTCCTTAGAACCCACGATACGCAGGATGGTTCCCAGACCAGAGGTGGCACCAGTGCCAAGTTGGGCTGGTTTGATGGTGGAAAGTGGCTCCTGCAATCTGCCATCCAGAAGCGGGGTAGCTTACTTTTGTTTGCCAGGGAAACGGGCCGAAATATTTGTCTGGGGCCTCTGGCTGGGGGTGGCTGGCTGGCACCTGAAAGGCTACGATAGGCAGGATGTTTACCAGACCCATGGTGGCACCAGTGCCAAGTTGGGCTGGTTTGATAGTACCAAGTGGCTCCTGCAATCTGCCATCAAATGTTTGGCAGGCGAGTTTTGTTTTCCAGGGAAAAGCACCGTTGTGTGTGTTTGGGGGCCTGTGGCTGGGAGTGGCCAGCTGGCTCCTTAGAATCCACGATACGCAGGATGGTTCCCAGACCCAAGGTGGCACCAGTGCCAAGTCGGGCTGGTTTGTTAGTACCAAGTGGTTCCTGCAATCTGCCATCCAGAAGCGGGGCAGCTGAATTTTGTTTGCCAGAGAAAAAGGCTGTTGTTTGTGTTTCGGGGCCTGTGGCTGGCAGTGGACGGCTGGCTCCTGAAAATCCATGATACGCAGCATGGTTCCCAGACCCAAGGTGGCACCAGTGCCAAGTCGGGCTGGTTTGATACTACCAAGTGCCTCCTGCAATCTGCCATCCAGAAGCGGGGCAGCTTAATTTTGTTTGCCAGGGAAACGGGCCGTGGGTTTTGTATGGGGGCCTATGGCTGAGAGTGGCCGGCTGGCTCCTGAAAATCCACGCTAGGCAGCATGGTTCCCAGATGCAAGGTGGCACCAGTGCCAAGTCGGGCTGGTTTGATGGTGCAAAGTGGCTCCTGCAATCTGCCATCCAGAAGCGGGGCAGCTGATTTTTGTTTGCCAGAGAAAAATTCCGTGGATTGTTTTTGGGGGCATATTGCTGGGAGTGGCCGGCTGGCTCCTTAAAATGCTCGATACGCATGATGGTTTCCAGGCCCAAGGTGTCACCACTACCAAGTCGGCCTGCGGTTTTAGTATCAAGTTCATCCTGCAATTTGCCATCCAGAAGAGGGGCAGTTGAGTTTTGTTTGCCAGAGAAACGGGCCGAGGTTTCTGTTTGGGGACATATGGCTGAGAGTGGCCGGCTGGCCCCTGAATATCCACGATACACAGCATGGTTCCCAGATCCAAGGTGGCACCAGTGCCAAGTTGGGCTGGTTTGATAGTCCCAAGTGTCTCCTGCAATCTGCCATCCAGAAGCGGGGCAGCTTACTTTTGTTTGCCAGAGAAATAGGCCTAGGTTTTTGTCTGGGGGCCTGTGGCTAGGAGTGGCCGGCTGGCTCCTTAGAATCCACGATACGCAGGATGTTTCCCAGACCCAAGGTGGCACCAGTGCCAAGTCGGGCTGGTTTGATAGTACCAAGTGGCTCCTGCAAACTCCATCAAAATGTTGGCAGACGTGTTTTGTTTTCCAGGGAACAGCGCCGTTGATTTTGTTTGGGGACCTGTGGCTGGGAGTGGCCGGCTGGCTCCTTAGAATCCACGATACGCAGGATGGTTCCCAGACCCAAGGTGGCACCAGTGCCAAGTCGGGCTGGTTTGATTACACCAAGTGGCTCCTGCAATCTGCCATCCAGAAGTGAGGCAGCTAAGTTTTGTTTGCCAGAAAAAAGGGCCGTGGTTTTTGTTGGGGCCTGTGGCTGGGAGTAGCCGGCTGGCTCCTTAAAATCCACGATAGGCTGGATGGTTCCCAGACCCAAGGTGGCACCAGTGCCAAGTCGGGCTGGTTTGATAGTACCAAGTGGCTCCTGCAATCTGCCATCCAGAAGCGGTGCAGTTGAGTTTTGTTTGCCAGAGAAAAGGGCCGTGGGTTGTGTTTGGGGGCATATGGCTGGGAGTGGCCGGCTGTCTCATTAAAAAGATCGATACGCAGGATGGTTCCCAGACCCAAGGTGGCACCAGTGCCAAGTCGGGCTGTTTTTATAGTACCAAGTGCGTCCTGCAATTTGCCATCCAGAAGAGGGGCAGTGGAGTTTTGTTTGCCAGAGAATAGCGCCGTTGTTTGTGTTTGGGGGCTTGTGGCTGGGAGTGGCCGACTGGCGCCTTAGAATCTGTGTTACGCAGCATGGTTCCCAGACCAGAGGTGGCACCAGTGCCAAGTTGGGCTGGTTTGATAGTACCAAGTGGCTCCTGCAATCTGCCATCCAGAAGTGGGGCAGCTTACTTTTGTTTGCCAGGGAAACGGGCCGAGGTTTGTGACTGGGGACCTATGGCTGGGAGTGACCGGCTGGCTCCTGAAAAGCTACGATAGGCAGGATGGTGACCAGACCCATGGTGGCACCAGTGCCAAGTTGGGCTGGTTTGATAGTACCAAGTGGCTCCTGCAATCTGCCATCAAAAAGTTGTCAGGCGAGTTTTGTTTTCCAGGGAAAAGCGCCGTTGTTTGTATTTGGGGGCCTGTGGCTGGGAGTGGCCGGCTGGCTCCTTTGAACCCACAATACGCAGGATGGTTCCCAGACCCAAGGTGGCACCAGTGCCAAGTCGGGCTGGTTTGATACTACCAAGTGCGTCCTGCAATCTGCCATCCAGAAGCGGGGCAGCTTAATTTTGTTTGCCAGGGAAACGGGCCGTGGGTTTTGTTTGGGGGCCTATGGCTGAGAGTGGCCGGCTGGCTCCTGAAAATCCACGCTAGGCAGCATGGTTCCCAGATGCAAGGTGGCACCAGTGCCAAGTCGGGCTGGTTTGATGGTGCAAAGTGGCTCCTGCAATCTGCCATCCAGAAGCGGGGTAGCTGATTTTTGTTTGCCAGAGAAAAATTCCGTGGATTGTTTTTGGGGGCATATTGCTGGGAGTGGCCGGCTGGCTCCTTAAAATGCTCGATACGCATGATGGTTCCCAGGTCCAAGGTGTCACCACTACCAAGTCGGCCTGCGGTTTTAGTATCAAGTTCATCCTGCAATTTGCCATCCAGAAGAGGGGCAGTTGAGTTTTGTTTGCCAGAGAAACGGGCCGAGGTTTCTGTTTGGGGACATATGGCTGAGAGTGGCCGGCTGGCCCCTGAATATCCACGATACACAGCATGGTTCCCAGATCCAAGGTGGCACCAGTGCCAAGTTGGGCTGGTTTGATAGTACCAAGTGTCTCCTGCAATCTGCCATCCAGAAGCGGGGCAGCTTACTTTTGTTTGCCAGAGAAATAGGCCTAGGTTTTTGTCTGGGGGCCTGTGGCTAGGAGTGGCCGGCTGGCTCCTAAGAATCCACGATACGCAGGATGTTTCCCAGACCCAAGGTGGCACCAGTGCCAAGTCGGGCTGGTTTGATAGTACCAAGTGGCTCCTGCAAACTCCATCAAAAAGTTGGCAGGCGTGTTTTGTTTTCCAGGGAACAGCGCCGTTGATTTTGTTTGGGGGCCTGTGGCTGGGAGTGGCCGGCTGGCTCCTTAGAATCCACGATACGCAGGATGGTTCCCAGACCCAAGGTGGCACCAGTGCCAAGTCGGGCTGGTTTGATTACACCAAGTGGCTCCTGCAATCTGCCATCCAGAAGTGAGGCAGCTAAGTTTTGTTTGCCAGAAAAAAGGGCCGTGGTTTTTGTTGGGGGCCTGTGGCTGGGAGTGGCCGGCTGGCTCCTTAGAATCCACCATACGCAGGATGGTTCCCAGACCCAAGGTGGCACCAGTGCCAAGTCGGGCTGGTTTGATAGTCCCAAGTGGCTCCTGCAAACTGCCATCCAGAAGCGGGGCAGCTGAGTTTTGTTTGCCAGGGAAATGGGCCGTTGTTTGTGTTTGGGGGCCTGTGGCTGGGAGTGTTCGGCTGGTTCCTGAATATGTACGATACGCAGGATTGTTCCCAGACCCAAGGTGGCACCAGTGCCAAGTCGGGCTGGTTTGATGGTGCAAAGTGGCTCCTGCAATCTGCCATCCAGACGCGGGGCAGCGGATTTTTGTTTCCATGAGAAATGGTCCGTGGTTTGTTTTTGGGGGTATATGGCTGGGCCTGGCCGGCTGGCTCCTTAAAAAGCTCGATATGCAGGATGGTTCCCTGACACAAGGTGGCACCAGTACCACGTCGGGCGGTTTTCGTAGTACAAAGTGCGTCCTAAAATTTGCCATCCAGAAGAGGGGCAGTTGAGTTTTGTTTGCCAGAGAAAAGGGCCGTGGTTTGTTTTTGGGGGCATATGGCTGAGAGTGGCTGGCTGGCCCCTGAAAATCCACGATACACAGGATGGTTCCCAGATCCAAGGTGGCACCTGTGCCAAGTCGGGCTGATTTGATAGTACTAAGTAGCTCCTGCAATCTGCCATCCAGAAGCGGGGCAGCTTACTTTTGTTTGCCAGGGAAACGGGCCGAGGTTTGTGTTTGGGGGCCTATGGCTGAGAGTGACCGGCTGGCTCCTGAAAAGCTACAATAGGCAGGATGGTGACCAGACCCATGGTGGCACCAGTGCCAAGTTGGGCTGGTTTGATAGTACCAAGTGGTTCCTGCAATCTGCCATCCAGAAGCAGGGCAGCTGAGTTTTGTTTGCCAGAGAAAAGGGCCTTGGTTTGTGTTTGGGGGCATATGGCTGGGTGTGGCCAGCTGGCTCCTTAAAATGCACGATATGCAACATGGCTCCCAGACCCAAGGTGGCACCAGTGCCAAGTTGGGCTGGTTTGATAGTACCAAGTGGCTCCTGCAATCTTCCATGATCACGTGGAGAAATACTTTCTGGTTTCAGCCTCATGCTCTTTCTTCTCTCCCTCAACTTCTCTATCACCTCTCATCTGGTTCACATGCGCTGTCTTCAAGGTCCACAGGATACTTTTCACAGAATCTTCTGGCCTGATGAAGTAAGAATGATGAATAGAACAGAGCTGGGATCTATTTTCCAGTTTGGATAAAATGCATTCTGCACACAAATCCAAGGAGAACGGGCTGCCCCGATGCCCAGAAAATCTTTCACTCCTGCTAGTGTTCTACGTCAACCGCAACTTAGTCTGAAAGAAAAGCTTTTTCTCTGAGAGCATCTGAGAGGTTTGCATGAAGCACTGATATCTGACATATGCAATTTTGAATAGGAGAGGAAAAAGAAAATGGCAAGGAGTTTTTAATTTTAGTGGTTTCAATTTTAATTTCCGTGCACTTTTTCAAAACTTGTCAGCTCAAATGCCCATCAACATCTTTTAGTCATCTGTAAGTCAGTATTCATATAAAATGTGCTTCAAATCCAAAGAATTTCAAATTTGCACTCCAAGCTTCTATGCCTAGATTTATGATTTCCTACACATATTAGATGAAAGGAAGGCCTTTTTTACTGTGGGAGTGCTGGAACACTGGAACAGGTTGCCCAGAGAAGTTGTGGGTGTCCCATCCCTGAAAGTATTCAAGGTCACCTTGGACGGGGCTTGGAGCAGCAACAAAGGAGAAGCTTGATGGTAGAGAAACAAAGTCGGACTATAGAAGAAACTCGGATTGAAGTATAGGATCAAGTTTTCTCTCAGCTCTTGGGGTAAATTCAAAGTTGTACAAAATGACATTTATCTGTGCTATTCACTACTGTAACAGAAAGTTTCATGAAAACTGTACAGAAGATAGTAAATTTTAAAAGAGATAAGAATTACAGCATAAAATCCATGGGATAGGTTACAACATGAGACACTCTCTAAGAGAAAATCTCTTTGTTTCAGCACTTCATCGGGGTAAGATTTCATGAAGTGCCAAAGAAGGCGGCAAAATATCATTCGGGACATTATTTACTGGAATTCAGCCTGGCCATTAGTAGGAACTGCCTTTGAACATATCATGTAGATATACCACACACACTTTCCCTTCACTGAAAAATTACTGTTTACAACAAATAAGCAATTGACGATCAAAATTGATTGAAAGCATCTTAAACATGTCAAGTATTTCATTGTAGATGATCTGTGATCCAAATGCTTCTTCCACCTTCGAGAGGGACAGAAGAATTCTTCCATATCATGATGGTTTAAAATTGTATCAACCAATGTTTTCTGCTGAAAAGATATCATCTATTTTTTTCTATTTTTGGAAGAAAATATTCCTAGACATACAACAGGTGAGAACTAAGTAATTTTAAAGAAACAAATGAAATGAAAATATTCTGTAAATAGAATGAAATGAAAAGCTGTGTTTTAAATAGGAGCTAAATATTAAAGAGAATTTTTGTACCAGGCATTTGAATTACTGCACCAGCTCTTTTGCCCATCAAGAGAGGCATTTAGCATTTCAGTCTTTTCCAAGGTGTTCATGATCTGCTATGCTGATCTCTGTGTGTGCCTAGGTGTGTGTGGAGGGGGGGGCATATGAAGGGGAGTGTGTATGTTTGCTTTACAATTGTTGTGGCAGATTCATGCCTCAGCTCCACATTTTGTTTTAAAAAGGTCACACCGAGTGGATATGAAGTTTACTATCAACAAGAGATCGATTCCCAAATCATCCATTTGACTCTCCCTTATAAATCATGTGCTTTGTTGCATATTTTATCAAATATACTTTCAAGCCAGATGGAGGAAGGAGGATGTGGGAATCCCTCCACCATCTTGCAACTTTTATGTAAGTAGGTTTTCAAGAAAATCATCATTTCTCTTTTAAATATGTCTGGAACAGGCATGATGGTAGTGTCAACCTGTTGGAGTTTTTGTTGCTGGAAGAAGTTGTACAAAAGGATTGGTTTTTACATTGACCAGTTACTGAATCAAGTGCAGGAATACATTGGAAATTTAGCTGGGGGTTCCTTTTCCCAGCAGACTACTTCTAGAACGAGCTTGTACACTGAAGCTGACTCTTTTGCTCTCTTTTTGTTTCTTTCCTATTTTCTTGGCTTCTTTGCCACTATCTAGACAATTTTGGAACTTTGTTCCCAACTAAAATGGTTTCAATAGTCTGATTGTGATCATACATTTTTACAAGGAATTTTTAAAATCTTTCCTCGAGTCCAGAAAGTCAAGGACTTAGATCTTTTTCTTCCCTTATCAATATTGCCATGAAATTGATAAATAAAGACCAACTCTTTATTTTTGTTTTTAACCCACGTAGATAATTCCCATCCATTAATCCATTTTGTGGACCAATAGCTGCCATTCTGATGGAAGCTGTCACTTCTTAACAATAGGCATTCTGTGACTATGTTGACTGCACTTTGGGTGAAGATCCTAACTGGTCTTAGATATACATAGGGAGAAATTTGCTCAGCCAGTGTCAGTCTTAAGCATGCGTATCAGAAGATCTTTCTAGAGCTGGGAATTTTCCCATGAAAGGGATTCAGTTAGGGAAGAGACACTTGTGCCAGAGTTTTACATTCTTCTTGAACACTGCTTAAGGAACTTAGATGCCATGTCCATTTGGATCTCTGTCTGCACAGAACTTTGTCATGCCAGCGCTTTGAAATGCATCTTGAAGAGAATTCACTAGCACAGAATGAAAGAGAGTGGAAGGGGTTGGTGGGGCTAACCAGGCCCAACCCCCCTGCCTAAACCAGGATACCTAGAGCCTCTTGCCCAGGATTCTATCTGGGTGTACTTTTAATGTCTTCAAAGATCCAGGCTCCACAATCTTTCTGGGCAGTCTGTGCCGTGGTTCAGTCACCCTGACAGTAAAGAAACATTTACTGATGTTCAAAGGCAATCTCCTGTATTTCAGTGTGTGCCCACTGCCTCTTGTCTTTTCCCTCAGCATCACTGAAAAGACACTGATTCCCTCCCCTTTGCACTATTGCTTCCATATGTATGTGTGATGCCATGTAGAGGTATGTCAAAAACCTCCCTGAAGCCCAGGCAGATAATATTCCCTTCATCTACCAGTCAAGTTGATTCATCAGAGGAGTTTAAAGTGATGTTCAGCATGAAATTCCCCTGAAAAATCATGCTAACTACATTATTTGGTCATCTGTCATGTGCCTGGCAAGGATTTCCAGGAAGAGCTGCTTCATCAACTTCCTGGGGATAAAAAAGAGGCTGGCTGGTTTGTACTATGGCGAGTCCTCTTAATTGCCTTTTTTGAAGATGGGTGTCATTTGCTAACATCCACTCTTTAGCTCCTCTTCTCATCTACACCTCGGCAAAAAGCTTTTCCACTATGTCTGGCTAGGAAAAACTGTGCCAGCACAGAAAACATCTCCCATCGTGTTCTAGAAGTTGCACGGATGTCTGCCAAGTGTTTGGCAGGAAGAAAAGAAAAGTTGTCCAAAACAGCTTCCAATCGAATGTTCCTGTGATTGGAAAAGTCAGGAGAGTGCAAAGGTACTGTTTTCTATCAGTTGGCAAGGTGCGCACACAATCCCAGTGTTGTACAGCTTGCTTCTTCACCTTCCCGAAGCTGCCGCTCTCGCCGGCTGCCGGAGCCCAAGAAGCGGCTTCTTCGCGCAAAGACGATTGTGCCGCTCACAGTGCTCTCCTTAGCGCGGCTTCTGCCGAAAGACGCCCGGCAGCGGCTCTTACCTCCGGAGACCATCCTACCTTCGTCTTTAGCTCCTCTTCTCATCTACACCTCGGCAAAACGCTTTTCCACTATGTCTGGCTAGGAAAAACTGTGCCAGCACAGAAAACATCTCCCATCGTGTTCTCGAAGTTGCACGGATGTCTGCCAAGTGTTTGGCAGGAAGAAAAGAAAAGTTGTCCAAAACAGCTTCCAATCGAATGTTCATGTGATTGGAAAAGTCAGGAGAGTGCAAAGGTACTGTTTTCTATCAGTTGGCAAAGTGCGCACACAATCCCAGTGTTGTACAGCTTGCTTCTTCACCTTCCCGAAGCTGCCGCTCTCGCCGGCTGCCGGAGCCCAAGAAGCGGCTTCTTCGCGCAATAACGATTGTGCCGCTCACAGGGCTCTCCTTAGCGCGGCTTCTGCCGAAAGACGCCCGGCAGCGGCTCTTACCTCCGGAGAGCATCCTACCTTCGTCTTTCGCGTCTTTTGTAGTCTACATCTTAGCAAAACGCTTTTCCACTATGTCTGGCTAGGAAAAACTGTGCCAGCACAGAAAACATCTCCCATCGTGTTCTAGAAGTTGCACGGATGTCTGCCAAGTGTTTGGCAGGAAGAAAAGAAAAGTTGTCCAAAACAGCTTCCAATCGAATGTTCCTGTGATTGGAAAAGTCAGGAGAGTGCAAAGGTACTGTTTTCTATCAGTTGGCAAGGTGCGCACACAATCCCAGTGTTGTACAGCTTGCTTCTTCACCTTCCCGAAGCTGCCGCTCTCGCCGGCTGCCGGAGCCCAAGAAGCGGCTTCTTCGCGCAAAGACGATTGTGCCGCTCACAGGGCTCTCCTTAGCGCGGCTTCTGCCGAAAGACGCCCGGCAGCGGCTCTTACCTCCGGAGAGCATCCTACCTTCGTCTTTCGCGTCTTTTGTAGTCTACATCTTAGCAAAACGCTTTTCCCCTATGTCTGGCTAGGAAAAACTGTGCCAGCACAGAAAACATCTCCCATCGTGTTCTAGAAGTTGCACGGATGTCTGCCAAGTGTTTGGCAGGAAGAAAAGAAAAGTTGTCCAAAACAGCTTCCAATCGAATGTTCCTGTGATTGGAAAAGTCAGGAGAGTGCAAAGGTACTGTTTTCTATCAGTTGGCAAGGTGCGCACACAATCCCAGTGTTGTACAGCTTGCTTCTTCACCTTCCCGAAGCTGCCGCTCTCGCCGGCTCCCGGAACCGAAGAAGCGGCTTCTTCGCGCAAAGACGATTGTGCCGCTCACAGTGCTCTCCTTAGCGCGGCTTCTGCCGAAAGACGCCCGGCAGCGGCTCTTACCTCCGGAGAGCATCCTACCTTCGTCTTTCGCGTCTTATGTAGTCTACACCTCGGCAAAAAGCTTTTCCACTATGTCTGGCTAGGAAAAACTGTGCCAGCACAGAAAACATCTCCCATCGTGTTCTAGAAGTTGCACGGATGTCTGCCAAGTGTTTGGCAGGAAGAAAAGAAAAGTTGTCCAAAACAGCTTCCAATCGAATGTTCCTGTGATTGGAAAAGTCAGGAGAGTGCAAAGGTACTGTTTTCTATCAGTTGGCAAGGTGCGCACACAATCCCAGTGTTGTACAGCTTGCTTCTTCACCTTCCCGAAGCTGCCGCTCTCGCCGGCTGCCGGAGCCCAAGAAGCGGCTTCTTCGCGCAAAGACGATTGTGCCGCTCACAGTGCTCCCCTTAGCGCGGCTTCTGCCGAAAGACGCCCGGCAGCGGCTCTTACCTCCTGAGAGTGGCAGCTTCGGGAAGGTGAAGAAGCAAGCTGTACAACACTGGGATTGTGTGCGCACCTTGCCAACTGATAGAAAACAGTACCTTTGCACTCTCCTGACTCTTCCAATCACAGGAACATTCGATTGGAAGCTGTTTTGGACAACTTTTCTTTTCTTCCTCCCAAACACTTGGCAGATATATCTGCAACTTCTAGAAAACGATGGGAGATGTTTTCTGGGCTGGCACGGTTTTTCCTAGCCAGACATAGTGGAAAAGCGTTTTGCTAAGATGTAGACTACATAAGACGCGAAAGACGAAGGTAGGATGCTCTCCGGAGTTAAGAGCCGCTGCCGGGCGTCTTTCGGCAGAAGCCGCGCTAAGGAGAGCCCTGTGAGCGGCACAATCGTCTTTGCGCGAAGAAGCCGATTCTTCGGTTCCGGGAGCCGGCGAGAGCGGCAGCTTCGGGAAGGTGAAGAAGCAAGCTGTACAACACTGGGATTGTGTGCGCACCTTGCCAACTGATAGAAAACAGTACCTTTGCACTCTCCTGACTTTTCCAATCACAGGAACATTCGATTGGAAGCTGTTTTGGACAACTTTTCTTTTCTTCCTGCCAAACACTTGGCAGACATCCGTGCAACTTCTAGAACACGATGGGAGATGTTTTCTGTGCTGGCACAGTTTTTCCTAGCCAGACATAGTGGAAAAGCGTTTTGCTAAGATGTAGACTACAAAAGACGCGAAAGACGAAGGTAGGATGCTCTCCGGAGGTAAGAGCCGCTGCCGGGCGTCTTTCGGCAGAAGCCGCGCTAAGGAGAGCACTGTGAGCGGCACAATCGTCTTTGCGCGAAGAAGCCGCTTCTTGGGCTCCGGCAGCCGGCGAGAGCGGCAGCTTCGGGAAGGTGAAGAAGCAAGCTGTACAACACTGGGATTGTGTGCGCACCTTGCCAACTGATAGAAAACAGTACCTTTGCACTCTCCTGACTTTTCCAATCACAGGAACATTCGATTGGAAGCTGTTTTGGACAACTTTTCTTTTCTTCCTGCCAAACACTTGGCAGACATCCGTGCAACTTCTAGAACACGATGGGAGATGTTTTCTGTGCTGGCACAGTTTTTCCTAGCCAGACATAGTGGAAAAGCGTTTTGCCGAGGTGTAGACTACAAAAGACGCGAAAGACGAAGGTAGGATGCTCTCCGGAGGTAAGAGCCGCTGCCGGGCGTCTTTCGGCAGAAGCCGCGCTAAGGAGAGCCCTGTGAGCGGCACAATCGTCTTTGCGCGAAGAAGCCGCTTCTTGGGCTCCGGCAGCCGGCGAGAGCGGCAGCTTCGGGAAGGTGAAGAAGCAAGCTGTACAACACTGGGATTGTGTGCGCACCTTGCCAACTGATAGAAAACAGTACCTTTGCACTCTCCTGACTTTTCCAATCACAGGAACATTCGATTGGAAGCTGTTTTGGACAACTTTTCTTTTCTTCCTGCCAAACACTTGGCAGACATCCGTGCAACTTCTAGAACACGATGGGAGATGTTTTCTGTGCTGGCACAGTTTTTCCTAGCCAGACATAGTGGAAAAGCGTTTTGCCGAGGTGTAGACTACATAAGACGCGAAAGACGAAGGTAGGATGCTCTCCGGAGGTAAGAGCCGCTGCCGGGCGTCTTTCGGCAGAAGCCGCGCTAAGGAGAGCACTGTGAGCGGCACAATCGTCTTTGCGCGAAGAAGCCGCTTCTTGGGCTCCGGCAGCCGGCGAGAGCGGCAGCTTCGGGAAGGTGAAGAAGCAAGCTGTACAACACTGGGATTGTGTGCGCACCTTGCCAACTGATAGAAAACAGTACCTTTGCACTCTCCTGACTTTTCCAATCACAGGAACATTCGATTGGAAGCTGTTTTGGACAACTTTTCTTTTCTTCCTGCCAAACACTTGGCAGACATCCGTGCAACTTCTAGAACACGATGGGAGATGTTTTCTGTGCTGGCACAGTTTTTCCTAGCCAGACATAGTGGAAAAGCTTTTTGCCGAGGTGTAGACTACATAAGACGCGAAAGACGAAGGTAGGATGCTCTCCGGAGGTAAGAGCCGCTGCCGGGCGTCTTTCGGCAGAAGCCGCGCTAAGGAGAGCACTGTGAGCGGCACAATCGTCTTTGCGCGAAGAAGCCGCTTCTTCGGTTCCGGGAGCCGGCGAGAGCGGCAGCTTCGGGAAGGTGAAGAAGCAAGCTGTACAACACTGGGATTGTGTGCGCACCTTGCCAACTGATAGAAAACAGTACCTTTGCACTCTCCTGACTTTTCCAATCACAGGAACATTCGATTGGAAGCTGTTTTGGACAACTTTTCTTTTCTTCCTGCCAAACACTTGGCAGACATCCGTGCAACTTCTAGAACACGATGGGAGATGTTTTCTGTGCTGGCACAGTTTTTCCTAGCCAGACATAGTGGAAAAGCTTTTTGCCGAGGTGTAGACTACAAAAGAGGCGAAAGACGAAGGTAGGATGCTCTCCGGAGGTAAGAGCCGCTGCCGGGCGTCTTTCGGCAGAAGCCGCGCTAAGGAGAGCCCTGTGAGCGGCACAATCGTCTTTGCGCGAAGAAGCCGCTTCTTGGGCTCCGGCAGCCGGCGAGAGCGGCAGCTTCGGGAAGGTGAAGAAGCAAGCTGTACAACACTGGGATTGTGTGCGCACCTTGCCAACTGATAGAAAACAGTACCTTTGCACTCTCCTGACTTTTCCAATCACAGGAACATTCGATTGGAAGCTGTTTTGGACAACTTTTCTTTTCTTCCTGCCAAACACTTGGCAGACATCCGTGCAACTTCTAGAACACGATGGGAGATGTTTTCTGTGCTGGCACAGTTTTTCCTAGCCAGACATAGTGGAAAAGCGTTTTGCTAAGATGTAGACTACAAAAGACGCGAAAGACGAAGGTAGGATGCTCTCCGGAGGTAAGAGCCGCTGCCGGGCGTCTTTCGGCAGAAGCCGCGCTAAGGAGAGCCCTGTGAGCGGCACAATCGTTATTGCGCGAAGAAGCCGCTTCTTGGGCTCCGGCAGCCGGCGAGAGCGGCAGCTTCGGGAAGGTGAAGAAGCAAGCTGTACAACACTGGGATTGTGTGCGCACTTTGCCAACTGATAGAAAACAGTACCTTTGCACTCTCCTGACTTTTCCAATCACATGAACATTCGATTGGAAGCTGTTTTGGACAACTTTTCTTTTCTTCCTGCCAAACACTTGGCAGACATCCGTGCAACTTCGAGAACACGATGGGAGATGTTTTCTGTGCTGGCACAGTTTTTCCTAGCCAGACATAGTGGAAAAGCGTTTTGCCGAGGTGTAGATGAGAAGAGGAGCTAAAGACGAAGGTAGGATGGTCTCCGGAGGTAAGAGCCGCTGCCGGGCGTCTTTCGGCAGAAGCCGCGCTAAGGAGAGCACTGTGAGCGGCACAATCGTCTTTGCGCGAAGAAGCCGCTTCTTGGGCTCCGGCAGCCGGCGAGAGCGGCAGCTTCGGGAAGGTGAAGAAGCAAGCTGTACAACACTGGGATTGTGTGCGCACCTTGCCAACTGATAGAAAACAGTACCTTTGCACTCTCCTGACTTTTCCAATCACAGGAACATTCGATTGGAAGCTGTTTTGGACAACTTTTCTTTTCTTCCTGCCAAACACTTGGCAGACATCCGTGCAACTTCTAGAACACGATGGGAGATGTTTTCTGTGCTGGCACAGTTTTTCCTAGCCAGACATAGTGGAAAAGCTTTTTGCCGAGGTGTAGATGAGAAGAGGAGCTAAAGAGTGGATGTTAGCAAATGACACCCATCTTCAAAAAAGGCAATTAAGAGGACTCGCCATAGTACAAACCAGCCAGCCTCTTTTTTATCCCCAGGAAGTTGATGAAGCAGCTCTTCCTGGAAATCCTTGCCAGGCACATGACAGATGACCAAATAATGTAGTTAGCATGATTTTTCAGGGGAATTTCATGCTGAACATCACTTTAAACTCCTCTGATGAATCAACTTGACTGGTAGATGAAGGGAATATTATCTGCCTGGGCTTCAGGGAGGTTTTTGACATACCTCTACATGGCATCACACATACATATGGAAGCAATAGTGCAAAGGGGAGGGAATCAGTGTCTTTTCAGTGATGCTGAGGGAAAAGACAAGAGGCAGTGGGCACACACTGAAATACAGGAGATTGCCTTTGAACATCAGTAAATGTTTCTTTACTGTCAGGGTGACTGAACCACGGCACAGACTGCCCAGAAAGATTGTGGAGCCTGGATCTTTGAAGACATTAAAAGTACACCCAGATAGAATCCTGGGCAAGAGGCTCTAGGTATCCTGGTTTAGGCAGGGGGGTTGGGCCTGGTTAGCCCCACCAACCCCTTCCACTCTCTTTCATTCTGTGCTAGTGAATTCTCTTCAAGATGCATTTCAAAGCGCTGGCATGACAAAGTTCTGTGCAGACAGAGATCCAAATGGACATGGCATCTAAGTTCCTTAAGCAGTGTTCAAGAAGAATGTAAAACTCTGGCACAAGTGTCTCTTCCCTAACTGAATCCCTTTCATGGGAAAATTCCCAGCTCTAGAAAGATCTTCTGATACGCATGCTTAAGACTGACACTGGCTGAGCAAATTTCTCCCTATGTATATCTAAGACCAGTTAGGATCTTCACCCAAAGTGCAGTCAACATAGTCACAGAATGCCTATTGTTAAGAAGTGACAGCTTCCATCAGAATGGCAGCTATTGGTCCACAAAATGGATTAATGGATGGGAATTATCTACGTGGGTTAAAAACAAAAATAAAGAGTTGGTCTTTATTTATCAATTTCATGGCAATATTGATAAGGGAAGAAAAAGATCTAAGTCCTTGACTTTCTGGACTCGAGGAAAGATTTTAAAAATTCCTTGTAAAAATGTATGATCACAATCAGACTATTGAAACCATTTTAGTTGGGAACAAAGTTCCAAAATTGTCTAGATAGTGGCAAAGAAGCCAAGAAAATAGGAAAGAAACAAAAAGAGAGCAAAAGAGTCAGCTTCAGTGTACAAGCTCGTTCTAGAAGTAGTCTGCTGGGAAAAGGAACCCCCAGCTAAATTTCCAATGTATTCCTGCGCTTGATTCAGTAACTGGTCAATGTAAAAACCAATCCTTTTGTACAACTTCTTCCAGCAACAAAAACTCCAACAGGTTGACACTACCATCATGCCTGTTCCAGACATATTTAAAAGAGAAATGATGATTTTCTTGAAAACCTACTTACATAAAAGTTGCAAGATGGTGGAGGGATTCCCACATCCTCCTTCCTCCATCTGGCTTGAAAGTATATTTGATAAAATATGCAACAAAGCACATGATTTATAAGGGAGAGTCAAATGGATGATTTGGGAATCGATCTCTTGTTGATAGTAAACTTCATATCCACTCGGTGTGACCTTTTTAAAACAAAATGTGGAGCTGAGGCATGAATCTGCCACAACAATTGTAAAGCAAACATACACACTCCCCTTCATATGCCCCCCCCTCCACACACACCTAGGCACACACAGAGATCAGCATAGCAGATCATGAACACCTTGGAAAAGACTGAAATGCTAAATGCCTCTCTTGATGGGCAAAAGAGCTGGTGCAGTAATTCAAATGCCTGGTACAAAAATTCTGTTTAATATTTAGCTCCTATTTAAAACACAGCTTTTCATTTCATTCTATTTACAGAATATTTTCATTTCATTTGTTTCTTTAAAATTACTTAGTTCTCACCTGTTGTATGTCTAGGAATATTTTCTTCCAAAAATAGAAAAAAATAGATGATATCTTTTCAGCAGAAAACATTGGTTGATACAATTTTAAACCATCATGATATGGAAGAATTCTTCTGTCCCTCTCGAAGGTGGAAGAAGCATTTGGATCACAGATCATCTACAATGAAATACTTGACATGTTTAAGATGCTTTCAATCAATTTTGATCGTCAATTGCTTATTTGTTGTAAACAGTAATTTTTCAGTGAAGGGAAAGTGTGTGTGGTATATCTACATGATATGTTCAAAGGCAGTTCCTACTAATGGCCAGGCTGAATTCCAGTAAATAATGTCCCGAATGATATTTTGCCGCCTTCTTTGGCACTTCATGAAATCTTACCCCGATGAAGTGCTGAAACAAAGAGATTTTCTCTTAGAGAGTGTCTCATGTTGTAACCTATCCCATGGATTTTATGCTGTAATTCTTATCTCTTTTAAAATTTACTATCTTCTGTACAGTTTTCATGAAACTTTCTGTTACAGTAGTGAATAGCACAGATAAATGTCATTTTGTACAACTTTGAATTTACCCCAAGAGCTGAGAGAAAACTTGATCCTATACTTCAATCCGAGTTTCTTCTATAGTCCAACTTTGTTTCTCTACCATCAAGCTTCTCCTTTGTTGCTGCTCCAAGCCCCGTCCAAGGTGACCTTGAATACTTTCAGGGATGGGACACCCACAACTTCTCTGGGCAACCTGTTCCAGTGTTCCAGCACTCCCACAGTAAAAAAGGCCTTCCTTTCATCTAATATGTGTAGGAAATCATAAATCTAGGCATAGAAGCTTGGAGTGCAAATTTGAAATTCTTTGGATTTGAAGCACATTTTATATGAATACTGACTTACAGATGACTAAAAGATGTTGATGGGCATTTGAGCTGACAAGTTTTGAAAAAGTGCACGGAAATTAAAATTGAAACCACTAAAATTAAAAACTCCTTGCCATTTTCTTTTTCCTCTCCTATTCAAAATTGCATATGTCAGATATCAGTGCTTCATGCAAACCTCTCAGATGCTCTCAGAGAAAAAGCTTTTCTTTCAGACTAAGTTGCGGTTGACGTAGAACACTAGCAGGAGTGAAAGATTTTCTGGGCATCGGGGCAGCCCGTTCTCCTTGGATTTGTGTGCAGAATGCATTTTATCCAAACTGGAAAATAGATCCCAGCTCTGTTCTATTCATCATTCTTACTTCATCAGGCCAGAAGATTCTGTGAAAAGTAGCCTGTGGACCTTGAAGACAGCGCATGTGAACCAGATGAGAGGTGATAGAGAAGTTGAGGGAGAGAAGAAAGAGCATGAGGCTGAAACCAGAAAGTATTTCTCCACGTGATCATGGAAGATTGCAGGAGCCACTTGGTACTATCAAACCAGCCCAACTTGGCACTGGTGCCACCTTGGGTCTGGGAGCCATGTTGCATATCGTGCATTTTAAGGAGCCAGCTGGCCACACCCAGCCATATGCCCCCAAACACAAACCAAGGCCCTTTTCTCTGGCAAACAAAACTCAGCTGCCCTGCTTCTGGATGGCAGATTGCAGGAACCACTTGGTACTATCAAACCAGCCCAACTTGGCACTGGTGCCACCATGGGTCTGGTCACCATCCTGCCTATTGTAGCTTTTCAGGAGCCAGCCGGTCACTCTCAGCCATAGGCCCCCAAACACAAACCTCGGCCCGTTTCCCTGGCAAACAAAAGTAAGCTGCCCCGCTTCTGGATGGCAGATTGCAGGAGCTACTTAGTACTATCAAATCAGCCCGACTTGGCACAGGTGCCACCTTGGATCTGGGAACCATCCTGTGTATCGTGGATTTTCAGGGGCCACCCAGCCACTCTCAGCCATATGCCCCCAAAAACAAACCACGGACCTTTTCTCTGGCAAACAAAACTCAACTGCCCCTCTTCTGGATGGCAAATTTTAGGACGCACTTTGTACTACGAAAACCGCCCGACGTGGCACTGGTGCCGCCTTGTGTCAGGGAACCATCCTGCATATCGAGCTTTTTAAGGAGCCAGCCGGCCAGGCCCAGCCATATACCCCCAAAAACAAACCACGGACCATTTCTCATGGAAACAAAAATCCGCTGCCCCGCGTCTGGATGGCAGATTGCAGGAGCCACTTTGCACCATCAAACCAGCCCGACTTGGCACTGGTGCCACCTTGGGTCTGGGAACAATCCTGCGTATCGTACATATTCAGGAACCAGCCGAACACTCCCAGCCACAGGCCCCCAAACACAAACAACGGCCCATTTCCCTGGCAAACAAAACTCAGCTGCCCCGCTTCTGGATGGCAGTTTGCAGGAGCCACGTGGGACTATCAAACCAGCCCGACTTGGCACTGGTGCCACCTTGGGTCTGGGAACCATCCTGCGTATGGTGGATTCTAAGGAGCCAGCCGGCCACTCCCAGCCACAGGCCCCCAACAAAAACCACGGCCCTTTTTTCTGGCAAACAAAACTTAGCTGCCTCACTTCTGGATGGCAGATTGCAGGAGCCACTTGGTGTAATCAAACCAGCCCGACTTGGCACTGGTGCCACCTTGGGTCTGGGAACCATCCTGCGTATCGTGGATTCTAAGGAGCCAGCCGGCCACTCCCAGCCACAGGCCCCCAAACAAAATCAACGGCGCTGTTCCCTGGAAAACAAAACACGCCTGCCAACTTTTTGATGGAGTTTGCAGGAGCCACTTGGTACTATCAAACCAGCCCGACTTGGCACTGGTGCCACCTTGGGTCTGGGAAACATCCTGCGTATCGTGGATTCTTAGGAGCCAGCCGGCCACTCCTAGCCACAGGCCCCCAGACAAAAACCTAGGCCTATTTCTCTGGCAAACAAAAGTAAGCTGCCCCGCTTCTGGATGGCAAATTGCAGGATGAACTTGATACTAAAACCGCAGGCCGACTTGGTAGTGGTGACACCTTGGGCCTGGGAACCATCATGCGTATCGAGCATTTTAAGGAGCCAGCCGGCCACTCCCAGCAATATGCCCCCAAAAACAATCCACGGAATTTTTCTCTGGCAAAAAAAATCAGCTGCCCCGCTTCTGGATGGCAGATTGCAGGAGCCACTTTGCACCATCAAACCAGCCCGACTTGGCACTGGTGCCACCTTGCATCTGGGAACCATGCTGCCTAGCGTGGATTTTCAGGAGCCAGCCGGCCACTCTCAGCCATAGGCCCCCAAACAAAACCCACGGCCCGTTTCCCTGGCAAACAAAATTAAGCTGCCCCGCTTCTGGATGGCAGATTGCAGGACGCACTTGGTAGTATCAAACCAGCCCGACTTGGCACTGGTGCCACCTTGGGTCTGGGAACCATCCTGCGTATTGTGGGTTCAAAGGAGCCAGCCGGCCACTCCCAGCCACAGGCCCCCAAATACAAACAACGGCGCTTTTCCCTGGAAAACAAAACTCGCCTGACAACTTTTTGATGGCAGATTGCAGGAGCCACTTGGTACTATCAATCCAGCCCAACTTGGCACTGGTGCCACCATGGGTCTGGTCACCATCCTGCCTATCGTAGCTTTTCAGGAGCCAGCCGGTCACTCCCAGCCATAGGTCCCCAGACACAAACCTCGGCCCGTTTCCCTGGCAAACAAAAGTAAGCTGCCCCACTTCTGGATGGCAGATTGCAGGAGCCACTTTGCACCATCAAACCAGCCCAACTTGGCACTGGTGCCACCTCTGGTCTGGGAACCATCCTGCGTATCGTGGGTTCTAAGGAGCCAGCTGGCCACTCCCAGCCACAGGCCCCCAAACACAAACAACGGCGCTTTTCCCTGGAAAACAAAACTCGCCTGCCAACTTTTTGATGGCAGATTGCCGGAGCCACTTGGTACTATCAAACCAGCCCAACTTGGCACTGGTGCCACCATGGGTCTGGTCACCATCCTGCCTATCGTAGCTTTTCAGGAGCCAGTCGGTCACTCCCAGCCATAGGCCCCCAGACACAAACCTCGGCCCGTTTCCCTGGCAAACAAAAGTAAGCTGCCCCGCTTCTGCATGGCAGATTGCAGGAGCTATTTAGTACTATCAAACCAGCCCGACTTGGCACTGGTGACACCTCTGGTCTGGGAACCATCCTGCCTATCGTGGATTTTCAGGGGCCAGCCGGCCACTCTCAGCCATATGCCCCCAAAAACAAACCACGGCCCTTTTCTCTGGCAAACAAAACTCAACTGCCCCTCTTCTGGATGGCAAATTTTAGGACGCACTTTGTACTACGAAAACCGCCCGACGTGGCACTGGTGCCACCATGTGTCAGGGAACCATCCTGCATATCGAGCTTTTTAAGGGGCCAGCCGGCCACGCCCAGCCATATACCCCCAAAAACAAACCACGGATCATTTCTCATGGAAACAAAAATCCGCTGCCCCGCGTCTGGATGGCAGATTGCAGGAGCCACTTTGCACCATCAAACCAGCCCGACTTGGCACTGGTGCCACCTTGGGTCTGGGAACAATCCTGCATATCGTGGATTCTAAGGAGCCAGCCGGCCACTCCCAGCCACAGGCCCCCAAACACAAACAACGGCGCTTTTCCCTGGAAAACAAAACTCGCCTGCCAGCTTTTTGATGGCAGATTGCAGGAGCCACTTGGTACTATCAAATCATCCCAACTTGGCACTGGTGCCACTATGGGTCTGGTCACCATCCTGCCTATTGTAGCATTTCAGGAGCCAGCCGGTCACTCCCAGCCATAGTCCCCCAGACACAAACCTCGGACCGTTTCCCTGGCAAACAAAATTTGGCTGCCCCGATTCTGGATGGCAGATTGCAGGAGCCACTTGGTAGTGTCAAACCAGCCCGACTTGGCACTGGTGCCACCTTGGGTCTGGGAACCATCCTGCGTATTGTGGGTTCAAAGGAGCCAGCCGGCCACTCCCAGCCACAGGCCCCCAAATACAAACAACGGCGCTTTTCCCTGGAAAACAAAACTCGCCTGACAACTTTTTGATGGCAGATTGCAGGAGCCACTTGGTACTATCAAACCAGCCCAACTTGGCACTGGTGCCACCATGGGTCTGGTCACCATCCTGCCTATCGTAGCTTTTCAGGAGCCAGCCGGTCACTCCCAGCCATAGGTCCCCAGACACAAACCTCGGCCCGTTTCCCTGGCAAACAAAAGTAAGCTGCCCCACTTCTGGATGGCAGATTGCAGGAGCCACTTTGCACCATCAAACCAGCCCAACTTGGCACTGGTGCCACCTCTGGTCTGGGAACCATCCTGCGTATCGTGGGTTCTAAGGAGCCAGCTGGCCACTCCCAGCCACAGGCCCCCAAACACAAACAACGGCGCTTTTCCCTGGAAAACAAAACTCGCCTGCCAACTTTTTGATGGCAGATTGCCGGAGCCACTTGGTACTATCAAACCAGCCCAACTTGGCACTGGTGCCACCATGGGTCTGGTCACCATCCTGCCTATCGTAGCTTTTCAGGAGCCAGTCGGTCACTCCCAGCCATAGGCCCCCAGACACAAACCTCGGCCCGTTTCCCTGGCAAACAAAAGTAAGCTGCCCCGCTTCTGCATGGCAGATTGCAGGAGCTATTTAGTACTATCAAACCAGCCCGACTTGGCACTGGTGACACCTCTGGTCTGGGAACCATCCTGCCTATCGTGGATTTTCAGGGGCCAGCCGGCCACTCTCAGCCATATGCCCCCAAAAACAAACCACGGACCTTTTCTCTGGCAAACAAAACTCAACTGCCCCTCTTCTGGATGGCAAATTTTAGGACGCACTTTGTACTACGAAAACCGCCCGACGTGGCACTGGTGCCACCATGTGTCAGGGAACCATCCTGCATATCGAGCTTTTTAAGGGGCCAGCCGGCCACGCCCAGCCATATACCCCCAAAAACAAACCACGGATCATTTCTCATGGAAACAAAAATCCGCTGCCCCGCGTCTGGATGGCAGATTGCAGGAGCCACTTTGCACCATCAAACCAGCCCGACTTGGCACTGGTGCCACCTTGGGTCTGGGAACAATCCTGCATATCGTGGATTCTAAGGAGCCAGCCGGCCACTCCCAGCCACAGGCCCCCAAACACAAACAACGGCGCTTTTCCCTGGAAAACAAAACTCGCCTGCCAGCTTTTTGATGGCAGATTGCAGGAGCCACTTGGTACTATCAAATCATCCCAACTTGGCACTGGTGCCACTATGGGTCTGGTCACCATCCTGCCTATTGTAGCATTTCAGGAGCCAGCCGGTCACTCCCAGCCATAGTCCCCCAGACACAAACCTCGGACCGTTTCCCTGGCAAACAAAATTTGGCTGCCCCGATTCTGGATGGCAGATTGCAGGAGCCACTTGGTAGTGTCAAACCAGCCCGACTTGGCACTGGTGCCACCTCTGGTCTGGGAACCATGCTGTGTATCGTGGATTCTAAGCAGCCACCCGGCCACTCTGAGCCACAGGCGCCCAAACACAAACAACGGCGCTTTTCCCTGGAAAACAAAACTCGCCTGCCAACATTTTGATGGCAGATTGCAGGAGCCACTTGGTGCTATCAAACCAGCCCAACTTGGCACTGGTGCCACCATGGGTCTGGTCACCATCCTTCCTATCGTAGCTTTTCAGGAGCCAGCCGGTCACTCCCAGCCATAGACCCCCAGACACAAACCTCGGCCCGTTTCCCTGGAAAACAAAAGTAAGCTGCCCCGATTCTGGATGGCAGATTGCAGGAGCCACTTGGTACTATCAAATCAGCCCAACTTGGCACTGGTGCCACCATGGGTCTGGTAAACATCCTGCCTATCGTAGCTTTTCAGGAGCCAGCCGGTCACTCCCTGCCATAGGCCCCCAGACACAAACCTCGGCCCGTTTCCCTGGCAAACCAAAGTAAACTGCCCCGCTTTTGGATGGCAGATTGCAGGATGCATTTGGTACTATCAAACCTGCCCGACTTGGCCCTCGTGCAACCTTGGCTCTGGGAACCATGCTGCGTAACGTAGATTCTACGAGGACAGGCGGCCACTCCCAGCCACAGGCCTCTAAACAAAAACAACGGCGCTTTTCCCTGGAAAACAAAACTCGCCTGCCAAATTTTTGATGGCAGATTGCAGGAGCCACTTGGTACTATCAAACCAGCCCAACTTGGTACTGGTGCCACCATGGGTCTGGTAACCATCCTGCCTATCGTAGCTTTTCAGGAGCCAGCCGGTCACTCCCAGCCATAGGCCCCCAGACAAATATCTCGGCCCGTTTCCCTGGCAAACAAAAGTAAGCTGCCCCGCTTCTGGATGGCAGATTACAGCAGCCACATGGTACTATCAAACCAGGCCAACATGGCACTGGTGTCACCTTGGCTCTGGGAACCATCCTGCCTATCGTGGATTTTCAGGGGCCAGCCGGCCACTCTCAGCCATATGCCCCCAAACACATACCACGGCCCTTTGCTCTGGCAAACAAAACTCAACTGCCCCTCTTCTGGATGGCAAATTGCAGGACGCACTTGGTACTACGAAAACAGCCCGACTTGGCAGTGATGCCACCTTGGGTCAGGGAACAATCCTGCGTATCGATCTTTTTAAGGAGCCAGCCGGCCACGTCCAGCCATATACCCCCAAAAACAAACCACGGAACTTTTCTCCAGCAAACAAAAATCCGCTGCCCCGCGTCTGAATGGCAGATTTCAGGAGCTATTTAGTATTATCAAACCAGCCCGACTTGGCACTGGTGCCACCATGAGTCTGGTAACCATCCTGCCTATCGTAGCTTTTCAGTAGCCAGCCGGTCACTCCCAGCCATAGGCCCCCAGACACAAACCTCAGCCCGTTTCCCTGGGAAACAAAAGTAAGCTGACCCGCTTCTGGATGGCAGATTGCAGGAGCCACTTGGTACTATCAAACCAGCCCAACTTGGCACTGGTGCCACCTTGGCTCTGGGAACCATCCTGCGTATCCTGGGTTTAAAGGAGGCAGCCGGCCACTCCCAGCCACAGGCCTCTAAACAAGAACAACGGCGCTTTTCCCTGGAAAACAAAAGTCGCCTGACAACTTTTTGATGGCAGATTGCAGGAGCCACTTGGTACTATCAAACCAGCCCAACTTGGCACTGGTGCCACCATGGGTCTGGTCACCATCCTGCCTATCGTAGCTTTTCAGGAGCCAGCTGCTCACTCCCAGCCATAGGCCCCCAGACAAATATCTCGGCCCGTTTCCCTGGCAAACAAAAGTAAGCTACCCCGCTTCTGGATGGCAGATTGCAGGAGTCACTTTGCACCATGAAACCAGCCCGACTTGGCACTGGTGCCACCTCTGGTCTGGGACCCATCCTGCGTATCGTGGATTCTAAGGAGACAGCTGGCCACTCCCAGCCACAGGCCCCCAAACACAAACAACGGCGCTTTTCCCTGGAAAACAAAACTCGCTTGCCAACTTTTTGATGGCAGATTGCAGGAGCCACTTGGTACTATCAAACCACCCCAACTTGGCAACAAGTGGTTCCTGCAATCTGACATCCAGAAGCGGGGCAGCTTACTTTTGTTTGCCAGGGAAATGGACCGTTGTTTGTGTTTGGAGGCGTATGGCTGGTAGTGGCCGACTGGCTCCTTAAAATCCACGATACGCAGCATGGTTCCCAGACCAGAGGTGGCACCAGTGCCAAGTCGGGCTGGTTTGATAGTACCAAGTGGCTCCTGCAATCTGCTATCCAGAAGCGGGGCATCTTACTTTTGTTTGCCAGGGAAACGGGCCGGGCTTTCTGTCTCGGGGCCTATGGCAGGGAGTGACCGGCTGTCTCCTGAAAAGCTACGATAGGCAGGATGGTGACCAGACCCATGGTGGCACCAGTGCCAAGTTGGGCTGGTTTGATAGTACCAAGTGGCTCCTGCAATCTGCCATCAAAAAGTTGGCAGGCGAGTTTTGTTTTCCAGGGAAAAGCGCCATTGTTTGTGTTTGGGGACCTGTGGTTGGGAGTGCCCGGCTGGCTCCTTAGAAACCACGATACGCAGCATGGTTACCAGACAAGAGGTGCCACCAGTGCCAAGTTGTGCTGGTTTGATACTACCAAGTGGTTCCTGCAATCTGCCATCCAGAAGCGGGGCAGCTTACTTTTGTTTGCCACGGAAACGGGCCGTTGTTTGTGTTTGGGGGCCTGTGGCTGGGAGTGGCCGACTGGCTCCTTAGAATCCATTATACGCAGGATGGGTCCCAGACCAGAGGTGGCACCAGTGCCAAGTCGGGCTGGTTTGATAGTACCAAGTGGCTCCTGCAATCTGCCATCCAGAAGCGGGGCAGCTTACTTTTGTTTGCCAGGGAAACGGGCCGAGGTTTGTGACTGGGGACCTATGGCTGGGAGTGACCGGCTGGCTCCTGAAAAGTTACGATAGGCAGGATTGTGACCAGACCCATGGTGGCACCAGTGCCAAGTTGGGCTGGTTTGATAGTACCAAGTGGCTCCTGTAATCTGCCATCAAATAGTTGTCAGGCGAGTTTTGTTTTCCAGGGAAAAGCGCCGTTGTTTGTGTTTGGGGGCCTGTGGTAGGGAGTGGCCGGCTGGCTAATTAGAATCCACGATACGCAGGATGGTTCCCAGACCAGAGGTGGCACCAGTGCCAAGACGGGCTAGTTTGATGGTGCAAAGTGGCTCCTGCAATCTGCCATCCAGAAGCGGGGTAGCTTACTTTTCTTTGCCAGGGAAACGGGCCGAGGTTTTTCTCTGGGGGCCTATGGCGGGGAGTGACCGGCTGGCTCCTGAAAAGATAAGATAGGCAGGATGGTGACCAGACCCATGGTGGCACCAGTGCCAAGTTGGGCTGATTTGATAAAACCAAGTGGCTCCTGCAATCTGCCATCAAAAAGTTGGCAGGAGAGTTTTGTTTTCCAGGGAAAAGCGCCGTTGTTTGTGTTTGGGGGCGTGTGGCTGGGAGTGGCCGGCTGGCTCCTTAGAATCCACGATACGCAGCATGGTATCCAGACCCAAGGTGGCACCAGTGCCAAGTTTTGCTGGTTTGATAGTACCAAGTGGTTCCTGCAATCTGCCATCCAGAAGCAGGGCAGCTTACTTTTGTTTGCCAGGGAAACGGGCCGAGGTTTTTGTCTGGGGGCCTATGGCTGGGAGTGACCGGCTGGCTCCTGAAAAGCTACGATAGGCAGGATGGTGACCAGACCCATGGTGGCACCAGTCCCAAGTTGGGCTGATTTGATAGTACCAAGTGGCTCCTGCAATCTGCCGTCAAAATTTGGCAGGCGAGTTTTTATTTTCCAGGGAAAAGCGCCGTTGTTTGTGTTTGGGGGACTGTGGCTGGGAGTGGCCGGCTGGCTGCTTAGAATCCACGATACGCAGGATGGTTCCCAGACCCAAGGTGGCACCAGTGCCAAGTCGGGCTAGTATGATGTTGCAATGTGGCTCCTGCAATCTGCCATCCAGAAGCGGGGCAGCTTACTTTTGTTTGCCAGGGAAACGGTCCGAGCTTTGTGTCTCGGGGCCTATGGCTGGGAGTGACCGGCTGGCTCCTGAAAAGCTACGATAGGCAGGATGGTGACCAGACCCATGGTGGCACCAGTGCCAAGTTGGGCTGGTTTGATAGTACCAAGTGGCTCCTGCAATCTGCCATCAAAATGTCGACAGGCGAGTTTTGTTTTCCGGGGAAAAGCGCCGTTGTTTGTGTTTGGGGGCCTGTGGCTGGGAGTGGCCGGCTGGCTCCTTAGAATCCACGATACGCAGGATGGTTCCCAGACCTGAGGTGGCACCAGTGCCAAGTCGGGCTGGTTTTATAGTACCAAGTGCGTCCTGCAATCTGCCATCCAGAAGCGGGGCAGCTTACTTTTGTTTGCCAGGGAAACGGGCCGAGCTTTGTGTCAGGGGGCCTATGGCTGGGAGTGACCGGCTGGCTCCTGAAAAGCTACGATAGGCAGGATGGTGACCAGACCCATGGTGGCACCAGTGCCATGTTCGGCTGATTTCATAGTACCAAGTGGCTCCTGCAATCTGCCATCAAAAAGTCGGCAGGAGAGTTTTGTTTTCCAGGGAAAAGCGCCGTTGTTTGTGTCTGCGGGCCTGTGGCTGGAGTGACCGGCTGGCTCCTTAGAATCCACGATACGCAGCATGGTTCCCAGACCCAAGGTGGCACCAGTGCCAAGTCGGGCTGGTTTGATAGTACCAAGTGGTTCCTGCAATCTGCCATCAAAAAGTTGGCAGGCGAGTTTTGTTTTCCAGGGAAAAGCGTCGTTGTTTGTGTTTGGGGGCCTGTGGCTGGGAGTGGCCGGCTGGCTCCTTAGAATCCACGATACGCAGCATGGTTCCCAGACCAGAGGTGGCACCAGTGCCAAGTTGGGCTGGTTTGATAGTACCAAGTGGCTCCTGCAATCTGCCATCCAGAAGCGGGGCAGCTTACTTTTGTTTGCCAGGGAAACGGGCCGGGCTTTCTGTCTCGGGGCCTATGGCAGGGAGTGACCGGCTGGCTCCTGAAAAGCTACGATAGGCAGGATGGTGACCAGACCCATGGTGGCACCAGTGCCAAGTTGGGCTGGTTTGATAGTACCAAGTGGCTCCTGCAATCTGCCATCAAAAAGTTGGCAGGCGAGTTTTGTTTTCCAGGGAAAAGCGCCATTGTTTGTGTTTGGGGACCTGTGGTTGGGAGTGCCCGGCTTGCTCCTTAGAAACCACGATACGCAGCATGGTTACCAGACAAGAGGTGCCACCAGTGCCAAGTTGTGCTGGTTTGATACTACCAAGTGGTTCCTGCAATCTGCCATCCAGAAGCGGGGCAGCTTACTTTTGTTTGCCACGGAAACGGGCCGTTGTTTGTGTTTGGGGGCCTGTGGCTGGGAGTGGCCGACTGGCTCCTTAGAATCCATTATACGCAGGATGGGTCCCAGACCAGAGGTGGCACCAGTGCCAAGTCGGGCTGGTTTGATAGTACCAAGTGGCTCCTGCAATCTGCCATCCAGAAGCGGGGCAGCTTACTTTTGTTTGCCAGGGAAACGGGCCGAGGTTTGTGACTGGGGACCTATGGCTGGGAGTGACCGGCTGGCTCCTGAAAAGTTACGATAGGCAGGATTGTGACCAGACCCATGGTGGCACCAGTGCCAAGTTGGGCTGGTTTGATAGTACCAAGTGGCTCCTGTAATCTGCCATCAAATAGTTGGTAGGCGAGTTTTGTTTTCCAGGGAAAAGCGCCGTTGTTTGTGTTTGGGGGCCTGTGGTAGGGAGTGGCCGGCTGGCTAATTAGAATCCACGATACGCAGGATGGTTCCCAGACCAGAGGTGGCACCAGTGCCAAGACGGGCTAGTTTGATGGTGCAAAGTGGCTCCTGCAATCTGCCATCCAGAAGCGGGGTAGCTTACTTTTGGTTGCCAGGGAAACGGGCCGAGGTTTTTCTCTGGGGGCCTATGGCGGGGAGTGACCGGCTGGCTCCTGAAAAGATAAGATAGGCAGGATGGTGACCAGACCCATGGTGGCACCAGTGCCAAGTTGGGCTGATTTGATAAAACCAAGTGGCTCCTGCAATCTGCCATCAAAAAGTTGGCAGGAGAGTTTTGTTTTCCAGGGAAAAGCGCCGTTGTTTGTGTTTGGGGCGTGTGGCTGGGAGTGGCCGGCTGGCTCCTTAGAATCCACGATACGCAGCATGGTATCCAGACCCAAGGTGGCACCAGTGCCAAGTTTTGCTGGTTTGATAGTACCAAGTGGTTCCTGCAATCTGCCATCCAGAAGCAGGGCAGCTTACTTTTGTTTGCCAGGGAAACGGGCCGAGGTTTTTGTCTGGGGGCCTATGGCTGGGAGTGACCGGCTGGCTCCTGAAAAGCTACGATAGGCAGGATGGTGACCAGACCCATGGTGGCACCAGTCCCAAGTTGGGCTGATTTGATAGTACCAAGTGGCTCCTGCAATCTGCCGTCAAAATTTGGCAGGCGAGTTTTTATTTTCCAGGGAAAAGCGCCGTTGTTTGTGTTTGGGGGACTGTGGCTGGGAGTGGCCGGCTGGCTGCTTAGAATCCACGATACGCAGGATGGTTCCCAGACCCAAGGTGGCACCAGTGCCAAGTCGGGCTAGTATGGTGGTGCAAAGTGGCTCCTGCAATCTGCCATCCAGAAGCGGGGCAGCTTACTTTTGTTTGCCAGGGAAACCGTCCGAGCTTTGTGTCTCGGGGCCTATGGCTGGGAGTGACCGGCTGGCTCCTGAAAAGCTACGATAGGCAGGATGGTGACCAGACCCATGGTGGCACCAGTGCCAAGTTGGGCTGGTTTGATAGTACCAAGTGGCTCCTGCAATCTGCCATCAAAATGTCGACAGGCGAGTTTTGTTTTCCGGGGAAAAGCGCCGTTGTTTGTGTTTGGGGGCCTGTGGCTGGGAGTGGCCGGCTGGCTCCTTAGAATCCACGATACGCAGGATGGTTCCCAGACCTGAGGTGGCACCAGTGCCAAGTCGGGCTGGTTTTATAGTACCAAGTGCGTCCTGCAATCTGCCATCCAGAAGCGGGGCAGCTTACTTTTGTTTGCCAGGGAAACGGGCCGAGCTTTGTGTCAGGGGGCCTATGGCTCGGAGTGACCGGCTGGCTCCTGAAAAGCTACGATAGGCAGGATGGTGACCAGACCCATGGTGGCACCAGTGCCATGTTCGGCTGATTTCATAGTACCAAGTGGCTCCTGCAATCTGCCATCAAAAAGTCGGCAGGCGAGTTTTGTTTTCCAGGGAAAAGCGCCGTTGTTTGTGTCTGCGGGCCTGTGGCTGGAGTGACCGGCTGGCTCCTTAGAATCCACGATACGCAGCATGGTTCCCAGACCCAAGGTGGCACCAGTGCCAAGTCGGGCTGGTTTGATAGTACCATGTGGTTCCTGCAATCTGCCATCAAAAAGTTGGCAGGCGAGTTTTGTTTTCCAGGGAAAAGCGTCGTTGTTTGTGTTTGGGGGCCTGTGGCTGGGAGTGGCCGGCTGGCTCCTTAGAATCCACGATACGCAGGATGGTTCCCAGACCCAAGGTGGCACCAGTCCCAAGTTGGGCTGGTTTGATTGTACCAAGTGGTTCCTGCAATCTGCCATCCAGAAGCGGGGCAGCTTACTTTTGTTTGCCAGGGAAACGGGCCGAGGTTTGTGTCTGGGGGCCTATGGCTGGGAGTGACCGGCTGGCTCCTGAAAGGCTACGATAGGCAGGATGGTGACCATACCCATGGTGGCACCAGTGCCAAGTTGGGCTGGTTTGATATTACCAAGTGGCTCCTGCAATCTGCCATCAAAAACTTGGCAGGCAAGTTTTGTTTCCCAGGGAAAAGCGCCGTTGTTTGTGTTTGGGGGCCTGTGGCTGGGAGTGGCCGGCTGGCTAATTAGAATCCACGACAGGCAGGATGGTTCCCAGACCAGAGGTGACACCAGTGCCAAGTCGGGCTAGTTTGATGGTGAAAAGTGGCTCCTGCAATCTGCCATCCAGAAGCGGGTTAACTTACTTTTGTTTGCCAGGGGAAAGGGCCGAGGTTTTTGTCTGGGGGCCTATGGCTGGGAGTGACCGGCTGTCTCCTGAAAAGCTACGATAGGCAGGATGGTGACCAGACCCATGGTGGCACCAGTGCCAAGTTGGGCTGGTTTGATAGTACCAAGTGGCTCCTGCAATCTGCCATCAAAAAGTTGGCAGGCGAGTTTGTTATCCAGGGAAAAGCGCCGTTGTTTTTGTTTGGGGGCCTGTGGCTGGGAGTGGCCGGATGGCTAATTAGAATCCACGATACGCAGCATGGTTCCCAGACCTGAGGTGGCACCAGTGCCAAGTTGGGCTGGTTTGATACTACCAAGTGCGTCCTGCAATCTGCCATCCAGAAGCGGGGCAGCTTACTTTTGTTTGCCAGGGAAACGGGCCGAGGTTTGTGTCTCGGGGCCTATGGCTGGGAGTGACCGGCTGGCTCCTGAAAAGCTACGATAGGCAGGATGGTGACCAGACCCATGGTGGCACCCGTGCCAAGTTGGGCTGGTTTGATAGTACCAAGTGGCTCCTGCAATCTGCCATCAAAATGTCGACAGGCGAGTTTTGTTTTCCGGGGAAAAGCGCCTTTGTTTGTGTTTGGGGGCCTGTGGCTGGGAGTGGCCGGCTGGCTCCTTAGAATCCACGATACGCAGGATGGTTCCCAGAGCCAAGGTGGCACCAGTGCCAAGTCGGGCTGGTTTTATAGTACCAAGTGCGTCCTGCAATCTGCCATCCAGAAGCGGGGCAGCTTACTTTTGTTTGCCAGGGAAACGGGCCGAGCTTTGTGTCAGGGGGCCTATGGCTGGGAGTGACCGGCTGGCTCCTGAAAAGCTACGATAGGCAGGATGGTGACCAGACCCATGGTGGCACCAGTGCCATGTTCGGTTGATTTCATAGTACCAAGTGGCTCCTGCAATCTGCCATCAAAAAGTCGGCAGGCGAGTTTTGTTTTCCAGGGAAAAGCGCCGTTGTTTGTGTCTGCGGGCCTGTGGCTGGAGTGACCGGCTGGCTCCTTAGAATCCACGATACGCAGCATGGTTCCCAGACCCAAGGTGGCACCAGTGCCAAGTCGGGCTGGTTTGATAGTACCAAGTGGTTCCTGCAATCTGCCATCAAAAAGTTGGCAGGCGAGTTTTGTTTTCCAGGGAAAAGCGTCGTTGTTTGTGTTTGGGGGCCTGTGGCTGGGAGTGGCCGGCTGGCTCCTTAGAATCCACGATACGCAGGATGGTTCCCAGACCCAAGGTGGCACCAGTCCCAAGTTGGGCTGGTTTGAT
The DNA here is from genome assembly GCF_035770615.1 of Melospiza melodia melodia. NCBI lineage: Eukaryota > Metazoa > Chordata > Aves > Passeriformes > Passerellidae > Melospiza > Melospiza melodia. The sequence continues at coordinate 35,016,146 of NC_086197.1, read as the reverse complement.
TGTACCAAGTGGTTCCTGCAATCTGCCATCCAGAAGCGGGGCAGCTTACTTTTGTTTGCCAGGGAAACGGGCCAAGGTTTGTGTCTGGGGGCCTATGGCTGGGAGTGACCGGCTGGCTCCTGAAAGGCTACGATAGGCAGGATGGTGACCAGACCCATGGTGGCACCAGTGCCAAGTTGGGCTGGTTTGATAGTACCAAGTGGCTCCTGCAATCTGCCATCAAAAACTTGGCAGGCAAGTTTTGTTTCCCAGGGAAAAGCGCCGTTGTTTGTGTTTGGGGGCCTGTGGCTGGGAGTGGCCGGCTGGCTAATTAGAATCCACGACAGGCAGGATGGTTCCCAGACCAGAGGTGACACCAGTGCCAAGTCGGGCTAGTTTGATGGTGAAAAGTGGCTCCTGCAATCTGCCATCCAGAAGCGGGTTAACTTACTTTTGTTTGCCAGGGAAAAGGGCCGAGGTTTTTGTCTGGGGGCCTATGGCTGGGAGTGACCGGCTGTCTCCTGAAAAGCTACGATAGGCAGGATGGTGACCAGACCCATGGTGGCACCAGTGCCAAGTTGGGCTGGTTTGATAGTGCCAAGTGGCTCCTGCAATCTGCCATCAAAAAGTTGGCAGGCGAGTTTGTTATCCAGGGAAAAGCGCCGTTGTTTTTGTTTGGGGGCCTGTGGCTGGGAGTGGCCGGATGGCTAATTAGAATCCACGATACGCAGCATGGTTCCCAGACCTGAGGTGGCACCAGTGCCAAGTTGGGCTGGTTTGATACTACCAAGTGCGTCCTGCAATCTGCCATCCAGAAGCGGGGCAGCTTACTTTTGTTTGCCAGGGAAACGGGCCGAGGTTTTGTCTGGGGGCCTATGGCAGGGAGTGACCGGCTGGCTCCTGAAAAGCTACGATAGGCAGGATGGTGACCAGATCCATGGTGGCACCAGTGCCAAGTTGGGCTGGTTTGATAGTACCAAGTGGCTCCTGCAATCTGCCATCAAAAAGTTGGCAGGCGAGTTTTGTTTTCCAGGGAAAAGCGCCGTTGTGTGTGTTTTGGGGCCTGTGGCTGGGAGTGGCCAGCTGGCTCCTTAGAATCCACGATACGCAGGATGGTTCCCAGACCCAAGGTGGCACCAGTGCCAAGTCGGGCTGGTTTGTTAGTACCAAGTGGTTCCTGCAATCTGCCATCCAGAAGCGGGGCAGCTGAATTTTGTTTGCCAGAGAAAAAGGCTGTTGTTTGTGTTTCGGGGCCTGTGGCTGGCAGTGGATGGCTGGCTCCTGAAAATCCATGATACGCAGCATGGTTCCCAGACCCAAGGTGGCACCAGTGCCAAGTAGGGCTGGTTTCATAGTACCCAGTGGCTCCTGCAATCTGCCATCCAGAAGAGGGGCACTTGAATTTTGTTTTCCAGAGAAAAGGGCCGTGGTTTGTGTTTGGGGCCTATGGCTGAGAGTGACCGGCTGGCTCCTGAAAAGCTACGATAGGCAGGATGGTGACAAGACCGATGGTGGCACCAGTGCCAAGTCGGGCTGGTTTGATAATACTAAATAGCTCCTGCAATCTGCCATCCAGACGCGGGGCAGCGGATTTGTGCTTGCTGGAGAAAAGTTCCGTGGGTTTTTTTTGGGGGTATATGGCTGGACGTTGCCGGCTGACTCCTTAAAAACATCGATACGCAGGATGGTTCCCTGACCCAAGGTGGCATCACTGCCAAGTCGGGCTGTTTTCGTAGTACCAAGTGCGTCCTGCAATTTGCCATCCAGAAGAGGGGCAGTTGAGTTTTGTTTACCAGAGAAAAGGGCCGTGGTTTGTGTTTTGGGGCATATGGCTGAGAGTGGCCGGCTGGCGCCTGAAAATCCACGATAGGCAGGATGGTTCCCAGAGCCAAGGTGGCACCAGTGCCATGTTGGCCTGGTTTGATAGTACCATGTGGCTCCTGCAATCTGCCATCCAGAAGCGGGGCAGCTTACTTTTGTTTGCCAGGGAAACGGGCCGAGGTATTTGTCTGGGGGCCTATGGCTGGGAGTGACCGGCTGGCTCCTGAAAAGCTACGATAGGCAGGATGGTGACCAGACCCATGGTGGCACCAGTGCCAAGTTGGGCTGGTTTGATAGTACCAAGTGGCTCCTGCAATCTGCCATCAAAATGTTGGCAGGCGAGTTTTGTTTTCCAGGGTAACGCGCTGTTGTTTTTGTTTAGAGGCCTGTGGCTGGGAGTGTCCGCCTGTCCTCTTAGAATCTACGTTACGCAGCATGGTTCCCAGAGCCAAGGTGGCACCAGTGCCAAGTTGGGCTGGTTTGATAGTAGCAAGTGGTTCCTGCAATCTGCCATCCAGAAGAGGGGCAGCTTACTTTTGTTTGCCAGGGAAACGGGCCGAGGTATTTCTCTGGGGGCCTATGGCAGGGAGTGACCGGCCGGTTCCTGAAAAGCTAAGATAGGCAGGATGTTTACCAGACCCATGATGGCACCAGTGCCAAGTTGGGCTAATTTGATACTACCAAGTGGCTCCTGCAATCTGCCATCCAGAATCGGGGGTGCTTACTTTTGTTTTCCAGGGAAACGGGCCGAGGTTTGTGTCTGGGGGTTTATGGCTGGGAGTGACCGGCTGGCTCCTGAAAAGCTACGATAGGCAGGATGGTGACCAGACCCATGGTGGCACCAGTGCCAAGTTGGGCTGGTTTGATAGTACCAAGTGGCTCCTGCAATCTGCCATCAAAATATTGGCAGGCGAATTTTGTTTTCCAGGGAAAAGCGCCGTTGTTTGTGTTTGGGCGCCTGTGGCACGGAGTGGCCGGGTGGCTGCTTAGAATCCACGATACGCAGGATGGTTCCCAGACCCAAGGTGGCACCAGTGCCAAGTCGGGCTGTTTTGACACTACCAAGTGGCTCCTGCAATCTGCCATCCAGAATCGGGGCAGCTTAATTTTGTTTGCCAGGGAAACGGTCCGAGGTTTGTGATGGGGGCCTATGGCTGGGAGTGACCGGCTGGCTCCTGAAATGGTACAATTGGCAGGATGGTTCCCAGACCCATAGTGGCACCAGTGCCAAGTTGGGATGATTTGATAGTACCAAGTGGCTCCTGCAATCTGCCATCAAAAAGCTGGCAGGCGAGTTTTGTTTTCCAGGGAAAAGCGCCGTTGTTTGTATTTGGGGGCCTGTGGCTGGGAGTGGCCGCCTGGCGCCTTAGAATCTACGTTACGCAGCATGGTTCCCAGACTCAAAGTGGCACCAGTGTCAAGTTGGGCTGGTTTGATAGTACCAAGTGGCTCCTGCAATCTGCCATCCAGAAGCGGGGTAGCTTACTTTTGTTTGCCAGGGAAACGGGCAGAGCTTTCTGTCTGGGGGCCTATGGTTGGGAGTAACCGGCTGGCTCCTGAAAAGCTACGATAGGCAGGATGGTTCCCAGATCCAAGATGGCACCAGTGCCAAGTCGGGGTGGTTTGATGGTGCAAAGTGGCTCCTGCAATCTGCCATCCTGACGCGGGGCAGCGGATTTTTGTTTCCAAGAGAAATGGTCCGTGGTTTGTTTTTGGGGCTATATGGCTGGGCGTGGCCTGCTGGCTCCTTAAAAAGCTACGATAGGCAGGATGGTTCCCTGACACAAGGTGGCACCAGTGCCAAGTCGGGCGGTTTTCGTAGTACAAAGTGCGTCCTAAAATTTGCCATCCAGAAGAGGGGCAGTTGAGTTTTGTTTACCAGAGAAAAGGGCCGTGGTTTGTTTTTGGGGGCATATGGCTGATAGTGGCCGTCTGGCGCCTGAAAATCCACGATAGGCAGGATGGTTCCCAGACCAGAGGTGGCACCAGTGCCAAGTCGGGCTGGTTTGATAGTACTAAATAGCACCTGCAATCTGCCATGCAGAAGCGGGGCAGCTTACTTTTGTTTGCCAGGGAAACGGGCCGAGGTTTGTGTCTGGGGGCCTATGGCTGGGAGTGACCGGCTGGCTCCTGAAAAGCTACGATAGGCAGGATGGTTACCAGACCCATGGTGGCACCAGTGCCAAGTTGGGCTGGTTTGATAGTACCAAGTGGCTCCTGCAATCTGCCATCAAAAAGTTGTCAGGCGAGTTTTGTTTTCCAGGGAAAAGCGCCGTTGTTTGTGTTTGGGGGACTGTGGCTGGGAGTGGCCGGCTGGCTCCTTAGAACACACGATACGCAGGATGGTTCCCAGACCCACGGTGGCACCAGTGCCACGTCGGGCTGGTTTGATGGTGAAAAGTGGCTCCTGCAATCTGCCATCCTGAAGCGGGGTAGCTTACTTTTGTGTGCCAGGGAAACGGGCCGAGTTTTATGACTGGGGGCCTAGGGCTAGGAGTGACCGGCTGGCTCCTGAAAAGCAACAATAGGCAGGATGGTTCCCAGACCCAAGGTGGCACCAGTGCCAAGTTGGGCTGGTTTGATGGTACCAACTGCCTCCTGCAATCTGCCATCTAAAAGTTGTCAGGCGAGTTTTGTTTTCCAGGGAAAAGCGCCGTTGATTTTGTTTGGAGGCCTGTGGCTGGCAGTGGCTGCCTGTCGTCTTAGAATCCGGGTTACGCAGCATGGTTCCCAGAGCCAAGGTGGCACCAGTGCCAAGTTGGGCTGATTTGATGGTGCAAAGTGGCTCCTGCAATCTGCCATCCAGAAGTGCGGTAGCTTACTTTTGTGTGCCAGGGAAACAGGCCGAGCTTTGTGTCTGGGGGCCTATGGCTGGGAGTGACCGGCTGGCTCCTGAAAAGCTACGATAGGCAGGATGGTGACCAGACCCATGGTGGCACCAGTGCCAAGTTGGGCTGGTTTGATAGTACCAAGTGGCTCCTGCAATCTGCCATCAAAAAGTTGGCAGGCGAGTTTTGTTTTCCAGGGAAAAGCGCCGTTGTGTGTGTTTTGGGGCCTGTGGCTGGGAGTGGCCAGCTGGCTCCTTAGAATCCACGATACGCAGGATGGTTCCCAGACCCAAGGTGGCACCAGTGCCAAGTCGGGCTGGTTTGTTAGTACCAAGTGGTTCCTGCAATCTGCCATCCAGAAGCGGGGCAGCTGAATTTTGTTTGCCAGAGAAAAAGGCTGTTGTTTGTGTTTCGGGGCCTGTGGCTGGCAGTGGACGGCTGGCTCCTGAAAATCCATGATACGCAGCATGGTTCCCAGACCCAAGGTGGCACCAGTGCCAAGTAGGGCTGGTTTCATAGTACCCAGTGGCTCCTGCAATCTGCCATCCAGAAGAGGGGCAGTTGAGTTTTGTATTCCAGAGAAAAGGGCCGTGGTTTGTGTTTGGGGCCTATGGCTGAGAGTGACCGGCTGGCTCCTGAAAAGCTACGATAGGCAGGATGGTGACCAGACCGATGGTGGCACCAGTGCCAAGTCGGGCTGGTTTGATAATACTAAATAGCTCCTGCAATCTGCCATCCAGACGCGGGGCAGCGGATTTTTGCTTGCTGGAGAAAAGTTCCGTGGGTTTTTTTTGGGGGTATATGGCTGGACGTTGCCGGCTGACTCCTTAAAAACATCGATACGCAGGATGGTTCCCTGACCCAAGGTGGCATCACTGCCAAGTCGGGCTGTTTTCGTAGTACCAAGTGCGTCCTGCAATTTGCCATCCAGAAGAGGGGCAGTTGAGTTTTGTTTACCAGAGAAAAGGGCCGTGGTTTGTGTTTGGGGGCATATGGCTGAGAGTGGCCGGCTGGCGCCTGAAAATCCACGATAGGCAGGATGGTTCCCAGAGCCAAGGTGGCACCAGTGCCATGTTGGCCTGGTTTGATAGTACCATGTGGCTCCTGCAATCTGCCATCCAGAAGCGGGGCAGCTTACATTTGTTTGCCAGGGAAACGGGCCGAGGTATTTGTCTGGGGGCCTATGGCTGGGAGTGACCGGCTGGCTCCTGAAAAGCTACGATAGGCAGGATGGTGACCAGACCCATGGTGGCACCAGTGCCAAGTTGGGCTGGTTTGATAGTACCAAGTGGCTCCTGCAATCTGCCATCCAGAAGCGGGGTAGCTTACTTTTGTTTGCCAGGGAAACGGGCAGAGCTTTCTGTCTGGGGGCTATGGTTGGGAGTAACCGGCTGGCTCCTGAAAAGCTACGATAGGCAGGATGGTTCCCAGATCCAAGATGGCACCAGTGCCAAGTCGGGGTGGTTTGATGGTGCAAAGTGGCTCCTGCAATCTGCCATCCTGACGCGGGGCAGCAGATTTTTGTTTCCAAGAGAAATGGTCCGTGGTTTGTTTTTGGGGCTATATGGCTGGGCGTGGCCTGCTGGCTCCTTAAAAAGCTACGATAGGCAGGATGGTTCCCTGACCCAAGGTGGCACCAGTGCCAAGTCGGGCGGTATTCGTAGTACAAAGTGCGTCCTAAAATTTGCCATCCAGAAGAGGGGCAGTTGAGTTTTGTTTACCAGAGAAAAGGGCCGTGGTTTGTTTTTGGGGGCATATGGCTGATAGTGGCCGTCTGGCCCCTGAAAATCCACGATAGGCAGGATGGTTCCCAGACCAGAGGTGGCACCAGTGCCAAGTCGGGCTGGTTTGATAGTACTAAATAGCACCTGCAATCTGCCATGCAGAAGCGGGGCAGCTTACTTTTGTTTGCCAGGGAAACGGGCCGAGGTTTGTGTCTGGGGGCCTATGGCTGGGAGTGACCGGCTGGCTCCTGAAAAGCTACGATAGGCAGGATGGTGACCAGACCCATGGTGGCACCAGTGCCAAGTTGGGCTGGTTTGATAGTACCAAGTGGCTCCTGCAATCTGCCATCAAAAAGTTGTCAGGCCAGTTTTGTTTTCCAGGGAAAAGCGCCGTTGTTTGTGTTTGGGGGACTGTTGGTGGGAGTGGCCGGCTGGCTCCTTAGAACACACGATACGCAGGATGGTTCCCAGACCCAAGGTGGCACCAGTGCCAAGTCGGGCTGGTTTGATGGTGAAAAGTGGCTCCTGCAATCTGCCATCCTGAAGCGGGGTAGCTTACATTTGTGTGCCAGGGAAATGGGCCGAGGTTTATGACTGGGGGCCTAGGGCTAGAAGTGACCGGCTGGCTCCTGAAAAGCAACAGTAGGCAGGATGGTTCCCAGACCCAAGGTGGCACCAGTGCCAAGTTGGGCTGGTTTGATGGTACCAACTGGCTCCTGCAATCTGCCATCTAAAAGTTGTCAGGCGAGTTTTGTTTTCCAGGGAAAAGCGCCGTTGATTTTGTTTGGAGGCCTGTGGCTGGCAGTGGCTGCCTGTCGTCTTAGAATCCGGGTTACGCAGCATGGTTCCCAGAGCCAAGGTGGCACCAGTGTCAAGTTGGGCTGGTTTGATAGTACCAAGTGGCTCCTGCAATCTGCCATCCAGAAGCGGGGCAGCTTACTTTTGTTTGCCAGGGAAACGGGCCGAGGTATTTGTCTGGGGACCTATGGCTGGGAGTGACCGGCTGGCTCCTGAAAAGCTACGATAGGCAGGATGGTTCCCTGACCCAAGGTGGCACCAGTGCCAAGTCGGGCGGTTTTCGTAGTACAAAGTGCGTCCTAAAATTTGCCATCCAGAAGAGGGGCAGTTGAGTTTTGTTTACCAGAGAAAAGCCCGTGGTTTGTTTTTGGGGGCATATGGCTGATAGTGGCCGTCTGGCCCCTGAAAATCCACGATAGGCAGGATGGTTCCCAGACCAGAGGTGGCACCAGTGCCAAGTCGGGCTGGTTTGATAGTACTAAATAGCACCTGCAATCTGCCATGCAGAAGCGGGGCAGCTTACTTTTGTTTGCCAGGGAAACGGGCCGAGGTTTGTGTCTGGGGGCCTATGGCTGGGAGTGACCGCCTGGCTCCTGAAAAGCTACGATAGGCAGGATGGTTACCAGACCCATGGTGGCACCAGTGCCAAGTTGGGCTGGTTTGATAGTACCAAGTGGCTCCTGCAATCTGCCATCAAAAAGTTGTCAGGCCAGTTTTGTTTTCCAGGGAAAAGCGCCGTTGTTTGTGTTTGGGGGACTGTGGCTGGGAGTGGCCGGCTGGCTCCTTAGAACACACGATACGCAGGATGGTTCCCAGACCCAAGGTGGCACCAGTGCCAAGTCGGGCTGGTTTGATGGTGAAAAGTGGCTCCTGCAATCTGCCATCCTGAAGCGGGGTAGCTTACATTTGTGTGCCAGGGAAACGGGCCGAGGTTTATGACTGGGGGCCTAGGGCTAGAAGTGACCGGCTGGCTCCTGAAAAGCAACAATAGGCAGGATGGTTCCCAGACCCAAGGTGGCACCAGTGCCAAGTTGGGCTGGTTTGATGGTACCAACTGGCTCCTGCAATCTGCCATCTAAAAGTTGTCAGGCGAGTTTTGTTTTCCAGGGAAAAGCGCCGTTGATTTTGTTTGGAGGCCTGTGGCTGGCAGTGGCTGCCTGTCGTCTTAGAATCCGGGTTACGCAGCATGGTTCCCAGAGCCAAGGTGGCACCAGTGTCAAGTTGGACTGGTTTGATTGTACCAAGTGGCTCCTGCAATCTGCCATCCAGAAGCGGGGCAGCTTACTTTTGTTTGCCAGGGAAACGGGCCGAGGTATTTGTCTGGGGGCCTATGGCTGGGAGTGACTGGCTGGCTCCTGAAAAGCTACGATAGGCAGGATGGTGACCAGACCCATGGTGGCACCAGTGCCAAGTTGGGCTGGTTTGATAGTACCAAGTGGCTCCTGCAATCTGCCATCAAAAAGTTGGCAGGTCAGTTTTGTTTTCCAGGGAAAAGCGCCGTTGTTTGTGTTTGGGGGACTGTGGCTGGGAGTGGCCGGCTGGCTCCTTAGAACACAGGATACGCAGGATGGTTCCCAGACCCAAGGTGGCACCAGTGCCAAGTCGGGCTGGTTTGATAGCACCAAGTGGCTCCTGCAATCTGCCATCCAGAAGCGGGGCAGCTTACTTTTGTTTTCCAGGGAAACGGACCGAGGTTTTTTTCTGGGGGCCTATGGCTGGGAGTGACCGGCTGGCTCCTGAAAAGCTACGATAGGCAGGATGGTGACCAGACCCATGGTGGCACCAGTGCCAAGTTGGGCTGGTTTGATAGTACCAAGTGGCTCCTGCAATCTGCCATCAAAAAGTTGGCAGGCGAGTTTTGTTTTCCAGGGAAAAGCGCCGTTGTGTGTATTTTGGGGCCTGTGGCTGGGAGTGGCCAGCTGGCTCCTTAGAATCCACGATACGCAGGATGGTTCCCAGACCCAAGGTGGCACCAGTGCCAAGTCCGGCTGGTTTGTTAGTACCAAGTGGTTCCTGCAATCTGCCATCCAGAAGCGGGGCAGCTGAATTTTGTTTGCCAGAGAAAAAGGCTGTTGTTTGTGTTTCGGGGCCTGTGGCTGGCAGTGGACGGCTGGCTCCTGAAAATCCATGATACGCAGCATGGTTCCCAGACCCAAGGTGGCACCAGTGCCAAGTAGGGCTAGTTTCATAGTACCCACTGGCTCCTGCAATCTGCCATCCAGAAGAGGGGCAGTTGAGTTTTGTTTTCCAGAGAAAAGGGCCGTGGTTTGTGTTTGGGGCCTATGGCTGAGAGTGACCGGCTGGCCCCTGAAAATCCACGATAGGAAGGATGGTTCCCAGATCCAAGGTGGCAGCAGTGCCATGTTGTGCTGGTGTGATAGTCCCAAGTGGCTCCTGCAATCTGCCATCCAGAAGTGGGGCAGCTGAATTTTGTTTGCCAGAGAAAAAGGCTATGGTTTTTGTTTGGGGGCCTATGGCTGGGAGTGGCCGGCTGGCTCCTGAAAATCCATGATACGCAGCATGGTTCCCAGACCCAAGGTGGCACCAGTGCCAAGTGGGGCTGGTTTCACAGTGTCAAGTGCCTCCTGCAATCTCCCATCCAGAAGCGGGGCAGCTGAGTTTTGTTTGCCTGTGAAACGGGCCGTTGTTTTTGATTGGGGTCTGTGGCCGAGAATGTTCAGCTGGCTCCTGACAATCCACAATACGCAGGATGGTTCCCAGACCCAAGGTGGCACCAGTGCCAAGTCTTGCTGGTTTGATAGTACCAAGTGGCTCCTGCAATCTGCCATCCAGAAGCGGTGCAGCTGAGTTTTGTTTGCCAGAGGAAAGGGCCGTGGGTTGTGTTTGGGGGCATATGGCTGGGAGTGGCCGGCTGTCTCATTAAAAAGATCGATACGCAGGATGGTTCCCAGACCCAAGGTGGCACCAGTGCCAAGTCGGGCTGTTTTTATAGTACCAAGTGCGTCCTGCAATTTGCCATCCAGAAGAGGGGCAGTTGAGTTTTGTTTGCCAGAGAAAAGCGCCGTTGTTTGTGTTTGGGGGCTTGTGGCTGGGAGTGGCCGACTGGCGCCTTAGAATCTGCGATACGCAGCATGGTTCCCAGACCCAAGGTGGCACCAGTTCCAAGTTGGGCTGGTTTGATAGTACCAAGTGGCTCCTGCAATCTGCCATCCAGAAGCGGGGCAGCTTACTTTTGTTTGCCAGGGAAACGGGCCGAGGTTTGTGTTTGGGGGCCTATGGCTGGGAGTGACCGGCTGGCTCCTGGAAAGCTACAATAGGCAGGATGGTGACCAGACCCATGGTGGCACCAGTGCCAAGTTGGGCTGGTTTGATAGTACCAAGTTGCTCCTGCAATCTGCCATCAAAAAGTTGGCAGGCGAGTTTTGTTTTCCAGGGAAAAGCGCCGTTGTTTGTGTTTGGGGGCCTGTGGCTGGGAGTGGCCGGCTGGCTCCTTAGAATCCACGATACGCAGGATGGTTCCCAGACCCAAGGTGGCACCAGTGCCAAGTCGGGCTGGTTTGATAGTACCAAGTGGTTCCTGCAATCTGCCATCCAGAAGCAGGGCAGCTTACTTTTGTTTGCCAGGGAAACGGGCCGTGGGTTTTGTTTGGGGGCATATAGCTGAGAGTGGCCCGCTGGCCCCTGAAAATCCATGCTAGGCAGCATGGTTCCCAGATGCAAGGTGGCACCAGTGCCAAGTCGGGCTGGTTTGATGGTGCAAAGTGGCTCCTGCAATCTGCCATCCAGAAGCGGGGCAGCTGATTTTTGTTTGCCAGAGAAAAATTCCGTGGATTGTTTTTGGGGGCATATTGCTGGGAGTGGCCGGCTGGCTCCTTAAAATGCTCGATACGCATGATGGTTCCCAGGCCCAAGGTGTCACCACTACCAAGTCGGCCTGCGGTTTTAGTATCAAGTTCATCCTGCAATTTGCCATCCAGAAGAGGGGCAGTTGAGTTTTGTTTGCCAGAGAAACGGGCCGAGGTTTCTGTTTGGGGACATATGGCTGAGAGTGGCCGGCTGGCCCCTGAAAATCCACGATACACAACATGGTTCCCAGATCCAAGGTGGCACCAGTGCCAAGTTGGGCTGGTTTGATAGTCCCAAGTGTCTCCTGCAATCTGCCATCCAGAAGCGGGGCAGCTTACTTTTGTTTGCCAGAGAAATAGGCCTAGGTTTTTGTTTGGGGGCCTGTGGCTAGGAGTGGCCTGCTGGCTCCTAAGAATCCACGATACGCAGGATGTTTACCAGACCCATGGTGGCACCAGTCCCAAGTTGGGCTGATTTGATAGTACCAAGTGGCTCCTGCAATCTGCCGTCAAAATTTGGCAGGCGAGTTTTTATTTTCCAGGGAAAAGCGCCGTTGTTTGTGTTTGGGGGCCTGTGGCTGGGAGTGGCTGCCTGTCGTCTTAGAATCCGGGTTACGCAGCATGGTTCCCAGAGCCAAGGTGGCACCAGTGCCAAGTCGGGCTAGTTTGATGGTGCAAAGTGGCTCCTGCAATCTGCCATCCAGAAGCGGGGCAGCTTACTTTTGTTTGCCAGGGAAAAGGGGCCGGGCTTTCTGTCTCGGGGCCTATGGCTGGGAGTGACCGGCTGGCTCCTGAAAAGCTACGATAGGCAGGATGGTGACCAGACCCATGGTGGCACCAGTGCCAAGTTGGGCTGGTTTGATAGTACCAAGTGGCTCCTGCAATCTGCCATCAAAAAGTTGGCAGGCGAGTTTTGTTTTCCAGGGAAAAGCGCCATTGTTTGTGTTTGGGGACCTGTGGTTGGGAGTGCCCGGCTGGCTCCTTAGAAACCACGATACGCAGCATGGTTACCAGACAAGAGGTGCCACCAGTGCCAAGTTGTGCTGGTTTGATACTGCCAAGTGGTTCCTGCAATCTGCCATCCTGAAACGGGGCAGCTTACTTTTGTTTGCCACGGAAACGGGCCGTTGTTTGTGTTTGGGGGCCTGTGGCTGGGAGTGGCCGACTGGCTCCTTAGAATCCACGATACGCAGGATGGGTCCCAGACCAGAGGTGGTACCAGTGCCAAGTCGGGCTGGTTTGATAGTACCAAGTGGCTCCTGCAATCTGCCATCCAGAAGCGGGGCAGCTTACTTTTGTTTGCCAGGGAAACGGGCCGAGGTTTGTGACTGGGGACCTATGGCTGGGAGTGACCGGCTGGCTCCTGAAAAGTTACGATAGGCAGGATTGTGACCAGACCCATGGTGGCACAAGTGCCAAGTTGGGCTGGTTTGATAGTACCAAGTGGCTCCTGTAATCTGCCATCAAATAATTGGTAGGCGAGTTTTGTTTTCCAGGGAAAAGCGCCGTTGTTTGTGTTTGGGGGCCTGTGGTAGGGAGTGGCCGGCTGGCTAATTAGAATCCACGATACGCAGGATGGTTCCCAGACCAGAGGTGGCACCAGTGCCAAGACGGGCTAGTTTGATGGTGCAAAGTGGCTCCTGCAATCTGCCATCCAGAAGCGGGTAGCTTACTTTTATTTGCCAGGGAAACGGGCCGAGCTTTTTGTCTGGGGGCCTATGGCTGGGAGTGACCGGCTGGCTCCTGAAAAGCTAAGATAGGCAGGATGGTGACCAGACCCATGGTGGCACCAGTGCCAAGTTGGGCTGATTTGATAAAACCAAGTGGCTCCTGCAATCTGCCATCAAAAAGTTGGCAGGAGAGTTTTGTTTTCCAGGGAAAAGCGCCGTTGTTTGTGTTTGGGGGCCTGTGGCTGGGAGTGGCCGGCTGGCTCCTTAGAATCCACGATACGCAGCATGGTATCCAGACCCAAGGTGGCACCAGTGCCAAGTTTTTCTGGTTTGATAGTACCAAGTGGTTCCTGCAATCTGCCATCCAGAAGCAGGGCAGCTTACTTTTGTTTGCCAGGGAAACGGGCCGAGGTTTGTGTCTGGGGGCCTATGGCTGGGAGTGACCGGCTGTCTCCTGAAAAGCTACGATAGGCAGGATGGTGACCAGACCCATGGTGGCACCAGTCCCAAGTTGGGCTGATTTGATAGTACCAAGTGGCTCCTGCAATCTGCCGTCAAAATTTGGCAGGCGAGTTTTTATTTTGCAGGGGAAAGCGCCGTTGTTTGTGTTTGGGGGCCTGTGGCTGGGAGTGGCCGGCTGGCTGCTTAGAATCCACGATACGCAGGATGGTTCCCAGACCCAAGGTGACACCAATGCCAAGTCGGGCTAGTATGATGGTGCAAAGTGGCTCCTGCAATCTGCCATCCAGAAGCGGGGCAGCTTACTTTTGTTTGCCAGGGAAACGGGCCGAGCTTTGTGTCAGGGGGCCTATGGCTGGGAGTGACCGGCTGGCTCCTGAAAAGCTACGATAGGCAGGATGGTGACCAGACCCATGGTGGCACCAGTGCCATGTTCGGCTGATTTCATAGTACCAAGTGGCTCCTGCAATCTGCCATCAAAAAGTCGGCAGGCGAGTTTTGTTTTCCAGGGAAAAGGGCCGTTGTTTTGTCTGCGGGCCTGTGGGTGGGAGTGGCCGGCTGGCTCCTTAGAATCCACGATACGCAGCATGGTTCCCAGACCCAAGGTGGCACCAGTGCCAAGTTGGGCTGGTTTGATAGTACCAAGTGGCTCCTGCAATCTGCCATCAAAAAGTTGGCAGGCGAGTTTTGTTTTCCAGGGAAAAGCGTCGTTTTTTGTGTTTGGGGGCCTGTGGCTGGGAGTGGCCGGCTGGCTCCTTAGAATCCACGATACGCAGGATGGTTCCCAGACCCAAGGTGGCACCAGTCCCAAGTTGGGCTGATTTGATAGTACCAAGTGGCTCCTGCAAACTGCCGTCAAAATTTGGCAGGCGAGTTTTTATTTTCCAGGGAAAAGCGCCGTTGTTTGTGTTTGGGGGCCTGTGGCTGGGAGTGGCCGGCTGGCTGCTTAGAATCCACGATACGCAGGATGGTTCCCAGACCCAAGGTGGCACCAATGCCAAGTCGGGCTAGTATGATGGTGCAAAGTGGCTCCTGCAATCTGCCATCCAGAAGCGGGACAGCTTACTTTTGTTTGCCAGGGAAACCGTCCGAGCTTTGTGTCTCGGGGCCTATGGCTGGGAGTGACCGGCTGGCTCCTGAAAAGCTACGATAGGCAGGATGGTGACCAGACCCATGGTGGCACCAGTGCCAAGTTGGGCTGGTTTGATAGTACCAAGTGGCTCCTGCAATCTGCCATCAAAATGTCGGCAGGCGAGTTTTGTTTTCCAGGGAAAAGCGCCGTTGTTTGTGTTTGGGGGCCTGTGGCTGGGAGTGGCCGGCTGGCTCCTTAGAATCCACGATACGCAGGATGGTTCCAAGACCTGAGGTGGCACCAGTGCCAAGTCGGGCTGGTTTTATAGTACCAAGTGCGTCCTGCAATCTGCCATCCAGAAGCGGGGCAGCTTACTTTTGTTTGCCAGGGAAACGGGCCGAGATTTGTGTCAGGGGGCCTATGGCTGGGAGTGACCGGCTGGCTCCTGAAAAGCTACGATAGGCAGGATGGTGACCAGACCCATGGTGGCACCAGTGCCATGTTCGGCTGATTTCATAGTACCAAGTGGCTCCTGCAATCTGCCATCAAAAATTCGGCAGGCGAGTTTTGTTTTCCAGGGAAAAGCGCCGTTGTTTTTCTCTGCGGGCCTGTGGCTGGAGTGGCCGGCTGGCTCCTTAGAATCCACGATACGCAGCATGGTTCCCAGACCCAAGGTGGCACCAGTGCCAAGTTGGGCTGGTTTGATAGTACCAAGTGGTTCCTGCAATCTGCCATCAAAAAGTTGTCAGGCGAGTTTTGTTTTCCAGGGAAAAGCGTCGTTGTTTGTGTTTGGGGGCCTGTGGCTGGGAGTGGCCGGCTGGCTCCTTAGAATCCACGATACGCAGGATGGTTCCCAGACCCAAGGTGGCACCATTCCCAAGTTGGGCTGGTTTGGTAGTACCAAGTGTTTCCTGCAATCTGCCATCCAGAAGCGTGGCAGCTTACTTTTGTTTGCCAGGGAAACGGGCCGAGGTTTGTGTCTGGGGGCCTATGGCTGGGAGTGACCGGCTGGCTCCTGAAAGGCTACGATAGGCAGGATTGTGACCAGACCCATGGTGGCACCAGTGCCAAGTTGGGCTGGTTTGATAGTACCAAGTGGCTCCTGCAATCTGCCATCAAAAAGTTGGCAGGCGAGTTTTGTTTCCCAGGGAAAAGCGCCGTTGTTTGTGTTTGGGGGCCTGTGGCTGGGAGTGGCCGGCTGGCTAATTAGAATCCACGACAGGCAGGATGGTTCCCAGACCAGAGGTGACACCAGTGCCAAGTCGGGCTAGTTTGATGGTGAAAAGTGGCTCCTGCAATCTGCCATCCAGAAGCGGGTTAACTTACTTTTGTTTGCCAGGGAAACGGACCGAGGTTTTTGTCTGGGGGCCTATGGCTGGGAGTGACCGGCTGTCTCCTGAAAAGCTACGATAGGCAGGATGGTGACCAGACCCATGGTGGCACCAGTGCCATGTTCGGCTGATTTCATAGTACCAAGTGGCTCCTGCAATCTGCCATCAAAAAGTTGGCAGGCGAGTTTGTTATCCAGGGAAAAGCGCCGTTGTTTTTGTTTGGGGGCCTGTGGCTGGGAGTGGCCGGATGGCTAATTAGAATCCACGATACGCAGCATGGTTCCCAGACCTGAGGTGGCACCAGTGCCAAGTTGGGCTGGTTTGATACTACCAAGTGCGTCCTGCAATCTGCCATCCAGAAGCGGGGCAGCTTACTTTTGTTTGCCAGGGAAACGGGCCGAGGTTTTGTCTGGGGGCCTATGGCAGGGAGTGACCGGCTGGCTCCTGAGAAACTACGATAGGCAGGATGGTGACCAGACCCATGGTGGCACCAGTGCCAAGTTGGGCTGGTTTGATAGTACCAAGTGGCTCCTGCAATCTGCCATCAAAATGTTGGCAGGCGAGTTTTGTTTTCCAGGGAAAAGCGCCGTTGTTTGTGTTTGGGGGCCTGTGGCTGGGAGTGGCCGGCTGGCTCCTTAGAACACACGATACGCAGGATGGTACCCAGACCTGAGGTGGCACCAGTGCCAAGTTGGGCTGGTTTGATTGTAGCAAATGGTTCCTGCAATCTACCATCCAGAAGCGGGGCAGCTTACTTTTGTTTGCCAGGGAAACGGGCCTAGCTTTGTGTCTCGGGGCCTATGGCAGGGAGTGACCGGCTGGCTCCTGAAAAGCTACGATAGGCAGGATGGTGACCAGACCCATGGTGGCACCAGTGCCATGTTCGGCTGATTTCATAGTACCAAGTGGCTCCTGCAATCTGCCATCAAAAAGTTGGCAGGCGAGTTTTGTTTTCCAGGGAAAAGCGCCGTTGTTTGTGTCTGCGGGCCTGTGGCTGGAGTGGCCGGCTGGCTCCTTAGAATCCACAATACGCAGCATGGTTCCCAGACCCAAGGTGGCACCAGTGCCAAGTTGGGCTGGTTTGATAGTACCAAGTGGTTCCTGCAATCTGCCATCAAAAAGTTGTCAGGCGAGTTTTGTTTTCCAGGGAAAATCGCCGTTGTTTTTGTTTGGGGGCCTGTGGCTGGGAGTGGCCGGCTGGCTCCTTAGGATCCACGATACCCAGGATGGTACCCAGACCAGAGGTGGCACCAGTACCAAGTCGGGCTGGTTTGATAATAACAAGTGGATCCTGCAATCTGCCATCCAGAAGCGGGGCAGCTTACTTTTGTTTGCCAGGGAAACGGGCCGAGCTTTGTGTCTGGGGGCCTATGGCTGGGAGTGACCGGCTGGCTCCTGAAAAGCTACGATAGGCAGGATGGTGACCAGACCCATGGTGGCACCAGTGCCAAGTTGGGCTGGTTTGATAGTACCAAGTGGCTCCTGCAATCTGCCATCAAAAAGTTGGCAGGCGAGTTTTGTTTTCCAGTGAAAAGCGCCGTTGTGTGTGTTTTGGGGCCTGTGGCTGGGAGTGGCCAGCTGGCTCCTTAGAATCCACGATACGCAGGATGGTTCCCAGACCCAAGGTGGCACCAGTGCCAAGTCGGGCTGGTTTGTTAGTACCAAGTGGTTCCTGCAATCTGCCATCCAGAAGCGGGGCAGCTGAATTTTGTTTGCCAGAGAAAAAGGCTGTTGTTTGTGTTTCGGGGCCTGTGGCTGGCAGTGGACGGCTGGCTCCTGAAAATCCATGATACGCAGCATGGTTCCCAGACCCAAGGTGGCACCAGTGCCAAGTCGGGCTGGTTTCATAGTACCCAGTGGCTCCTGCAATCTGCCATCCAGAAGAGGGGCAGTTGAATTTTGTTTTCCAGAGAAAAGGGCCGTGGTTTGTGTTTGGGGCCTATGGCTGAGAGTGACCGGCTGGCTCCTGAAAAGCTACGATAGGCAGGATGGTGACCAGACCGATGGTGGCACCAGTGCCAAGTCAGGCTGGTTTGATAATACTAAATAGCTCCTGCAATCTGCCATCCAGACGCGGGGCAGCGGATTTTTGCTTGCTGGAGAAAAGTTCCGTGGGTTTTTTTTGGGGGTATATGGCTGGACGTTGCCGGCTGACTCCTTAAAAACATCGATACGCAGGATGGTTCCCTGACCCAAGGTGGCATCACTGCCAAGTCGGGCTGTTTTCGTAGTACCATGTGGCTCCTGCAATCTGCCATCCAGAAGCGGGGCAGCTTACATTTGTTTGCCAGGGAAACGGGCCGAGGTATTTGTCTGGGGGCCTATGGCTGGGAGTGACCGGCTGGCTCCTGAAAATCTACGATAGGCAGGATGGTGACCAGACCCATGGTGGCACCAGTGCCAAGTTGGGCTGGTTTGATAGTACCAAGTGGCTCCTGCAATCTGCCATCAAAAAGTTGGCAGGCGAGTTTTGTTTTCCAGGGTAACGCGCCGTTGTTTTTGTTTAGAGGCCTGTGGCTGGGAGTGTCCGCCTGTCCTCTTAGAATCTACGTTACGCAGCATGGTTCCCAGAGCCAAGGTGGCACCAGTGCCAAGTTGGGCTGGTTTGATAGTAGCAAGTGGTTCCTGCAATCTGCCATCCAGAAGAGGGGCAGCTTACTTTTGTTTGCCAGGGAAACGGGCCGAGGTATTTCTCTGGGGGCCTATGGCAGGGAGTGACCGGCCGGCTCCTGAAAAGCTAAGATAGGCAGGATGTTTACCAGACCCATGATGGCACCAGTGCCAAGTTGGGCTAATTTGATACTACCAAGTGGCTCCTGCAATCTGCCATCCAGAATCGGGGGTGCTTACTTTTGTTTTCCAGGGCAACGGGCCGAGGTTTGTGTCTGGGGGTTTATGGCTGGGAGTGACCGGCTGGCTCCTGAAAAGCTACGATAGGCAGGATGGTGACCAGACCCATGGTGGCACCAGTGCCAAGTTGGGCTGGTTTGATAGTACCAAGTGGCTCCTGCAATCTGCCATCAAAATGTTGGCAGGCGAGTTTTGTTTTCCAGGGAAAAGCGCCGTTGTTTGTGTTTGGGCGCCTGTGGCACGGAGTGGCCGGGTGGCTGCTTAGAATCCACGATACGCAGGATGGTTCCCAGACCCAAGGTGGCACCAGTGCCAAGTCGGGCTGTTTTGACACTACCAAGTGGCTCCTGCAATCTGCCATCCAGAATCGGGGCAGCTTAATTTTGTTTGCCAGGGAAACGGTCCGAGGTTTGTGATGGGGGCCTATGGCTGGGAGTGACCGGCTGGCTCCTGAAATGGTACAATTGGCAGGATGGTTCCCAGACCCATAGTGGCACCAGTGCCAAGTTGGGATGATTTGATAGTACCAAGTGGCTCCTGCAATCTGCCATCAAAAAGCTGGCAGGCGAGTTTTGTTTTCCAGGGAAAAGCGCCGTTGTTTGTATTTGGGGGCCTGTGGCTGGGAGTGGCCGCCTGGCGCCTTAGAATCTACGTTACGCAGCATGGTTCCCAGAACCAAAGTGGCACCAGTGTCAAGTTGGGCTGGTTTGATAGTACCAAGTGGCTCCTGCAATCTGCCATCCAGAAGCGGGGTAGCTTACTTTTGTTTGCCAGGGAAACGGGCAGAGCTTTCTGTCTGGGGGCCTATGGCTGGGAGTAACCGGCTGGCTCCTGAAAAGCTACGATAGGCAGGATGGTTCCCAGATCCAAGATGGCACCATTGCCAAGTCGGGGTGGTTTGATGGTGCAACGTGGCTCCTGCAATCTGCCATCCTGACGCGGGGCAGCGGATTTTTGTTTCCAAGAGAAATGGTCCGTGGTTTGTTTTTGGGGCTATATGGCTGGGCGTGGCCTGCTGGCTCCTTAAAAAGCTACGATAGGCAGGATGGTTCCCTGACCCAAGGTGGCACCAGTGCCAAGTCGGGCGGTTTTCGTAGTACAAAGTGCGTCCTAAAATTTGCCATCCAGAAGAGGGGCAGTTGAGTTTTGTTTACCAGAGAAAAGGGCCGTGGTTTGTTTTTGGGGGCATATGGCTGATAGTGGCCGTCAGGCGCCTGAAAATCCACGATAGGCAGGATGGTTCCCAGACCAGAGGTGGCACCAGTGCCAAGTCGGGCTGGTTTGATAGTACTAAATAGCACCTGCAATCTGCCATGCAGAAGCGGGGCAGCTTACTTTTGTTTGCCAGGGAAACGGGCCGAGGTTTGTGTCTGGGGGCCTATGGCTGGGAGTGACCGCCTGGCTCCTGAAAAGCTACGATAGGCAGGATGGTGACCAGACCCATGGTGGCACCAGTGCCAAGTTGGGCTGGTTTGATAGTACCAAGTGGCTCCTGCAATCTGCCATCAAAAAGTTGTCAGGCGAGTTTTGTTTTCCAGGGAAAAGCGCCGTTGTTTGTGTTTGGGGGCCTGTGGCTGGGAGTGGCCGGCTGGCTCCTTAGAACACACGATACGCAGGATGGTTCCCAGACCCAAGGTGGCACCAGTGCCACGTCGGGCTGGTTTGATGGTGAAAAGTGGCTCCTGCAATCTGCCATCCTGAAGCGGGGCAGCTTACTTTTGTGTGCCAGGGAAACGGGCCGAGGTTTATGACTGGGGGCCTAGGGCTAGGAGTGACCGGCTGGCTCCTGAAAAGCAACAATAGGCAGGATGGTTCCCAGACCCAAGGTGGCACCAGTGCCAAGTTGGGCTGGTTTGATAGTACCAACTGGCTCCTGCAATCTGCCATCTAAAAGTTGTCAGGCGAGTTTTGTTTTCCAGGGAAAAGCGCCGTTGATTTTGTTTGGAGGCCTGTGGCTGGCAGTGGCTGCCTGTCGTCTTAGAATCCGGGTTACGCAGCATGGTTCCCAGAGCCAAGGTGGCACCAGTGCCAAGTTGGGCTGGTTTGATGGTGCAAAGTGGCTCCTGCAATCTGCCATCCAGAAGTGCGGTAGCTTACTTTTGTGTGCCAGGGAAACAGGCCGAGGTTTGTGTCTGGGGGCCTATGGCTGGGAGTGACCGGCTGGCTCCTGAAAAGCTACGATAGGCAGGATGGTGACCAGACCCATGGTGGCACCAGTGCCAAGTTGGGCTGGTTTGATAGTACCAAGTGGCTCCTGCAATCTGCCATCAAAAAGTTGGCAGGCGAGTTTTGTTTTCCAGGGAAAAGCGCCGTTGTGTGTGTTTTGGGGCCTGTGGCTGGGAGTGGCCAGCTGGCTCCTTAGAATCCACGATACGCAGGATGGTTCCCAGACCCAAGGTGGCACCAGTGCCAAGTCGGGCTGGATTGTTAGTACCAAGTGGTTCCTGCAATCTGCCATCCAGAAGCGGGGCAGCTGAATTTTGTTTGCCAGAGAAAAAGGCCGTGGTTTGTGTTTGGGGCCTATGGCTGAGAGTGACCGGCTGGCTCCTGAAAAGCTACGATAGGCAGGATGGTTCCCTGACCCAAGGTGGCACCAGTGCCAAGTTGGGCTGGTTTGATGGTACCAACTGGCTCCTGCAATCTGCCATCTAAAAGTTGTCAGGCGAGTTTTGTTTTCCAGGGAAAAGCGCCGTTGATTTTGTTTGGAGGCCTGTGGCTGGCAGTGGCTGCCTGTCGTCTTAGAATCCGGGTTACGCAGCATGGTTCCCAGAGCCAAGGTGGCACCAGTGTCAAGTTGGGCTGGTTTGATAGTACCAAGTGGCTCCTGCAATCTGCCATCCAGAAGCGGGGCAGCTTACTTTTGTTTGCCAGGGAAACGGGCCGAGGTATTTGTCTGGGGACCTATGGCTGGGAGTGACCGGCTGGCTCCTGAAAAGCTACGATAGGCAGGATGGTTCCCTGACCCAAGGTGGCACCAGTGCCAAGTCGGGCGGTTTTCGTAGTACAAAGTGCGTCCTAAAATTTGCCATCCAGAAGAGGGGCAGTTGAGTTTTGTTTACCAGAGAAAAGGGCCGTGGTTTGTTTTTGGGGGCATATGGCTGATAGTGGCCGTCTGGCCCCTGAAAATCCACGATACCCAGGATGGTACCCAGACCAGAGGTGGCACCAGTACCAAGTCGGGCTGGTTTGATAATAACAAGTGGATCCTGCAATCTGCCATCCAGAAGCGGGGCAGCTTACTTTTGTTTGCCAGGGAAACGGTCCGAGCTTTGTGTCTGGGGGCCTATGGCTGGGAGTGACCGGCTGGCTCCTGAAAAGCTACGATAGGCAGGATGGTGACCAGACCCATGGTGGCACCAGTGCCAAGTTGGGCTGGTTTGATAGTACCAAGTGGCTCCTGCAATCTGCCATCAAAAAGTTGGCAGGCGAGTTTTGTTTTCCAGTGAAAAGCGCCGTTGTGTGTGTTTTGGGGCCTGTGGCTGGGAGTGGCCAGCTGGCTCCTTAGAATCCACGATACGCAGGATGGTTCCCAGACCCAAGGTGGCACCAGTGCCAAGTCGGGCTGGTTTGTTAGTACCAAGTGGTTCCTGCAATCTGCCATCCAGAAGCGGGGCAGCTGAATTTTGTTTGCCAGAGAAAAAGGCTGTTGTTTGTGTTTCGGGGCCTGTGGCTGGCAGTGGACGGCTGGCTCCTGAAAATCCATGATACGCAGCATGGTTCCCAGACCCAAGGTGGCACCAGTGCCAAGTCGGGCTGGTTTCATAGTACCCAGTGGCTCCTGCAATCTGCCATCCAGAAGAGGGGCAGTTGAATTTTGTTTTCCAGAGAAAAGGGCCGTGGTTTGTGTTTGGGGCCTATGGCTGAGAGTGACCGGCTGGCTCCTGAAAAGCTACGATAGGCAGGATGGTGACCAGACCGATGGTGGCACCAGTGCCAAGTCGGGCTGGTTTGATAATACTAAATAGCTCCTGCAATCTGC
Organism: Melospiza melodia melodia; assembly: GCF_035770615.1. Taxonomy (NCBI): domain Eukaryota; kingdom Metazoa; phylum Chordata; class Aves; order Passeriformes; family Passerellidae; genus Melospiza; species Melospiza melodia. The sequence continues at coordinate 34,993,829 of NC_086197.1, read as the reverse complement.
CATCCAGACGCGGGGCAGCGGATTTTTGCTTGCTGGAGAAAAGTTCCGTGGGTTTTTTTTGGGGGTATATGGCTGGACGTTGCCGGCTGACTCCTTAAAAACATCGATACGCAGGATGGTTCCCTGACCCAAGGTGGCATCACTGCCAAGTCGGGCTGTTTTCGTAGTACCATGTGGCTCCTGCAATCTGCCATCCAGAAGCGGGGCAGCTTACATTTGTTTGCCAGGGAAAAGGGCCGAGGTATTTGTCTGGGGGCCTATGGCTGGGAGTGACCGGCTGGCTCATGAAAAGCTACGATAGGCAGGATGGTGACCAGACCCATGGTGGCACCAGTGCCAAGTTGGGCTGGTTTGATAGTACCAAGTGGCTCCTGCAATCTGCCATCAAAAAGTTGGCAGGCGAGTTTTGTTTTCCAGGGAAAAGCGTCGTTGTTTGTGTTTGGGGGCCTGTGGCTGGGAGTGGCCGGCTGGCTCCTTAGAATCCACGATACGCAGGATGGTTCCCAGACCCAAGGTGGCACCAGTCCCAAGTTGGGCTGGTTTGGTAGTACCAAGTGTTTCCTGCAATCTGCCATCCAGAAGCGTGGCAGCTTACTTTTGTTTGCCAGGGAAACGGGCCGAGGTTTGTGTCTGGGGGCCTATGGCTGGGAGTGACCGGCTGGCTCCTGAAAGGCTACGATAGGCAGGATTGTGACCAGACCCATGGTGGCACCAGTGCCAAGTTGGGCTGGTTTGATAGTACCAAGTGGCTCCTGCAATCTGCCATCAAAAAGTTGGCAGGCGAGTTTTGTTTCCCAGGGAAAAGCACCGTTGTTTGTGTTTGGGGGCCTGTGGCTGGGAGTGGCCGGCTGGCTAATTAGAATCCACGACAGGCAGGATGGTTCCCAGACCAGAGGTGACACCAGTGCCAAGTCGGGCTAGTTTGATGGTGAAAAGTGGCTCCTGCAATCTGCCATCCAGAAGCGGGTTAACTTACTTTTGTTTGCCAGGGAAAAGGGCCGAGGTTTTTGTCTGGGGGCCTATGGCTGGGAGTGACCGGCTGTCTCCTGAAAAGCTACGATAGGCAGGATGGTGACCAGACCCATGGTGGCACCAGTGCCATGTTCGGCTGATTTCATAGTACCAAGTGGCTCCTGCAATCTGCCATCAAAAAGTTGGCAGGCGAGTTTGTTATCCAGGGAAAAGCGCCGTTGTTTTTGTTTGGGGGCCTGTGGCTGGGAGTGGCCGGATGGCTAATTAGAATCCACGATACGCAGCATGGTTCCCAGACCTGAGGTGGCACCAGTGCCAAGTTGGGCTGGTTTGATACTACCAAGTGCGTCCTGCAATCTGCCATCCAGAAGCGGGGCAGCTTACTTTTGTTTGCCAGGGAAACGGGCCGAGGTTTTGTCTGGGGGCCTATGGCAGGGAGTGACCGGCTGGCTCCTGAGAAACTACGATAGGCAGGATGGTGACCAGACCCATGGTGGCACCAGTGCCAAGTTGGGCTGGTTTGATAGTACCAAGTGGCTCCTGCAATCTGCCATCAAAATGTTGGCAGGCGAGTTTTGTTTTCCAGGGAAAAGCGCCGTTGTTTGTGTTTGGGGGCCTGTGGCTGGGAGTGGCCGGCTGGCTCCTTAGAACACACGATACGCAGGATGGTACCCAGACCTGAGGTGGCACCAGTGCCAAGTTGGGCTGGTTTGATTGTAGCAAATGGTTCCTGCAATCTACCATCCAGAAGCGGGGCAGCTTACTTTTGTTTGCCAGGGAAACGGGCCGAGCTTTGTGTCTCGGGGCCTATGGCAGGGAGTGACCGGCTGGCTCCTGAAAAGCTACGATAGGCAGGATGGTGACCAGACCCATGGTGGCACCAGTGCCATGTTCGGCTGATTTCATAGTACCAAGTGGCTCCTGCAATCTGCCATCAAAAAGTTGGCAGGCGAGTTTTGTTTTCCAGGGAAAAGCGCCGTTGTTTGTGTCTGCGGGCCTGTGGCTGGAGTGGCCGGCTGGCTCCTTAGAATCCACAATACGCAGCATGGTTCCCAGACCCAAGGTGGCACCAGTGCCAAGTTGGGCTGGTTTGATAGTACCAAGTGGTTCCTGCAATCTGCCATCAAAAAGTTGTCAGGCGAGTTTTGTTTTCCAGGGAAAATCGCCGTTGTTTTTGTTTGGGGGCCTGTGGCTGGGAGTGGCCGGCTGGCTCCTTAGGATCCACGATACCCAGGATGGTACCCAGACCAGAGGTGGCACCAGTACCAAGTCGGGCTGGTTTGATAATAACAAGTGGATCCTGCAATCTGCCATCCAGAAGCGGGGCAGCTTACTTTTGTTTGCCAGGGAAACGGTCCGAGCTTTGTGTCTGGGGGCCTATGGCTGGGAGTGACCGGCTGGCTCCTGAAAAGCTACGATAGGCAGGATGGTGACCAGACCCATGGTGGCACCAGTGCCAAGTTGGGCTGGTTTGATAGTACCAAGTGGCTCCTGCAATCTGCCATCAAAAAGTTGGCAGGCGAGTTTTGTTTTCCAGTGAAAAGCGCCGTTGTGTGTGTTTTGGGGCCTGTGGCTGGGAGTGGCCAGCTGGCTCCTTAGAATCCACGATACGCAGGATGGTTCCCAGACCCAAGGTGGCACCAGTGCCAAGTCGGGCTGGTTTGTTAGTACCAAGTGGTTCCTGCAATCTGCCATCCAGAAGCGGGGCAGCTGAATTTTGTTTGCCAGAGAAAAAGGCTGTTGTTTGTGTTTCGGGGCCTGTGGCTGGCAGTGGACGGCTGGCTCCTGAAAATCCATGATACGCAGCATGGTTCCCAGACCCAAGGTGGCACCAGTGCCAAGTCGGGCTGGTTTCATAGTACCCAGTGGCTCCTGCAATCTGCCATCCAGAAGAGGGGCAGTTGAATTTTGTTTTCCAGAGAAAAGGGCCGTGGTTTGTGTTTGGGGCCTATGGCTGAGAGTGACCGGCTGGCTCCTGAAAAGCTACGATAGGCAGGATGGTGACCAGACCGATGGTGGCACCAGTGCCAAGTCGGGCTGGTTTGATAATACTAAATAGCTCCTGCAATCTGCCATCCAGACGCGGGGCAGCGGATTTTTGCTTGCTGGAGAAAAGTTCCGTGGGTTTTTTTTGGGGGTATATGGCTGGACGTTGCCGGCTGACTCCTTAAAAACATCGATACGCAGGATGGTTCCCTGACCCAAGGTGGCATCACTGCCAAGTCGGGCTGTTTTCGTAGTACCATGTGGCTCCTGCAATCTGCCATCCAGAAGCGGGGCAGCTTACATTTGTTTGCCAGGGAAACGGGCCGAGGTATTTGTCTGGGGGCCTATGGCTGGGAGTGACCGGCTGGCTCCTGAAAATCTACGATAGGCAGGATGGTGACCAGACCCATGGTGGCACCAGTGCCAAGTTGGGCTGGTTTGATAGTACCAAGTGGCTCCTGCAATCTGCCATCAAAAAGTTGGCAGGCGAGTTTTGTTTTCCAGGGTAACGCGCCGTTGTTTTTGTTTAGAGGCCTGTGGCTGGGAGTGTCCGCCTGTCCTCTTAGAATCTACGTTACGCAGCATGGTTCCCAGAGCCAAGGTGGCACCAGTGCCAAGTTGGGCTGGTTTGATAGTAGCAAGTGGTTCCTGCAATCTGCCATCCAGAAGAGGGGCAGCTTACTTTTGTTTGCCAGGGAAACGGGCCGAGGTATTTCTCTGGGGGCCTATGGCAGGGAGTGACCGGCCGGCTCCTGAAAAGCTAAGATAGGCAGGATGTTTACCAGACCCATGATGGCACCAGTGCCAAGTTGGGCTAATTTGATACTACCAAGTGGCTCCTGCAATCTGCCATCCAGAATCGGGGGTGCTTACTTTTGTTTTCCAGGGCAACGGGCCGAGGTTTGTGTCTGGGGGTTTATGGCTGGGAGTGACCGGCTGGCTCCTGAAAAGCTACGATAGGCAGGATGGTGACCAGACCCATGGTGGCACCAGTGCCAAGTTGGGCTGGTTTGATAGTACCAAGTGGCTCCTGCAATCTGCCATCAAAATGTTGGCAGGCGAGTTTTGTTTTCCAGGGAAAAGCGCCGTTGTTTGTGTTTGGGCGCCTGTGGCACGGAGTGGCCGGGTGGCTGCTTAGAATCCACGATACGCAGGATGGTTCCCAGACCCAAGGTGGCACCAGTGCCAAGTCGGGCTGTTTTGACACTACCAAGTGGCTCCTGCAATCTGCCATCCAGAATCGGGGCAGCTTAATTTTGTTTGCCAGGGAAACGGTCCGAGGTTTGTGATGGGGGCCTATGGCTGGGAGTGACCGGCTGGCTCCTGAAATGGTACAATTGGCAGGATGGTTCCCAGACCCATAGTGGCACCAGTGCCAAGTTGGGATGATTTGATAGTACCAAGTGGCTCCTGCAATCTGCCATCAAAAAGCTGGCAGGCGAGTTTTGTTTTCCAGGGAAAAGCGCCGTTGTTTGTATTTGGGGGCCTGTGGCTGGGAGTGGCCGCCTGGCGCCTTAGAATCTACGTTACGCAGCATGGTTCCCAGACCCAAAGTGGCACCAGTGTCAAGTTGGGCTGGTTTGATAGTACCAAGTGGCTCCTGCAATCTGCCATCCAGAAGCCGGGTAGCTTACTTTTGTTTGCCAGGGAAACGGGCAGAGCTTTCTGTCTAGGGGCCTATGGCTGGGAGTAACCGGCTGGCTCCTGAAAAGCTACGATAGGCAGGATGGTTCCCAGATCCAAGATGGCACCAGTGCCAAGTCGGGGTGGTTTGATGGTGCAACGTGGCTCCTGCAATCTGCCATCCTGACGCGGGGCAGCGGATTTTTGTTTCCAAGAGAAATGGTCCGTGGTTTGTTTTTGGGGCTATATGGCTGGGCGTGGCCTGCTGGCTCCTTAAAAAGCTACGATAGGCAGGATGGTTCCCTGACCCAAGGTGGCACCAGTGCCAAGTCGGGCGGTTTTCGTAGTACAAAGTGCGTCCTAAAATTTGCCATCCAGAAGAGGGGCAGTTGAGTTTTGTTTACCAGAGAAAAGGGCCGTGGTTTGTTTTTGGGGGCATATGGCTGATAGTGGCCGTCTGGCGCCTGAAAATCCACGATAGGCAGGATGGTTCCCAGACCAGAGGTGGCACCAGTGCCAAGTCGGGCTGGTTTGATAGTACTAAATAGCACCTGCAATCTGCCATGCAGAAGCGGGGCAGCTTACTTTTGTTTGCCAGGGAAACGGGCCGAGGTTTGTGTCTGGGGGCCTATGGCTGGGAGTGACCGCCTGGCTCCTGAAAAGCTACGATAGGCAGGATGGTGACCAGACCCATGGTGGCACCAGTGCCAAGTTGGGCTGGTTTGATAGTACCAAGTGGCTCCTGCAATCTGCCATCAAAAAGTTGTCAGGCGAGTTTTGTTTTCCAGGGAAAAGCGCCGTTGTTTGTGTTTGGGGGACTGTTGGTGGGAGTGGCCGGCTGGCTCCTTAGAACACACGATACGCAGGATGGTTCCCAGACCCAAGGTGGCACCAGTGCCACGTCGGGCTGGTTTGATGGTGAAAAGTGGCTCCTGCAATCTGCCATCCTGAAGCGGGGCAGCTTACTTTTGTGTGCCAGGGAAACGGGCCGAGGTTTATGACTGGGGGCCTAGGGCTAGGAGTGACCGGCTGGCTCCTGAAAAGCAACAATAGGCAGGATGGTTCCCAGACCCAAGGTGGCACCAGTGCCAAGTTGGGCTGGTTTGATAGTACCAACTGGCTCCTGCAATCTGCCATCTAAAAGTTGTCAGGCGAGTTTTGTTTTCCAGGGAAAAGCGCCGTTGATTTTGTTTGGAGGCCTGTGGCTGGCAGTGGCTGCCTGTCGTCTTAGAATCCGGGTTACGCAGCATGGTTCCCAGAGCCAAGGTGGCACCAGTGCCAAGTTGGGCTGGTTTGATGGTGCAAAGTGGCTCCTGCAATCTGCCATCCAGAAGTGCGGTAGCTTACTTTTGTGTGCCAGGGAAACAGGCCGAGGTTTGTGTCTGGGGGCCTATGGCTGGGAGTGACCGGCTGGCTCCTGAAAAGCTACGATAGGCAGGATGGTGACCAGACCCATGGTGGCACCAGTGCCAAGTTGGGCTGGTTTGATAGTACCAAGTGGCTCCTGCAATCTGCCATCAAAAAGTTGGCAGGCGAGTTTTGTTTTCCAGGGAAAAGCGCCGTTGTGTGTATTTTGGGGCCTGTGGCTGGGAGTGGCCAGCTGGCTCCTTAGAATCCACGATACGCAGGATGGTTCCCAGACCCAAGGTGGCACCAGTGCCAAGTCGGGCTGGATTGTTAGTACCAAGTGGTTCCTGCAATCTGCCATCCAGAAGCGGGGCAGCTGAATTTTGTTTGCCAGAGAAAAAGGCCGTGGTTTGTGTTTGGGGCCTATGGCTGAGAGTGACCGGCTGGCTCCTGAAAAGCTACGATAGGCAGGATGGTTCCCAGACCCAAGGTGGCACCAGTGCCAAGTTGGGCTGGTTTGATGGTACCAACTGGCTCCTGCAATCTGCCATCTAAAAGTTGTCAGGCGAGTTTTGTTTTCCAGGGAAAAGCGCCGTTGATTTTGTTTGGAGGCCTGTGGCTGGCAGTGGCTGCCTGTCGTCTTAGAATCCGGGTTACGCAGCATGGTTCCCAGAGCCAAGGTGGCACCAGTGTCAAGTTGGGCTGGTTTGATAGTACCAAGTGGCTCCTGCAATCTGCCATCCAGAAGCGGGGCAGCTTACTTTTGTTTGCCAGGGAAACGGGCCGAGGTATTTGTCTGGGGACCTATGGCTGGGAGTGACCGGCTGGCTCCTGAAAAGCTACGATAGGCAGGATGGTTCCCTGACCCAAGGTGGCACCAGTGCCAAGTCGGGCGGTTTTCGTAGTACAAAGTGCGTCCTAAAATTTGCCATCCAGAAGAGGGGCAGTTGAGTTTTGTTTACCAGAGAAAAGGGCCGTGGTTTGTTTTTGGGGGCATATGGCTGATAGTGGCCGTCTGGCCCCTGAAAATCCACGATAGGCAGGATGGTTCCCAGACCAGAGGTGGCACCAGTGCCAAGTCGGGCTGGTTTGATAGTACTAAATAGCACCTGCAATCTGCCATGCAGAAGCGGGGCAGCTTACTTTTGTTTGCCAGGGAAACGGGCCGAGGTTTGTGTCTGGGGGCCTATGGCTGGGAGTGACCGGCTGGCTCCTGAAAAGCTACGATAGGCAGGATGGTGACCAGACCCATGGTGGCACCAGTGCCAAGTTGGGCTGGTTTGATAGTACCAAGTGGCTCCTGCAATCTGCCATCAAAAAGTTGGCAGGCCAGTTTTGTTTTCCAGGGAAAAGCGCCGTTGTTTGTGTTTGGGGGACTGTGGCTGGGAGTGGCCGGCTGGCTCCTGAAAAGCTACGATAGGCAGGATGATGACCAGACCCATGGTGGCACCAGTGCCATGTTCGGCTGATTTCATAGTACCAAGTGGCTCCTGCAATCTGCCATCAAAATGTTGGCAGGCGAGTTTTGTTTTCCAGGGAAAAGCGCCGTTGTTTGTGTCTGCGGGCCTGTGGCTGGAGTGGCCGGCTGGCTCCTTAGAATCCACAATACGCAGCATGGTTCCCAGACCCAAGGTGGCACCAGTGCCAAGTTGGGCTGGTTTGATAGTACCAAGTGGTTCCTGCAATCTGCCATCAAAAAGTTGTCAGGCGAGTTTTGTTTTCCAGGGAAAATCGCCGTTGTTTTTGTTTGGGGGCCTGTGGCTGGGAGTGGCCGGCTGGCTCCTTAGGATCCACGATACCCAGGATGGTACCCAGACCAGAGGTGGCACCAGTACCAAGTCGGGCTGGTTTGATAATAACAAGTGGATCCTGCAATCTGCCATCCAGAAGCGGGGCAGCTTACTTTTGTTTGCCAGGGAAACGGTCCGAGCTTTGTGTCTGGGGGCCTATGGCTGGGAGTGACCGGCTGGCTCCTGAAAAGCTACGATAGGCAGGATGGTGACCAGACCCATGGTGGCACCAGTGCCAAGTTGGGCTGGTTTGATAGTACCAAGTGGCTCCTGCAATCTGCCATCAAAAAGTTGGCAGGCGAGTTTTGTTTTCCAGTGAAAAGCGCCGTTGTGTGTGTTTTGGGGCCTGTGGCTGGGAGTGGCCAGCTGGCTCCTTAGAATCCACGATACGCAGGATGGTTCCCAGACCCAAGGTGGCACCAGTGCCAAGTCGGGCTGGTTTGTTAGTACCAAGTGGTTCCTGCAATCTGCCATCCAGAAGCGGGGCAGCTGAATTTTGTTTGCCAGAGAAAAAGGCTGTTGTTTGTGTTTCGGGGCCTGTGGCTGGCAGTGGACGGCTGGCTCCTGAAAATCCATGATACGCAGCATGGTTCCCAGACCCAAGGTGGCACCAGTGCCAAGTCGGGCTGGTTTCATAGTACCCAGTGGCTCCTGCAATCTGCCATCCAGAAGAGGGGCAGTTGAATTTTGTTTTCCAGAGAAAAGGGCCGTGGTTTGTGTTTGGGGCCTATGGCTGAGAGTGACCGGCTGGCTCCTGAAAAGCTACGATAGGCAGGATGGTGACCAGACCGATGGTGGCACCAGTGCCAAGTCGGGCTGGTTTGATAATACTAAATAGCTCCTGCAATCTGCCATCCAGACGCGGGGCAGCGGATTTTTGCTTGCTGGAGAAAAGTTCCGTGGGTTTTTTTTGGGGGTATATGGCTGGACGTTGCCGGCTGACTCCTTAAAAACAACGATACGCAGGATGGTTCCCTGACCCAAGGTGGCATCACTGCCAAGTCGGGCTGTTTTCGTAGTACCATGTGGCTCCTGCAATCTGCCATCCAGAAGCGGGGCAGCTTACATTTGTTTGCCAGGGAAAAGGGCCGAGGTATTTGTCTGGGGGCCTATGGCTGGGAGTGACCGGCTGGCTCCTGAAAAGCTACGATAGGCAGGATGGTGACCAGACCCATGGTGGCACCAGTGCCAAGTTGGGCTGGTTTGATAGTACCAAGTGGCTCCTGCAATCTGCCATCAAAAAGTTGGCAGGCGAGTTTTGTTTTCCAGGGTAACGCGCCGTTGTTTTTGTTTAGAGGCCTGTGGCTGGGAGTGTCCGCCTGTCCTCTTAGAATCTACGTTACGCAGCATGGTTCCCAGAGCCAAGGTGGCACCAGTGCCAAGTTGGGCTGGTTTGATAGTAGCAAGTGGTTCCTGCAATCTGCCATCCAGAAGAGGGGCAGCTTACTTTTGTTTGCCAGGGAAACGGGCCGAGGTATTTCTCTGGGGGCCTATGGCAGGGAGTGACCGGCCGGCTCCTGAAAAGCTAAGATAGGCAGGATGTTTACCAGACCCATGATGGCACCGGTGCCAAGTTGGGCTAATTTGATACTACCAAGTGGCTCCTGCAATCTGCCATCCAGAATCGGGGGTGCTTACTTTTGTTTTCCAGGGAAACGGGCCGAGGTTTGTGTCTGGGGGTTTATGGCTGGGAGTGACCGGCTGGCTCCTGAAAAGCTACGATAGGCAGGATGGTGACCAGACCCATGGTGGCACCAGTGCCAAGTTGGGCTGGTTTGATAGTACCAAGTGGCTCCTGCAATCTGCCATCAAAATGTTGGCAGGCGAGTTTTGTTTTCCAGGGAAAAGCGCCGTTGTTTGTGTTTGGGCGCCTGTGGCACGGAGTGGCCGGGTGGCTGCTTAGAATCCACGATACGCAGGATGGTTCCCAGACCCAAGGTGGCACCAGTGCCAAGTCGGGCTGTTTTGACACTACCAAGTGGCTCCTGCAATCTGCCATCCAGAATCGGGGCAGCTTAATTTTGTTTGCCAGGGAAACGGTCCGAGGTTTGTGATGGGGGCCTATGGCTGGGAGTGACCGGCTGGCTCCTGAAATGGTACAATTGGCAGGATGGTTCCCAGACCCATAGAGGCACCAGTGCCAAGTTGGGATGATTTGATAGTACCAAGTGGCTCCTGCAATCTGCCATCAAAAAGCTGGCAGGCGAGTTTTGTTTTCCAGGGAAAAGCGCCATTGTTTGTATTTGGGGGCCTGTGGCTGGGAGTGGCCGCCTGGCGCCTTAGAATCTACGTTACGCAGCATTGTTCCCAGACCCAAAGTGGCACCAGTGTCAAGTTGGGCTGGTTTGATAGTACCAAGTGGCTCCTGCAATCTGCCATCCAGAAGCGGGGTAGCTTACTTTTTTTTGCCAGGGAAACGGGCAGAGCTTTCTGTCTGGGGGCCTATGGCTGGGAGTAACCGGCTGGCTCCTGAAAAGCTACGATAGGCAGGATGGTTCCCAGATCCAAGATGGCACCAGTGCCAAGTCGGGGTGGTTTGATGGTGCAACGTGGCTCCTGCAATCTGCCATCCTGACGCGGGGCAGCGGATTTTTGTTTCCAAGAGAAATGGTCCGTGGTTTGTTTTTGGGGCTATATGGCTGGGCGTGGCCTGCTGGCTCCTTAAAAAGCTACGATAGGCAGGATGGTTCCCTGACCCAAGGTGGCACCAGTGCCAAGTCGGGCGGTTTTCGTAGTACAAAGTGCGTCCTAAAATTTGCCATCCAGAAGAGGGGCAGTTGAGTTTTGTTTACCAGAGAAAAGGGCCGTGGTTTGTTTTTGGGGGCATATGGCTGATAGTGGCCGTCTGGCGCCTGAAAATCCACGATAGGCAGGATGGTTCCCAGACCAGAGGTGGCACCAGTGCCAAGTCGGGCTGGTTTGATAGTACTAAATAGCACCTGCAATCTGCCATGCAGAAGCGGGGCAGCTTACTTTTGTTTGCCAGGGAAACGGGCCGAGGTTTGTGTCTGGGGGCCTATGGCTGGGAGTGACCGCCTGGCTCCTGAAAAGCTACGATAGGCAGGATGGTGACCAGACCCATGGTGGCACCAGTGCCAAGTTGGGCTGGTTTGATAGTACCAAGTGGCTCCTGCAATCTGCCATCAAAAAGTTGTCAGGCGAGTTTTGTTTTCCAGGGAAAAGCGCCGTTGTTTGTGTTTGGGGGACTGTTGGTGGGAGTGGCCGGCTGGCTCCTTAGAACACAGGATACGCAGGATGGTTCCCAGACCCAAGGTGGCACCAGTGCCACGTCGGGCTGGTTTGATGGTGAAAAGTGGCTCCTGCAATCTGCCATCCTGAAGCGGGGCAGCTTACTTTTGTGTGCCAGGGAAACGGGCCGAGGTTTATGACTGGGGGCCTAGGGCTAGGAGTGACCGGCTGGCTCCTGAAAAGCAACAATAGGCAGGATGGTTCCCAGACCCAAGGTGGCACCAGTGCCAAGTTGGGCTGGTTTGATGGTACCAACTGGCTCCTGCAATCTGCCATCAAAAAGTTGTCAGGCGAGTTTTGTTTTCCAGGGAAAAGCGCCGTTGATTTTGTTTGGAGGCCTGTGGCTGGCAGTGGCTGCCTGTCGTCTTAGAATCCGGGTTACGCAGCATGGTTCCCAGAGCCAAGGTGGCACCAGTGCCAAGTTGGGCTGGTTTGATGGTGCAAAGTGGCTCCTGCAATCTGCCATCCAGAAGTGCGGTAGCTTACTTTTGTGTGCCAGGGAAACAGGCCGAGGTTTGTGTCTGGGGGCCTATGGCTGGGAGTGACCGGCTGGCTCCTGAAAAGCTACGATAGGCAGGATGGTGACCAGACCCATGGTGGCACCAGTGCCAAGTTGGGCTGGTTTGATAGTACCAAGTGGCTCCTGCAATCTGCCATCAAAACGTTGGCAGGCGAGTTTTGTTTTCCAGGGAAAAGCGCCGTTGTGTGTATTTTGGGGCCTGTGGCTGGGAGTGGCCAGCTGGCTCCTTAGAATCCACGATACGCAGGATGGTTCCCAGACCCAAGGTGGCACCAGTGCCAAGTCGGGCTGGTTTGTTAGTACCAAGTGGTTCCTGCAATCTGCCATCCAGAAGCGGGGCAGCTGAATTTTGTTTGCCAGAGAAAAAGGCCGTGGTTTGTGTTTGGGGCCTATGGCTGAGAGTGACCGGCTGGCTCCTGAAAAGCTACGATAGGCAGGATGGTTCCCAGACCCAAGGTGGCACCAGTGCCAAGTTGGGCTGGTTTGATGGTACCAACTGGCTCCTGCAATCTGCCATCTAAAAGTTGTCAGGCGAGTTTTGTTTTCCATGGAAAAGCGCCGTTGATTTTGTTTGGAGGCCTGTGGCTGGCAGTGGCTGCCTGTCGTCTTAGAATCCGGGTTACGCAGCATGGTTCCCAGAGCCAAGGTGGCACCAGTGTCAAGTTGGGCTGGTTTGATAGTAGCAAGTGGCTCCTGCAATCTGCCATCCAGAAGCGTGGCAGCTTACTTTTGTTTGCCAGGGAAACGGGCCGAGGTATTTGTCTGGGGACCTATGGCTGGGAGTGACCGGCTGGCTCCTGAAAAGCTACGATAGGCAGGATGGTTCCCTGACCCAAGGTGGCACCAGTGCCAAGTCGGGCGGTTTTCGTAGTACAAAGTGCGTCCTAAAATTTGCCATCCAGAAGAGGGGCAGTTGAGTTTTGTTTACCAGAGAAAAGGGCCGTGGTTTGTTTTTGGGGGCATATGGCTGATAGTGGCCGTCTGGCGCCTGAAAATCCACGATAGGCAGGATGGTTCCCAGACCAGAGGTGGCACCAGTGCCAAGTCGGGCTGGTTTGATAGTACTAAATAGCACCTGCAATCTGCCATGCAGAAGCGGGGCAGCTTACTTTTGTTTGCCAGGGAAACGGGCCGAGGTTTGTGTCTGGGGGCCTATGGCTGGGAGTGACCGCCTGGCTCCTGAAAAGCTACGATAGGCAGGATGGTGACCAGACCCATGGTGGCACCAGTGCCAAGTTGGGCTGGTTTGATAGTACCAAGTGGCTCCTGCAATCTGCCATCAAAAAGTTGGCAGGCCAGTTTTGTTTTCCAGGGAAAAGCGCCGTTGTTTGTGTTTGGGGGACTGTGGCTGGGAGTGGCCGGCTGGCTCCTTAGAACACACGATACGCAGGATGGTTCCCAGACCCAAGGTGGCACCGGTGCCACGTCGGGCTGGTTTGATGGTGAAAAGTGGCTCCTGCAATCTGCCATCCTGAAGCGGGGTAGCTTACATTTGTGTGCCAGGGAAACGGGCCGAGGTTTATGACTGGGGGCCTAGGGCTAGAAGTGACCGGCTGGCTCCTGAAAAGCAACAATAGGCAGGATGGTTCCCAGACCCAAGGTGGCACCAGTGCCAAGTTGGGCTGGTTTGATGGTACCAACTGGCTCCTGCAATCTGCCATCTAAAAGTTGTCAGGCGAGTTTTGTTTTCCAGGAAAAGCGCCGTTGATTTTGTTTGGAGGCCTGTGGCTGGCAGTGGCTGCCTGTCGTCTTAGAATCCGGGTTACGCAGCATGGTTCCCAGAGCCAAGGTGGCACCAGTGTCAAGTTGGGCTGGTTTGATTGTACCAAGTGGCTCCTGCAATCTGCCATCCAGAAGCGGGGCAGCTTACTTTTGTTTGCCAGGGAAACGGGCTGAGGTATTTGTCTGGGGACCTATGGCTGGGAGTGACCGGCTGGCTCCTGAAAAGCTACGATAGGCAGGATGGTGACCAGACCCATGGTGGCACCAGTGCCAAGTTGGGCTGGTTTGATAGTACCAAGTGGCTCCTGCAATCTGCCATCAAAAAGTTGGCAGGTCAGTTTTGTTTTCCAGGGAAAAGCGCCGTTGTTTCTGTTTGGGGGACTGTGGCTGGGAGTGGCCGGCTGGCTCCTTAGAACACAGGATACGCAGGATGGTTCCCAGACCCAAGGTGGCACCAGTGCCAAGTCGGGCTGGTTTGATAGCACCAAGTGGCTCCTGCAATCTGCCATCCAGAAGCGGGGCAGCTTACTTTTGTTTGCCAGGGAAACGGACCGAGGTTTTTTTCTGGGGGCCTATGGCTGGGAGTGCCTGGCTGGCTCCTGAAAAGCTACGATAGGCAGGATGGTGACCAGGCCCATGGTGGCACCAGTGCCAAGTTGGGCTGGTTTGATAGTACCAAGTGGCTCCTGCAATCTGCCATCAAAATGTTGGCAGGCGAGTTTTGTTTTCCAGGGAAAAGCGCCGTTGTGTGTATTTTGGGGCCTGTGGCTGGGAGTGGCCAGCTGGCTCCTTAGAATCCACGATACGCAGGATGGTTCCCAGACCCAAGGTGGCACCAGTGCCAAGTCGGGCTGGTTTGTTAGTACCAAGTGGTTCCTGCAATCTGCCATCCAGAAGCGGGGCAGCTGAATTTTGTTTGCCAGAGAAAATGCTGTTGTTTGTGTTTCGGGGCCTGTGGCTGGCAGTGGACGGCTGGCTCCTGAAAATCCACGTTAGGAAGGATGGTTCCCAGATCCAAGGTGGCAGCAGTGCCATGTTGTGCTGGTGTGATACTCCCAAGTGGCTCCTGCAATCTGCCATCCAGAAGTGGGGCAGCTGAATTTTGTTTGCCAGAGAAAAAGGCTGTGGTTTTTGTTTGGGGGCCTATGGCTGGGAGTGGCCGGCTGGCTCCTGAAAATCCATGATACGCAGCATGGTTCCCAGACCCAAGGTGGCACCAGTGCCAAGTGGGGCTGGTTTCACAGTGTCAAGTGCCTCCTGCAATCTCCCATCCAGAAGCGGGGCAGCTGAGTTTTGTTTGCCTGTGAAACGGGCCGTTGTTTTTGATTGGGGTCTGTGGCCGAGAATGTTCAGCTGGCTCCTGACAATCCACAATATGCAGGATGGTTCCCAGACCCAAGGTGGCACCAGTGCCAAGTCTTGCTGGTTTGATAGTACCAAGTGGCTCCTGCAATCTGCCATCCAGAAGCGGTGCAGCTGAGTTTTGTTTGCCAGAGAAAAGGGCCGTGGGTTGTGTTTGGGGGCATATGGCTGGGAGTGGCCGGCTGTCTCATTAAAAAGATCGATACGCAGGATGGTTCCCAGACCCAAGGTGGCACCAGTGCCAAGTCGGGCTGTTTTTATAGTACCAAGTGCGTCCTGCAATTTGCCATCCAGAAGAGGGGCAGTTGAGTTTTGTTTGCCAGAGAAAAGCGCCGTTGTTTGTGTTTGGGGGCTTGTGGCTGGGAGTGGCCGACTGGCGCCTTAGAATCTGCGATACGCAGCATGGTTCCCAGACCCAAGGTGGCACCAGTTCCAAGTTGGGCTGGTTTGATAGTACCAAGTGGCTCCTGCAATCTGCCATCCAGAAGCGGGGCAGCTTACTTTTGTTTGCCAGGGAAACGGGCCGAGGGTTGTGTTTGGGGGCCTATGGCTGGGAGTGACCGGCTGGTCCTGGAAAGCTACAATAGGCAGGATGGTGACCAGACCCATGGTGGCACCAGTGCCAAGTCGGGCTGGTTTGATAGTACCAAGTTGCTCCTGCAATCTGCCATCAAAAAGTTGGCAGGCGAGTTTTGTTTTCCAGGGAAAAGCGCCGTTGTTTGTGTTTGGGGGACTGTGGCTGGGAGTGGCCGGCTGGCTCCTTAGAACACACGATACGCAGGATGGTTCCCAGACCCAAGGTGGCACCAGTGCCACGTCGGGCTGGTTTGATGGTGAAAAGTGGCTCCTGCAATCTGCCATCCTGAAGCGGGGTAGCTTACATTTGTGTGCCAGGGAAACGGGCCGAGGTTTATGACTGGGGGCCTAGGGCTAGAAGTGACCGGCTGGCTCCTGAAAAGCAACAATAGGCAGGATGGTTCCCAGACCCAAGGTGGCACCAGTGCCAAGTTGGGCTGGTTTGATGGTACCAACTGGCTCCTGCAATCTGCCATCTAAAAGTTGTCAGGCGAGTTTTGTTTTCCAGGAAAAGCGCCGTTGATTTTGTTTGGAGGCCTGTGGCTGGCAGTGGCTGCCTGTCGTCTTAGAATCCGGGTTACGCAGCATGGTTCCCAGAGCCAAGGTGGCACCAGTGTCAAGTTGGGCTGGTTTGATTGTACCAAGTGGCTCCTGCAATCTGCCATCCAGAAGCGGGGCAGCTTACTTTTGTTTGCCAGGGAAACGGGCCGAGGTATTTGTCTGGGGACCTATGGCTGGGAGTGACCGGCTGGCTCCTGAAAAGCTACGATAGGCAGGATGGTGACCAGACCCATGGTGGCACCAGTGCCAAGTTGGGCTGGTTTGATAGTACCAAGTGGCTCCTGCAATCTGCCATAAAAAAGTTGGCAGGTCAGTTTTGTTTTCCAGGGAAAAGCGCCGTTGTTTCTGTTTGGGGGACTGTGGCTGGGAGTGGCCGGCTGGCTCCTTAGAACACAGGATACGCAGGATGGTTCCCAGACCCAAGGTGGCACCAGTGCCAAGTCGGGCTGGTTTGATAGCACCAAGTGGCTCCTGCAATCTGCCATCCAGAAGCGGGGCAGCTTACTTTTGTTTGCCAGGGAAACGGACCGAGGTTTTTTTCTGGGGGCCTATGGCTGGGAGTGCCTGGCTGGCTCCTGAAAAGCTACGATAGGCAGGATGGTGACCAGGCCCATGGTGGCACCAGTGCCAAGTTGGGCTGGTTTGATAGTACCAAGTGGCTCCTGCAATCTGCCATCAAAAAGTTGGCAGGCGAGTTTTGTTTTCCAGGGAAAAGCGCCGTTGTGTGTATTTTGGGGCCTGTGGCTGGGAGTGGCCAGCTGGCTCCTTAGAATCCACGATACGCAGGATGGTTCCCAGACCCAAGGTGGCACCAGTGCCAAGTCGGGCTGGTTTGTTAGTACCAAGTGGTTCCTGCAATCTGCCATCCAGAAGCGGGGCAGCTGAATTTTGTTTGCCAGAGAAAATGCTGTTGTTTGTGTTTCGGGGCCTGTGGCTGGCAGTGGACGGCTGGCTCCTGAAAATCCACGTTAGGAAGGATGGTTCCCAGATCCAAGGTGGCAGCAGTGCCATGTTGTGCTGGTGTGATACTCCCAAGTGGCTCCTGCAATCTGCCATCCAGAAGTGGGGCAGCTGAATTTTGTTTGCCAGAGAAAAAGGCTGTGGTTTTTGTTTGGGGGCCTATGGCTGGGAGTGGCCGGCTGGCTCCTGAAAATCCATGATACGCAGCATGGTTCCCAGACCCAAGGTGGCACCAGTGCCAAGTGGGGCTGGTTTCACAGTGTCAAGTGCCTCCTGCAATCTCCCATCCAGAAGCGGGGCAGCTGAGTTTTGTTTGCCTGTGAAACGGGCCGTTGTTTTTGATTGGGGTCTGTGGCCGAGAATGTTCAGCTGGCTCCTGACAATCCACAATATGCAGGATGGTTCCCAGACCCAAGGTGGCACCAGTGCCAAGTCTTGCTGGTTTGATAGTACCAAGTGGCTCCTGCAATCTGCCATCCAGAAGCGGTGCAGCTGAGTTTTGTTTGCCAGAGAAAAGGGCCGTGGGTTGTGTTTGGGGGCATATGGCTGGGAGTGGCCGGCTGTCTCATTAAAAAGATCGATACGCAGGATGGTTCCCAGACCCAAGGTGGCACCAGTGCCAAGTCGGGCTGTTTTTATAGTACCAAGTGCGTCCTGCAATTTGCCATCCAGAAGAGGGGCAGTTGAGTTTTGTTTGCCAGAGAAAAGCGCCGTTGTTTGTGTTTGGGGGCTTGTGGCTGGGAGTGGCCGACTGGCGCCTTAGAATCTGCGATACGCAGCATGGTTCCCAGACCCAAGGTGGCACCAGTTCCAAGTTGGGCTGGTTTGATAGTACCAAGTGGCTCCTGCAATCTGCCATCCAGAAGCGGGGCAGCTTACTTTTGTTTGCCAGGGAAACGGGCCGAGGGTTGTGTTTGGGGGCCTATGGCTGGGAGTGACCGGCTGGTCCTGGAAAGCTACAATAGGCAGGATGGTGACCAGACCCATGGTGGCACCAGTGCCAAGTCGGGCTGGTTTGATAGTACCAAGTTGCTCCTGCAATCTGCCATCAAAAAGTTGGCAGGCGAGTTTTGTTTTCCAGGGAAAAGCGCCGTTGTTTGTGTTTGGGGGCCTGTGGCTGGGAGTGGCCGGCTGGCTCCTTAGAATCCACGATACGCAGGATGGTTCCCAGACCCAAGGTGGCACCAGTGCCAAGTCGGGCTGGTTTGATACTACCAAGTGGTTCCTGCAATCTGCCATCCAGAAGCAGGGCAGCTTACTTTTGTTTGCCAGGGAAACGGGCCGTGGGTTTTGTTTGGGGGCATATAGCTGAGAGTGGCCCGCTGGCCCCTGAAAATCCACGCTAGGCAGCATGGTTCCCAGATGCAAGGTGGCACCAGTGCCAAGTCGGGCTGGTTTGATGGTGCAAAGTGGCTCCTGCAATCTGCCATCCAGAAGCGGGGCAGCTGATTTTTGTTTGCCAGAGAAAAATTCCGTGGATTGTTTTTGGGGGCATATTGCTGGGAGTGGCCGGCTGGCTCCTTAAAATGCTCGATACGCATGATGGTTCCCAGGCCCAAGGTGTCACCACTACCAAGTCGGCCTGCGGTTTTAGTATCAAGTTCATCCTGCAATTTGCCATCCAGAAGAGGGGCAGTTGAGTTTTGTTTGCCAGAGAAACGGGCCGAGGTTTCTGTTTGGGGACATATGGCTGAGAGTGGCCGGCTGGCCTCTGAAAATCCACGATACACAACATGGTTCCCAGATCCAAGGTGGCACCAGTGCCAAGTTGGGCTGGTTTGATAGTCCCAAGTGTCTCCTGCAATCTGCCATCCAGAAGCGGGGCAGCTTACTTTTGTTTGCCAGAGAAATAGGCCTAGGTTTTTGTCTGGGGGCCTGTGGCTAGGAGTGGCCTGCTGGCTCCTAAGAATCCACGATACGCAGGATGTTTACCAGACCCATGGTGGCACCAGTGCCAAGTTGGGCTGGTTTGATAGTACCAAGTGGCTCCTGCAAACTCCATCAAAAAGTTGGCAGGCGTGTTTTGTTTTCCAGGGAACAGCGCCGTTGATTTTGTTTGGGGGCCTGTGGCTGGGAGTGGCCGGCTGGCTCCTTAGAATCCACGATACGCAGGATGGTTCCCAGACCCAAGGTGACACCAGTGCCAAGTCGGGCTGGTTTGATTACACCAAGTGGCTCCTGCAATCTGCCATCCATAAGTGAGGCAGCTAAGTTTTGTTTGCCAGAAAAAAGGGCCGTGGTTTTTGTTGGGGGCCTGTGGCGGGGAGTAGCCGGCTGGCTCCTTAAAATCCACGATACGCAGGATGGTTCCCAGACCCAAGGTGGTACCAGTGCCAAGTCGGGCTGGTTTGATAGTACCAAGTGGCTCCTGCAATCTGCCATCCAGAAGCGGGGCAGCTTACTTTTGTTTGCCAGGGAAACGGGCCGAGCTTTGTGTCTCGGGGCCTATGGCAGGGAGTGACCGGCTGGCTCCTGAAAAGCTACGATAGGCAGGATGGTGACCAGACCCATGGTGGCACCAGTGGCAAGTTGGGCTGGTTTGATAGTACCAAGTGGCTCCTGCAATCTGCCATCAAAAAGTTGGCAGGCGAGTTTTGTTTTCCAGGGAAAAGCGCCGTTGTGTGTGTTTTGGGGCCTGTGGCTGGGAGTGGCCAGCTGGCTCCTTAGAATCCACGACACGCAGGATGGTTCCCAGACCCAAGGTGGCACCAGTGCCAAGTCGGGCTGGTTTGTTAGTACCAAGTGGTTCCTGCAATCTGCCATCCAGAAGCGGGGCAGCTGAATTTTGTTTGCCAGAGAAAAAGGCTGTTGTTTGTGTTTCGGGGCCTGTGGCTGGCAGTGGACGGCTGGCTCCTGAAAATCCATGATACGCAGCATGGTTCCCAGACCCAAGGTGGCACCAGTGCCAAGTAGGGCTGGTTTCATAGTACCCAGTGGCTCCTGCAATCTGCCATCCAGAAGAGGGGCAGTTGAGTTTTGTTTTCCAGAGAAAAGGGCCGTGGTTTGTGTTTGGGGCCTATGGCTGAGAGTGACCGGCTGGCCCCTGAAAATCCACGATAGGAAGGATGATTCCCAGATCCAAGGTGGCAGCAATGCCATGTTGTGCTGGTGTGATAGTCCCAAGTGGCTCCTGCAATCTGCCATCCAGAAGCGGGGCAGCTGAATTTTGTTTGCCAGAGAAAAAGGCTGTGGTTTTTGTTTGGGGGCCTATGGCTGGGAGTGGCCGGCTGGCTCCTGAAAATCCATGATACGCAGCATGGTTCCCAGACCCAAGGTGGCACCAGTGCCAAGTGGGGCTGGTTTCACAGTGTCAAGTGCCTCCTGCAATCTCCCATCCAGAAGCGGGGCAGCTGAGTTTTGTTTGCCTGTGAAACGGGCCATTGTTTTTGATTGGGGTCTGTGGCCGAGAGTGTCCAGCTGGCTCCTGACAATCCACAATACGCAGGATGGTTCCCAGACCCAAGGTGGCACCAGTGCCAAGTCGTGCTGGTTTGATAGTACCAAGTGCGTCCTGCAATTTGCCATCCAGAAGAGGGGCAGTTGAGTTTTGTTTGCCAGAGAAAAGCGCCGTTGTTTGTGTTTGGGGTCTTGTGGTTGGGAGTGGCCGACTGGCGCCTTAGAATCTGCGATACGCAGCATGGTTCCCAGACCAAAGGTGGCACCAGTGCCAAGTCGGGCTGGTTTGATAGTACCAAGTGTCTCCTGCAGTCTGCCATCCAGAAGCGGGGCAGCTGAGTTTTGTTTGCCAGAGAAAAGGGCCGAGGTTTGTGACTGGGGGCCTATGGCTGGGAGTGACCGGCTGGCTCCTGGAAAGCTACAATAGGCAGGATGGTTACCAGACCCATGGTGGCACCAGTGCCAAGTTGGGCTGGTTTGATAGTACCAAGTTGCTCCTGCAATCTGCCATCAAAAAGTCGGCAGGCGAGTTTTGTTTTCCAGGGAAAAGCGCCGTTGTTTGTATTTGGGTGCCTGTGGCTGGGAGTGGCCGGCTGGCTCCTTAGAATCCACGATACGCAGGATGGTTCCCAGACCCAAGGTGGCACCAGTGCCAAGTCGGGCTGGTTTGATACTACCAAGTGGTTCCTGCAATCTGCCATCCAGAAGCGGGGCAGCTTACTTTTGTTTGCCAGGGAAACGGGCCGTGGGTTGTGTTTGGGGGCATATGGCTGGGAGTGGCCACCTGGCTCCTTAAAATGCACGATACGCCGCATGGTAACCAGACGCAAGGTGGCACCAGTGCCAAGTCGGGCTGTTTTTGTAGTACCCAGTGGCTCCTGCAATTTGCCATCCAGAAGCGGGGCAGCTAAATTTTGTTTGCTAGAGAAAAGGGCTGTGGTTTGTGTTTGGGGGCCTATGGCCGAGAGTGGTAGGCTGGCCCCTGAAAATCAACGATAGGCAGGATGGTTCCCAGATACAAGGTGGCACCAGTGCCAAGTAAGGCTGGTTGTATGGTTCAAAGTGACTCCTGCAATCTGCCATCCAGAAGCGGGACAGCTGAGTTTTTTTTGCCAGAGAAAAGGTCCGTGGTTTCTTTTTGGGGCATACGGCTGGGAATTGCCGGCTGGCTCCTTAAAATGCTCGATACGCAGGATGGTTCCCAGAGCCAAGGTGGCACCACTGCCAAGTCGGGCTCTTTTTGTAGTACCAAGTGCGTCCTGCAATTTGCCATCCAGAAGAGGGGCAGTTGAGTTTTGTTTGCCAGAGAAAAGGGCCGAGGTTTGTGTTTGGGAGCATATGGCTGGGAATGACCGGCTGGCCCCTGAAAATCCACGATAGGCCGGATGGTTCCCAGATCCAAGATGGTACCATTACCAAGTCGGGCTGCTTTGATAGTCCCAAGTGGCTCCTGCAAACTGCCACACCAGAAGCGGGGCAGCTGAGTTTTGTTTGCCAGGGAAATGGGCCGTTGTTTGTGTTTGGGGGCCTGTGGCTGGGAGTGTTCGGCTGGTTCCTGAATATGTACGATACGCAGGATTGTTCCCAGATCCAAGGTGGCAGCAGTGCCATGTTGTGCTGGTGTGATAGTCCCAAGTGGCTCCTGCAATCTGCCATCCAGAAGTGGGGCAGCTGATTTTTGTTTGCCAGAGAAAAGGTCCGTGGTTTGTGTTTGGGGGCATATGGCTGAGAGTGGCCGGCTGGCCCCTGAAAATCCACGATACACAGGATGGTTCCCAGATCCAAGGTGGCACCTGTGCCAAGTCGGGCTGATTTGATAGTACTAAGTAGCTCCTGCAATCTGCCATCCAGAAGCGGGGCAGCTTACTTTTGTTTGCCAGGGAAACGGGCCGAGGTTTCTGTTTGGGGGCCTATGGCTGGGAGTGACCGGCTGGCTCCTGAAAAGCTACAATAGGCAGGATGGTTCCCAGAGCCAAGGTGGCACCAGTGCCAAGTTGGGCTGGTTTGATAGTACCAAGTGGCTCCTGCAATCTGTCATCCAGAAGCGGGGCAGCTTACTTTTGTTTGCCAGAGAAATAGGCCTAGGTTTTTGTCTGGGGGCCTGTGGCTAGGAGTGGCCGGCTGGCTCCTAAGAATCCACGATACGCAGGATGTTTCCCAGACCCAAGGTGACACCAGTGCCAAGTCGGGCTGGTTTGATAGTACCAAGTGGCTCCTGCAAACTCCATCAAAAAGTTGGCAGGCGTGTTTTGTTTTCCAGGGAACAGCGCCGTTGATTTTGTTTGGGGGCCTGTGGCTGGGAGTGGCCGGCTGGCTCCTTAGAACACACGATACGCAGGATGGTTCCCAGACCCAAGGTGGCACCAGTGCCAAGTCGGGCTGGTTTGATTACACCAAGTGGCTCCTGCAATCTGCCATCCAGAAGTGAGGCAGCTAAGTTTTGTTTGCCAGAAAAAAGGGCCGTGGTTTTTGTTGGGGGCCTGTGGCTGGGAGTGGCCGGCTGGCTCCTTAGAATCCACCATACGCAGGATGGTTCCCAGACCCAAGGTGGCACCAGTGCCAAGTCGGGCTGGTTTGATAGTCCCAAGTGGCTCCTGCAATCTGCCATCCAGAAGCGGGGCAGCTGAGTTTTGTTTGCCAGGGAAAAGCGCCGTTGTTTGTGTTTGGGGGCCTGTGGCTGGGAGTGTTCGGCTGGTTCCTGAATATGTACGATACGCAGGATTGTTCCCAGACCCAAGGTGGCACCAGTGCCAAGTCGGGCTGGTTTGATGGTGCAAAGTGGCTCCTGCAATCTGCCATCCAGACGCGGGGCAGCGGATTTTTGTTTCCATGAGAAATGGTCCGTGGTTTGTTTTTGGGGGTATATGGCTGGGCCTGGCCGGCTGGCTCCTTAAAAAGCTCGATATGCAGGATGGTTCCCTGACACAAGGTGGCACCAGTGCCACGTCGGGCGGTTTTCGTAGTACAAAGTGCGTCCTAAAATTTGCCATCCAGAAGAGGGGCAGTTGAGTTTTGTTTGCCAGAGAAAAGGTCCGTGGTTTGTTTTTGGGGGCATATGGCTGAGAGTGGCTGGCTGGCCCCTGAAAATCCACGATACACAGGATGGTTCCCAGATCCAAGGTGGCACCTGTGCCAAGTCGGGCTGATTTGATAGTACTAAGTAGCTCCTGCAATCTGCCATCCAGAAGCGGGGCAGCTTACTTTTGTTTGCCAGGGAAACGGGCCGAGGTTTGTGTTTGGGGGCCTATGGCTGAGAGTGACCGGCTGGCTCCTGAAAAGCTACAATAGGCAGGATGGTGACCAGACCCATGGTGGCACCAGTGCCAAGTTGGGCTGGTTTGATAGTACCAAGTGGCTCCTGCAATCTTCCATGATCACGTGGAGAAATACTTTCTGGTTTCAGCCTCATGCTCTTTCTTCTCTCCCTCAACTTCTCTATCACCTCTCATCTGGTTCACATGCGCTGTCTTCAAGGTCCACAGGCTACTTTTCACAGAATCTTCTGGCCTGATGAAGTAAGAATGATGAATAGAACAGAGCTGGGATCTATTTTCCAGTTTGGATAAAATGCATTCTGCACACAAATCCAAGGAGAACGGGCTGCCCCGATGCCCAGAAAATCTTTCACTCCTGCTAGTGTTCTACGTCAACCGCAACTTAGTCTGAAAGAAAAGCTTTTTCTCTGAGAGCATCTGAGAGGTTTGCATGAAGCACTGATATCTGACATATGCAATTTTGAATAGGAGAGGAAAAAGAAAATGGCAAGGAGTTTTTAATTTTAGTGGTTTCAATTTTAATTTCCGTGCACTTTTTCAAAACTTGTCAGCTCAAATGCCCATCAACATCTTTTAGTCATCTGTAAGTCAGTATTCATATAAAATGTGCTTCAAATCCAAAGAATTTCAAATTTGCACTCCAAGCTTCTATGCCTAGATTTATGATTTCCTACACATATTAGATGAAAGGAAGGCCTTTTTTACTGTGGGAGTGCTGGAACACTGGAACAGGTTGCCCAGAGAAGTTGTGGGTGTCCCATCCCTGAAAGTATTCAAGGTCACCTTGGACGGGGCTTGGAGCAGCAACAAAGGAGAAGCTTGATGGTAGAGAAACAAAGTTGGACTATAGAAGAAACTCGGATTGAAGTATAGGATCAAGTTTTCTCTCAGCTCTTGGGGTAAATTCAAAGTTGTACAAAATGACATTTATCTGTGCTATTCACTACTGTAACAGAAAGTTTCATGAAAACTGTACAGAAGATAGTAAATTTTAAAAGAGATAAGAATTACAGCATAAAATCCATGGGATAGGTTACAACATGAGACACTCTCTAAGAGAAAATCTCTTTGTTTCAGCACTTCATCGGGGTAAGATTTCATGAAGTGCCAAAGAAGGCGGCAAAATATCATTCGGGACATTATTTACTGGAATTCAGCCTGGCCATTAGTAGGAACTGCCTTTGAACATATCATGTAGATATACCACACACGCTTTCCCTTCACTGAAAAATTACTGTTTACAACAAATAAGCAATTGACGATCAAAATTGATTGAAAGCATCTTAAACATGTCAAGTATTTCATTGTAGATGATCTGTGATCCAAATGCTTCTTCCACCTTCGAGAGGGACAGAAGAATTCTTCCATATCATGATGGTTTAAAATTGTATCAACCAATGTTTTCTGCTGAAAAGATATCATCTATTTTTTTCTATTTTTGGAAGAAAATATTCCTAGACATACAACAGGTGAGAACTAAGTAATTTTAAAGAAACAAATGAAATGAAAATATTCTGTAAATAGAATGAAATGAAAAGCTGTGTTTTAAATAGGAGCTAAATATTAAACAGAATTTTTGTACCAGGCATTTGAATTACTGCACCAGCTCTTTTGCCCATCAAGAGAGGCATTTAGCATTTCAGTCTTTTCCAAGGTGTTCATGATCTGCTATGCTGATCTCTGTGTGTGCCTAGGTGTGTGTGGAGGGGGGGGCATATGAAGGGGAGTGTGTATGTTTGCTTTACAATTGTTGTGGCAGATTCATGCCTCAGCTCCACATTTTGTTTTAAAAAGGTCACACCGAGTGGATATGAAGTTTACTATCAACAAGAGATCGATTCCCAAATCATCCATTTGACTCTCCCTTATAAATCATGTGCTTTGTTGCATATTTTATCAAATATACTTTCAAGCCAGATGGAGGAAGGAGGATGTGGGAATCCCTCCACCATCTTGCAACTTTTATGTAAGTAGGTTTTCAAGAAAATCATCATTTCTCTTTTAAATATGTCTGGAACAGGCATGATGGTAGTGTCAACCTGTTGGAGTTTTTGTTGCTGGAAGAAGTTGTACAAAAGGATTGGTTTTTACATTGACCAGTTACTGAATCAAGCGCAGGAATACATTGGAAATTTAGCTGGGGGTTCCTTTTCCCAGCAGACTACTTCTAGAACGAGCTTGTACACTGAAGCTGACTCTTTTGCTCTCTTTTTGTTTCTTTCCTATTTTCTTGGCTTCTTTGCCACTATCTAGACAATTTTGGAACTTTGTTCCCAACTAAAATGGTTTCAATAGTCTGATTGTGATCATACATTTTTACAAGGAATTTTTAAAATCTTTCCTCGAGTCCAGAAAGTCAAGGACTTAGATCTTTTTCTTCCCTTATCAATATTGCCATGAAATTGATAAATAAAGACCAACTCTTTATTTTTGTTTTTAACCCACGTAGATAATTCCCATCCATTAATCCATTTTGTGGACCAATAGCTGCCATTCTGATGGAAGCTGTCACTTCTTAACAATAGGCATTCTGTGACTATGTTGACTGCACTTTGGGTGAAGATCCTAACTGGTCTTAGATATACATAGGGAGAAATTTGCTCAGCCAGTGTCAGTCTTAAGCATGCGTATCAGAAGATCTTTCTAGAGCTGGGAATTTTCCCATGAAAGGGATTCAGTTAGGGAAGAGACACTTGTGCCAGAGTTTTACATTCTTCTTGAACACTGCTTAAGGAACTTAGATGCCATGTCCATTTGGATCTCTGTCTGCACAGAACTTTGTCATGCCAGCGCTTTGAAATGCATCTTGAAGAGAATTCACTAGCACAGAATGAAAGAGAGTGGAAGGGGTTGGTGGGGCTAACCAGGCCCAACCCCCCTGCCTAAACCAGGATACCTAGAGCCTCTTGCCCAGGATTCTATCTGGGTGTACTTTTAATGTCTTCAAAGATCCAGGCTCCACAATCTTTCTGGGCAGTCTGTGCCGTGGTTCAGTCACCCTGACAGTAAAGAAACATTTACTGATGTTCAAAGGCAATCTCCTGTATTTCAGTGTGTGCCCACTGCCTCTTGTCTTTTCCCTCAGCATCACTGAAAAGACACTGATTCCCTCCCCTTTGCACTATTGCTTCCATATGTATGTGTGATGCCATGTAGAGGTATGTCAAAAACCTCCCTGAAGCCCAGGCAGATAATATTCCCTTCATCTACCAGTCAAGTTGATTCATCAGAGGAGTTTAAAGTGATGTTCAGCATGAAATTCCCCTGAAAAATCATGCTAACTACATTATTTGGTCATCTGTCATGTGCCTGGCAAGGATTTCCAGGAAGAGCTGCTTCATCAACTTCCTGGGGATAAAAAAGAGGCTGGCTGGTTTGTACTATGGCGAGTCCTCTTAATTGCCTTTTTTGAAGATGGGTGTCATTTGCTAACATCCACTCTTTAGCCTCTGTTGTCGTCTACATCTTAGCAAAACGCTTTTCCACTATGTCTGGCTAGGAAAAACTGTGCCAGCACAGAAAACACCTCCCATCTTGTTCTAGAAGTTGCACGGATGTCTGCCAAGTGTTTGGCAGGAAGAAAAGAAAAGTTGTCCAAAACAGCTTCCAATCGAATGTTCCTGTGATTGGAAAAGTCAGGAGAGTGCAAAGGTACTGTTTTCTATCAGTTGGCAAGGTGCGCACACAATCCCAGTGTTGTACAGCTTGCTTCTTCACCTTCCCAAAGCTGCCGCTCTCGCCGGCTGCCGGAGCCCAAGAAGCGGCTTCTTCGCGCAAAGACGATTGTGCCGCTCACAGGGCTCTCCTTAGCGCGGCTTCTGCCGAAAGACGCCCGGCAGCGGCTCTTACCTCCGGAGAGCATCCTACCTTCGTCTTTAGCTCCTCTTCTCATCTACACCTCGGCAAAACGCTTTTCCACTATGTCTGGCT
This sequence comes from Melospiza melodia melodia, assembly GCF_035770615.1. Lineage (NCBI taxonomy): Eukaryota > Metazoa > Chordata > Aves > Passeriformes > Passerellidae > Melospiza > Melospiza melodia. Next base: position 34,966,560 of record NC_086197.1, on the reverse strand, counting down.
AGGAAAAACTGTGCCAGCACAGAAAACATCTCCCATCGTGTTCTCGAAGTTGCACGGATGTCTGCCAAGTGTTTGGCAGGAAGAAAAGAAAAGTTGTCCAAAACAGCTTCCAATCGAATGTTCCTGTGATTGGAAAAGTCAGGAGAGTGCAAAGGTACTGTTTTCTATCAGTTGGCAAGGTGCGCACACAATCCCAGTGTTGTACAGCTTGCTTCTTCACCTTCCCGAAGCTGCCGCTCTCGCCGGCTGCCGGAGCCCAAGAAGCGGCTTCTTCGCGCAAAGACGATTGTGCCGCTCACAGTGCTCTCCTTAGCGCGGCTTCTGCCGAAAGACGCCCGGCAGCGGCTCTTACCTCCGGAGAGCATCCTACCTTCGTCTTTCGCGTCTTTTGTAGTCTACATCTTAGCAAAACGCTTTTCCACTATGTCTGGCTAGGAAAAACTGTGCCAGCACAGAAAACATCTCCCATCGTGTTCTAGAAGTTGCACGGATGTCTGCCAAGTGTTTGGCAGGAAGAAAAGAAAAGTTGTCCAAAACAGCTTCCAATCGAATGTTCCTGTGATTGGAAAAGTCAGGAGAGTGCAAAGGTACTGTTTTCTATCAGTTGGCAAGGTGCGCACACAATCCCAGTGTTGTACAGCTTGCTTCTTCACCTTCCCGAAGCTGCCGCTCTCGCCGGCTGCCGGAGCCCAAGAAGCGGCTTCTTCGCGCAAAGACGATTGTGCCGCTCACAGTGCTCTCCTTAGCGCGGCTTCTGCCAAAAGACGCCCGGCAGCGGCTCTTACCTCCGGAGAGCATCCTACCTTCGTCTTTCGCGTCTTTTGTAGTCTACATCTTAGCAAAACGCTTTTCCACTATGTCTGGCTAGGAAAAACTGTGCCAGCACAGAAAACATCTCCCATCGTGTTCTAGAAGTTGCACGGATGTCTGCCAAGTGTTTGGCAGGAAGAAAAGAAAAGTTGTCCAAAACAGCTTCCAATCGAATGTTCCTGTGATTGGAAAAGTCAGGAGAGTGCAAAGGTACTGTTTTCTATCAGTTGGCAAGGTGCGCACACAATCCCAGTGTTGTACAGCTTGCTTCTTCACCTTCCCGAAGCTGCCGCTCTCGCCGGCTGCCGGAGCCCAAGAAGCGGCTTCTTCGCGCAAAGACGATTGTGCCGCTCACAGTGCTCTCCTTAGCGCGGCTTCTGCCGAAAGACGCCCGGCAGCGGCTCTTACCTCCGGAGAGCATCCTACCTTCGTCTTTCGCGTCTTTTGTAGTCTACATCTTAGCAAAACGCTTTTCCACTATGTCTGGCTAGGAAAAACTGTGCCAGCACAGAAAACATCTCCCATCGTGTTCTAGAAGTTGCACGGATGTCTGCCAAGTGTTTGGCAGGAAGAAAAGAAAAGTTGTCCAAAACAGCTTCCAATCGAATGTTCCTGTGATTGGAAAAGTCAGGAGAGTGCAAAGGTACTGTTTTCTATCAGTTGGCAAGGTGCGCACACAATCCCAGTGTTGTACAGCTTGCTTCTTCACCTTCCCGAAGCTGCCGCTCTCGCCGGCTCCCGGAACCGAAGAATCGGCTTGTTCGCGCAAAGACGATTGTGCCGCTCACAGGGCTCTCCTTAGCGCGGCTTCTGCCGAAAGACGCCCGGCAGCGGCTCTTAACTCCGGAGAGCATCCTACCTTCGTCTTTCGCGTCTTATGTAGTCTACATCTTAGCAAAACGCTTTTCCACTATGTCTGGCTAGGAAAAACCGTGCCAGCCCAGAAAACATCTCCCATCGTTTTCTAGAAGTTGCAGATATGTCTGCCAAGTGTTTGGCAGGAAGAAAAGAAAAGTTGTCCAAAACAGCTTCCAATCGAATGTTCCTGTGATTGGAAAAGTCAGGAGAGTGCAAAGGTACTGTTTTCTATCAGTTGGCAAGGTGCGCACACAATCCCAGTGTTGTACAGCTTGCTTCTTCACCTTCCCGAAGCTGCCACTCTCAGGAGGTAAGAGCCGCTGCCGGGCGTCTTTCGGCAGAAGCCGCGCTAAGGAGAGCACTGTGAGCGGCACAATCGTCTTTGCGCGAAGAAGCCGCTTCTTGGGCTCCGGCAGCCGGCGAGAGCGGCAGCTTCGGGAAGGTGAAGAAGCAAGCTGTACAACACTGGGATTGTGTGCGCACCTTGCCAACTGATAGAAAACAGTACCTTTGCACTCTCCTGACTTTTCCAATCACAGGAACATTCGATTGGAAGCTGTTTTGGACAACTTTTCTTTTCTTCCTGCCAAACACTTGGCAGACATCCGTGCAACTTCTAGAACACGATGGGAGATGTTTTCTGTGCTGGCACAGTTTTTCCTAGCCAGACATAGTGGAAAAGCTTTTTGCCGAGGTGTAGATGAGAAGAGGAGCTAAAGAGTGGATGTTAGCAAATGACACCCATCTTCAAAAAAGGCAATTAAGAGGACTCGCCATAGTACAAACCAGCCAGCCTCTTTTTTATCCCCAGGAAGTTGATGAAGCAGCTCTTCCTGGAAATCCTTGCCAGGCACATGACAGATGACCAAATAATGTAGTTAGCATGATTTTTCAGGGGAATTTCATGCTGAACATCACTTTAAACTCCTCTGATGAATCAACTTGACTGGTAGATGAAGGGAATATTATCTGCCTGGGCTTCAGGGAGGTTTTTGACATACCTCTACATGGCATCACACATACATATGGAAGCAATAGTGCAAAGGGGAGGGAATCAGTGTCTTTTCAGTGATGCTGAGGGAAAAGACAAGAGGCAGTGGGCACACACTGAAATACAGGAGATTGCCTTTGAACATCAGTAAATGTTTCTTTACTGTCAGGGTGACTGAACCACGGCACAGACTGCCCAGAAAGATTGTGGAGCCTGGATCTTCGAAGACATTAAAAGTACACCCAGATAGAATCCTGGGCAAGAGGCTCTAGGTATCCTGGTTTAGGCAGGGGGGTTGGGCCTGGTTAGCCCCACCAACCCCTTCCACTCTCTTTCATTCTGTGCTAGTGAATTCTCTTCAAGATGCATTTCAAAGCGCTGGCATGACAAAGTTCTGTGCAGACAGAGATCCAAATGGACATGGCATCTAAGTTCCTTAAGCAGTGTTCAAGAAGAATGTAAAACTCTGGCACAAGTGTCTCTTCCCTAACTGAATCCCTTTCATGGGAAAATTCCCAGCTCTAGAAAGATCTTCTGATACGCATGCTTAAGACTGACACTGGCTGAGCAAATTTCTCCCTATGTATATCTAAGACCAGTTAGGATCTTCACCCAAAGTGCAGTCAACATAGTCACAGAATGCCTATTGTTAAGAAGTGACAGCTTCCATCAGAATGGCAGCTATTGGTCCACAAAATGGATTAATGGATGGGAATTATCTACGTGGGTTAAAAACAAAAATAAAGAGTTGGTCTTTATTTATCAATTTCATGGCAATATTGATAAGGGAAGAAAAAGATCTAAGTCCTTGACTTTCTGGACTCGAGGAAAGATTTTAAAAATTCCTTGTAAAAATGTATGATCACAATCAGACTATTGAAACCATTTTAGTTGGGAACAAAGTTCCAAAATTGTCTAGATAGTGGCAAAGAAGCCAAGAAAATAGGAAAGAAACAAAAAGAGAGCAAAAGAGTCAGCTTCAGTGTACAAGCTCGTTCTAGAAGTAGTCTGCTGGGAAAAGGAACCCCCAGCTAAATTTCCAATGTATTCCTGCGCTTGATTCAGTAACTGGTCAATGTAAAAACCAATCCTTTTGTACAACTTCTTCCAGCAACAAAAACTCCAACAGGTTGACACTACCATCATGCCTGTTCCAGACATATTTAAAAGAGAAATGATGATTTTCTTGAAAACCTACTTACATAAAAGTTGCAAGATGGTGGAGGGATTCCCACATCCTCCTTCCTCCATCTGGCTTGAAAGTATATTTGATAAAATATGCAACAAAGCACATGATTTATAAGGGAGAGTCAAATGGATGATTTGGGAATCGATCTCTTGTTGATAGTAAACTTCATATCCACTCGGTGTGACCTTTTTAAAACAAAATGTGGAGCTGAGGCATGAATCTGCCACAACAATTGTAAAGCAAACATACACACTCCCCTTCATATGCCCCCCCCTCCACACACACCTAGGCACACACAGAGATCAGCATAGCAGATCATGAACACCTTGGAAAAGACTGAAATGCTAAATGCCTCTCTTGATGGGCAAAAGAGCTGGTGCAGTAATTCAAATGCCTGGTACAAAAATTCTGTTTAATATTTAGCTCCTATTTAAAACACAGCTTTTCATTTCATTCTATTTACAGAATATTTTCATTTCATTTGTTTCTTTAAAATTACTTAGTTCTCACCTGTTGTATGTCTAGGAATATTTTCTTCCAAAAATAGAAAAAAATAGATGATATCTTTTCAGCAGAAAACATTGGTTGATACAATTTTAAACCATCATGATATGGAAGAATTCTTCTGTCCCTCTCGAAGGTGGAAGAAGCATTTGGATCACAGATCATCTACAATGAAATACTTGACATGTTTAAGATGCTTTCAATCAATTTTGATCGTCAATTGCTTATTTGTTGTAAACAGTAATTTTTCAGTGAAGGGAAAGTGTGTGTGGTATATCTACATGATATGTTCAAAGGCAGTTCCTACTAATGGCCAGGCTGAATTCCAGTAAATAATGTCCCGAATGATATTTTGCCGCCTTCTTTGGCACTTCATGAAATCTTACCCCGATGAAGTGCTGAAACAAAGAGATTTTCTCTTAGAGAGTGTCTCATGTTGTAACCTATCCCATGGATTTTATGCTGTAATTCTTATCTCTTTTAAAATTTACTATCTTCTGTACAGTTTTCATGAAACTTTCTGTTACAGTAGTGAATAGCACAGATAAATGTCATTTTGTACAACTTTGAATTTACCCCAAGAGCTGAGAGAAAACTTGATCCTATACTTCAATCCGAGTTTCTTCTATAGTCCAACTTTGTTTCTCTACCATCAAGCTTCTCCTTTGTTGCTGCTCCAAGCCCCGTCCAAGGTGACCTTGAATACTTTCAGGGATGGGACACCCACAACTTCTCTGGGCAACCTGTTCCAGTGTTCCAGCACTCCCACAGTAAAAAAGGCCTTCCTTTCATCTAATATGTGTAGGAAATCATAAATCTAGGCATAGAAGCTTGGAGTGCAAATTTGAAATTCTTTGGATTTGAAGCACATTTTATATGAATACTGACTTACAGATGACTAAAAGATGTTGATGGGCATTTGAGCTGACAAGTTTTGAAAAAGTGCACGGAAATTAAAATTGAAACCACTAAAATTAAAAACTCCTTGCCATTTTCTTTTTCCTCTCCTATTCAAAATTGCATATGTCAGATATCAGTGCTTCATGCAAACCTCTCAGATGCTCTCAGAGAAAAAGCTTTTCTTTCAGACTAAGTTGCGGTTGACGTAGAACACTAGCAGGAGTGAAAGATTTTCTGGGCATCGGGGCAGCACGTTCTCCTTGGATTTGTGTGCAGAATGCATTTTATCCAAACTGGAAAATAGATCCCAGCTCTGTTCTATTCATCATTCTTACTTCATCAGGCCAGAAGATTCTGTGAAAAGTAGCCTGTGGACCTTGAAGACAGCGCATGTGAACCAGATGAGAGGTGATAGAGAAGTTGAGGGAGAGAAGAAAGAGCATATGGCTGAAACCAGAAAGTATTTCTCCACGTGATCATGGAAGATTGCAGGAGCCACTTGGTACTATCAAACCAGCCCGACTTGGCACTGGTGCCACTATGGGTCTGGGAGCCATGTTGCATATCGTGCATTTTAAGGAGCCAGCTGGCCACACACAGCCATATGCCCCCAAACACAAACCAAGCCCTTTTCTCTGGCAAACAAAACTCAGCTGCCCTGCTTCTGGATGGCAGATTGCAGGAGCCACTTGGTACTATCAAACCAGCCCAACTTGGCACTGGTGCCACCTTGGCTCTGGGAACCATCCTGCCTATTGTAGCTTTTCAGGAGCCAGCCGGTCACTCCCAGCCATAGGCCCCCAAACAGAAACCTCGGCCCGTTTCCCTGGCAAACAAAAGTAAGCTGCCCCGCTTCTGGATGGCAGATTGCAGGAGCTACTTAGTACTATCAAATCAGCCCGACTTGGCACAGGTGCCACCTTGGATCTGGGAACCATCCTGTGTATCGTGGATTTTCAGGGGCCAGCCGGCCACTCTCAGCCATATGCCCCCAAACACAAACCACGGACCTTTTCTCTGGCAAACAAAAATCAGCTGCCCCACTTCTGGATGGCAGATTGCAGGAGCCACTTGGGACTATCACACCAGCACAACATGGCACTGCTGCCACCTTGGATCTGGGAACAATCCTGCGTATCGTACATATTCAGGAACCAGCCGAACACTCCCAGCCACAGGCCCCCAAACACAAACAACGGCCCATTTCCCTGGCAAACAAAACTCAGCTGCCCCGCTTCTGGATGGCAGTTTGCAGGAGCCACTTGGGACTATCAAAGCAGCCCGACTTGGTAATGGTACCATCTTGGATCTGGGAACCATCCGGCGTATCGTGGATTTTCAGGGGCCAGCCGGTCATTCCCAGCCATATGCTCCCAAACACAAACCTCGGCCCTTTCCTCTGGCAGACAAAACTCAACTGCCCCTCTTCTGGATGGCAAATTGCAGGACGCACTTGGTACTACAAAAAGAGCCCGACTTGGCAGTGGTGCCACCTTGGCTCTGGGAACCATCCTGCGTATCGAGCATTTTAAGGAGCCAGCCGGCAATTCCCAGCCGTATGCCCCAAAAAGAAACCACGGACCTTTTCTCTGGCAAAAAAAACTCAGCTGTCCCGCTTCTGGATGGCAGATTGCAGGAGTCACTTTGAACCATACAACCAGCCTTACTTGGCACTGGTGCCACCTTGTATCTGGGAACCATCCTGCCTATCGTTGATTTTCAGGGGCCAGCCTACCACTCTCGGCCATAGGCCCCCAAACACAAACCACAGCCCTTTTCTCTAGCAAACAAAATTTAGCTGCCCCGCTTCTGGATGGCAAATTGCAGGAGCCACTGGGTACTACAAAAACAGCCCGACTTGGCACTGGTGCCACCTTGCGTCTGGTTACCATGCGGCGTATCGTGCATTTTAAGGAGCCAGGTGGCCACTCCCAGCCATATGCCCCCAAACACAACCCACGGCCCTTTTCTCTGGCAAACAAAACTCAGCTGCCCCGCTTCTGGATGGCAGAGTGCAGGAGACACTTGGTACTATCAAACCAGCCCGACTTGGCACTGGTGCCACCTTTGGTCTGGGAACCATCCTGCGTATTGTGGATTGTCAGGAGACAGCCGACCACTCTCGGCCACAGACCCCAATCAAAAACAAAGGTCCGTTTCCCTGGCAAAAAAAACTCAGCTGCCCCGCTTCTGGATGGGAGATTGCAGGAGGCACTTGACACTGTCAAAAGAGCCCCACTTTGTACTGGTGCCACCTTGGGTCTGGGAACCATGCTGCGTATCGTGGATTTTCAGGAGCCAGCCGGCCACAGCCAGCCACAGGCCCCCAAACAAAAACCACAGCCTTTTTCTCTGGCAAACAAAACTCAGCTGCCCTGCTTCTGGATGGCAGATTGCAGGAGCCACTTGGTACTATCAAACCAGCCCGACTTGGCACTGGTGCCACCTTGGGTCTGGGAACCATCCTGCCTATCGTGGATTTTAAGGAGCCAGCCGGCTACTCCCAGCCACAGGCCCCCAACAAAAACCACGGCCCTTTTTTCTCGCAAACAAAACTTAGCTGCCTCACTTCTGGATGGCAGATTGCAGGAGCCACTTGGTGTAATCAAACCAGCCCGACTTGGCACTGGTGCCACCTTGGGTCTGGGAACCATCCTGCGTATCGTGGATTCTAAGGAGCCAGCCGGCCACTCCCAGCCACAGGCCCCCAAACAAAATCAACGGCGCTGTTCCCTGGAAAACAAAACACGCCTGCCAACTTTTTGATGGAGTTTGCCGGAGCCACTTGGTACTATCAAACCAGCCCAACTTGGCACTGGTGCCACCATGGGTCTGGTAAACATCCTGCGAATCGTGGATTCTTAGGAGCCAGCCGGCCACTCTTAGCCACAGGCCCCCAAACAAAATCCTAGGCCTATTTCTCTGGCAAACAAAAGTAAGCTGCCCCGCTTCTGGATGGCAGATTGCAGGAGACACTTGGGACTATCAAACCAGCCCAACTTGGCACTGGTGCCACCTTGGATCTGGGAACCATGCTGTGTATCGTGGATTTTCAGGGGCCAGCCGGCCACTCTCAGCCATATGCCCCCAAACAGAAACCTCGGCCCGTTTCTCTGGCAAACAAAACTCAACTGCCCCTCTTCTGGATGGCAAATTGCAAGATGAACTTGATACTAAAACCGCAGGCCGACTTGGTAGTGGTGACACCTTGGGCCTGGGAACCATCATGCGTATCGAGCATTTTAAGGAGCCAGCCGGCCACTCCCAGCAATATGCCCCCAAAAACAATCCACGGAATTTTTCTCTGGCAAACAAAAATCAGCTGCCCCGCTTCTGGATGGCAGATTGCAGGAGCCACTTTGACCCATCAAACCAGCCCGACTTGGCACTGGTGCCACCTTGCATCCTGGAACCATGCTGCCTAGCGTGGATTTTCAGGGGCCAGCCGGCCACTCTCAGCTATATGCCCCCAAACAAAACCCACGGCCCGTTTCCCTGGCAAACAAAAGTAAGCTGCCCCGCTTCTGGATGGCAGATTGCAGGAACCACTTGGTAGTATCAAACCAGCCCGACTTGGCACTGGTGCCACCTTGGGTCTGGGAACCATCCTGCGTATCGTGGATTCTAAGGAGCCAGCCGGCCACTCCCAGCCACAGGCCCCCAAATACAAACAACGGCGCTTTTCCCTGGAAAACAAAACTCGCCTGTCAACTTTTTGATGGCAGATTGCAGGAGCAACTTGGTACTATCAAACCAGCCCAACTTGGCACTGGTGCCACCATGGGTCTGGTAAGCATCCTGCCTATTGTAGCTTTCCAGGAGCCAGCCGGTCACTCCCAGCCATAGGCCCCCAGTCACAAACCTCGGCCCGTTTCCCTGGCAAACAAAAGTAAGCTGCCCCGCTTCTGGATGGCAGATTGCAGGAGCCACTTGGTACTATAAAAACAGCCCGACTTGGCACTGGTGCCACCTTGGGTCTGGGAACCATGCTGCGTATCGCAGATTCTAAGGCGCCAGTCGGCCACTCCCAGCCACAAGACCCCAAACACAAACAACGGCGCTTTTCTCTGGCAAACAAAACTCAACTGCCCCTCTTCTGGATGGAAAATTGCAGGACGCACTTGGTACTATCAAACCAGCACGACTTGGCACTGGTGCCACCTTGGGTCTGGGAACCATCCTGCGTATTGTGGATTGTCAGGAGCCAGCTGGACACTCTCGGCCACAGACCCCAATCAAAAACAACGGCCCGTTTCACAGGCAAACAAAACTCAGCTGCCCCGCTTCTGGATGGGAGATTGCAGGAGGCACTTGACACTGTGAAACCAGCCCCACTTGGCACTGGTGCCACCTTGGGTCTGGGAACCATGCTGCGTATCATGGATTTTCAGGAGCCAGCCGGCCACTCCCAGCCATAGGCCCCCAAACAGAAACCACAGCCTTTTTCTCTGGCAAACAAAATTCAGCTGCCCCGCTTCTGGATGGCAGATTGCAGGAGCCACTTGGGACTATCACACCAGCACAACATGGCACTGCTGCCACCTTGGATCTGGGAATCATCCTTCCTATCGTGGATTTTCAGGGGCCAGCCGGTCACTCTCAGCCATAGGCCCCAAACACAAACCACGGCCCTTTTCTCTGGAAAACAAAACTCAACTGCCCCTCTTCTGGATGGCAGATTGCAGGAGCCACTGGGTACTATGAAACCAGCCCTACTTGGCACTGGTGCCACCTTGGGTCTGGGAACCATGCTGCGTATCATGGATTTTCAGGAGCCAGCCGTCCACTGCCAGCCACAGGCCCCGAAACACAAACAACAGCCTTTTTCTCTGGCAAACAAAATTCAGCTGCCCCGCTTCTGGATGGCAGATTGCAGGAACCACTTGGTACTAACAAACCAGCCCGACTTGGCACTGGTGCCACCTTGGGTCTGGGAACCATCCTGCGTATCGTGGATTCTAAGGAGCCAGCTGGCCACTCCCAGCCACAGGCCCCAAAATACACACAACGGCGCTTTTCCCTGGAAAACAAAACTCGCCTGCCAACTTTTTGATGGCAGATTGCAGGAGCCACTTGGTACTATCAAACCAGCCCAACTTGGCACTGGTGCCACCATGGGTCTGGTCACCATCCTGCCTATCGTAGCTTTTCAGGAGCCAGCCGGTCACTCCCTGCCATAGGCCCCGAGACACAAAGCTCGGCCCGTTTCCCTGGAAAACAAAAGTAAGCTACCCCGCTTCTGGATGGCAGATTGCAGGAGCCACTTGGTACTATCAAACCAGCCCGACTTGGCACTGGTACCACCTTGGGTCTGGGAACCATCCTGCCTATCGTGGATTTTAAGGAGCCAGCCGGCTACTCCCAGCCACAGGCCCCCAACAAAAACCACGGCCCTTTTTTCTGGCAAACAAAACTTAGCTGCCTCACTTATGGATGGCAGATTGCAGGAGCCACTTGGTGTAATCAAACCAGCCCGACTTGGCACTGGTGTCACCTTGGGTCTGGGAACCATCCTGCGTATCGTGGATTCTAAGGAGCCAGCCGGCCACTCCCAGCCACAGGCCCCCAAACAAAATCAACGGCGCTGTTCCCTGGAAAACAAAACACGCCTGCCAACTTTTTGATGGAGTTTGCAGGAGCCACTTGGTACTATCAAACCAGCCCAACTTGGCACTGGTGCCACCATGGGTCTGGTAAACATCCTGCGTATCGTGGATTCTTAGGAGCCAGCAGGCCACTCCTAGCCACAGGCCCCCAAACAAAAACCTAGGCCTATTTCTCTGGCAAACAAAAGTAAGCTGCCCCGCTTCTGGATGGCAGATTGCAGGAGACACTTGGGACTATCAAACCAGCCCAACTTGGCACTGGTGCCACCTTGGATCTGGGAACCATGTTGTGTATCGTGGATGTTCAGGGGCCACCCGGCCACTCTCAGCCATATGTCCCCAAACAGAAACCTCGGCCCGTTTCTCTGGCAAACAAAACTCAACTGCCCCTCTTCTGGATGGCAAATTGCAGGATGAACTTGATACTAAAACCGCAGGCCGACTTGGTAGTGGTGACACCTTGGGCCTGGGAACCATCATGCGTATCGAGCATTTTAAGGAGCCAGCCGGCCACTCCCAGCAATATGCCCCCAAAAACAATCCACGGAATTTTTCTCTGGCAAACAAAAATCAGCTGCCCCGCTTCTGGATGGCAGATTGCAGGAGCCACTTTGCACCATCAAACCAGCCCGACTTGGCACTGGTGCCACCTTGCATCTGGGAACCATGCTGCCTAGCGTGGATTTTCAGGGGCCAGCGGGCCACTCTCAGCTATATGCCCCCAAACAAAACCCACGGCCCGTTTCCCTGGCAAACAAAAGTAAGCTGCCCTGCTTCTGGATGGCAGATTGCAGGAACCACTTGGTAGTATCAAACCAGCCCGACTTGGCACTGGTGCCACCTTGGGTCTGGGAACCATCCTGCGTATCGTGGATTCTAAGGAGCCAGCCGGCCACTCCCAGCCACAGGCCCCCAAACACAAACAACGGCGCTTTTCCCTGGAAAACAAAACTCGCCTGCCAACTTTTTGATGGCAGATTGCAGGAGCAACTTGGTACTATCAAACCAGCCCAACTTGGCACTGGTGCCACCATGGGTCTGGTCACCATCCTGCCTATTGTAGCTTTCCAGGAGCCAGCCGGTCACTCCCAGCCATAGGCCCCCAGTCACAAACCTCGGCCCGTTTCCCTGGCAAACAAAAGTAAGCTGCCCCGCTTCTGGATGGCAGATTGCAGGAGCCACTTGGTACTATCAAACCAGCCCAACTTGGAACTGGTGCCACCTTGGGTCTGGGAACCATGCTGCGTATCGCAGATTCTAAGGCGCCAGTCGGCCACTCCCAGCCACAAGCCCCCAAACACAAACAACGGCGCTTTTCTCTGGCAAACAAAACTCAACTGCCCCTCTTCTGGATGGCAAATTGCAGGACGCACTTGGTACTATAAAAACAGCCCGACTTGGCACTGGTGCCACCTTGGGTCTGGGAACCATCCTGCGTATCGATCTTTTTAATGAGACAGCCGGCCACTCCCAGCCATATGCCCCCAAACACAACCCACGGCCCTTTCCTCTGGCAAACAAAACTCAGCTGCACCGCTTCTGGATGGCAGATTGCAGGAGCCACTTGGTACTATCAAACCAGCAAGACTTGGCACTGGTGCCACCTTGGGTCTGGGAACCATCCTGCATATTGTGGATTGTCAGGAGCCAGCTGAACATTCTCGGCCACAGACCCCAATCAAAAACAACGGCCCGTTTCACAGGCAAACAAAACTCAGCTGCCCCGCTTCTGGATGGGAGATTGCAGGAGGCACTTGACACTGTGAAACCAGCCCCACTTGGCACTGGTGCCACCTTGGGTCTGGGAACCATGCTGCGTATCATGGATTTTCAGGAGCCAGCCGGCCACTCCCAGCCATAGGCCCCCAAACAAAAACCACAGCCTTTTTCTCTGGCAAACAAAATTCAGCTGCCCCACTTCTGGATGGCAGATTGCAGGAGCCACTTGGGACTATCACACCAGCACAACATGGCACTGCTGCCACCTTGGATCTGGGAACCATCCTTCCTATCGTGAATTTTCAGGGGCCAGCCGGTCACTCTCAGCCATAGGCCCCAAACACAAACCACGGCCCTTTTCTCTGGAAAACAAAACTCAACTGCCCCTCTTCTGGATGGCAGATTGCAGGAGCCAGTGGGTACTATGAAACTAGCCCTACTTGGCACTGGTGCCACCTTGGGTCTGGGAACCATGCTGCGTATCATGGATTTTCAGGAGCCAGCCGTCCACTGCCAGCCACAGGCCCCGAAACACAAACAACAGCCTTTTTCTCTGGCAAACAAAATTCAGCTGCCCCGCTTCTGGATGGCAGATTGTAGGAACCACTTGGTACTAACAAACCAGCCCGACTTGGCACTGGTGCCACCTTGGGTCTGGGAACCATCCTGCGTATCGTGGATTCTAAGGAGCCAGCTGGCCACTCCCAGCCACAGGCCCCAAAATACACACAACGGCGCTTTTCCCTGGAAAACAAAACTCGCCTGCCAACTTTTTGATGGCAGATTGCAGGAGCCACTTGGTACTATCAAACCAGCCCAACTTGGCACTGGTGCCACCATGGGTCTGGTCACCATCCTGCCTATCGTAGCTTTTCAGGAGCCAGCCGGTCACTCCCAGCCATAGGCCCCCAGAAAAAAACCTCGGTCCGTTTCCCTGGAAAACAAAAGTAAGCTGCCCCGCTTCTGGATGGCAGATTGCAGGAACCACTTGGTGCTATCAAACCAGCCCGACTTGGCACTGGTGCCACCTTGGGTCTGGGAACCATCCTGCGTATCCTGTGTTCTAAGGAGCCAGCCGGCCACTCCCAGCCACAGTCCCCCAAACACAAACAACGGCGCTTTTCCCTGGAAAACAAAACTGACCTGCCAACTTTTTGATGGCAGATTGCAGGAGCCACTTGGTACTATCAAACCAGCCCAACTTGGCACTGGTGCCACCATGGGTCTGGTCACCATCCTGCCTATCGTAGCTTTTCAGGAGCCAGCCGGTCACTCCCAGCCATAGGCCCCCAGACAAATACCTCGGCCCGTTTCCCTGGCAAACAAAAGTAAGCTGCCCCGCTTCTGGATGGCAGATTGCAGGAGCCACTTGGTACAATCAAACCAGTCCAACTTGACACTGGTGCCACCTTGGCTCTGGGAACCATGCTGCGTAACCCGGATTCTAAGACGACAGGCAGCCACTGCCAGCCACAGGCCTCCAAACAAAATCAACGGCGCTTTTCCCTGGAAAACAAAACTCGCCTGACAACTTTTAGATGGCAGATTGCAGGAGCCAGTTGGTACCATCAAACCAGCCCAACTTGGCACTGGTGCCACCTTGGGTCTGGGAACCATCCTGCCTATTGTTGCTTTTCAGGAGCCAGCCGGTCACTTCTAGCCCTAGGCCCCCAGTCATAAACCTCGGCCCGTTTCCCTGGCACACAAATGTAAGCTACCCCGCTTCAGGATGGCAGATTGCAGGAGCCACTTTTCACCATCAAACCAGCCCGACTTGGCACTGGTGCCACCTTGGGTCTGGGAACCATCCTGCGTATCGTGTGTTCTAAGGAGCCAGCCGGCCACTCCCACCCACAGTCCCCCAAACACAAACAACGGCGCTTTTCCCTGGAAAACAAAACTGGCCTGCCAACTTTTTGATGGCAGATTGCAGGAGCCACTTGGTACTATCAAACCAGCCCAACTTGGCACTGGTGCCACCATGGGTCTGGTCACCATCCTGCCTATCGTAGCTTTTCAGGAGCCAGGCGGTCACTCCCAGCCATAGGCCCCCAGACACAAACCTCGGCCCGTTTCCCTGGCAAACAAAAGTAAGCTGCCCCGCTTCTGCATGGCAGATTGCAGGTGCTATTTAGTACTATCAAACCAGCCCGACTTGGCACTGGTGCCACCTCTGGTCTGGGAACCATCCTGCCTATCGTGGATTTTCAGGGGCCAGACGGCCACTATCAGCCATATGCCCCCAAAAACAAACCACGGGCTTTTCTCTGGTAAACAAAACTCAACTGCCCCTCTTCTGGATGGCAAATTTTAGGACGCACTTTGTACTACGAAAACCGCCCGACTTGGCACTGGTGCCACCTTGGGTCAGGGAACCATCCTGCCTATCGTAGCTTTTCAGGAGCCAGCCGGTCACTCCCAGCCATAGGTCCCCAGACAAATACCTCGGCCCGTTTCCCTGTCAAACAAAAGTAAGCTGCCCCGCTTCTGGATGGCAGATTGCAGGAGCCACTTGGTACTATCAAACCAGCCCAACTTGACACTGGTGCCACCTTGGCTCTGGGAACCATGCTGCGTAACACGGATTCTAAGACGACAGGCAGCCACTGCCAGCCACAGGCCTCCAAACAAAATCAACGGCGCTTTTCCCTGGAAAACAAAACTCGCCTGACAATTTTTAGATGGCAGATTGCAGGAGCCAGTTGGTACCATCAAACCAGCCCAACTTGGCACTGGTGCCACCTTGGGTCTGGGAACCATCCTGCCTATTGTTGCTTTTCAGGAGCCAGCCGGTCACTTCTAGCCCTAGGCCCCCAGTCATAAACCTCGGCCCGTTTCCCTGGCACACAAATGTAAGCTACCCCGCTTCAGGATGGCAGATTGCAGGAGCCACTTTTCACCATCAAACCAGCCCGATGTGGCACTGGTGCCACCTTGGGTCTGGGAACCATCCTGCGTATCGTGTGTTCTAAGGAGCCAGCCGGCCACTCCCACCCACAGTCCCCCAAACAAAAACAACGGCGCTTTTCCCTGGAAAACAAAACTGGCCTGCCAACTTTTTGATGGCAGATTGCAGGAGCCACTTGGTACTATCAAACCAGCCCAACTTGGCACTGGTGCCACCATGGGTCTGGTAACCATCCTGCCTATCGTAGCTTTTCAGGAGCCAGCCGGTCACTCCCAGCCATAGGCCCCCAGACACAAACCTCGGCCCGTTTCCCTGGCAAACAAAAGTAAGCTGCCCCGCTTCTGCATGGCAGATTGCAGGTGCTATTTAGTACTATCAAACCAGCCCGACTTGGCACTGGTGCCACCTCTGGTCTGGGAACCATCCTGCCTATCGTGGATTTTCAGGGGCCAGACGGCCACTATCAGCCATATGCCCCCAAAAACAAACCACGGCCCTTTTCTCTGGTAAACAAATCTCAACTGCCCCTCTTCTGGATGGCAAATTTTAGGACCCACTTTGTACTACGAATACCGCCCGACTTGGCACTGGTGCCACCTTGGGTCAGGGAACCATCCTGCCTATCGTAGCTTTTTAAGGAGCCACCCGGCCACGCCCAGCCATATAGCCCCAAAAACAAACCACGGACCATTTCTCTTGGAAACAAAAATCCGCTGCCCCGCGTCAGGATGGCAGATTGCAGGAGCCACTTTGCACCATCAAACCACCCCGACTTGGCACTGGTGCCATCTTGGATCTGGGAACCATCCTGCCTATCGTAGCTTTTCAGGAGCCAGCCGGTTACTCCCAACCATAGCCCCCAGACAGAAAGCTCTGCCCGTTTCCCTGGCAAACAAAAGTAAGCTACCCCGCTTCTGGATGGCAGATTGCAGGAGCCAGTTGGTACCATCAAACCAGCCCAACTTGGCACTGGTGCCACCATGGGTCTGGTCACCATCCTGCCTATCGTAGCTTTTCAGGAGCCAGGCGGTCACTCCCAGCCATAGGCCCCCAGACAAATACCTCGGCCCGTTTCCCTGGCAAACAAAAGTAAGCTGCCCCGCTTCTGGATGGCAGATTGCAGGAGCCACATGGTACTATCAAACCAGGCCAACATGGCACTGGTGCCACCTTGGCTCTGGGAACCATCCTGCCTATCGTGGATTTTCAGGCGCCAGCCGGCCACTCTCAGCCATATGCCCCCAAACACAAACCACGGACCTTTTCTCTGGTAAACAAAACTCAACTGCCCCTCTTCTGGATGGCAAATTGCAGGACGCACTTGGTACTACGAAAACAGCCCGACTTGGCAGTGATGCCACCTTGGGTCAGGGAA
Source organism: Melospiza melodia melodia (assembly GCF_035770615.1). Lineage (NCBI taxonomy): Eukaryota > Metazoa > Chordata > Aves > Passeriformes > Passerellidae > Melospiza > Melospiza melodia. Next base: position 34,949,700 of record NC_086197.1, on the reverse strand, counting down.
CCATCCTGCGTATCGATGTTTTTAAGGAGTCAGCCGGCAACGTCCAGCCATATACCCCCAAAAAAAACCCACGGAACTTTTCTCCAGCAAGCAAAAATCCGCTGCCCCGCGTCTGGATGGCAGATTGCAGGAGCTATTTAGTATTATCAAACCAGCCCGACTTGGCATTGGTGCCACCATGGGTCTGGTCACCATCCTTCCTATCGTAGCTTTTCAGGAGCCAGCCGGTCACTCTCAGCCATAGGCCCCAAACACAAACCACGGCCCTTTTCTCTGGAAAACAAAACTCAACTGCCCCTCTTCTGGATGGCAGATTGCAGGAGCCACTGGGTACTATGAAACCAGCCCTACTTGGCACTGGTGCCACCTTGGGTCTGGGAACCATGCTGCGTATCATGGATTTTCAGGAGCCAGCCGTCCACTGCCAGCCACAGGCCCCGAAACACAAACAACAGCCTTTTTCTCTGGCAAACAAAATTCAGCTGCCCCGCTTCTGGATGGCAGATTGCAGGAACCACTTGGTTCTAACAAACCAGCCCGACTTGGCACTGGTGCCACCTTGGGTCTGGGAACCATCCTGCGTATCGTGGATTCTAAGGAGCCAGCTGGCCACTCCCAGCCACAGGCCCCAAAACACACACAACGGCGCTTTTCCCTGGAAAACAAAACTCGCCTGCCAACTTTTTGATGGCAGATTGCAGGAGCCACTTGGTACTATCAAACCAGCCCAACTTGGCACTGGTGCCAACATGGGTCTGGTCACCATCCTGCCTATCGTAGCTTTTCAGGAGCCAGCCGGTCACTCCCAGCCATAGGCCCCCAGACACAAAGCTCGGCCTGTTTCCCTGGCACACAAAAGTAAGCTACCGCACTTCTGGATGGCAGATTGCAGGAGCCACTTGGTACTATCAAACCAGCCCAACTTGACACTGGTGCCACTTTGAGTCTGGGAACCATGCTGCGTAACGTAGATTCTAAGGCGCCAGGCGGCCACTCCCAGCCACAGGCCCCCAAATACAAACAACGGCGCTTTTCCCTGGAAAACAAAACTCGCCTGCCAGCTTTTTGATGGCAGATTGCAGGAGCCACTTGGTACTATCAAATCATCCCAACTTGGCACTGGTGCCACTATGGGTCTGGGAACCATCCTGCCAATTGTACCATTTCAGGAGCCAGCCGGTCACTCCCAGCCATAGGCCCCCATCACAAACCTCGGACCGTTTCCCTGGCAAACAAAATTAAGCTGCCCCGATTCTGGATGGCAGATTGCAGGAGCCACTTGGTAGTGTCAAAACAGCCCGACTTGGCACTGGTGCCACCTTGGGTCTGGGAACCATCCTGCGTATCGTGGATTCTAAGCAGCCACCCGGCCACTCCGTGCCACAGGCGCCCAAACACAAACAACGGCGCTTTTCCCTGGAAAACAAAATTCGCCTGCCAACATTTTGATGGCAGATTGCAGGAGCCACTTGGTACTATCAAACCAGCCCAACTTGGCACTGGTGCCACCATGGGTCTGGTCACCATCCAGCCTATCGTAGCTTTTCAGGAGCCAGCCGGTCACTCCCAGCCATAAACCCCCAGACACAAACCTCGGCCCGTTTCCCTGGAAAACAAAAGTAAGCACCCCCGATTCTGGATGGCAGATTGCAGGAGCCACTTGGTAGTATCAAATTAGACCAACTTGGCACTGGTGCCATCATGGGTCTGGTAACCATCCTGCCTATCTTAGCTTTTCAGGAGCCGGCCGGTCACTCCCTGCCATAGGCCCCCAGAGAAATACCTCGGCCCGTTTCCCTGGCAAACAAAAGTAAGCTGCCCCTCTTCTGGATGGCAGATTGCAGGAACCACTTGCTACTATCAAACCAGCCCAACTTGGCACTGGTGCCACCTTGGCTCTGGGAACCATGCTGCGTAACGTAGATTCTAAGAGGACAGGCGGACACTCCCAGCCACAGGCCTCTAAACAAAAACAACGGCGCGTTACCCTGGAAAACAAAACTCGCCTGCCAACTTTTTGATGGCAGATTGCAGGAGCCACTTGGTACTATCAAACCAGCCCAACTTGGCACTGGTGCCACCATGGGTCTGGTCACCATCCTGCCTATCGTAGCTTTTCAGGAGCCAGCCGGTCACTCCCAGCCATAGGCCCCCAGACAAATACCTCGGCCCGTTTCCCTGGCAAACAAAAGTAAGCTGCCCCGCTTCTGGATGGCAGATTGCAGGAGCCACATGGTACTATCAAACCAGGCCAACATGGCACTGGTGCCACCTTGGCTCTGGGAACCATCCTGCCTATCGTGGATTTTCAGGCGCCAGCCGGCCACTCTCAGCCATATGCCCCAAAACACAAACCACGGCCCTTGTCTCTGGTAAACAAAACTCAACTGCCCCTCTTCTGGATGGCAAATTGCAGGAGCCACTTGGTACTACGAAAACAGCCCGACTTGGCAGTGATGCCACCTTGGGTCAGGGAACCATCCTGCGTATCGATGTTTTTAAGGAGTCAGCCGGCAACGTCCAGCCATATACCCCCAAAAAAAACCCACGGAACTTTTCTCCAGCAAGCAAAAATCCGCTGCCCCGCGTCTGGATGGCAGATTGCAGGAGCTATTTAGTATTATCAAACCAGCCCGACTTGGCACTGGTGCCACCATCGGTCTGGTCACCATCCTGCCTATCGTAGCTTTTCAGGAGCCAGCCGGTCACTCTCAGCCATAGGCCCCAAACACAAACCACGGCCCTTTTCTCTGGAAAACAAAATTCAACTGCCCCTCTTCTGGATGGCAGATTGCAGGAGCCACTGGGTACTATGAAACCAGCCCGACTTGGCACTGGTGCCACCTTGGGTCTGGGAACCATGCTGCGTATCATGGATTTTCAGGAGCCAGCCATCCACTGCCAGCCACAGTCCCCGAAACACAAACAACAGCCTTTTTCTCTGGCAAACAAAATTCAGCTGCCCCGCTTCTGGATGGCAGATTGCAGGAACCACTTGGTACTATAAAACCAGCCCGACTTGGCACTGGTGCCACCTTGGGTCTGGGAACCATCCTGCGTATCGTGGATTCTAAGGAGCCAGCTGGCCACTCCAAGCCACAGGCCCCAAAACACACACAACGGCGCTTTTCCCTGGAAAACAAAACTCGCCTGCCAACTTTTTGATGGCAGATTGCAGGAGCCACTTGGTACTATGAAATCAGCCGAACATGGCACTGGTGCCACCATGGGTCTGGTCACCATCCTGCCTATCGTAGCTTTTCAGGAGCCAGCCGGTCACTCCCAGCCATAGGCCCCCAGACACAAAGCTCGGCCCGTTTCCCTGGCAAACAAAAGTAAGCTGCCCCGCTTCTGGATGGTAGATTGCAGGAACCATTTGCTACAATCAAACCAGCCCGACTTGGTACTGGTGCCACCTCTGGTCTGGGAACCATCCTGGGTATCGTGGATCCTAAGGAGCCAGCCGGCCACTCCCAGCCACAGGCCCCCAAACAAAAACAACGGCGATTTTCCCTGGAAAACAAAACTCGCCTGACAACTTTTTGATGGCAGATTGCAGGAACCACTTGGTACTATCAAACCAGCCCAACTTGGCACTGGTGCCACCTTGGGTCTGGGAACCATGCTGCGTATTGTGGATTCTAAGGAGCCAGCCGGCCACTCCAGCCACAGGCCCGCAGACACAAACAACGGCGCTTTTCCCTGGAAAACAAAACTCGCCTGCCAACATTTTGATGGCAGATTGCAGGAGCCACTTGGTACTATGAAATCAGCCGAACATGGCACTGGTGCCACCATGGGTCTGGTCACCATCCTGCCTATCGTAGCTTTTCAGGAGCCAGCCGGTCACTCCCAGCCATAGGCCCCCAGACACAAAGCTCGGCCCGTTTCCCTGGCAAACAAAAGTAAGCTGCCCCGCTTCTGGATGGTAGATTGCAGGAACCATTTGCTACAATCAAACCAGCCCAACTTGGCACTGGTGCCACCTCAGGTCTGGGAACCATCCTGCGTATTTTGGATTCTAAGGAGTCAGCCGGCCACTCCCAGCCACAGGCCCCCAAACACAAACAACGGCGCTTTTCCATGGAAAACAAAACTCGCCTGCCAACATTTTGATGGCAGATTGCAGGAGCCACTTGGTACTATCAAACCAGCCCAACTTGGCACTGGTGCCACCATGGGTCTGGTCACCAACCTGCCTATCGTAGTTTTTCAGGAGCCAGCCGGTCACTCCCTGCCATAGGCCCCCAGACAAAACCTCGGCCCGTTTCCCTGGCAAACAAAAGTAAGCTGCCCCGCTTCTGGATGGCAGATTGCAGGACGCACTTGGTAGTATCAAACCAGCCCAACTTGGCACTGGTGCCACCTCAGGTCTGGGAACCATGCTGCGTATCGTGGATTCTAATTAGCCATCCGGCCACTCCCAGCCACAGGCCCCCAAACAAAAACAACGGCGCTTTTCTCTGGATAACAAACTCGCCTGCCAACTTTTTCATGGCAGATTGCAGGAGCCACTTGGTACTATCAAACCAGCCCAACTTGGCACTGGTGCCACCATGGGTCTGGTCACCATCCTGCCTATCGTAGCTTTTCAGGAGACAGCCGGTCACTCCCAGCCATAGGCCCCCAGACAAAAACCTCGGCCCTTTTCCCTTGCAAACAAAAGTAAGTTAACCCGCTTCTGGATGGCAGATTGCAGGAGCCACTTTTCACCATCAAACTAGCCCGACTTGTCACTGGTGTCACCTCTGGTCTGGGAACCATCCTGCCTGTCGTGGATTCTAATTAGCCAGCCGGCCACTCCCAGCCACAGGCCCCCAAACACAAACAACGGCGCTTTTCCCTGGAAAACAAAACTCGCCTGCCAACATTTTGATGGCAGATTGCAGGAGCCACTTGGTACTATCAAACCAGCCCAACTTGGCACTGGTGCCACCATGGGTCTGGTCACCATCCTGCCTATCGTAGCCTTTCAGGAGCCAGCCGGTCACTCCCAGCCATAGGCCCCCAGACACAAACCTCGGCCCGTTTCCCTGGCAAACAAAAGTAAGCTGCCCCGCTTCTGGATGGCAGATTGCAGGAGCCACTTGGTACTATCAAACCAGCCCAACTTGGGACTGGTGCCACCATGGGTCTGGGAACCATCCTGCGTATCGTGGATTCTAAGGAGCCAGCCGGCCACTCCCAGCCACAGGCCCCCAAACACAAACAACGACGCTTTTCCCTGGAAAACAAAACTCGCCTGCCAACTTTTTGATGGCAGATTGCAGGAACCACTTGGTACTAACAAACCAGCCCGACTTGGCACTGGTGCCACCTTGGGTCTGGGAACCATGCTGCGTATCGTGGATTCTAAGGAGCCAGCCGGTCACTCCAGCCACAGGCCCGCAGACACAAACAACGGCGCTTTTCCCTGGAAAACAAAACTCGCCTGCCGACTTTTTGATGGCAGATTGCAGGAGCCACTTGGTACTATGAAATCAGCCGAACATGGCACTGGTGCCACCATGGGTCTGGTCACCATCCTGCCTATCGTAGCTTTTCAGGAGCCAGCCGGTCACTCCCAGCCATAGGCCCCCTGACACAAAGCTCAGCCCGTTTCCCTGGCAAACAAAAGTAAGCTGCCCCGCTTCTGGATGGCAGATTGCAGGACGCACTTGGTACTATAAAACCAGCCCGACTTGGCACTGGTGCCACCTCAGGTCTGGGAACCATCCTGCGTATCGTGGATTCTAAGGAGCCAGCCGGCCACTCCCAGCCACAGGCCCCCAAACACAAACAACGGCGCTTTTCCCTGGAAAACAAAACTCGCCTGCCGACATTTTGATGGCAGATTGCAGGAGCCACTTGGTACTATCAAACCAGCCCAACTTGGCACTGGTGCCACCATGGGTCTGGTCACCATCCTGCCTATCGTAGCTTTTCAGGAGCCAGCCGGTCACTCCCAGCCGTAGGCCCCGAGACACAAAGCTCGGACCGTTTCCCTGGCAAACAAAAGTAAGCTGCCCCGCTTCTGGATGGCAGATTGCAGGAGCCACTTTGCACCATCATACTAGCCCGACTTGGCACTGGTGCCACCTTGGGTCTGGGAACCATCCTGCGTATCGTGGATTCTAAGCAGCCAGCCGGCCACTCCCAACCACAGGCCCCCAAACACAAACAACGGCGCTTTTCCCTGGAAAATAAAAACTCGCCTGCCAAATTTTGACGGCAGATTGCAGGAGCCACTTGGTACTATCAAATCAGCCCAACTTGGGACTGGTGCCACCATGGGTCTGGTCACCATCCTGCCTATCGTAGCTTTTCAGGAGCCAGCCGGTCACTCCCAGCCATAGGCCCCCAGACAAAAACCTCGGCCCGTTTCCCTGGCAAACAAAAGTAAGCTGCCCTGCTTCTGGATGGCAGATTGCAGGAACCACTTGGTACTATCAAACCAGCAAAACTTGGCACTGGTGCCACCTTGGGTCTGGATACCATGCTGCGTATCGTGGATTCTAAGGAGCCAGCCGGCCACTCCCAGCCACAGGCCCCCAAACACAAACAACGGCGCTTTTCCCTGGAAAACAAAACTCTCCTGCCAACTTTTTGATGGCAGATTGCAGGAGCCACTTGGTTTTATCAAATCAGCCCAACTTGGCACTGGTGCCACCATGGGTCTGGTCACCATCCTGCCTATCTTATCTTTTCAGGAGCCAGCCGGTCACTCCCCGCCATAGGCCCCCAGACAAAAAGCTCGGCCCGTTTCCCTGGCAAACAAAAGTAAGCAGCGCCGCTTCTGGATGGCAGATTGCAGGAGCCACTTTGCACCATCAAACTAGCCCGTCTTGGCACTGGTGCCACCTCTGGTCTGGGAACCATCCTTCGTATCGTGGATTCTAATTAGCCAGCCGGCCACTCCCTACCACAGGCCCCCAAACACAAACAACGGCGCTTTTCCCTGGAAAACAAAACTCGCCTACCAACTATTTGATGGCAGATTACAGGAGCCACTTGGTACTATCAAACCAGCCCAACTTGGCACTGGTGCCACCATGGGTCTGGTCACAATCCTGCCTATCGTAACTTTTCAGGAGCCAGCCGGTCACTCCCAGCCATAGGTCCCCAGTCACAAACCTCGGCCCGTTTCCCTGGCAAACAAAAGTAAGCTGCCCCGCTTCTGGATGGCAGATTGCAGGAGCCACTTGGTACTATCAAACCAGCCCGACTTGGCACTGGTGCCTCCTCTGGTCTGGGACCCATCCTGCGTATAATGGATTCTAAGGAGCCAGTCGGCCACTCCCAGCCACAGGCCCCCAAACACAAACAACGGCCCGTTTCCGTGGCAAACAAAAGTAAGCTGCCCCGCTTCTGGATGGCAGATTGCAGGAACCACTTGGTAGTATCAAACCAGCACAACTTGGCACTGGTGGCACCTCTTGTCTGGTAACCATGCTGCGTATCGTGGTTTCTAAGGAGCCAGCCGGGCACTCCCAACCACAGGTCCCCAAACACAAACAATGGCGCTTTTCCCTGGAAAACAAAACTCGCCTGACAACTTTTTGATGGCAGATTGCAGGAGCCACTTGGTACTATCAAACCAGCCCAACTTGGCACTGGTGCCACCATGGGTCTGGTCACCATCCTGCCTATCGTAGCTTTTCAGGAGCCAGCCGGTCACTCCCTGCCATAGGCCCCGAGACAGAAAGCCCGGCCCGTTTCCCTGGCAAACAAAAGTAAGCTGCCCCGCTTCTGGATGGTAGATTGCAGGAGCCACTTTGTACTATCAAACCAGCCCGACTTGGCACTGGTGCCACCTCTGGTCTGGGAACCATGCTGCGTATCGTGGATTTTAAGGAGCCAGTCGGCCACTCCCAGCCATACGCCTCCAAACACAAACAACGGTCCATTTCCCTGGCAAACAAAAGTAAGCTGCCCCGCTTCTGGATGTCAGATTGCAGGAACCACTTGTTGCCAAGTTGGGGTGGTTTGATAGTACCAAGTGGCTCCTGCAATCTGCCATCAAATAGTTGGCAAGCGAGTTTTGTTTTCCAGGGAAAAGCGCCGTTGTTTGTGTTTGGGGGCCTGTGGCTGGGAGTGGCCAGCTGTCTCCTTAGAATCCACGATACGCAGGATGGGTCCCAGACCAGAGGTGGCACCACTGCCAAGTCGGGCTGGTTTGATGGTGCAAAGTGACTCCTGCAATCTGCCATCCAGAAGCGGGGTAGCTTACTTTTGTTTGCCAGGGAAACGGGTAGAGCTTTGTGTCTGGGGGCCTATGGCTGGGAGTGACCGGCTGGCTCCTGAAAAGCTACGATAGGCAGGATGGTGACCAGACCCAAGGTGGCACCAGTGCCAAGTTGGGCTGGTTTGATAGTACCAAGTGGCTCCTGCAATCTGCCATCAAAAAGTTGGCAGGTGAGTTTTGTTTTCCAGGGAAAAGCACCGTTGTTTGTGTTTGGGGGCCTGTGGCTGGGAGTGGCCAGCTGGCTGCTTAGAATCCACGATACGCAGGATGGTTCCCAGACCAGAGGTGGCACCAGTGCCATGTTGGCCTGGTTTGATAGTACCATGTGGCTCCTGCAATCTGCCATCCAGAAGCGGGGCTGCTTACTTTTGTTTGCCAGGGAAACGGGCCGAGATATTTGTCTGGGGGCCTATGGCTGGGAGTGAGCGGCTGGCTCCTGAAAAGCTACGATAGGCAGGATGGTGACCAGACCCATGGTGGCACCAGTGCCAAGTTGGGCTGGTTTGATAGTACCAAGTGGCTCCTGCAATCTGCCATCAAAAAGTTGTCAGGCGACTTTTGTTTTCCAGGGAATAGCGCCGTTGTTCTTGTTTAGAGGCCTGTGGCTGGGAGTGGCCGGCTGCCTCCTTTGAACCCAGGATACGCAGGATGGTTCCCAGACCCAAGGTGGCACCAGTGCCAAGTTGGGCTGGTTTGATAGTACCAAGTGGCTCCTGCAATCTGCCATCCAGAAGCGGGTCAGCTTACTTTTGTTTCCCAGGGAAACGGGCCGAGGTTTGTGTCTGGGGGCCTATGGCTGGGAGTGACCGGCTGGCTACTGAAAAGCTACGATAGGCAGGATGGTTACCAGACTCATGGTGGCACCAGTGCCAAGTCGGGCTGGTTTGATAATACTAAATAGCTCCTGAAATCTGCCATTCAGACGCGGGGCAGCGGATTTTTGTTTGCTGGAGAAAAGTTCCGTGGTTTGTTTTTGGGGGTATATGGCTGGACGTGGCCGGCTGGCTCCTTAAAAAGATCGATACGCAGGATTGTTCCCTGACCCAAGGTGGCATCACTGCCAAGTCGGGCTGTTTTCGTAGTACCAAGTGCGTCCTGCAATTTGCCATCCAGAAGAGGGGCAGTTGAGTTTTGTTTGCCAGAGCAAAGGGCCGTGGTATGTGTTTGGGGGCATATGGCTGAGAGTGGCCGGCTGGCCCCTGAAAATCCACGATAGGCAGGATGGTTCCCAGAGGCAAGGTGGCACCAGTGCCATGTTGGCCTGGTTTGATAGTACCATGTGGCTGCTGTAATCTGCCATCCAGAAGCAGGGCAGCTTACTTTTGTTTGCCAGGGAAACGGGCCGAGATATTTGTCTGGGGGCCTATGGCTGGGAGTGTCCGGCTGGCTCCTGAAAAGCTACGATAGGCAGGATGGTTACCAGACCCATGGTGGCACCAGTGCCAAGTTGGGCTGGTTTGATAGTACCAAGTGGCTCCTGCAATCTGCCATCAAAATCTTGGCAGGCGAGTTTTGTTTTCCAGGGAAAAGCGCCGTTGTTTTTGTTTAGAGGCCTGTGGCTGGGAGTGGCCGCCTGTCCTCGTAGAATCTACGTTACGCAGCATGGTTCCCAGAGCCAAGGTTGCACGAGGGCCAAGTCGGGCAGGTTTGATAGTACCAAATGCATCCTGCAATCTGCCATCCAAAAGCGGGGCAGTTTACTTTTGTTTGCCAGGGAAACGGGCCGAGGTTTGTGTCTGGGGGTCTATGGCTGGGAGTGACCGGCTGGCTCCTGAAAAGCTACGATAGGCAGGATGGTGACCAGACCCATGGTGGCACCAGTGCCAAGTTGGGCTGGTTTGATAGCACCAAGTGGCTCCTGCAATCTGCCATCAAAATGTTGGCAGGCGAGTTTTGTTTTCCAGGGAAAAGCGCCGTTGTTTGTGTTTGGGCGCCTGTGGCTCAGAGTGGCCGGGTGGCTGCTTAGAATCCACGATACGCAGGATGGTTCCCAGACCCAAGGTGGCACCAGTGCCAAGTCGGGCTGGTTTGACACTACCAAGTGGCTCCTGCAATCTGCCATCCAGAATCGGGGCAGCCAAATTTTGTTTGCCAGGGAAACGGTCCGAGGTTTGTGTCTGGGGGACTATGGCTGGGAGTGACCGGCTGGCACCTGAAATGCTACAATAGGCAGGATGGTTCCCAGACCCATAGTGGCACCAGTGCCAAGTTGGGATGATTTGATAGTACCAAGTGGCTCCAGCAATCTGCCATCAAAATCTGGCAGGCGAGTTTTGTTTTCCAGGGAAAAGCGCCGTTGTTTGTGTTTGGGGGCCTGTGGCTGGGAGTGGCCGGCTGGCTCCTTAGAATCCACGATATGCAGGACTGTTCCCAGACCCAAGGTGGCACCAGTGCCAAGTCGGGCTGGTTTGATGGTGCAAAGTGGCTCCTGCAATCTGCCATCCAGACGCGGGGCAGCGGAATTTTGTTTCCATGAGAAATGGTCCGTGGTTTGTTTTTGGGGGTATATGGCTGGGCGTGGCTGGCTGGCCCCTTAAAAAGCTCGATATGCAGGATGGTTCCCTGACGCAAGGTGGCACCAGTGCCACGTCGGGCGGTTTTCGTAGTACAAAGTGCGTCCTAAAATTTGCCATCCAGAAGAGGGGCAGTGGAGTTTTGTTTGCCAGAGAAAAGGGCCGTGGTTTGTTTTTGGGGGCATATGGCTGAGAGTGGCCGGCTGGCCCCTGAAAATCCACGATAGGCAGGATGGTTCCCAGACCAGAGGTGTCACCAGTGCCAAGTCAGGCTGGTTTGATAGTACTAAATAGCTCCTGCAATCTGCCATGCAGAAGCGGGGCAGCTTACTTTTGTTTGCCAGGGAAACGGGCTGAGGTTTGTGTCTGGGGGCCTATGGCTGGGAGTGACCGACTGGCTCCTGAAAAGCTACGATAGGCAGGATGGTGACCAGACCCATGGTGGCACCAGTGCCAAGTTGGGCTGGTTTGATAGTACCAAGTGGCTCCGGCAATCTGCCATCAAAAAGTTGGCAGGCGAGTTTTGTTTTCCAGGGAAAAGCGCCGTTGTTTGTGTTTGGGGGCCTGTGGCTGGGAGTGGCCAGCTGGCTCCTTTGAACCCACGATACGCAGGATGGTTCCCAGACCAGAGGTGGCACCAGTGCCAAGTTGGGCTGGTTTGATGGTGCAAAGTGGCTCCTGCAATCTGCCATCCAGAAGCGGGGTAGCTTACTTTTGTTTGCCAGGGAAACGGGCCGAAATATTTGTCTAGGGGCCTCTGGCTGGGGGTGGCTGGCTGGCACCTGAAAAGCTACGATAGGCAGGATGGTGACCAGACCCATGGTGGCACCAGTGCCAAGTCGGGCTGGTTTGATGGTGCAAAGTGGCTCCTGTAATCTGCCATCCAGAAGCGGGGCAGCTGATTTTTGTTTGCCAGAGAAAAATTCCGTGGATTGTTTTTGGGGGCATATTGCTGGGAGTGGCCGGCTGGCTCCTTAAAATGCTCGATACGCATGATGGTTCCCAGGTCCAAGGTGTCACCACTACCAAGTCGGCCTGCGGTTTTAGTATCAAGTTCATCCTGCAATTTGCCATCCAGAAGAGGGGCAGTTGAGTTTTGTTTGCCAGAGAAACGGGCCGAGGTTTCTGTTTGGGGACATATGGCTGAGAGTGGCCGGCTGGCCCCTGAATATCCACGATACACAGCATGGTTCCCAGATCCAAGGTGGCACCAGTGCCAAGTTGGGCTGGTTTGATAGTACCAAGTGTCTCCTGCAATCTGCCATCCAGAAGCGGGGCAGCTTACTTTTGTTTGCCAGAGAAATAGGCCTAGGTTTTTGTCTGGGGGCCTGTGGCTAGGAGTGGCCGGCTGGCTCCTAAGAATCCACGATACGCAGGATGTTTCCCAGACCCAAGGTGGCACCAGTGCCAAGTCGGGCTGGTTTGATAGTACCAAGTGGCTCCTGCAAACTCCATCAAAAAGTTGGCAGGCGTGTTTTGTTTTCCAGGGAACAGCGCCGTTGATTTTGTTTGGGGGCCTGTGGCTGGGAGTGGCCGGCTGGCTCCTTAGAATCCACGATACGCAGGATGGTTCCCAGACCCAAGGTGGCACCAGTGCCAAGTCGGGCTGGTTTGATTACACCAAGTGGCTCCTGCAATCTGCCATCCAGAAGTGAGGCAGCTAAGTTTTGTTTGCCAGAAAAAAGGGCCGTGGTTTTTGTTGGGGGCCTGTGGCTGGGAGTGGCCGGCTGGCTCCTTAGAATCCACCATACGCAGGATGGTTCCCAGACCCAAGGTGGCACCAGTGCCAAGTCGGGCTGGTTTGATAGTACCAAGTGGCTCCTGCAATCTGCCATCCAGAAGCGGTGCAGTTGAGTTTTGTTTGCCAGGGAAATGGGCCGTTGTTTGTGTTTGGGGGCCTGTGGCTGGGAGTGTTCGGCTGGTTCCTGAATATGTACGATACGCAGGATTGTTCCCAGAGCCAAGGTGGCACCAGTGCCAAGTCGGGCTGGTTTGATGGTGCAAAGTGGCTCCAGCAATCTGCCATCCAGACGCGGGGCAGCGGATTTTTGTTTCCATGAGAAATGGTCCGTGGTTTGTTTTTGGGGGTATATGGCTGGGCCTGGCCGGCTGGCTCCTTAAAAAGCTCGATATGCAGGATGGTTCCCTGACACAAGGTGGCACCAGTGCCACGTCGGGCGGTTTTCGTAGTACAAAGTGCGTCCTAAAATTTGCCATCCAGAAGAGGGGCAGTTGAGTTTTGTTTGCCAGAGAAAAGGGCCGTGGTTTGTTTTTGGGGGCATATGGCTGAGAGTGGCCGGCTGGCCCCTGAAAATCCACGATAGGCAGGATGGTTCCCAGACCAGAGGTGGCACCAGTGCCAAGTCGGGCTGGTTTGATAGTCCCAAGTGGCTCCTGCAATCTGCCATCCAGAAGCGGGGCAGCTTACTTTTGTTTGCCAGGGAAACGGGCCAGGCTTTCTGTCTCGGGGCCTATGGCAGGGAGTGACCGGCTGGCTCCTGAAAAGCTACGATAGGCAGGATGGTGACCAGACCCATGGTGGCACCAGTGCCAAGTTGGGCTGGTTTGATAGTACCAAGTGGCTCCTGCAATCTGCCATCAAAAAGTTGGCAGGCGAGTTTTGTTTTCCAGGGAAAAGCGCCATTGTTTGTGTTTGGGGACCTGTGGTTGGGAGTGCCCGGCTGGCTCCTTAGAAACCACGATACGCAGCATGGTTACCAGACAAGAGGTGCCACCAGTGCCAAGTTGTGCTGGTTTGATACTACCAAGTGGTTCCTGCAATCTGCCATCCAGAAGCGGGGCAGCTTACTTTTGTTTGCCACGGAAACGGGCCGTTGTTTGTGTTTGGGGGCCTGTGGCTGGGAGTGGCCGACTGGCTCCTTAGAATCCATTATACGCAGGATGGGTCCCAGACCAGAGGTGGCACCAGTGCCAAGTCGGGCTGGTTTGATAGTACCAAGTGGCTCCTGCAATCTGCCATCCAGAAGCGGGGCAGCTTACTTTTGTTTGCCAGGGAAACGGGCCGAGGTTTGTGACTGGGGACCTATGGCTGGGAGTGACCGGCTGGCTCCTGAAAAGTTACGATAGGCAGGATTGTGACCAGACCCATGGTGGCACCAGTGCCAAGTTGGGCTGGTTTGATAGTACCAAGTGGCTCCTGTAATCTGCCATCAAATAGTTGGTAGGCGAGTTTTGTTTTCCAGGGAAAAGCGCCGTTGTTTGTGTTTGGGGGCCTGTGGTAGGGAGTGGCCGGCTGGCTAATTAGAATCCACGATACGCAGGATGGTTCCCAGACCAGAGGTGGCACCAGTGCCAAGACGGGCTAGTTTGATGGTGCAAAGTGGCTCCTGCAATCTGCCATCCAGAAGCGGGGTAGCTTACTTTTGTTTGCCAGGGAAACGGGCCGAGCTTTTTGTCTGGGGGCCTATGGCGGGGAGTGACCGGCTGGCTCCTGAAAAGATAAGATAGGCAGGATGGTGACCAGACCCATGGTGGCACCAGTGCCAAGTTGGGCTGATTTGATAAAACCAAGTGGCTCCTGCAATCTGCCATCAAAAAGTTGGCAGGCGAGTTTTGTTTTCCAGGGAAAAGCGCCGTTGTTTGTGTTTGGGGGCCTGTGGCTGGGAGTGGCCGGCTGGCTCCTTAGAATCCACGATACGCAGCATGGTATCCAGACCCAAGGTGGCACCAGTGCCAAGTTTTGCTGGTTTGATAGTACCAAGTGGTTCCTGCAATCTGCCATCCAGAAGCAGGGCAGCTTACTTTTGTTTGCCAGGGAAACGGGCCGAGGTTTTTGTCTGGGGGCCTATGGCTGGGAGTGACCGGCTGGCTCCTGAAAAGCTACGATAGGCAGGATGGTGACCAGACCCATGGTGGCACCAGTCCCAAGTTGGGCTGATTTGATAGTACCAAGTGGCTCCTGCAATCTGCCGTCAAAATTTGGCAGGCGAGTTTTTATTTTCCAGGGAAAAGCGCCGTTGTTTGTGTTTGGGGGCCTGTGGCTGGGAGTGGCCGGCTGGCTGCTTAGAATCCACGATACGCAGGATGGTTCCCAGACCCAAGGTGGCACCAGTGCCAAGTCGGGCTAGTATGATGGTGCAAAGTGGCTCCTGCAATCTGCCATCCAGAAGCGGGGCAGCTTACTTTTGTTTGCCAGGGAAACGGTCCGAGCTTTGTGTCTCGGGGCCTACGGCTGGGAGTGACCGGCTGGCTCCTGAAAAGCTACGATAGGCAGGATGGTGACCAGACCCATGGTGGCACCAGTGCCAAGTTGGGCTGGTTTGATAGTACCAAGTGGCTCCTGCAATCTGCCATCAAAATGTCGGCAGGCGAGTTTTGTTTTCCAGGGAAAAGCGCCGTTGTTTGTGTTTGGGGGCCTGTGGCTGGGAGTGGCCGGCTGGCTCCTTAGAATCCACGATACGCAGGATGGTTCCCAGACCTGAGGTGGCACCAGTGCCAAGTCGGGCTGGTTTTATAGTACCATGTGCGTCCTGCAATCTGCCATCCAGAAGCGGGGCAGCTTACTTTTGTTTGCCAGGGAAACGGGCCGAGCTTTGTGTCAGGGGGCCTATGGCTGGGAGTGACCGGCTGGCTCCTGAAAAGCTACGATAGGCAGGATGGTGACCAGACCCATGGTGGCACCAGTGCCATGTTCGGCTGATTTCATAGTACCAAGTGGCTCCTGCAATCTGCCATCAAAAAGTCGGCAGGCGAGTTTTGTTTTCCAGGGAAAAGCGCCGTTGTTTGTGTCTGCGGGCCTGTGGCTGGAGTGACCGGCTGGCTCCTTAGAATCCACGATACGCAGCATGGTTCCCAGACCCAAGGTGGCACCAGTGCCAAGTCGGGCTGGTTTGTTAGTACCAAGTGGTTCCTGCAATCTGCCATCAAAAAGTTGGCAGGCGAGTTTTGTTTTCCAGGGAAAAGCGTCGTTGTTTGTGTTTGGGGGCCTGTGGCTGGGAGTGGCCGGCTGGCTCCTTAGAATCCACGATACGCAGGATGGTTCCCAGACCCATGGTGGCACCAGTCCCAAGTTGGGCTGGTTTGATAGTACCAAGTGGCTCCTGCAATCTGCCATCCAGAAGCGGGGCAGCTTACTTTTGTTTGCCAGGGAAACGGGCCGAGGTTTGTGTCTGGGGGCCTATGGCTGGGAGTGACCGGCTGGCTCCTGAAAGGCTACGATAGGCAGGATGGTGACCAGACCCATGGTGGCACCAGTGCCAAGTTGGGCTGGTTTGATAGTACCAAGTGGCTCCTGCAATCTGCCATCAAAAACTTGGCAGGCGAGTTTTGTTTCCCAGGGAAAAGCGCCGTTGTTTGTGTTTGGGGGCCTGTGGCTGGGAGTGGCCGGCTGGCTAATTAGAATCCACGACAGGCAGGATGGTTCCCAGACCAGAGGTGACACCAGTGCCAAGTCGGGCTAGTTTGATGGTGAAAAGTGGCTCCTGCAATCTGCCATCCAGAAGCGGGTTAACTTACTTTTGTTTGCAAGGGAAAAGGGCCGAGGTTTTTGTCTGGGGGCCTATGGCTGGGAGTGACCGGCTGGCTCCTGAAAAGCTACGATAGGCAGGATGGTGACCAGACCCATGGTGGCACCAGTGCCAAGTTGGGCTGGTTTGATAGTACCAAGTGGCTCCTGCAATCTGCCATCAAAAAGTTGGCAGGCGAGTTTTGTTTTCCAGGGAAAAGCGCCGTTGTGTGTGTTTTGGGGCCTGTGGCTTGGAGTGGCCAGCTGGCTCCTTAGAATCCACGATACGCAGGATGGTTCCCAGACCCAAGGTGGCACCAGTGCCAAGTCGGGCTGGTTTCTTAGTACCAAGTGGTTCCTGCAATCTGCCATCCAGAAGCGGGGCAGCTGAATTTTGTTTGCCAGAGAAAAAGGCTGTTGTTTGTGTTTCGGGGACTGTGGCTGGCAGTGGATGGCTGGCTCCTGAAAATCCATGATACGCAGCATGGTTCCCAGACCCAAGGTGGCACCAGTGCCAAGTCGGGCTGGTTTCATAGTACCCAGTGGCTCCTGCAATCTGCCATCCAGAAGAGGGGCAGTTGAATTTTGTTTTCCAGAGAAAAGGGCCGTGGTTTGTGTTTGGGGCCTATGGCTGAGAGTGACCGGCTGGCTCCTGAAAAGCTACGATAGGCAGGATGGTGACCAGACCGATGGTGGCACCAGTGCCAAGTCGGGCTGGTTTGATAATACTAAATAGCTCCTGCAATCTGCCATCCAGACGCGGGGCAGCGGATTTTTGCTTGCTGGAGAAAAGTTCCGTGGGTTTTTTTTGGGGGTATATGGCTGGACGTTGCCGGCTGACTCCTTAAAAACATCGATACGCAGGATGGTTCCCTGACCCAAGGTGGCATCACTGCCAAGTCGGGCTGTTTTCGTAGTACCAAGTGGCTCCTGCAATTTGCCATCCAGAAGAGGGGCAGTTGAGTTTTGTTTACCAGAGAAAAGGGCCGTGGTTTGTGTTTTGGGGCATATGGCTGAGAGTGGCCGGCTGGCGCCTGAAAATCCACGATAGGCAGGATGGTTCCCAGAGCCAAGGTGGCACCAGTGCCATGTTGGCCTGGTTTGATAGTACCATGTGGCTCCTGCAATCTGCCATCCAGAAGCGGGGCAGCTTACTTTTGTTTGCCAGGGAAACGGGCCGAGGTATTTGTCTGGGGGCCTATGGCTGGGAGTGACCGGCTGGCTCCTGAAAAGCTACGATAGGCAGGATGGTGACCAGACCCATGGTGGCACCAGTGCCAAGTTGGGCTGGTTTGATAGTACCAAGTGGCTCCTGCAATCTGCCATCAAAAAGTTGGCAGGCGAGTTTTGTTTTCCAGGGTAACGCGCCGTTGTTTTTGTTTAGAGGCCTGTGGCTGGGAGTGTCCGCCTGTCCTCTTAGAATCTACGTTACGCAGCATGGTTCCCAGAGCCAAGGTGGCACCAGTGCCAAGTTGGGATGGTTTGATAGTAGCAAGTGGTTCCTGCAATCTGCCATCCAGAAGAGGGGCAGCTTACT
Source organism: Melospiza melodia melodia (assembly GCF_035770615.1). NCBI lineage: Eukaryota > Metazoa > Chordata > Aves > Passeriformes > Passerellidae > Melospiza > Melospiza melodia. Next base: position 34,931,962 of record NC_086197.1, on the reverse strand, counting down.
TTTGTTTGCCAGGGAAACGGGCCGAGGTATTTCTCTGGGGGCCTATGGCAGGGAGTGACCGGCCGGCTCCTGAAAAGCTAAGATAGGCAGGATGGTTACCAGACCCATAATGGCACCAGTGCCAAGTTGGGCTAATTTGATACTACCAAGTGGCTCCTGCAATCTGCCATCCAGAATCGGGGGTGCTTACTTTTGTTTTCCAGGGAAACGGGCCGAGGTTTGTGTCTGGGGGTTTATGGCTGGGAGTGACCGGCTGGCTCCTGAAAAGCTACGATAGGCAGGATGGTGACCAGACCCATGGTGGCACCAGTGCCAAGTTGGGCTGGTTTGATAGTACCAAGTGGCTCCTGCAATCTGCCATCAAAATGTTGGCAGGCGAATTTTGTTTTCCAGGGAAAAGCGCCGTTGTTTGTGTTTGGGCGCCTGTGGCACGGAGTGGCCGGGTGGCTGCTTAGAATCCACGATACGCAGGATGGTTCCCAGACCCAAGGTGGCACCAGTGCCAAGTCGGGCTGTTTTGACACTACCAAGTGGCTCCTGCAATCTGCCATCCAGAATCGGGGCAGCTTAATTTTGTTTGCCAGGGAAACGGTCCGAGGTTTGTGATGGGGGCCTATGGCTGGGAGTGACCGGCTGGCTCCTGAAATGGTACAATTGGCAGGATGGTTCCCAGACCCATAGTGGCACCAGTGCCAAGTTGGGATGATTTGATAGTACCAAGTGGCTCCTGCAATCTGCCATCAAAAAGCTGGCAGGCGAGTTTTGTTTTCCAGGGAAAAGCGCCGTTGTTTGTATTTGGGGGCCTGTGGCTGGGAGTGGCCGCCTGGCGCCTTAGAATCTACGTTACGCAGCATGGTTCCCAGACTCAAAGTGGCACCAGTGTCAAGTTGGGCTGGTTTGATAGTACCAAGTGGCTCCTGCAATCTGCCATCCAGAAGCGGGGTAGCTTACTTTTGTTTGCCAGGGAAACGGGCAGAGCTTTCTGTCTGGGGGCCTATGGTTGGGAGTAACCGGCTGGCTCCTGAAAAGCTACGATAGGCAGGATGGTTCCCAGATCCAAGATGGCACCAGTGCCAAGTCGGGGTGGTTTGATGGTGCAACGTGGCTCCTGCAATCTGCCATCCTGACGCGGGGCAGCGGATTTTTGTTTCCAAGAGAAATGGTCCATGGTTTGTTTTTGGGGCTATATGGCTGGGCGTGGCCTGCTGGCTCCTTAAAAAGCTACGATAGGCAGGATGGTTCCCTGACCCAAGGTGGCACCAGTGCCAAGTCGGGCGGTTTTCGTAGTACAAAGTGCGTCCTAAAATTTGCCATCCAGCAGAGGGGCAGTTGAGTTTTGTTTACCAGAGAAAAGGGCCGTGGTTTGTTTTTGGGGGCATATGGCTGATAGTGGCCGTCTGGCCCCTGAAAATCCACGATAGGCAGGATGGTTCCCAGACCAGAGGTGGCACCAGTGCCAAGTCGGGCTGGTTTGATAGTACTAAATAGCACCTGCAATCTGCCATGCAGAAGCGGGGCAGCTTACTTTTGTTTGCCAGGGAAACGGGCCGAGGTTTGTGTCTGGGGGCCTATGGCTGGGAGTGACCGCCTGGCTCCTGAAAAGCTACGATAGGCAGGATGGTTACCAGACCCATGGTGGCACCAGTGCCAAGTTGGGCTGGTTTGATAGTACCAAGTGGCTCCTGCAATCTGCCATCAAAAAGTTGTCAGGCGAGTTTTGTTTTCCAGGGAAAAGCGCCGTTGTTTGTGTTTGGGGGACTGTTGGTGGGTGTGGCCGGCTGGCTCCTTAGAACACACGATACGCAGGATGGTTCCCAGACCCAAGGTGGCACCAGTGCCACGTCGGGCTGGTTTGATGGTGAAAAGTGGCTCCTGCAATCTGCCATCCTGAAGCGGGGTAGCTTACTTTTGTGTGCTAGGGAAACGGGCCGAGGTTTATGACTGGGGGCCTGTGGCTAGGAGTGACCGGCTGGCTCCTGAAAAGCAACAATAGGCAGGATGGTTCCCAGACCCAAGGTGGCACCAGTGCCAAGTTGGGCTGGTTTGATGGTACCAACTGGCTCCTGCAATCTGCCATCTAAAAGTTGTCAGGCGAGTTTTGTTTTCCAGGGAAAAGCGCCGTTGATTTTGTTTGGAGGCCTGTGGCTGGCAGTGGCTGCCTGTCGTCTTAGAATCCGGGTTACGCAGCATGGTTCCCAGAGCCAAGGTGGCACCAGTGCCAAGTTGGGCTGATTTGATGGTGCAAAGTGGCTCCTGCAATCTGCCATCCAGAAGTGCGGTAGCTTACTTTTGTGTGCCAGGGAAACAGGCCGAGCTTTGTGTCTGGGGGCCTATGGCTGGGAGTGACCGGCTGGCTCCTGAAAAGCTACGATAGGCAGGATGGTGACCAGACCCATGTTGGCACCAGTGCCAAGTTGGGCTGGTTTGATAGTACCAAGTGGCTCCTGCAATCTGCCATCAAAAAGCTGGCAGGCGAGTTTTGTTTTCCAGGGAAAAGCGCCGTTGTGTGTGTTTTGGGGCCTGTGGCTGGGAGTGGCCAGCTGGCTCCTTAGAATCCACGATACGCAGGATGGTTCCCAGACCCAAGGTGGCACCAGTGCCAAGTCGGGCTGGTTTGTTAGTACCAAGTGGTTCCTGCAATCTGCCATCCAGAAGCGGGGCAGCTGAATTTTGTTTGCCAGAGAAAAAGGCTGTTGTTTGTGTTTCGGGGCCTGTGGCTGGCAGTGGACGGCTGGCTCCTGAAAATCCATGATACGCAGCATGGTTCCCAGACCCAAGGTGGCACCAGTGCCAAGTAGGGCTGGTTTCATAGTACCCAGTGGCTCCTGCAATCTGCCATCCAGAAGAGGGGCAGTTGAGTTTTGTTTTCCAGAGAAAAGGGCCGTGGTTTGTGTTTGGGGCCTATGGCTGAGAGTGACCGGCTGGCTCCTGAAAAGCTACGATAGGCAGGATGGTGACCAGACCCATGGTGGCACCAGTGCCAAGTCGGGCTGGTTTGATAATACTAAATAGCTCCTGCAATCTGCCATCCAGACGCGGGGCAGCGGATTTTTGCTTGCTGGAGAAAAGTTCCGTGGGTTTTTTTTGGGGGTATATGGCTGGACGTTGCCGGCTGACTCCTTAAAAACATCGATACGCAGGATGGTTCCCTGACCCAAGGTGGCATCACTGCCAAGTCGGGCTGTTTTCGTAGTACCAAGTGCGTCCTGCAATTTGCCATCCAGAAGAGGGGCAGTTGAGTTTTGTTTACCAGAGAAAAGGTCCGTGGTTTGTGTTTGGGGGCATATGGCTGAGAGTGGCCGGCTGGCGCCTGAAAATCCACGATAGGCAGGATGGTTCCCAGAGCCAAGGTGGCACCAGTGCCATGTTGGCCTGGTTTGATAGTACCCTGTGGCTCCTGCAATCTGCCATCCAGAAGCGGGGCAGCTTACTTTTGTTTGCCAGGGAAACGGGCCGAGGTATTTGTCTGGGGGCCTATGGCTGGGAGTGACCGCCTGGCTCCTGAAAAGCTACGATAGGCAGGATGGTGACCAGACCCATGGTGGCACCAGTGCCAAGTTGGGCTGGTTTGATGGTACCAACTGGCTCCTGCAATCTGCCATCCAGAAGCGGGGTAGCTTACTTTTGTTTGCCAGGGAAACGGGCAGAGCTTTCTGTCTGGGGGCTATGGTTGGGAGTAACCGGCTGGCTCCTGAAAAGCTACGATAGGCAGGATGGTTCCCAGATCCAAGATGGCACCAGTGCCAAGTCGGGGTGGTTTGATGGTGCAAAGTGGCTCCTGCAATCTGCCATCCTGACGCGGGGCAGCGGATTTTTGTTTCCAAGAGAAATGGTCCGTGGTTTGTTTTTGGGGCTATATGGCTGGGCGTGGCCGGCTGGCTCCTTAAAAAGCTACGATAGGCAGGATGGTTCCCTGACCCAAGGTGGCACCAGTGCCAAGTCGGGCGGTATTCGTAGTACAAAGTGGGTCCTAAAATTTGCCATCCAGAAGAGGGGCAGTTGAGTTTTGTTTACCAGAGAAAAGGGCCGTGGTTTGTTTTTGGGGGCATATGGCTGATAGTGGCCGTCTGGCCCCTGAAAATCCACGATAGGCAGGATGGTTCCCAGACCAGAGGTGGCACCAGTGCCAAGTCGGGCTGGTTTGATAGTACTAAATAGCACCTGCAATCTGCCATGCAGAAGCGGGGCAGCTTACTTTTGTTTGCCAGGGAAACGGGCCGAGGTTTGTGTCTGGGGGCCTATGGCTGGGAGTGACCGGCTGGCTCCTGAAAAGCTACGATAGGCAGGATGGTTACCAGACCCATGGTGGCACCAGTGCCAAGTTGGGCTGGTTTGATAGTACCAAGTGGCTCCTGCAATCTGCCATCAAAAAGTTGGCAGGCCAGTTTTGTTTTCCAGGGAAAAGCGCCGTTGTTTGTGTTTGGGGGACTGTGGGTGGGAGTGGCCGGCTGGCTCCTTAGAACACACGATACGCAGGATGGTTCCCAGACCCAAGGTGGCACCGGTGCCACGTCGGGCTGGTTTGATGGTGAAAAGTGGCTCCTGCAATCTGCCATCCTGAAGCGGGGTAGCTTACATTTGTGTGCCAGGGAAACGGGCCGAGGTTTATGACTGGGGGCCTAGGGCTAGAAGTGACCGGCTGGCTCCTGAAAAGCAACAATAGGCAGGATGGTTCCCAGACCCAAGGTGGCACCAGTGCCAAGTTGGGCTGGTTTGATGGTACCAACTGGCTCCTGCAATCTGCCATCTAAAAGTTGTCAGGCGAGTTTTGTTTTCCAGGGAAAAGCGCCGTTGATTTTGTTTGGAGGCCTGTGGCTGGCAGTGGCTGCCTGTCGTCTTAGAATCCGGGTTACGCAGCATGGTTCCCAGAGCCAAGGTGGCACCAGTGTCAAGTTGGGCTGGTTTGATAGTACCAAGTGGCTCCTGCAATCTGCCATCCAGAAGCGGGGCAGCTTACTTTTGTTTGACAGGGAAACGGGCCGAGGTATTTGTCTGGGGACCTATGGCTGGGAGTGACCGGCTGGCTCCTGAAAAGCTACGATAGGCAGGATGGTTCCCTGACCCAAGGTGGCACCAGTGCCAAGTCGGGCGGTTTTCGTAGTACAAAGTGCGTCCTAAAATTTGCCATCCAGAAGAGGGGCAGTTGAGTTTTGTTTACCAGAGAAAAGCCCGTGGTTTGTTTTTGGGGGCATATGGCTGATAGTGGCCGTCTGGCCCCTGAAAATCCACGATAGGCAGGATGGTTCCCAGACCAGAGGTGGCACCAGTGCCAAGTCGGGCTGGTTTGATAGTACTAAATAGCTCCTGCAATCTGCCATGCAGAAGCGGGGCAGCTTACTTTTGTTTGCCAGGGAAACGGGCCGAGGTTTGTGTCTGGGGGCCTATGGCTGGGAGTGACCGCCTGGCTCCTGAAAAGCTACGATAGGCAGGATGGTGACCAGACCCATGGTGGCACCAGTGCCAAGTTGGGCTGGTTTGATAGTACCAAGTGGCTCCTGCAATCTGCCATCAAAAAGTTGGCAGGCCAGTTTTGTTTTCCAGGGAAAAGCGCCGTTGTTTGTGTTTGGGGGACTGTGGGTGGGAGTGGCCGGCTGGCTCCTTAGAACACACGATACGCAGGATGGTTCCCAGACCCAAGGTGGCACCGGTGCCACGTCGGGCTGGTTTGATGGTGAAAAGTGGCTCCTGCAATCTGCCATCCTGAAGCGGGGTAGCTTACATTTGTGTGCCAGGGAAACGGGCCGAGGTTTATGACTGGGGGCCTAGGGCTAGAAGTGACCGGCTGGCTCCTGAAAAGCAACAATAGGCAGGATGGTTCCCAGACCCAAGGTGGCACCAGTGCCAAGTTGGGCTGGTTTGATGGTACCAACTGGCTCCTGCAATCTGCCATCTAAAAGTTGTCAGGCGAGTTTTGTTTTCCAGGGAAAAGCGCCGTTGATTTTGTTTGGAGGCCTGTGGCTGGCAGTGGCTGCCTGTCGTCTTAGAATCCGGGTTACGCAGCATGGTTCCCAGAGCCAAGGTGGCACCAGTGTCAAGTTGGACTGGTTTGATTGTACCAAGTGGCTCCTGCAATCTGCCATCCAGAAGCGGGGCAGCTTACTTTTGTTTGCCAGGGAAACGGGCCGAGGTATTTGTCTGGGGGCCTATGGCTGGGAGTGACCGGCTGGCTCCTGAAAAGCTACGATAGGCAGGATGGTGACCAGACCCATGGTGGCACCAGTGCCAAGTTGGGCTGGTTTGATAGTACCAAGTGGCTCCTGCAATCTGCCATCAAAAAGTTGGCAGGTCAGTTTTGTTTTCCAGGGAAAAGCGCCGTTGTTTGTGTTTGGGGGACTGTGGCTGGGAGTGGCCGGCTGGCTCCTTAGAACACAGGATACGCAGGATGGTTCCCAGACCCAAGGTGGCACCAGTGCCAAGTCGGGCTGGTTTGATAGCACCAAGTGGTTCCTGCAATCTGCCATCCAGAAGCGGGGCAGCTTACTTTTGTTTTCCAGGGAAACGGACCGAGGTTTTTTTCTGGGGGCCTATGGCTGGGAGTGACCGGCTGGCTCCTGAAAAGCTACGATAGGCAGGATGGTGACCAGACCCATGGTGGCACCAGTGCCAAGTCGGGCTGGTTTGATTACACCAAGTGGCTCCTGCAATCTGCCATCAAAAAGTTGGCAGGCGAGTTTTGTTTTCCAGGGAAAAGCGCCGTTGTGTGTATTTTGGGGCCTGTGGCTGGGAGTGGCCAGCTGGCTCCTTAGAATCCACGATACGCAGGATGGTTCCCAGACCCAAGGTGGCACCAGTGCCAAGTCGGGCTGGTTTGTTAGTACCAAGTGGTTCCTGCAATCTGCCATCCAGAAGCGGGGCAGCTGAATTTTGTTTGCCAGAGAAAAAGGCTGTTGTTTGTGTTTCGGGGCCTGTGGCTGGCAGTGGACGGCTGGCTCCTGAAAATCCATGATACGCAGCATGGTTCCCAGACCCAAGGTGGCACCAGTGCCAAGTAGGGCTAGTTTCATGGTACCCACTGGCTCCTGCAATCTGCCATCCAGAAGAGGGGCAGTTGAGTTTTGTTTTCCAGAGAAAAGGGCCGTGGTTTGTGTTTGGGGCCTATGGCTGAGAGTGACCGGCTGGCCCCTGAAAATCCACGATAGGAAGGATGGTTCCCAGATCCAAGGTGGCAGCAGTGCCATGTTGTGCTGGTGTGATAGTCCCAAGTGGCTCCTGCAATCTGCCATCCAGAAGTGGGGCAGCTGAATTTTGTTTGCCAGAGAAAAAGGCTGTGGTTTTTGTTTGGGGGCCTATGGCTGGGAGTGGCCGGCTGGCTCCTGAAAATCCATGATACGCAGCATGGTTCCCAGACCCAAGGTGGCACCAGTGCCAAGTGGGGCTGGTTTCACAGTGTCAAGTGCCTCCTGCAATCTCCCATCCAGAAGCGGGGCAGCTGAGTTTTGTTTGCCTGTGAAACGGGCCGTTGTTTTTGATTGGGGTCTGTGGCCGAGAATGTTCAGCTGGCTCCTGACAATCCACAATATGCAGGATGGTTCCCAGACCCAAGGTGGCACCAGTGCCAAGTCTTGCTGGTTTGATAGTACCAAGTGGCTCCTGCAATCTGCCATCCAGAAGCGGTGCAGCTGAGTTTTGTTTGCCAGAGGAAAGGGCCGTGGGTTGTGTTTGGGGGCATATGGCTGGGAGTGGCTGGCTGTCTCATTAAAAAGATCGATACGCAGGATGGTTCCCAGACCCAAGGTGGCACCAGTGCCAAGTCGGGCTGTTTTTATAGTACCAAGTGCGTCCTGCAATTTGCCATCCAGAAGAGGGGCAGTTGAGTTTTGTTTGCCAGAGAAAAGCGCCGTTGTTTGTGTTTGGGGGCTTGTGGCTGGGAGTGGCCGACTGGCGCCTTAGAATCTGCGATACGCAGCATGGTTCCCAGAGCCAAGGTGGCACCAGTTCCAAGTTGGGCTGGTTTGATAGTACCAAGTGGCTCCTGCAATCTGCCATCCAGAAGCGGGGCAGCTTACTTTTGTTTGCCAGGGAAACGGGCCGAGGTTTGTGTTTGGGGGCCTATGGCTGGGAGTGACCGGCTGCCTCCTGGAAAGCTACAATAGGCAGGATGGTGACCAGACCCATGGTGGCACCAGTGCCAAGTTGGGCTGGTTTGATAGTACCAAGTTGCTCCTGCAATCTGCCATCAAAAAGTTGGCAGGCGAGTTTTGTTTTCCAGGGAAAAGCGCCGTTGTTTGTGTTTGGGGGCCTGTGGCTGGGAGTGGCCGGCTGGCTCCTTAGAATCCACGATACGCAGGATGGTTCCCAGACCCAAGGTGGCACCAGTGCCAAGTCGGGCTGGTTTGATACTACCAAGTGGTTCCTGCAATCTGCCATCCAGAAGCAGGGCAGCTTACTTTTGTTTGCCAGGGAAACGGGCCGTGGGTTTTGTTTGGCGGCATATAGCTGAGAGTGGCCCGCTGGCCCCTGAAAATCCACGCTAGGCAGCATGGTTCCCAGATGCAAGGTGGCACCAGTGCCAAGTCGGGCTGGTTTGATGGTGCAAAGTGGCTCCTGCAATCTGCCATCCAGAAGCGGGGCAGCTGATTTTTGTTTGCCAGAGAAAAATTCCGTGGATTGTTTTTGGGGGCATATTGCTGGGAGTGGCCGGCTGGCTCCTTAAAATGCTCGATACGCATGATGGTTCCCAGGCCCAAGGTGTCACCACTACCAAGTCGGCCTGCGGTTTTAGTATCAAGTTCATCCTGCAATTTGCCATCCAGAAGAGGGGCAGTTGAGTTTTGTTTGCCAGAGAAACGGGCCGAGGTTTCTGTTTGGGGACATATGGCTGAGAGTGGCCGGGTGGCCCCTGAAAATCCACGATACACAACATGGTTCCCAGATCCAAGGTGGCACCAGTGCCAAGTTGGGCTGGTTTGATAGTCCCAAGTGTCTCCTGCAATCTGCCATCCAGAAGCGGGGCAGCTTACTTTTGTTTGCCAGAGAAATAGGCCTAGGTTTTTGTCTGGGGGCCTGTGGCTAGGAGTGGCCTGCTGGCTCCTAAGAATCCACGATACGCAGGATGTTTACCAGACCCATGGTGGCACCAGTGCCAAGTTGGGCTGGTTTGATAGTACCAAGTGGCTCCTGCAAACTCCATCAAAAAGTTGGCAGGCGTGTTTTGTTTTCCAGGGAACAGCGCCGTTGATTTTGTTTGGGGGCCTGTGGCTGGGAGTGGCCGGCTGGCTCCTTAGAATCCACGATACGCAGGATGGTTCCCAGACCCAAGGTGACACCAGTGCCAAGTCGGGCTGGTTTGATTACACCAAGTGGCTCCTGCAATCTGCCATCCAGAAGTGAGGCAGCTAAGTTTTGTTTGCCAGAAAAAAGGGCCGTGGTTTTTGTTGGGGGCCTGTGGCTGGGAGTAGCCGGCTGGCTCCTTAAAATCCACGATAGGCAGGATGGTTCCCAGACCCAAGGTGGTACCAGTGCCAAGTCGGGCTGGTTTGATAGTACCAAGTGGCTCCTGCAATCTGCCATCCAGAAGCGGGGTAGCTTACTTTTGTTTTCCAGGGAAACGGGCCGAGCTTTGTGTCTCGGGGCCTATGGCAGGGAGTGACCGGCTGGCTCCTGAAAAGCTACGATAGGCAGGATGGTGACCAGACCCATGGTGGCACCAGTGCCAAGTTGGGCTGGTTTGATAGTACCAAGTGGCTCCTGCAATCTGCCATCAAAAAGTTGGCAGGCGAGTTTTGTTTTCCAGGGAAAAGCGCCGTTGTGTGTATTTTGGGGCCTGTGGCTGGGAGTGGCCAGCTGGCTCCTTAGAATCCACGATACGCAGGATGGTTCCCAGACCCAAGGTGGCACCAGTGCCAAGTCGGGCTGGTTTGTTAGTACCAAGTGGTTCCTGCAATCTGCCATCCAGAAGCGGGGCAGCTGAATTTTGTTTGCCAGAGAAAAAGGCTGTTGTTTGTGTTTCGGGGCCTGTGGCTGGCAGTGGACGGCTGGCTCCTGAAAATCCATGATACGCAGCATGGTTCCCAGACCCAAGGTGGCACCAGTGCCAAGTAGGGCTGGTTTCATAGTACCCAGTGGCTCCTGCAATCTGCCATCCAGAAGAGGGGCAGTTGAGTTTTGTTTTCCAGAGAAAAGGGCCGTGGTTTGTGTTTGGGGCCTATGGCTGAGAGTGACCGGCTGGCCCCTGCAAATCCACGATAGGAAGGATGATTCCCAGATCCAAGGTGGCAGCAGTGCCATGTTGTGCTGGTGTGATAGTCCCAAGTGGCTCCTGCAATCTGCCATCCAGAAGCGGGGCAGCTGAATTTTGTTTGCCAGAGAAAAAGGCTGTGGTTTCTGTTTGGGGGCCTATGGCTGGGAGTGGCCGGCTGGCTCCTGAAAATCCATGATACGCAGCATGGTTCCCAGACCCAAGGTGGCACCAGTGCCAAGTGGGGCTGGTTTCACAGTGTCAAGTGCCTCCTGCAATCTCCCATCCAGAAGCGGGGCAGCTGAGTTTTGTTTGCCTGTGAAACGGGCCGTTGTTTTTGATTGGGGTCTGTGGCCGAGAGTGTCCAGCTGGCTCCTGACAATCCACAATACGCAGGATGGTTCCCAGACCCAAGGTGGCACCAGTGCCAAGTCGTGCTGGTTTGATAGTACCAAGTGCGTCCTGCAATTTTCCATCCAGAAGAGGGGCAGTTGAGTTTTGTTTGCCAGAGAAAAGCGCCGTTGTTTGTGTTTGGGGTCTTGTGGCTGGGAGTGGCCGACTGGCGCCTTAGAATCTGCGATACGCAGCATGGTTCCCAGACCCAAGGTGGCACCAGTGCCAAGTCGGGCTGGTTTGATAGTACAAAGTGGCTCCTGCAATCTGCCATCCAGAAGCGGGGCAGCTTACTTTTGTTTGCCAGGGAAACGGGCCGAGGTTTGTGACTGGGGGCCTATGGCTGGGAGTGACCGGCTGGCTCCTGGAAAGCTACAATAGGCAGGATGCTTACCAGACCCATGGTGGCACCAGTGCCAAGTTGGGCTGGTTTGATAGTACCAAGTTGCTCCGGCAATCTGCCATCCAGAAGCGGGGCAGCTTACTTTTGTTTGCCAGGGAAACGGGCCGTGGGTTTTGTTTGGGGGCATATAGCTGAGAGTGGCCGGCTGGCCCCTGAAAATCCACGCTAGGCAGCATGGTTCCAGGATGCAAGGTGGCACCAGTGCCAAGTCGGGCTGGTTTGATGGGTCAAAGTGGCTCCTGCAATCTGCCATCCAGAAGCGGGGCAGCTGATTTTTGTTTGCCAGAGAAAAATTCCGTGGATTGTTTTTGGGGGCATATTGCTGGGAGTGGCCGGCTGGCTCCTTAAAATGCTCGATACGCATGATGGTTCCCAGGCCCAAGGTGTCACCACTACCAAGTCGGCCTGCGGTTTTAGTATCAAGTTCATCTTGCAATTTGCCATCCAGAAGAGGGGCAGTTGAGTTTTGTTTGCCAGAGAAACGGGCCGAGGTTTCTGTTTGGGGGCATATGGCTGAGAGTGGCCGGCTGGCCCCTGAAAATCCACGATACACAGCATGGTTCCCAGATCCAAGGTGGCACCAGTGCCAAGTTGGGCTGGTTTGATAGTCCCAAGTGTCTCCTGCAATCTGCCATCCAGAAGCGGGGCAGCTTACTTTTGTTTGCCAGAGAAATAGGCCTAGGTTTTTGTTTGGGGGCCTGTGGCTAGGAGTGGCCGGCTGGCTCCTAAGAATCCACGATTCGCAGGATGTTTACCAGACCCATGGTGGCACCAGTGCCAAGTTGGGCTGGTTTGATAGTACCAAGTGGCTCCTGCAAACTCCATCAAAAAGTTGGCAGGCGTGTTTTGTTTTCCAGGGAACAGCGCCGTTGATTTTGTTTGGGGGCCTGTGGCTGGGAGTGGCCGGCTGGCTCCTTAGAATCCACGATACGCAGGATGGTTCCCAGACCCAAGGTGGCACCAGTGCCAAGTCGGGCTGCTTTGATTACACCAAGTGGCTCCTGCAATCTGCCATCCAGAAGTGAGGCAGCTAAGTTTTGTTTGCGAGAAAAAAGGGCCGTGGTTTTTGTTGGGGGCCTGTGGCTGGGAGTAGCCGGCTGGCTCCTTAAAATCCACGATAGGCAGGATGGTTCCCAGACCCAAGGTGGCACCAGTGCCAAGTCGGGCTGATTTGATAGTACCAAGTGGCTCCTGCAATCTGCCATCCAGAAGCAGGGCAGCTGAGTTTTGTTTGCCAGAGAAAAAGGCTGTGGTTTTTGTTTGGGGGCCTGTGGCTGGCTGTGGCCGGCTGGCTCCTGAAAATCCACGATACGCAGCATGGTTCCCAGACCCAAGGTGGCACCAGTACAAAGTGGGGCTCGTTTGACAGTGTCAAGTGCCTCCTGCAATCTCCCATCCAGAAGCGGGGCAGCTGAGTTTTTTTTGCCAGGGAAACGGACCTTTGTTTTTGATTGGGGTCTGTGGCCGAGAGTGGTCGGCTGTCTCCTGACAATCCACAATACGCAGGATGGTTCCCAGACCAAAGGTGGCACCAGTGCCAAGTCGGGCTGGTTTGATAGTACCAAGTGTCTCCTGCACTCTGCCATCCAGAAGCGGGGCAGCTGAGTTTTGTTTGCCAGAGAAAAGGGCCGTGGGTTGTGTTTGGGGGCATATGGCTGGGAGTGGCCACCTGGCTCCTTAAAATGCACGATACGCCGCATGGTAACCAGACGCAAGGTGGCACCAGTGCCAAGTCGGGCTGTTTTTGTAGTACCCAGTGGCTCCTGCAATTTGCCATCCAGAAGCGGGGCAGCTAAATTTTGTTTGCTAGAGAAAAGGGCTGTGGTTTGTGTTTGGGGGCCTATGGCCGAGAGTGGTAGGCTGGCCCCTGAAAATCAACGATAGGCAGGATGGTTCCCAGATACAAGGTGGCACCAGTGCCAAGTAAGGCTGGTTGTATGGTTCAAAGTGACTCCTGCAATCTGCCATCCAGAAGCGGGACAGCTGAGTTTTTTTTGCCAGAGAAAAGGTCCGTGGTTTCTTTTTGGGGCATACGGCTGGGAATTGCCGGCTGGCTCCTTAAAATGCTCGATACGCAGGATGGTTCCCAGAGCCAAGGTGGCACCACTGCCATGTCGGGCTCTTTTTGTAGTACCAAGTGCGTCCTGCAATTTGCCATCCAGAAGAGGGGCAGTTGAGTTTTGTCTGCCAGAGGAAAGGGCCGAGGTTTGTGTTTGGGAGCATATGGCTGGGAATGACCGGCTGGCCCCTGAAAATCCACGATACGCCGGATGGTTCCCAGATCCAAGATGGTACCATTACCAAGTCGGGCTGCTTTGATAGTCCCAAGTGGCTCCTGCAAACTGCCATCCAGAAGCGGGGCAGCTGAGTTTTGTTTGCCAGGGAAATGGGCCGTTGTTTGTGTTTGGGGGCCTGTGGCTGGGAGTGTTCGGCTGGTTCCTGAATATGTACGATACGCAGGATTGTTCCCAGATCCAAGGTGGCAGCAGTGCCATGTTGTGCTGGTGTGATAGTCCCAAGTGGCTCCTGCAATCTGCCATCCAGAAGTGGGGCAGCTGATTTTTGTTTGCCAGAGAAAAGGTCCGTGGTTTGTGTTTGGGGGCATATGGCTGAGAGTGGCCGGCTGGCCCCTGAAAATCCACGATACACAGGATGGTTCCCAGATCCAAGGTGGCACCTGTGCCAAGTCGGGCTGATTTGATAGTACTAAGTAGCTCCTGCAATCTGCCATCCAGAAGCGGGGCAGCTTACTTTTGTTTGCCAGGGAAACGGGCCGAGGTTTCTGTTTGGGGGCCTATGGCTGGGAGTGACCGGCTGGCTCCTGAAAAGCTACAATAGGCAGGATGATTCCCAGAGCCAAGGTGGCACCAGTGCCAAGTTGGGCTGGTTTGATAGTACCAAGTGGCTCCTGCAATCTGCCATCCAGAAGCAGGGCAGCTGAGTTTTGTTTGCCAGAGAAAAGGGCTTGGTTTGTGTTTGGGGGCATATGGCTGTGTGTGGCCAGCTGGCTCCTTAAAATGCACGATATGCAACATGGCTCCCAGACCCATAGTGGCACCAGTGCCAAGTCGGGCTGGTTTGATAGTACCAAGTGGCTCCTGCAATCTTCCATGATCACGTGGAGAAATACTTTCTGGTTTCAGCCATATGCTCTTTCTTCTCTCCCTCAACTTCTCTATCACCTCTCATCTGGTTCACATGCGCTGTCTTCAAGGTCCACAGGCTACTTTTCACAGAATCTTCTGGCCTGATGAAGTAAGAATGATGAATAGAACAGAGCTGGGATCTATTTTCCAGTTTGGATAAAATGCATTCTGCACACAAATCCAAGGAGAACGTGCTGCCCCAATGCCCAGAAAATCTTTCACTCCTGCTAGTGTTCTACGTCAACCGCAACTTAGTCTGAAAGAAAAGCTTTTTCTCTGAGAGCATCTGAGAGGTTTGCATGAAGCACTGATATCTGACATATGCAATTTTGAATAGGAGAGGAAAAAGAAAATGGCAAGGAGTTTTTAATTTTAGTGGTTTCAATTTTAATTTCCGTGCACTTTTTCAAAACTTGTCAGCTCAAATGCCCATCAACATCTTTTAGTCATCTGTAAGTCAGTATTCATATAAAATGTGCTTCAAATCCAAAGAATTTCAAATTTGCACTCCAAGCTTCTATGCCTAGATTTATGATTTCCTACACATATTAGATGAAAGGAAGGCCTTTTTTACTGTGGGAGTGCTGGAACACTGGAACAGGTTGCCCAGAGAAGTTGTGGGTGTCCCATCCCTGAAAGTATTCAAGGTCACCTTGGACGGGGCTTGGAGCAGCAACAAAGGAGAAGCTTGATGGTAGAGAAACAAAGTCGGACTATAGAAGAAACTCGGATTGAAGTATAGGATCAAGTTTTCTCTCAGCTCTTGGGGTAAATTCAAAGTTGTACAAAATGACATTTATCTGTGCTATTCACTACTGTAACAGAAAGTTTCATGAAAACTGTACAGAAGATAGTAAATTTTAAAAGAGATAAGAATTACAGCATAAAATCCATGGGATAGGTTACAACATGAGACACTCTCTAAGAGAAAATCTCTTTGTTTCAGCACTTCATCGGGGTAAGATTTCATGAAGTGCCAAAGAAGGCGGCAAAATATCATTCGGGACATTATTTACTGGAATTCAGCCTGGCCATTAGTAGGAACTGCCTTTGAACATATCATGTAGATATACCACACACGCTTTCCCTTCACTGAAAAATTACTGTTTACAACAAATAAGCAATTGACGATCAAAATTGATTGAAAGCATCTTAAACATGTCAAGTATTTCATTGTAGATGATCTGTGATCCAAATGCTTCTTCCACCTTCGAGAGGGACAGAAGAATTCTTCCATATCATGATGGTTTAAAATTGTATCAACCAATGTTTTCTGCTGAAAAGATATCATCTATTTTTTTCTATTTTTGGAAGAAAATATTCCTAGACATACAACAGGTGAGAACTAAGTAATTTTAAAGAAACAAATGAAATGAAAATATTCTGTAAATAGAATGAAATGAAAAGCTGTGTTTTAAATAGGAGCTAAATATTAAACAGAATTTTTGTACCAGGCATTTGAATTACTGCACCAGCTCTTTTGCCCATCAAGAGAGGCATTTAGCATTTCAGTCTTTTCCAAGGTGTTCATGATCTGCTATGCTGATCTCTGTGTGTGCCTAGGTGTGTGTGGAGGGGGGGGCATATGAAGGGGAGTGTGTATGTTTGCTTTACAATTGTTGTGGCAGATTCATGCCTCAGCTCCACATTTTGTTTTAAAAAGGTCACACCGAGTGGATATGAAGTTTACTATCAACAAGAGATCGATTCCCAAATCATCCATTTGACTCTCCCTTATAAATCATGTGCTTTGTTGCATATTTTATCAAATATACTTTCAAGCCAGATGGAGGAAGGAGGATGTGGGAATCCCTCCACCATCTTGCAACTTTTATGTAAGTAGGTTTTCAAGAAAATCATCATTTCTCTTTTAAATATGTCTGGAACAGGCATGATGGTAGTGTCAACCTTTTGGAGTTTTTGTTGCTGGAAGAAGTTGTACAAAAGGATTGGTTTTTACATTGACCAGTTACTGAATCAAGCGCAGGAATACATTGGAAATTTAGCTGGGGGTTCCTTTTCCCAGCAGACTACTTCTAGAACGAGCTTGTACACTGAAGCTGACTCTTTTGCTCTCTTTTTGTTTCTTTCCTATTTTCTTGGCTTCTTTGCCACTATCTAGACAATTTTGGAACTTTTTTCCCAACTAAAATGGTTTCAATAGTCTGATTGTGATCATACATTTTTACAAGGAATTTTTAAAATCTTTCCTCGAGTCCAGAAAGTCAAGGACTTAGATCTTTTTCTTCCCTTATCAATATTGCCATGAAATTGATAAATAAAGACCAACTCTTTATTTTTGTTTTTAACCCACGTAGATAATTCCCATCCATTAATCCATTTTGTGGACCAATAGCTGCCATTCTGATGGAAGCTGTCACTTCTTAACAATAGGCATTCTGTGACTATGTTGACTGCACTTTGGGTGAAGATCCTAACTGGTCTTAGATATACATAGGGAGAAATTTGCTCAGCCAGTGTCAGTCTTAAGCATGCGTATCAGAAGATCTTTCTAGAGCTGGGAATTTTCCCATGAAAGGGATTCAGTTAGGGAAGAGACACTTGTGCCAGAGTTTTACATTCTTCTTGAACACTGCTTAAGGAACTTAGATGCCATGTCCATTTGGATCTCTGTCTGCACAGAACTTTGTCATGCCAGCGCTTTGAAATGCATCTTGAAGAGAATTCACTAGCACAGAATGAAAGAGAGTGGAAGGGGTTGGTGGGGCTAACCAGGCCCAACCCCCCTGCCTAAACCAGGATACCTAGAGCCTCTTGCCCAGGATTCTATCTGGGTGTACTTTTAATGTCTTCGAAGATCCAGGCTCCACAATCTTTCTGGGCAGTCTGTGCCGTGGTTCAGTCACCCTGACAGTAAAGAAACATTTACTGATGTTCAAAGGCAATCTCCTGTATTTCAGTGTGTGCCCACTGCCTCTTGTCTTTTCCCTCAGCATCACTGAAAAGACACTGATTCCCTCCCCTTTGCACTATTGCTTCCATATGTATGTGTGATGCCATGTAGAGGTATGTCAAAAACCTCCCTGAAGCCCAGGCAGATAATATTCCCTTCATCTACCAGTCAAGTTGATTCATCAGAGGAGTTTAAAGTGATGTTCAGCATGAAATTCCCCTGAAAAATCATGCTAACTACATTATTTGGTCATCTGTCATGTGCCTGGCAAGGATTTCCAGGAAGAGCTGCTTCATCAACTTCCTGGGGATAAAAAAGAGGCTGGCTGGTTTGTACTATGGCGAGTCCTCTTAATTGCCTTTTTTGAAGATGGGTGTCATTTGCTAACATCCACTCTTTAGCTCCTCTTCTCATCTACACCTCGGCAAAAAGCTTTTCCACTATGTCTGGCTAGGAAAAACTGTGCCAGCACAGAAAACATCTCCCATCGTGTTCTAGAAGTTGCACGGATGTCTGCCAAGTGTTTGGCAGGAAGAAAAGAAAAGTTGTCCAAAACAGCTTCCAATCGAATGTTCCTGTGATTGGAAAAGTCAGGAGAGTGCAAAGGTACTGTTTTCTATCAGTTGGCAAGGTGCGCACACAATCCCAGTGTTGTACAGCTTGCTTCTTCACCTTCCCGAAGCTGCCGCTCTCGCCGGCTGCCGGAGCCCAAGAAGCGGCTTCTTCGCGCAAAGACGATTGTGCCGCTCACAGTGCTCTCCTTAGCGCGGCTTCTGCCGAAAGACGCCCGGCAGCGGCTCTTACCTCCGGAGAGCATCCTACCTTCGTCTTTAGCTCCTCTTCTCATCTACACCTCGGCAAAACGCTTTTCCACTATGTCTGGCTAGGAAAAACTGTGCCAGCACAGAAAACATCTCCCATCGTGTTCTAGAAGTTGCACGGATGTCTGCCAAGTGTTTGGCAGGAAGAAAAGAAAAGTTGTCCAAAACAGCTTCCAATCGACTGTTCATGTGATTGGAAAAGTCAGGAGAGTGCAAAGGTACTGTTTTCTATCAGTTGGCAAGGTGCGCACACAATCCCAGTGTTGTACAGCTTGCTTCTTCACCTTCCCGAAGCTGCCGCTCTCGCCGGCTCCCGGAACCGAAGAAGCGGCTTCTTCGCGCAAAGACGATTGTGCCGCTCACAGTGCTCTCCTTAGCGCGGCTTCTGCCGAAAGACGCCCGGCAGCGGCTCTTACCTCCGGAGAGCATCCTACCTTCGTCTTTCGCGTCTTTTGTAGTCTACATCTTAGCAAAACGCTTTTCCACTATGTCTGGCTAGGAAAAACTGTGCCAGCACAGAAAACATCTCCCATCGTGTTCTAGAAGTTGCACGGATGTCTGCCAAGTGTTTGGCAGGAAGAAAAGAAAAGTTGTCCAAAACAGCTTCCAATCGAATGTTCCTGTGATTGGAAAAGTCAGGAGAGTGCAAAGGTACTGTTTTCTATCAGTTGGCAAGGTGCGCACACAATCCCAGTGTTGTACAGCTTGCTTCTTCACCTTCCCGAAGCTGCCGCTCTCGCCGGCTGCCGGAGCCCAAGAAGCGGCTTCTTCGCGCAAAGACGATTGTGCCGCTCACAGTGCCCTCCTTAGCGCGGCTTCTGCCGAAAGACGCCCGGCAGCGGCTCTTACCTCCTGAGAGTGGCAGCTTCGGGAAGGTGAAGAAGCAAGCTGTACAACACTGGGATTGTGTGCGCACCTTGCCAACTGATAGAAAACAGTACCTTTGCACTCTCCTGACTTTTCCAATCACAGGAACATTCGATTGGAAGCTGTTTTGGACAACTTTTCTTTTCTTCCTGCCAAACACTTGGCAGACATATCTGCAACTTCTAGAAAACGATGGGAGATGTTTTCTGGGCTGGCACGGTTTTTCCTAGCCAGACATAGTGGAAAAGCGTTTTGCTAAGATGTAGACTACATAAGACGCGAAAGACGAAGGTAGGATGCTCTCCGGAGTTAAGAGCCGCTGCCGGGCGTCTTTCGGCAGAAGCCGCGCTAAGGAGAGCCCTGTGAGCGGCACAATCGTCTTTGCGCGAACAAGCCGATTCTTCGGTTCCGGGAGCCGGCGAGAGCGGCAGCTTCGGGAAGGTGAAGAAGCAAGCTGTACAACACTGGGATTGTGTGCGCACCTTGCCAACTGATAGAAAACAGTACCTTTGCACTCTCCTGACTTTTCCAATCACAGGAACATTCGATTGGAAGCTGTTTTGGACAACTTTTCTTTTCTTCCTGCCAAACACTTGGCAGACATCCGTGCAACTTCTAGAACACGATGGGAGATGTTTTCTGTGCTGGCACAGTTTTTCCTAGCCAGACATAGTGGAAAAGCGTTTTGCTAAGATGTAGACTACAAAAGACGCGAAAGACGAAGGTAGGATGCTCTCCGGAGGTAAGAGCCGCTGCCGGGCGTCTTTCGGCAGAAGCCGCGCTAAGGAGAGCACTGTGAGCGGCACAATCGTCTTTGCGCGAAGAAGCCGCTTCTTGGGCTCCGGCAGCCGGCGAGAGCGGCAGCTTCGGGAAGGTGAAGAAGCAAGCTGTACAACACTGGGATTGTGTGCGCACCTTGCCAACTGATAGAAAACAGTACCTTTGCACTCTCCTGACTTTTCCAATCACAGGAACATTCGATTGGAAGCTGTTTTGGACAACTTTTCTTTTCTTCCTGCCAAACACTTGGCAGACATCCGTGCAACTTCTAGAACACGATGGGAGATGTTTTCTGTGCTGGCACAGTTTTTCCTAGCCAGACATAGTGGAAAAGCGTTTTGCTAAGATGTAGACTACAAAAGACGCGAAAGACGAAGGTAGGATGCTCTCCGGAGGTAAGAGCCGCTGCCGGGCGTCTTTCGGCAGAAGCCGCGCTAAGGAGAGCACTGTGAGCGGCACAATCGTCTTTGCGCGAAGAAGCCGCTTCTTGGGCTCCGGCAGCCGGCGAGAGCGGCAGCTTCGGGAAGGTGAAGAAGCAAGCTGTACAACACTGGGATTGTGTGCGCACCTTGCCAACTGATAGAAAACAGTACCTTTGCACTCTCCTGACTTTTCCAATCCCAGGAACATTCGATTGGAAGCTGTTTTGGACAACTTTTCTTTTCTTCCTGCCAAACACTTGGCAGACATCCGTGCAACTTCTAGAACACGATGGGAGATGTTTTCTGTGCTGGCACAGTTTTTCCTAGCCAGACATAGTGGAAAAGCGTTTTGCTAAGATGTAGACTACAAAAGACGCGAAAGACGAAGGTAGGATGCTCTCCGGAGGTAAGAGCCGCTGCCGGGCGTCTTTCGGCAGAAGCCGCGCTAAGGAGAGCACTGTGAGCGGCACAATCGTCTTTGCGCGAAGAAGCCGCTTCTTGGGCTCCGGCAGCCGGCGAGAGCGGCAGCTTCGGGAAGGTGAAGAAGCAAGCTGTACAACACTGGGATTGTGTGCGCACCTTGCCAACTGATAGAAAACAGTACCTTTGCACTCTCCTGACTTTTCCAATCACAGGAACATTCGATTGGAAGCTGTTTTGGACAACTTTTCTTTTCTTCCTGCCAAACACTTGGCAGACATCCGTGCAACTTCGAGAACACGATGGGAGATGTTTTCTGTGCTGGCACAGTTTTTCCTAGCCAGACATAGTGGAAAAGCGTTTTGCCGAGGTGTAGATGAGAAGAGGAGCTAAAGACGAAGGTAGGATGCTCTCCGGAGGTAAGAGCCGCTGCCGGGCGTCTTTCGGCAGAAGCCGCGCTAAGGAGAGCCCTGTGAGCGGCACAATCGTCTTTGCGCGAAGAAGCCGCTTCTTGGGCTCCGGCAGCCGGCGAGAGCGGCAGCTTCGGGAAGGTGAAGAAGCAAGCTGTACAACACTGGGATTGTGTGCGCACCTTGCCAACTGATAGAAAACAGTACCTTTGCACTCTCCTGACTTTTCCAATCACAGGAACATTCGATTGGAAGCTGTTTTGGACAACTTTTCTTTTCTTCCTGCCAAACACTTGGCAGACATCCGTGCAACTTCTAGAACAAGATGGGAGATGTTTTCTGTGCTGGCACAGTTTTTCCTAGCCAGACATAGTGGAAAAGCGTTTTGCTAAGATGTAGACGACAACAGAGGCTAAAGAGTGGATGTTAGCAAATGACACCCATCTTCAAAAAAGGCAATTAAGAGGACTCGCCATAGTACAAACCAGCCAGCCTCTTTTTTATCCCCAGGAAGTTGATGAAGCAGCTCTTCCTGGAAATCCTTGCCAGGCACATGACAGTTGACCAAATAATGTAGTTAGCATGATTTTTCAGGGGAATTTCATGCTGAACATCACTTTAAACTCCTCTGATGAATCAACTTGACTGGTAGATGAAGGGAATATTATCTGCCTGGGCTTCAGGGAGGTTTTTGACATACCTCTACATGGCATCACACATACATATGGAAGCAATAGTGCAAAGGGGAGGGAATCAGTGTCTTTTCAGTGATGCTGAGGGAAAAGACAAGAGGCAGTGGGCACACACTGAAATACAGGAGATTGCCTTTGAACATCAGTAAATGTTTCTTTACTGTCAGGGTGACTGAACCACGGCACAGACTGCCCAGAAAGATTGTGGAGCCTGGATCTTTGAAGACATTAAAAGTACACCCAGATAGAATCCTGGGCAAGAGGCTCTAGGTATCCTGGTTTAGGCAGGGGGGTTGGGCCTGGTTAGCCCCACCAACCCCTTCCACTCTCTTTCATTCTGTGCTAGTGAATTCTCTTCAAGATGCATTTCAAAGCGCTGGCATGACAAAGTTCTGTGCAGACAGAGATCCAAATGGACATGGCATCTAAGTTCCTTAAGCAGTGTTCAAGAAGAATGTAAAACTCTGGCACAAGTGTCTCTTCCCTAACTGAATCCCTTTCATGGGAAAATTCCCAGCTCTAGAAAGATCTTCTGATACGCATGCTTAAGACTGACACTGGCTGAGCAAATTTCTCCCTATGTATATCTAAGACCAGTTAGGATCTTCACCCAAAGTGCAGTCAACATAGTCACAGAATGCCTATTGTTAAGAAGTGACAGCTTCCATCAGAATGGCAGCTATTGGTCCACAAAATGGATTAATGGATGGGAATTATCTACGTGGGTTAAAAACAAAAATAAAGAGTTGGTCTTTATTTATCAATTTCATGGCAATATTGATAAGGGAAGAAAAAGATCTAAGTCCTTGACTTTCTGGACTCGAGGAAAGATTTTAAAAATTCCTTGTAAAAATGTATGATCACAATCAGACTATTGAAACCATTTTAGTTGGGAACAAAGTTCCAAAATTGTCTAGATAGTGGCAAAGAAGCCAAGAAAATAGGAAAGAAACAAAAAGAGAGCAAAAGAGTCAGCTTCAGTGTACAAGCTCGTTCTAGAAGTAGTCTGCTGGGAAAAGGAACCCCCAGCTAAATTTCCAATGTATTCCTGCGCTTGATTCAGTAACTGGTCAATGTAAAAACCAATCCTTTTGTACAACTTCTTCCAGCAACAAAAACTCCAACAGGTTGACACTACCATCATGCCTGTTCCAGACATATTTAAAAGAGAAATGATGATTTTCTTGAAAACCTACTTACATAAAAGTTGCAAGATGGTGGAGGGATTCCCACATCCTCCTTCCTCCATCTGGCTTGAAAGTATATTTGATAAAATATGCAACAAAGCACATGATTTATAAGGGAGAGTCAAATGGATGATTTGGGAATCGATCTCTTGTTGATAGTAAACTTCATATCCACTCGGTGTGACCTTTTTAAAACAAAATGTGGAGCTGAGGCATGAATCTGCCACAACAATTGTAAAGCAAACATACACACTCCCCTTCATATGCCCCCCCCTCCACACACACCTAGGCACACACAGAGATCAGCATAGCAGATCATGAACACCTTGGAAAAGACTGAAATGCTAAATGCCTCTCTTGATGGGCAAAAGAGCTGGTGCAGTAATTCAAATGCCTGGTACAAAAATTCTGTTTAATATTTAGCTCCTATTTAAAACACAGCTTTTCATTTCATTCTATTTACAGAATATTTTCATTTCATTTGTTTCTTTAAAATTACTTAGTTCTCACCTGTTGTATGTCTAGGAATATTTTCTTCCAAAAATAGAAAAAAATAGATGATATCTTTTCAGCAGAAAACATTGGTTGATACAATTTTAAACCATCATGATATGGAAGAATTCTTCTGTCCCTCTCGAAGGTGGAAGAAGCATTTGGATCACAGATCATCTACAATGAAATACTTGACATGTTTAAGATGCTTTCAATCAATTTTGATCGTCAATTGCTTATTTGTTGTAAACAGTAATTTTTCAGTGAAGGGAAAGCGTGTGTGGTATATCTACATGATATGTTCAAAGGCAGTTCCTACTAATGGCCAGGCTGAATTCCAGTAAATAATGTCCCGAATGATATTTTGCCGCCTTCTTTGGCACTTCATGAAATCTTACCCCGATGAAGTGCTGAAACAAAGAGATTTTCTCTTAGAGAGTGTCTCATGTTGTAACCTATCCCATGGATTTTATGCTGTAATTCTTATCTCTTTTAAAATTTACTATCTTCTGTACAGTTTTCATGAAACTTTCTGTTACAGTAGTGAATAGCACAGATAAATGTCATTTTGTACAACTTTGAATTTACCCCAAGAGCTGAGAGAAAACTTGATCCTATACTTCAATCCGAGTTTCTTCTATAGTCCAACTTTGTTTCTCTACCATCAAGCTTCTCCTTTGTTGCTGCTCCAAGCCCCGTCCAAGGTGACCTTGAATACTTTCAGGGATGGGACACCCACAACTTCTCTGGGCAACCTGTTCCAGTGTTCCAGCACTCCCACAGTAAGAAAGGCCTTCCTTTCATCTAATATGTGTAGGAAATCATAAATCTAGGCATAGAAGCTTGGAGTGCAAATTTGAAATTCTTTGGATTTGAAGCACATTTTATATGAATACTGACTTACAGATGACTAAAAGATGTTGATGGGCATTTGAGCTGACAAGTTTTGAAAAAGTGCACGGAAATTAAAATTGAAACCACTAAAATTAAAAACTCCTTGCCATTTTCTTTTTCCTCTCCTATTCAAAATTGCATATGTCAGATATCAGTGCTTCATGCAAACCTCTCAGATGCTCTCAGAGAAAAAGCTTTTCTTTCAGACTAAGTTGCGGTTGACGTAGAACACTAGCAGGAGTGAAAGATTTTCTGGGCATCGGGGCAGCCCGTTCTCCTTGGATTTGTGTGCAGAATGCATTTTATCCAAACTGGAAAATAGATCCCAGCTCTGTTCTATTCATCATTCTTACTTCATCAGGCCAGAAGATTCTGTGAAAAGTAGCCTGTGGACCTTGAAGACAGCGCATGTGAACCAGATGAGAGGTGATAGAGAAGTTGAGGGAGAGAAGAAAGAGCATGAGGCTGAAACCAGAAAGTATTTCTCCACGTGATCATGGAAGATTGCAGGAGCCACTTGGTACTATCAAACCAGCCCAACTTGGCACTGGTGCCACCATGGGTCTGGTCACCATCCTGCCTATTGTAGCTTTTCAGGAGCCAGCCGGTCACTCTCAGCCATAGGCCCCCAAACACAAACCTCGGCCCGTTTCCCTGGCAAACAAAAGTAAGCTGCCCCGCTTCTGGATGGCAGATTGCAGGAGCTACTTAGTACTATCAAATCAGCACGACTTGGCACAGGTGCCACCTTGGATCTGGGAACCATCCTGTGTATCGTGGATTTTCAGGGGCCAGCCAGCCACTCTCAGCCATATGCCCCCAAAAACAAACCACGGACCTTTTCTCTGGCAAACAAAACTCAACTGCCCCTCTTCTGGATGGCAAATTTTAGGACGCACTTTGTACTACGAAAACCGCCCGACGTGGCACTGGTGCCACCTTGTGTCAGGGAACCATCCTGCATATCGAGCTTTTTAAGGAGCCAGCCGGCCAGGCCCAGCCATATACCCCCAAAAACAAACCACGGACCATTTCTCATGGAAACAAAAATCCGCTGCCCCGCGTCTGGATGGCAGATTGCAGGAGCCACTTTGCACCATCAAACCAGCCCGACTTGGCACTGGTGCCACCTTGGGTCTGGGAACAATCCTGCGTATCGTACATATTCAGGAACCAGCCGAACACTCCCAGCCACAGGCCCCCAAACACAAACAACGGCGCTTTTCCCTGGCAAACAAAACTCAGCTGCCCCGCTTCTGGATGGCAGATTGCAGGAACCACTTGGGACTATCAAACCAGCCCGACTTGGCACTGGTGCCACCTTGGGTCTGGGAACCATCCTGCGTATGGTGGATTCTAAGGAGCCAGCCGGCCACTCCCAGCCACAGGCCCCCAACAAAAACCACGGCCCTTTTTTCTGGCAAACAAAACTTAGCTGCCTCACTTCTGGATGGCAGATTGCAGGAGCCACTTGGTGTAATCAAACCAGCCCGACTTGGCACTGGTGCCACCTTGGGTCTGGGAACCATCCTGCGTATCGTGGATTCTAAGGAGCCAGCCGGCCACTCCCAGCCACAGGCCCCCAAACAAAATCAACGGCGCTGTTCCCTGGAAAACAAAACACGCCTGCCAACTTTTTGATGGAGTTTGCAGGAGCCACTTGGTACTATCAAACCAGCCCGACTTGGCACTGGTGTCACCTTGGGTCTGGGAAACATCCTGCGTATCGTGGATTCTTAGGAGCCAGCCGGCCACTCCTAGCCACAGGCCCCCAGACAAAAACCTAGGCCTATTTCTCTGGCAAACAAAAGTAAGCTGCCCCGCTTCTGGATGACAGATTGCAGGAGCCACTTGGTACTATCAAACCAGCCCAACTTGGCACTGGTGCCACCTTGGCTCTGGGAACCATCCTGCCTATTGTAGCTTTTCAGGAGCCAGCCGGTCACTCCCAGCCATAGGCCCCCAAACAGAAACCTCGGCCCGTTTCCCTGGCAAACAAAAGTAAGCTGCCCCGCTTCTGGATGGCAGATTGCAGGAGCTACTTAGTACTATCAAATCAGCCCGACTTGGCACAGGTGCCACCTTGGATCTGGGAACCATCCTGTGTATCGTGGATTTTCAGGGGCCAGCCGGCCACTCTCAGCCATATGCCCCCAAACACAAACCACGGACCTTTTCTCTGGCAAACAAAAATCAGCTGCCCCACTTCTGGATGGCAGATTGCAGGAGCCACTTGGGACTATCACACCAGCACAACATGGCACTGCTGCCACCTTGGATCTGGGAACAATCCTGCGTATCGTACATATTCAGGAACCAGCCGAACACTCCCAGCCACAGGCCCCCAAACACAAACAACGGCCCATTTCCCTGGCAAACAAAACTCAGCTGCCCCGCTTCTGGTGTGGCAGTTTGCAGGAGCCACTTGGGACTATCAAAGCAGCCCGACTTGGTAATGGTACCATCTTGGATCTGGGAACCATCCGGCGTATCGTGGATTTTCAGGGGCCAGCCGGTCATTCCCAGCCATATGCTCCCAAACACAAACCTCGGCCCTTTTCTCTGGCAAACAAAACTCAACTGCCCCTCTTCTGGATGGCAAATTGCAGGACGCACTTGGTACTACAAAAAGAGCCCGACTTGGCAGTGGTGCCACCTTGGCTCTGGGAACCATCCTGCGTATCGAGCATTTTAAGGAGCCAGCCGGCAATTCCCAGCCGTATGCCCCAAAAAGAAACCACGGACCTTTTCTCTGGCAAAAAAAACTCAGCTGTCCCGCTTCTGGATGGCAGATTGCAGGAGTCACTTTGAACCATACAACCAGCCTTACTTGGCACTGGTGCCACCTTGTATCTGGGAACCATCCTGCCTATCGTTGATTTTCAGGGGCCAGCCTACCACTCTCGGCCATAGGCCCCCAAACACAAACCACAGCCCTTTACTCTAGCAAACAAAATTTAGCTGCCCCGCTTCTGGATGGCAAATTGCAGGAGCCACTGGGTACTACAAAAACAGCCCGACTTGGCACTGGTGCCACCTTGCGTCTGGTTACCATGCGGCGTATCGTGCATTTTAAGGAGCCAGGTGGCCACTCCCAGCCATATGCCCCCAAACACAACCCACGGCCCTTTTCTCTGGCAAACAAAACTCAGCTGCCCCGCTTCTGGATGGCAGATTGCAGGAGACACTTGGTACTATCAAACCAGCCCGACTTGGCACTGGTGCCACCTTTGGTCTGGGAACCATCCTGCGTATTGTGGATTGTCAGGAGACAGCCGACCACTCTCGGCCACAGACCCCAATCAAAAACAAAGGTCCGTTTCCCTGGCAAAAAAAACTCAGCTGTCCCGGTTCTGGATGGGAGATTGCAGGAGGCACTTGACACTGTCAAACGAGCCCCACTTTGTACTGGTGCCACCTTGGGTCTGGGAACCATGCTGCGTATCGTGGATTTTCAGGAGCCAGCCGGCCACTGCCAGCCACAGGCCCCCAAACAAAAACCACAGCCTTTTTCTCTGGCAATAAAACCTCAGCTGCCCCGCTTCTGGATGGCAGATTGCAGGAGACACTTGGGACTATCAAACCAGCCCAACTTGGCACTGGTGCCACCTTGGATCTGGGAACCATGCTGTGTATCGTGGATTTTCAGGGGCCAGCCGGCCACTCTCAGCCATATGCCCCCAAACAGAAACCTCGGCCCGTTTCTCTGGCAAACAAAACTCAACTGCCCCTCTTCTGGATGGCAAATTGCAAGATGAACTTGATACTAAAACCGCAGGCCGACTTGGTAGTGGTGACACCTTGGGCCTGGGAACCATCATGCGTATCGAGCATTTTAAGGAGCCAGCCGGCCACTCCCAGCAATATGCCCCCAAAAACAATCCACGGAATTTTTCTCTGGCAAACAAAAATCAGCTGCCCCGCTTCTGGATGGCAGATTGCAGGAGCCACTTTGACCCATCAAACCAGCCCGACTTGGCACTGGTGCCACCTTGCATCCTGGAACCATGCTGCCTAGCGTGGATTTTCAGGGGCCAGCCGGCCACTCTCAGCTATATGCCCCCAAACAAAACCCACGGCCCGTTTCCCTGGCAAACAAAAGTAAGCTGCCCCGCTTCTGGATGGCAGATTGCAGGAACCACTTGGTAGTATCAAACCAGCCCGACTTGGCACTGGTGCCACCTTGGGTCTGGGAACCATCCTGCGTATCGTGGATTCTAAGGAGCCAGCCGGCCACTCCCAGCCACAGGCACCCAAATACAAACAACGGCGCTTTTCCCTGGAAAACAAAACTCGCCTGCCGACTTTTTGATGGCAGATTGCAGGAGCAACTTGGTACTATCAAACCAGCCCAACTTGGCACTGGTGCCACCATGGGTCTGGTAACCATCCTGCCTATTGTAGCTTTCCAGGAGCCAGCCGGTCACTCCCAGCCATAGGCCCCCAGTCACAAACCTCGGCCCGTTTCCCTGGCAAACAAAAGTAAGCTGCCCCGCTTCTGGATGGCAGATTGCAGGAGCCACTTGGTACTATCAAACCAGCCCGACTTGGCACTGGTGCCACCTTGGGTCTGGGAACCATGCTGCGTATCGCAGATTCTAAGGCGCCAGTCGGCCACTCCCAGCCACAAGACCCCAAACACAAACAACGGCGCTTTTCTCTGGCAAACAAAACTCAACTGCCCCTCTTCTGGATGGCAAATTGCAGGACGCACTTGGTACTATCAAACCAGCACGACTTGGCACTGGTGCCACCTTGGGTCTGGGAACCATCCTGCGTATTGTGGATTGTCAGGAGCCAGCTGGACACTCTCGGCCACAGACCCCAATCAAAAACAATGGCCCGTTTCACAGGCAAACAAAACTCAGCTGCCCCGCTTCTGGATGGGAGATTGCAGGAGGCACTTGACACTGTGAAACCAGCCCCACTTGGCACTGGTGCCACCTTGGGTCTGGGAACCATGCTGCGTATCATGGATTTTCAGGAGCCAGCCGGCCACTCCCAGCCATAGGCCCCCAAACAAAAACCACAGCCTTTTTCTCTGGCAAACAAAATTCAGCTGCCCCGCTTCTGGATGGCAGATTGCAGGAGCCACTTGGGACTATCACACCAGCACAACATGGCACTGCTGCCACCTTGGATCTGGGAATCATCCTTCCTATCGTGGATTTTCAGGGGCCAGCCGGTCACTCTCAGCCATAGGCCCCAAACACAAACCACGGCCCTTTTCTCTGGAAAACAAAACTCAACTGCCCCTCTTCTGGATGGCAGATTGCAGGAGCCACTGGGTACTATGAAACCAGCCCTACTTGGCACTGGTGCCACCTTGGGTCTGGGAACCATGCTGCGTATCATGGATTTTCAGGAGCCAGCCGTCCACTGCCAGCCACAGGCCCCGAAACACAAACAACAGCCTTTTTCTCTGGCAAACAAAATTCAGCTGCCCCGCTTCTGGATGGCAGATTGCAGGAACCACTTGGTACTAACAAACCAGCCCGACTTGGCACTGGTGCCACCTTGGGTCTGGGAACCATCCTGCGTGTCGTGGATTCTAAGGAGCCAGCTGGCCACTCCCAGCCACAGGCCCCAAAACACACACAACGGCGCTTTTCCCTGGAAAACAAAACTCGCCTGCCAACTTTTTGATGGCAGATTGCAGGAGCCACTTGGTACTATCAAACCAGCCCAACTTGCCACTGGTGCCACCATGGGTCTGGTCACCATCCTGCCTATCGTAGCTTTTCAGGAGCCAGCCGGTCACTCCCTGCCATAGGCCCCGAGACACAATGCTCGGCCCGTTTCCCTGGCAAACAAAAGTAAGCTGCCCCGCTTCTGGATGGCAGATTGCAGGAGCCACTTGGTACTATCAAACCAGCCCGACTTGGCACTGGTACCACCTTGGGTCTGGGAACCATCCTGCCTATCGTGGATTTTAAGGAGCCAGCCGGCTACTCCCCGCCACAGGCCCCCAACAAAAACCACGGCCCTTTTTTCTGGCAAACAAAACTTAGCTGCCTCACTTCTGGATGGCAGATTGCAGGAGCCACTTGGTGTAATCAAACCAGCCCGACTTGGCACTGGTGTCACCTTGGGTCTGGGAACCATCCTGCGTATCGTGGATTCTAAGGAGCCAGCCGGCCACTCCCAGCCACAGGCCCCCAAACAAAATCAACGGCGCTGTTCCCTGGAAAACAAAACACGCCTGCCAACTTTTTGATGGAGTTTGCAGGAGCCACTTGGTACTATCAAACCAGCCCAACTTGGCACTGGTGCCACCATGGGTCTGGTAAACATCCTGCGTATCGTGGATTCTTAGGAGCCAGCAGGCCACTCCTAGCCACAGGCCCCCAGACAAAAACCTAGGCCTATTTCTCTGGCAAACAAAAGTAAGCTGCCCCGCTTCTGGATGGCAGATTGCAGGAGACACTTGGGACTATCAAACCAGCCCAACTTGGCACTGGTGCCACCTTGGATCTGGGAACCATGTTGTGTATCGTGGATTTTCAGAGGCCAGCCGGCCACTCTCAGCCATATGTCCCCAAACAGAAACCTCGGCCCGTTTCTCTGGCAAACAAAACTCAACTGCCCCTCTTCTGGATGGCAAATTGCAGGATGAACTTGATACTAAAACCGCAGGCCGACTTGGTAGTGGTGACACCTTGGGCCTGGGAACCATCATGCGTATCGAGCATTTTAAGGAGCCAGCCGGCCACTCCCAGCAATATGCCCCCAAAAACAATCCACGGAATTTTTCTCTGGCAAACAAAAATCAGCTGCCCCGCTTCTGGATGGCAGATTGCAGGAGCCACTTTGCACCATCAAACCAGCCCGACTTGGCACTGGTGCCACCTTGCATCTGGGAACCATGCTGCCTAGCGTGGATTTTCAGGGGCCAGCGGGCCACTCTCAGCTATATGCCCCCAAACAAAACCCACGGCCCGTTTCCCTGGCAAACAAAAGTAAGCTGCCCTGCTTCTGGATGGCAGATTGCAGGAACCACTTGGTAGTATCAAACCAGCCCGACTTGGCACTGGTGCCACCTTGGGTCTGGGAACCATCCTGCGTATCGTGGATTCTAAGGAGCCAGCCGGCCACTCCCAGCCACAGGCCCCCAAACACAAACAACGGCGCTTTTCCCTGGAAAACAAAACTCGCCTGCCAACTTTTTGATGGCAGATTGCAGGAGCAACTTGGTACTATCAAACCAGCCCGACTTGGCACTGGTGCCACCATGGGTCTGGTCACCATCCTGCCTATTGTAGCTTTCCAGGACCAGCCGGTCACTCCCAGCCATAGGCCCCCAAACACAACCCTCGGCCCGTTTCCCTGGCAAACAAAAGTAAGCTGCCCCGCTTCTGGATGGCAGATTGCAGGAGCCACTTGGTACTATCAAACCAGCCCAACTTGGAACTGGTGCCACCTTGGGTCTGGGAACCATGCTGCGTATCGCAGATTCTAAGGCGCCAGTCGGCCACTCCCAGCCACAAGCCCCCAAACACAAACAACGGCGCTTTTCTCTGGCAAACAAAACTCAACTGCCCCTCTTCTGGATGGCAAATTGCAGGACGCACTTGGTACTATAAAAACAGCCCGACTTGGCACTGGTGCCACCTTGGGTCTGGGAACCATCCTGCGTATCGATCTTTTTAATGAGACAGCCGGCCACTCCCAGCCATATGCCCCCAAACACAACCCACGGCCCTTTTCTCTGGCAAACAAAACTCAGCTGCACCGCTTCTGGATGGCAGATTGCAGGAGCCACTTGGTACTATCAAACCAGCAAGACTTGGCACTGGTGCCACCTTGGGTCTGGGAACCATCCTGCATATTGTGGATTGTCAGGAGCCAGCTGAACATTCTCGGCCACAGACCCCAATCAAAAACAACGGCCCGTTTCACAGGCAAACAAAACTCAGCTGCCCCGCTTCTGGATGGGAGATTGCAGGAGGCACTTGACACTGTGAAACCAGCCCCACTTGGCACTGGTGCCACCTTGGGTCTGGGAACCATGCTGCGTATCATGGATTTTCAGGAGCCAGCCGGCCACTCCCAGCCATAGGCCCCCAAACAAAAACCACAGCCTTTTTCTCTGGCAAACAAAATTCAGCTGCCCCACTTCTGGATGGCAGATTGCAGGAGCCACTTGGGAGTATCACACCAGCACAACATGGCACTGCTGCCACCTTGGATCTGGGAACCATCCTTCCTAACGTGGATTTTCAGGAGCCAGCCGTCCACTGCCAGCCACAGGCCCCGAAACACAAACAACAGCCTTTTTCTCTGGCAAACAAAATTCAGCTGCCCCGCTTCTGGATGGCAGATTGCAGGAACCACTTGGTACTAACAAACCAGCCCGACTTGGCACTGGTGCCACCTTGGGTCTGGGAACCATCCTGCGTATCGTGGATTCTAAGGAGCCAGCTGGCCACTCCCAGCCACAGGCCCCAAAATACACACAACGGCGCTTTTCCCTGGAAAACAAAACTCGCCTGCCAACTTTTTGATGGCAGATTGCAGGAGCCACTTGGTACTATCAAACCAGCCCAACTTGGCACTGGTGCCACCATGGGTCTGGTCACCATCCTGCCTATCGTAGCTTTTCAGGAGCCAGCCGGTCACTCCCAGCCATAGGTCCCCAGACAAATACCTCAGCCCGTTTCCCTGGCAAACAAAAGTAAGCTGCCCCGCTTCTGGATGGCAGATTGCAGGAGCCACTTGGTACAATCAAACCAGCCCAACTTGACACTGGTGCCACCTTGGCTCTGGGAACCATGCTGCGTAACCCGGATTCTAAGACGACAGGCAACCACTGCCAGCCACAGGCCTCCAAACAAAATCAACGGCGCTTTTCCTGGAAAACAAAACTCGCCTGACAACTTTTAGATGGCAGATTGCAGGAGCCAGTTGGTACCATCAAACCAGCCCAACTTGGCACTGGTGCCACCTTGGGTCTGGGAACCATCCTGCCTATTGTTGCTTTTCAGGAGCCAGCCGGTCACTTCTAGCCCTAGGCCCCCAGTCATAAACCTCGGCCCGTTTCCCTGGCACACAAATGTAAGCTACCCCGCTTCAGGATGGCAGATTGCAGGAGCCACTTTTCACCATCAAACCAGCCCGACGTGGCACTGGTGCCACCTTGGGTCTGGGAACCATCCTGCGTATCGTGTGTTCTAAGGAGCCAGCCGGCCACTCCCAGCCACAGTCCCCCAAACACAAACAACGGCGCTTTTCCCTGGAAAACAAAACTGGCCTGCCAACTTTTTGATGGCAGATTGCAGGAGCCACTTGGTACTATCAAACCAGCCCAACTTGGCACTGGTGCCACCATGGGTCTGGTCACCATCCTGCCTATCGTAGCTTTTCAGGAGCCAGGCGGTCACTCCCAGCCATAGGCCCCCAGACACAAACCTCGGCCCGTTTCCCTGGCAAACAAAAGTAAGCTGCCCCGCTTCTGCATGGCAGATTGCAGGTGCTATTTAGTACTATCAAACCAGCCCGACTTGGCACTGGTGCCACCTCTGGTCTGGGAACCATCCTGCCTATCGTGGATTTTCAGGGGCCAGACGGCCACTATCAGCCATATGCCCCCAAAAACAAACCACGGCCCTTTTCTCTGGTAAACAAAACTCAACTGCCCCTCTTCTGGATGGCAAATTTTAGGACGCACTTTGTACTACGAAAACCGCCCGACTTGGCACTGGTGCCACCTTGGGTCAGGGAACCATCCTGCCTATCGTAGCTTTTTAAGGAGCCAGCAGGCCACGCCCAGCCATATAGCCCCAAAAACAAACCACGGACCATTTCTCTTGGAAACAAAAATCCGCTGCCCCGCGTCAGGATGGCAGATTGCAGGAGCCACGTTGCACCATCAAACCACCCCGACTTGGCACTGGTGCCATCTTGGATCTGGGAACCATCCTGCCTATCGTAGCTTTTCAGGAGCCAGCCGGTTACTCCCAGCCATAGGCCCCCAGACAGAAAGCTCTGCCCGTTTCCCTGGCAAACAAAAGTAAGCTACCCCGCTTCTGGATGGCAGATTGCAGGAGCCACTTGGTACTATCAAACCAGCCCAACTTGACACTGGTGCCACTTTGGGTCTGGGAACCATGCTGCGTAACGTAGATTCTAAGGCGCCAGGCGGCCACTCCCAGCCACAGGCCCCCAAATACAAACAACGGCGCTTTTCCCTGGAAAACAAAACTCGCCTGCCAGCTTTTTGATGGCAGATTGCAGGAGCCACTTGGTACTATCAAATCATCCCAACTTGGCACTGGTGCCACTATGGGTCTGGGAACCATCCTGCCAATTGTACCATTTCAGGAGCCAGCCGGTCACTCCCAGCCATAGGCCCCCATCACAAACCTCGGACCGTTTCCCTGGCAAACAAAACTAAGCTGCCCCGATTCTGGATGGCAGATTGCAGGAGCCACTTGGTAGTGTCAAAACAGCCCGACTTGGCACTGGTGCCACCTTGGGTCTGGGAACCATCCTGCGTATCGTGGATTCTAAGCAGCCACCCGGCCACTCCGTGCCACAGGCGCCCAAACACAAACAACGGCGCTTTTCCCTGGAAAACAAAACTCGCCTGCCAACATTTTGATGGCAGATTGCAGGAGCCACTTGGTACTATCAAACCAGCCCAACTTGGCACTGGTGCCACCATGGGTCTGGTCACCATCCTGCCTATCGTAGCTTTTCAGGAGCCAGCCGGTCACTCCCAGCCATAAACCCCCAGACACAAACCTCGGCCCGTTTCCCTGGAAAACAAAAGTAAGCACCCCCGATTCTGGATGGCAGATTGCAGGAGCCACTTGGTAGTATCAAATTAGCCCAACTTGGCACCGGTGCCATCATGGGTCTGGTAAACATCCTGCCTATCTTAGCTTTTCAGGAGCCGGCCGGTCACTCCCTGCCATAGGCCCCCAGAGAAACACCTCGGCCCGTTTCCCTGGCAAACAAAAGTAAGCTGCCCCTCTTCTGGATGGCAGATTGCAGGAACCACTTGCTACTATCAAACCAGCCCAACTTGGCACTTGTGCCACCTTGGCTCTGGGAACCATGCTGCGTAACGTAGATTCTAAGAGGACAGGCGGACACTCCCAGCCACAGGCCTCTAAACAA
Source organism: Melospiza melodia melodia (assembly GCF_035770615.1). Classification (NCBI taxonomy): domain Eukaryota; kingdom Metazoa; phylum Chordata; class Aves; order Passeriformes; family Passerellidae; genus Melospiza; species Melospiza melodia. The sequence continues at coordinate 34,896,823 of NC_086197.1, read as the reverse complement.
AAACAACGGCGCGTTACCCTGGAAAACAAAACTCGCCTGCCAACTTTTTGATGGCAGATTGCAGGAGCCACTTGGTACTATCAAACCAGCCCAACTTGGCACTGGTGCCACCATGGGTCTGGTCACCATCCTGCCTATCGTAGCTTTTCAGGAGCCAGCCGGTCACTCCCAGCCATAGGCCCCCAGACAAATACCTCGGCCCTTTTCCCTGGCAAACAAATGTAAGCTGCCCCGCTTCTGGATGGCAGATTGCAGGAGCCACATGGTACTACGAAAACAGCCCGACTTGGCAGTGATGCCACCTTGGGTCAGGGAACCATCCTGCGTATCGATGTTTTTAAGGAGTCAGCCGGCAACGTCCAGCCATATACCCCCAAAAAAAACCCACGGAACTTTTCTCCAGCAAGCAAAAATCCGCTGCCCCGCGTCTGGATGGCAGATTGCAGGAGCTATTTAGTATTATCAAACCAGCCCGACTTGGCACTGGTGCCACCATCGGTCTGGTCACCATCCTGCCTATCGTAGCTTTTCAGGAGCCAGCCGGTCACTCTCAGCCATAGGCCCCAAACACAAACCACGGCCCTTTTCTCTGGAAAACAAAATTCAACTGCCCCTCTTCTGGATGGCAGATTGCAGGAGCCACTGGGTACTATGAAACCAGCCCGACTTGGCACTGGTGCCACCTTGGGTCTGGGAACCATGCTGCGTATCATGGATTTTCAGGAGCCAGCCGTCCACTGCCAGCCACAGGCCCCGAAACACAAACAACAGCCTTTTTCTCTGGCAAACAAAATTCAGCTGCCCCGCTTCTGGATGGCAGATTGCAGGAACCACTTGGTACTAACAAACCAGCCCGACTTGGCACTGGTGCCACCTTGGGTCTGGGAACCATCCTGCGTATCGTGGATTCTAAGGAGCCAGCTGGCCACTCCCAGCCACAGGCCCCAAAACACACACAACGGCGCTTTTCACTGGAAAACAAAACTCGCCTGCCAACTTTTTGATGGCAGATTGCAGGAGCCACTTGGTACTATCAAACCAGCCCAACTTGGCACTGGTGCCACCATGGGTCTGGTCACCATCCTGCCTATCGTAGCTTTTCAGGAGCCAGCCGGTCACTCCCAGCCATAGGCCCCCAGACACAAAGCTCGGACCGTTTCCCTGGCAAACAAAAGTAAGCTGCCCCGCTTCTGGATGGCAGATTGCAGGATCCACTTGTTATTATCAAACCAGCCCGACTTGGTACTGGTGCCACCTCTGGTCTGGGTACCATCCTGGGTATCGTGGATCCTAAGGAGCCAGCCGGCCACTCCCAGCCACAGGCCCCCAAACAAAAACAACGGCGATTTTCCCTGGAAAACAAAACTCGCCTGACAACTTTTTGATGGCAGATTGCAGGAACCACTTGGTACTATCAAACCAGCCCAACTTGGCACTGGTGCCACCTTGGGTCTGGGAACCATGCTGCGTATTGTGGATTCTAAGGAGCCAGCCGGCCACTCCAGCCACAGGCCCGCAGACACAAACAACGGCGCTTTTCCCTGGAAAACAAAACTCGCCTGCCAACATTTTGATGGCAGATTGCAGGAGCCACTTGGTACTATGAAATCAGCCGAACATGGCACTGGTGCCTCCATGGGTCTGGTCACCATCCTGCCTATCGTAGCTTTTCAGGAGCCAGCCGGCCACTCCCAGCCACAGTCCCCCAAACACAAACAACGGCGCTTTTCCCTGGAAAACAAAACTGGCCTGCCAACTTTTTGATGGCAGATTGCAGGAGCCACTTGGTACTATCAAACCAGCCCAACTTGGCACTGGTGCCACCATGGGTCTGGTCACCATCCTGCCTATCGTAGCTTTTCAGGAGCCAGGCGGTCACTCCCAGCCATAGGCCCCCAGACACAAACCTCGGCCCGTTTCCCTGGCAAACAAAAGTAAGCTGCCCCGCTTCTGCATGGCAGATTGCAGGTGCTATTTAGTACTATCAAACCAGCCCGACTTGGCACTGGTGCCACCTCTGGTCTGGGAACCATCCTGCCTATCGTGGATTTTCAGGGGCCAGACGGCCACTATCAGCCATATGCCCCCAAAAACAAACCACGGCCCTTTTCTCTGGTAAACAAAACTCAACTGCCCCTCTTCTGGATGGCAAATTTTAGGACGCACTTTGTACTACGAAAACCGCCCGACTTGGCACTGGTGCCACCTTGGGTCAGGGAACCATCCTGCCTATCGTAGCTTTTCAGGAGCCAGCCGGTCACTCCCAGCCATAGGTCCCCAGACAAATACCTCGGCCCGTTTCCCTGGCAAACAAACGTAAGCTGCCCCGCTTCTGGATGGCAGATTGCAGGAGCCACTTGGTACTATCAAACCAGCCCAACTTGACACTGGTGCCACCTTGGCTCTGGGAACCATGCTGCGTAACCCGGATTCTAAGACGACAGGCAGCCACTGCCAGCCACAGGCCTCCAAACAAAATCAACGGCGCTTTTCCCTGGAAAACAAAACTCGCCTGACAACTTTTAGATGGCAGATTGCAGGAGCCAGTTGGTACCATCAAACCAGCCCAACTTGGCACTGGTGCCACCTTGGGTCTGGGAACCATCCTGCCTATCGTAGCTTTTCAGGAGCCAGCCGGTCACTCTCAGCCATAGGCCCCAAACACAAACCACGGCCTTTTTCTCTGGCAAACAAAATTCAGCTGCCCCGCTTCTGGATGGCAGATTGCAGGAACCACTTGGTACTAACAATCCAGCCCGACTTGGCACTGGTGCCACCTTGGGTCTGGGAACCATCCTGCGTATCGTGGATTCTAAGGAGCCAGCTGGCCACTCCCAGCCACAGGCCCCAAAACACACACAACGGCGCTTTTCCCTGGAAAACAAAACTCGCCTGACAACTTTTTGATGGCAGATTGCAGGAGCCACTTGGTACTATCAAACCAGCCCAACTTGGCACTGGTGCCACCATGGGTCTGGTCACCATCCTGCCTATCGTAGCTTTTCAGGAGCCAGCCGGTCACTCCCAGCCATAGGCCCCCAGACACAAACCTCGGCCTGTTTCCCTGGCACACAAAAGTAAGCTACCGCACTTCTGGATGGCA